>NC_050103.1:87549517-88174517 GCF_902167145.1 Zea mays | reverse complement strand
CTCCCTTGCTGCTGCTGGGGTCCCCTGTTCTGTGTGTCGGATACAATCCTGAAGCGCTGTGACTGAGCTGAGGGTCCTGCCACAGGGGTCTTCCTCTTCTTTTCTGCCTGTCGAGCTGTAATGCAGTCCTCATGGGAGATAGCCATGTTGACCAACTCATTGTAACTGTTGGCCCTGACGGTGTTGAGACGATCACGGAGCTTAGTGCTGAGCCCCCTCCTAAACCTGTCTCTCTTCTTCTCATCCGTGTCTGCGTGATATCCAGCATACTGGCACAAGTCATTAAAAGCCTGGGCATACTGCAACACTGTCCTGTTGCCCTGAGTGAGTGCCAAAAACTCATTGAGCTTTCGATCCATGATCCCGGCTGGTATGTGGTGTCCCCTGAAAGCTGCCTTGAACTCTCTCCATTCCACCTCTCGATCTTCTGGCTGCATGGCAAGAAAATGGTCCCACCAAGTCCTTGCGGGTCCGCGAAGCTGCTGGGTGGCGAACCTGACTTTAGTAACCTCTGAACAAGCTCCATGGAGTAGCGGGAATTTGGATTCCACCACTCGTAACCATACATCTGCATCAAGTGGGTCCTCTGCCCTTGTGAACAAGGGAGGCTGAGTACTGAGGAACTCCTGATAGGTAGCTGCCACGGGGTGACGCTGATGGTCCCCACCACCATAGTGCTGAGGTGGTGGCTGACGCTGAGCTAGCTGCCTCAAGATCTCATTCTGCTGAGCCATGAGCTCCTGCAGAGTGGGAGGCGGTGGCAGCGGTGGAGGAACACGCTCATTCTGACCACGACGCTGCCTCCCGGCCATCTGAAAAACCACATATATACTTAACACCATAACTCCAAGTTCAAGTTTTAATCGTGGCGAAAAGAGTCAAAAGTAAAATGATAGACTCCAACTTTCAACAAAAGGATTTAAAAGGCATAAATTTCTCCTCCCAAACTTAAAACTGATAACAGCATCCATCAAACATGTTTCCAAAAGAGTTTAACACGGTTACATCATTTGTCCCCAAGAAGACTCAACTCTATCTAGCCTAGTACCCCAAGGGTGCAAAAGCTAAGCTAGCTGCGAGGAGTCCTACCATCCGACTTCTAACTCTGCCCTGAACACCTAGTGAGCGAACGGGGCAACACTCGACTCGGGGGAAGGTGGTCTCCCTGAGCCAGCAGTGTCCACAGTAGAGGCAGGCTCCTCTCCTCCCTCGATGTCGACGTCCTCATTGGCCTCCATGTCATGGATCTCCTGATGATGCATATCCAGGTGCTCATTAGCCTCAGCAAGCTGTGGCTGAGTATTAATAAGCTGATCCTCGAGAACCTCAATGGTGTTCTCCCTGGTGCCCACTAGTTCCTCCAACTCTTGGATATAAGTGGATAGCTGCTCCACCTGCAAGTCCTTCTCCACCATTTCAGTGGACAAGTCAACCACAAGCTCCTCCCTGTTGTCCAAAGTAATCTTTGTCGCCTCCAATAGTGCCATCAGATGGGACATCGCCTCACCGCGCATCACTTGCAGACGGTACAGAGCATTCATGCACCGTACGGTCAAGTGCGCAATCAGTCCCGGGTAGATGGCCCAGATATCCTTGGCATGCTCCACCCGATCCTTCCACATTGGGTCATCCTCCCTTTCAGCGGGGAACAAGCCAATGGGGTGGGTAGCCAACTCCAAAGGATGGAATCCGCAGAAAGTGGTCAACCCGTGTAGAGCGATCGCTTCGATCGTGTCCTCAGCTCGGTATCCAAAAGACTCGGAGTCCAAAGAGCGCCAGCCTGGCTGCAGGGGATGAGGCTCCAAGGTCATCCTCACCCTACAGCGGGGCACTCGGTGCTTCTCGAACTGCTGCACCGCGTACTGAGGGGGTGTCGTGTATCCAGCCCCCTGAAGTACCTCCCACAAAATGCGGGGAAAACCCTCTCGTGCAAGCCCGTCAGTGTGGGATAGTGCATTTCCGTCCTCTGAGGATCCGTGGGAAGTCATCTGTGTATGGTTAAGCGTAAGTAAAAGAAAAAGAATTATAAAAAGAACAAGGAAAAATAAAACTCGGCCTTTCTCTAGTTAAATAAAAAGATACTGGGGACCTAGTTGGTTATTATCTTGTTTTTAAGTTGTTACTCAATTATCCATTTGTTTAATTTAGAAATGCATGCATGCTCGTCCTTAACGACCTCACAACAAGATAAAAGGAATAGGGAAGAACTCCCATCCTGTAAAAGTGGCCTGTAGGGCCTAATTACTTAGCCACCTAGCTGCCCTTCTATTACCCTTAAGGCTTCACGTCCTAGGTCTATCCTGCTCGTTCTCCTATCTATCCAACATTGTTTCTATCAAATTTTATTTTGGGAAAATGATGGTATTTACATTTTATTGATTCCTCTGTGGTGGTACAAGCTCTGATACCAGCTGTGGCGGAACTGCCCGAATTATTCCAACTTAAGTGCCTAAGCCTCGCCTTAGAGGCTAGACCACACTTAAATGGGAATAACCCGTCAATCCCTCGGATCTATTCCGACACGGCCACTGACAGGATCAAGTACCACAGTCTCACTCGATAGTGAGTCACAGAGCAAATACAATAAAGCATAAGACCATGCGGGTAAGAGTGTTAAAATTATTACATCATCATCATCGGAGTTTTGCAAAAGTGACCATCATTGTTCGAAGTGCAGTGGAATAAAACTAACGGTAAATAAACAGAGAGATGGGGAAGCCTGGCCCATCACTCCTCATGCTCCTCCTCAGCCGAGGTAGGGTCCCACTCGACAGTCCACCCCGGTGGCAAGATGGACGGCCAAGTCACTCCAGCAACCATGTCCTCCAGAGAACCTGTAAAATTGTGCCACAAGCAAGGCTGAGTATACTAATACTCAGCTAGACTTACCCGGTGTGAGGAGTCTACTCCTCTACCTCTAGACATGCAGCTGTTTGGCTGTGGAGTTTGGTTGCCAAAAGCACTAGCTGAGTTTCTAATCAAGTTTTTAACTTTGTCAAATTAAGTGTGACTCTCTTAAGGCTAAATATGTACTATCTACTCATACATAGTAGCAAACATTTTTAGCAATCAACATCTTGTATCATCTTAGCACAAGTTCACTTATTACTCAATGTAGCAGCATGGATCAAGCAGTCTCATTAGCTGCGAGAAACAGACGATTCGAATCGAGTTTTTAAACCTTGCAAGGTAAACCTAAACACACGACATGCAGGAGCACTCCGTCCCCACGCACATCAACCGTCCCCATCGATTCCCCGTCAGCAGATCAGGGCTCACCGCCTTGGCGTACAATGCCTCACTGACCCCGACTGGCCGTCGTGCAGTGACCGCACTTGTACCCACCATAACCGGAATGGAAGACCACGTCTCAGGCCGCGCGAGGGGCAAAGTCTACTGCCAGGTTTAATCAGGTACTAGGCTTACCGATTTACCATATTTCTCGGTATGTGTTTAGTACGTTCAAACGCTTGACTCACGGTACCACACCTTAATCCTTATTCCATTTTTCCATCTCGTAGACAACCAATCCCCATGGATTGTTGTCTACCACTAGTATCATAATAGTATGAAAGTGGGTACAACCAAACCTGATCTCGCGCGAGTGCTAGAAAAATCACTCGTCTTCTACCGAGATCCTATTTAAATAAAGCGACTACTCGACCTATCATACTAGTATTCATCTCAAAAGGATTCCTGAGATCATGCAACTAGGGCTTCAAACAATTCCTACACCTAAGTGCACAATCAATCCTACAATCATTAGGTGAAGTAAAATAGCATAAATAACAGGTTATGCATAGAACCGGGGATTGCCTACCAAAGCAGTGGCAGGCAGGTCCTCTGGTGCAGGCTCTGGTGCTGGATCTGGGGCTACCTCCTGAGCAGCTCGTTGCTCCGGCACGAGGACGTACTCTCCGTCAGCAAGGTTACAGTCTATCGAAATGCAATGAATATGTATGTCATGATTATGCAGGATTTAATAACATTATGCTAAAAGAAACTAAGTCAAGAAGTAACTTAGGGTTCCTTAGTCATGCGGGGTTTCCAGTGGGTTATACTTATTACTTTTTAGGCTTAGGTTTTTATTGAGGATAACATAGTGGATTTGTATTGTCTTTATACATTTTAGTGGACAATTACAAGGGTTTTAGGATGACCCTAATTACCATTATTCAGTTTCCTTTCTTTACTTTCTACTCATGGTTTCTAGTGTAGGTTTGAACTATGACAGTGGTTTAATATTTTCCAAAAATTCTGTAAAAATTACAGTGGGTTGCCATTTGCTATTCTAGCCTGCTTTAAGAATTTGAGGCTCAACATATAAGGGCTATGCTTAAGACAAAAAGAATAAAAGTTAGGTAAATGGGCCACTTTGTACTACAACTCTTAATTAGAGGTGGGGTCTGTCCTAAGGGTTATTTTTGTTGGCATCTAACAGTAATAATAGGCTTCTGTGCCAAAAACCACAGGAGGCTAAGGGGTGGTTATTTAGTTATGATTTTCTAAAGTTTAATGTCAAAAAGGCACTTTCTACTACATTGTTATTTGAAAAATGTCAAACTACAAGTTTCATATTTTTCCTAAGTTCTTAATAACAAAACATTATCTATCCCAAGGGTGGGGGTGTCTTCACCTTGGGGTTATTTTTGTAGGGTTTTTTCTAAGTTTTCCTTGTTTTATTTAAATAAAAGGTATCCTACTTATTTTATACTAAAACAGGGTATGATATATTTTTCCAGTGAACTACATTGAATAAGCATCTTAACAAAAATAGGGGTGCCCTCTGGTTCATTATTTAAATCACCTTTTCTATTTTTCTTAACCTTAAGCATATTATGGAATAAGGGGTAAAACTAACTTAATGGAGTGGACAGAGAGGTTTAACATTTTTAAACAGGTCAGTAGGTAGATATAAACTTCTCCAAATTTTGCTAACCCTAGTCAAACAATATTTCTAATTTTCCTACTAATATTAAGTTTTTAGCAGTTTTCTTATTTAATTCAAAACTTCAGAAAAGAATACAGGAACTATGGGTTTTACTATTTTTATCTGATAGTTCATATTTCCCAGAGTTTAGCAAAATTGGTTTGACAATTTTTGGATGATTATTCTTCAAGTTATGCATTTATTAAGTTATCTGCCATATTAAAAGAAAAATAAATTTGAAAATGGAAAAGAAAACAGGTTTGCGCTGAGGCCCCTGAGTTTTATCTCCCTCTTCTCTCACAAAACAGTCCTCGGTCTACTATTGTCATGGGTCACTGACATTGCACAAAACCCCCTGGACCTAACCGAAATCTAACCCGCGCTCCCTGGCTGACTTAAACAGTACCCACGGCATAGATTACGGCGGCGAGGCTTACCGGCGGCAGTAGAGCTCCGGCGGGGTGGTCGGTGACCTTCGGGAGGTCACGACGGTCACGTCGGTGTGCGGGTCGGCGTCGGAGGTGGCCGGAGCTACCCTGGCCACTAGCACAGGCGGCGGGGGTCGTCGGCGGTTCCTGTTCCGGCCAAATCACGACGGTATAGCTCAATTAAGGTGCACGAGGAGCTCCACGGGGTGATGTAGAGGCCATGCGCGCAACGAATTGGGAAATGGTGCAGAGGCTTACCAGGTCCACGTGCGCCGCGCGAGGGAAAGAACTCCGGCGAGCACAGTTACGCTATTCCGGTGACGCGGGTCCTCGGTTCAAGCTTGAGTAAGCTTCACGGCCTCACCAGGAAGCTACCTGAAGGCTTGGATCGAACGGAGGAGGACGGGAAAGCGGCTGGCCACGGTGGTTGCTCTCGGGTGGCACTGGCGGATCGCGGGGAGGTCACCGGAGCTAAGGGCTGGCTCGGGCAAGTCAGGCGAGGTACGGAGGAGGCAACGGGGAAGGCAGCCGAGCACTGGGGCGGGTTTTATAGCCGTGGCGTGGGCGTGGTCACGGGCGGCCGCGGGGGTTCGCGCACGGGCGTGCTCTGAGCGCGCCCCCGGATGTCAGCCCGCGTCAAACACGTGGAAGCTCGCTTCTGCCATGGTTCAACGGTGGATTTGAGCACCATAGCGTGCGTATCTTGGCAAAGTCACAGTGTACGGTCGCTTCCCTGCTCCATATCCTACCTTTTTGCTGTGAGTTCCAAGTCAAGATATGGTCGGGGTAGGGAGATAGAGGGGTGAGAAGTTGGCTGTGTCAGCTAGGTCCAAGCCGAGACAAAAATGGTGTCAAGTCGTGTCTAACGCCCTAGGGTAGGTGTCACCTCTTTCCAGGCCATTCTAGGGGTAATTTGGCGCCACTTTTTCAATTGGGTCGAAGTGTTTTGAATTTTGGATTAAGGTGAACATGTGAGATCTTTGCTCAAGGGTTAGTTTTTAGACTTAGGCAAATTCTGAATTTTCCCTTGTGCTCAACCTTAGGTGAACTTTTTGGGGCTTTTTTGAAAACTTTTTGGGGGTACTTCCTTACTATTATTTGTAGGTTATGAAGAATATTACAACTTTTGTATTTGGCCCAAGCCATGATCATAAGGTTTACATGACCTTTTGATCCTAGCTTCAATTAGGGTTCTTATTGCCCAAGCGGGGTTTGCTTTAGGGTTTTAGGAAATTCCCCACTTAGATGTGCATGACAAGCTAGGGCATGACATCCAAGATGGTTGCACTTGCTTAGGACCTTGAATTCCAAGTTTGATGTACTTTGTCCAAATCAATCCTCATGTGATAATTGGTTAAAAGGGGTAGCCCTGGTGGACACCCTAAGTAACACTTAGGGTGTTACAAATCCTCGCTGGATTGCCTATCAACTTCTCGTTGAGCCACCGGAGGATCCTGACATCGGGGGACACCTCCCTCACTGAATCAGACCACTATCTCTTTGTCGAACTGCCACTCATGTAGCCTGGCCTCTAGGCCTCGCACGGTCGCATCCGCCGCTAAAACTTGAGCCTCATGTGTCCACCAATGCTACTCATTGCGCGACCGCTGCCATCGCACAGGCCTCATGCGGTCTCCACCATCGCTTGTCTCGCAGGCATCATGATCGCACGGGTCTCGCGTGGTAGCAGCCACCGATCCTCACGCGAACGCTGCCGTCACACAGGTCTCGTGCGGCTGCCTTTGTCGTTCCTAGAGCGGCAACCGATCTTGCCTCACACTGTCATCTCCATCGGTGAAACCCAAATCATGGCTATTTGGGGAGGTTTTATAGATGGCTCGGGGTTTGGTCTTCTTGAGGTGGTGCAGGTAAACCGGAATGAACCTTTAGATTAGGGCCTTCCCTAGCTATTGGAATCTCATGACTTTTCCTAGATATTAGAAGCTCAGGGCTCATAATATACAACATATATATATGTATATATATATGAGCTATAGTTTTAAGAGATGGACACCCAAACTTTTTTCCTAGAGATTATTGATTATCCATTTTATTATAAGTAAAAATATGCTTGCGATATTTAACTATACATAATATTTGGTGATGTCTTTTATAAATAATATAGATGGACTACATTAGATGTACAATACAGATTGATGTTCAAAGAATTTATTGATGGTGTCGAGTGTGATAATTAGGGGTACCCGCATTATACCCTTAAAACATGCTTAGGAAGATTCTCTGCCTAGGCATGTATCCCGAGAGAAAGGAACCAGGTCTCCGCCTCGCCCGAGGGCCACTTTGGGGGTCTTCCCCACAAAAACACCATCCCAACCGAGCCCCCTCTCAGAGGATCCTTAAATCCCAAAGAAGTCATATATCGGGCAAATCTCCGCCTCGCCCAAACCTCTCATGCCTTAGGACCCCCATCTCTGCCTCGCCCAAGGCTACCTCACCCTAAGACCGCAAACTCTGTCTTGCCCGAACCAGTCTCAGGTGACGAAGACAAGGTGTGACCGAGGGCCAATGGGGGACAACCGCATTCAATGCACATACCTACCCTGCACAGCTCAACAGGTGTACATCGGCAACAAGACCGTGGTCTGGTCCAAGCACAACACCATGATTACGCATGCGCCACTGTGCGTGCACGCCACCTACCAACCCCTGACGGGACATCCAATATGACATAAGAGCAGACCTACCCTCGGGTGCAAAACTCCGCCTCGCCCGTAGACCTTGGTCGCCCGTCTCTGAGCACGGGCTCGAGTACGTACTGTTCGCCCAAGCTCGGCCTCGGCTACCTGCTCCACCGTGAATCTCGCAGAATGCCACTCCGCTAACTGTGGCACACGTCAGGAAGGACATGACCATCACCTTGGGAAGACTTCTGCCTCACCCGAGCTTGGCTCCAACCTTGACATCTACAGCAAAGGACATCCCAACGTCACCCAACACAGGAGCGCTGACGCATCCCGTAAGCAGACTTTTTCCCATATCGATGCCCTGTTACAACCACTACGGTATGGGTAGCCCCTTCTAGGGGCCTCGGACATGAAGCCGAACCCACAACCATAGCCTCGGCTCTCAACGGGAAACCAACACGTTCAAGTCAATAACAACGTACAAGGCCATGCCGTCAATAGGACCCAAAGGTAGCACCTAGTAACAAAGTCATGTATCCCCTAGGTGTATGAACAGGGTAGTCCATGACCCTTCCAGGGGACAGGCGAACACTTGGTAGTTTCCCCTATCATTCGGTATAAGCATTTGCCTCAATCAGTTCCAGGGACTTGGGGACGTGTCCTCTCTCCCGCTCAACTTGTAACCCCTACTGCAGGCACCTCGGTGCGAGTAATATAAGCTTCATGCCCCTCTGCTGAAAGTAGGGCCTTGCAATGCCCGAACCAGGATAAATCACTTGTGTCAACTCGCATCACCAGCTAGATTCGGGGCATGCGACATCATTTCACTAGTTGGTTAGGGCCGCCAATCTGAACACCGACAGATGGGATAGGTGGATTTCTCGATATGGCCAAGATATGAACGATTCTTGGGTTTTATATGTTGTCCATGTAGAGACTACAAGAATGAGAAGGATTACTCTTCATCACGACCGAATTACATGAATTTGGTTGAAAGGGGTTTCATGACTAACTACATATGTTGGACCAAGTATGCTAAAAGGTGGTTATATAGGAAGATGATGAAGAGGATAATGATACTAATCTAAACTATGCTTACTATCATTTGTTTACATATGCTATAATAGGCGAGGCTGAAGAGGTAGAATGTACTGATGTCTTAGCACAAATGTTTCATGATAGAGAGAAAGATTGTAAAAACAAGAAGGTAAGAAAGAATTTGGAGCGTATGTTAGAGGACCATAAAACACCATTGCATCAAGATTGTAAATAGGGGCATAAGAAGTTGCATAACATATTGGAGTTATTATAGTGGAAGGCGGTATGCTATGTCTCATAAGGGTTTTAATGATTAACTCATGAAGAAGATGCTTTTAGAGGGTAAAAAAATCCTATTACATCACACAAAGCAAAAGAGATCGTTTGCTCTATAGATTTTGAAATGCAAAAGATACATGTATGTCTTAATTATTGTATCCTATATAATGGTGAGGATTATAAGAAATCAAAAGCATGTCTGGTATGTAAAGAATCATGATATAATAAAAGACAAGATGTTCATGTTTAGTACTACATAATCAACCTTAGGGTGGCCCACGTGGTGGACTTTGTCCATAAAGGATGCAAAGGAAGAGTTGCGATGATGTACAGGACAAAGAAGAACATATTTAGATAGGTTTAAACAACCAAATCATTGTACCCTACGTCCTATATGGGGTGGTCGATGCTTATGATGTATATATGTGAAACTATATGCTCTATTATAGTATATTAGGTCGGATGTGTTCAACTCTAGTTGGGTACTATGTATACTGTTGGGGGCCTTCCTCTTCCGAAGGTCCTCAAAAATGTGTCTACCCATATGTTTTCAGCATGATTATGAATAGTTACAGGAAGCTTCGGCTTTGGGATGAAGAAGTTTTATGACGGGAGACAAAGAGTGGGCGACGAAGCTAAAAGCCAAGGACCTTCGGCCTAACACATTAACGAAGCTCAAGGCATGATGATGACTAAAAGGGGCTAAAGACCTTATAGTCCTCAATAATTCATGTTAGGACTATAGGCAGTTACCAGGGATATAAATGTACTTTTATCCGAGCTGCGTCTCGTGCCTATAAATAGATGAAGAGTAACATTGTGCTGTTCACTCTAGAATGTAATCACTCTCGTGTCATTCTCACATCCTCACCTTCTGGCAAGCCGAAGGTATCAATGTAATATGAATATTATTGATGTTTATTCATATTCACAGAATATAAATACAAATAGATTATTGATATGTAATTATTATCCTTATTTCTTTGTGTTCCATTGTTTTATTATTTGTATTTATATGCTAAAATGATGAAGGTATGTCCTTCATGACCTTCGTCTGAAGATCATTATATCCGAGAGGAGATAATGCTTTGAAGGACGAAGGTCTTTAACCATTAACAATTGTGTTGCCTTGTTCTTAATCTATAGCATTTGACAACAAGTGACCAACATTGGTGCCCACCTTCGGGGAACTCACTTCCACAACCTTCGGAAGAACATCCATCTTCGACATGCCGCCGAAGAAAGCAACGGTGCCAAGGGCTGCTCTGCAACCACTGGACACAAATCAAGATGCCCTCTCTCTGCGAGAGGCCAGGAAACAAAAGAGGAAGGCAACTAGCCCAACTCTTTAGGAGGAGCAAATTGATCAGGAAATCAGGGACCTAGAGGCCATCCATTAGCAAGTGCAAAGTAAAAAGAAGAATATGGCCCGACTGGCCGACCTTCAGAAGAAGATTGATGAAGCTGCTGAAGAAATGTGTCATCTTACTCAAGATGACCAAGACTGAAGGCCTCAGCATAGAGAGCTTCGTCAGGAGAGCTCATATAACAAAGATGAATGGTATGATGACTTTCAGCATGGTAATTTTACTTTTGATGATGCTTCTCCTCTAGCAGCAGAATTGCAGACTATCCCATGGCCACAATCCTACAATCCACCCTAGTTGCCCATGTATGATGGGCACTCGGATCCAAAGCAATTCTTGATGAGTTACGAGGCAACAATATCCTCGTATGGGGGTAATGTCGCTATCATGGCAAAATCCTTAATCATGGCAGTCCGAAGTGTGGCCTAGACTTGGTACTCGTCTCTTCAACCAGGAACAATCACATCATGGCAGAAGCTCAAGGATATGCTGGTCACTAGCTTCCAAGGTTTTTAGATGAAACCAGTTACTGCTCAGGCATTGTTCCAATGCACACAAGACCAGGAGGAATACCATCAGGCTTATGTCCGAAGGTTCTTGCGTCTAAGAGAACAAGCACCCACAGTGCTCAATGAAATCGTCATTGAGGCCATGATCAAGGGACTTAGGCCAGGACCTACAGCTCAATATTTTGCTAGGAAACCTCCACAAACCCTGGAGAAGCTTCTTCAGAAGATGGATGAGTACATCCAAGCCGATAATGATTTTCACCAGAGAAGGGAGGAAGCTGTGACACCCCAGTGTCACCTAGGGTTTCTCTCAAAGTGCTAACCCATGAACCATCATCTTATGTGAACCATAATTGAGCATGAACATCAAATTGACTTAAGAATAAAGGACCCACTAATCCTATACTTAAAAGTATCATGACCAAAACAAATGGGTTTTTCAAAAACGCAAAATTGTGCAACCCCAACAAAAACCCTAATTGAGCCCTATGAACAAAATTCAAGAGAATGGGGAAAAGGGTATGAAAAATTCAGAATCATGGCTTGAGCCAATTATAAACATTGAAGTATATTCAATAAGCAACAATAAAGATTCAGGAAGCTTGGCCAAAATAATTCAAATAAAACCCCAAAACAAGCTTCTCATGTGGGGACTCAATAGGAAATTCTGAATTTCAGAATTCTGAATTTCAGACCTTGAGCCAAAGATCAAGAGTGTTCACCTTGATCCCTAACTCAATTCCTAATGGCCCCATTAACAAAAATGTGCCTAACTAACCCCTCTGTTGCATGCCAGAAGATGGCATTGGGACGCGAGCCCTAGACACGACAAAACCCTAGATTTGCCTCGGGTTTGAGCAGGGAGACAGACCGGATTTCCGGGCTCCATATCTCTGCAACCAGTAGGCAAAATCCTATGACCCCCACACAAGATCGGTAGCTTGTAGGGAAGAGAAGAGGTTTTGTGCACTGACCAAGGCAAGAGCAGGCTCGGATGAGTGACCACACGCGCCAGAACTTGGGCAGAACGCACGGGCACACGTGTTCGACCCTGGTCGGCACGCCGGCGCTCGCCCAACCCACGTGCGCGCTCGCCCCAGTGTTCAGTCAAGTCCGCCGCGCGCCCTTGCCCTCGGTCGTACCCGCCCGCACCTATAAAGCTTCCCAGGGTGCGCCTCACTTCACCCCGCGCTCACCATCACCGGCCAGCCACCCCTCCTTAGCTTCGGCGAGCTCTTTTCCGCCCGCCATTGCCACCAGAGCTTCGGCCTCCGTGGCCAGCCCACTCCAGCCACCCCAAGTCGCGCCAGTGCTTCGGCTAGCTCCGCCAGTGGCCCGTGAAGCTTTCCAAGCCCTCGGACCCGGCAGAACTTCACCGGAAGCCCGAGATCGACCTCACCGGACTTCGGTCGCCCGTCGGCACGCGTGGACCGAGCTCTCCGGTGAGCCATTCTTCAATTCCTCGCGCACACCCCTTCCTTGTTCCCTGGTGAAGCTCTCTGACCCGTTTGATGGGTCAATTTCGCCCTGGATAGGCCAGACTCCTCGCCGCCGACGAGCTCCCCCGCCTGTGCACGCGGACCGGCCAACTCCGACCATCCCCGACGGCGACCCGCACATCGTCGTGACCGTCAGGACCTCCCCTACACCCTCGGCCACCTCACCGGAGCAATCTCACCGCCGGTAAGCCCCTCCCCCCTTTCTTCCGCTGCGGTACTGTTTAATTTGGGGGAAGGACCTCGGGTTAGGATTAGAAGAACCTAGGGGGTTTTCTGCAATGTCAGTGACTCATTTGAATAGTAGCCTAGGGACTAATCTGTGAGGAAAACTCAAAACACCCGCTAGGGACCCCGTTGCAAAGTAGTTTTCTATTTAATCAATTCTGTTTACTCTTTTTAATAAACAGAGAACTTAGAAAATTCATAACTTGATGAATTCTTAAGCAAAAGTTGTCAAACTAATTTTGCTAGATCCTGAATAATATGAGCTATCATTTAAAAATAATGAACCTTATGCTTTCCGTTCTGATTTTTAGAGTTTAAAATTAAAAACAGAAACTGACCAAACCTTTTTTAATTAAGGAAAATTAGTTTTGCTTCTGTGCTGAACCTAAGAAAAATTGTAGATGTTCAAACCCCATTTAAGCACTGTTTAAAAATAGTAAGAACCCCAGTATTGAAAAATTTAGTGTAGATATCCATTAAAAGCCATTTCTGCCCAAAACTTAAGAAAATCAGAAAGGCATTAGAAATTAATGAACAGTGAGTGAAATTATTTTTCCTAGTTTGCTTGAGTAACAGAGAACCTAGGAAAAATAAAGGGACCTCTAGTCCAGATCAGTTTTAAAGTGAAATGTTTTATTTAGCATTATTCCAACTAGAAATCAATTATTAGAATTACAAAACTAGACCCAAAATTGATAATAAAAATCCAGTAGACTTGTAACCACCAGAACCCCACTGCAAAAATAATGAACACCCCAGCCCATCATTTTAAGTAGGGTAAATAAATATAATATGATAATGAGGTATTTTCCAAATAAATCATGAATAACCCATAATAATGCAATAAGGGGCAACCAAAATTTTGCTAAGTCAATGATGAGATAAGCCACCAGAGAAAAATGCAAACCCTTTGAAAAGATACAAAATAATACCTATTGCCAATATTTTATGTGAAAGGCCATTTAATCCAACTAATGCATACCACCCCTTCCCTTAAGCAAAAAGATGCCAAACTTCAAAATGATTGCTCTTGCGCAAAATAGAAGCTAAGAAAAATCAGAAATATGTTGTTTGATATTTTTCAAATATAGTGGTAGTAGAAAGCACCCCTTTGGCTAGAAACTTTAGAAAATCCTAGTAAAATAACTAATAAGAATCAATGGCTAGAATTTTGTGCCAAGTCATGTTATTGCACCTAAAAGCCAGCAAAAACAAGTTTTAGAGAATTACCTACTGTTAAATAATAGTTGTAGCACCCCTTCTGCCCTAAAATTTGGTAATTTTGTCCAGAGAAAACTATTCACTTTCTGATCCCCAAATTTGGAGACAGAGAATTATACACCAGTAATAAGCCACTTTAATTTTTGCAGAATTTTTGGAATTTTATTAAGGCAACTTGTAGTTCAAACCCACTCCAAAAACTTAAAGAGAATAAAGAAAAAGAAGGGAGAAATAAATCTCACTCCATCAAGTCCAACTTGAATGCATATCAATTCTCACTAAGGCTTTAAAAAGAATTCAGTGGAACCCCAAAAATAAACCTACCACTTACCTTAGCTAAGTTTGATCCAATTTACCAAGTATACCACCCAGAAGTCTTACATAAGTAAGGTTTAACTTTATCTAACTCAAGTAGATCATACACCGTCAAAAGTTGAAATTACTAAAGAACATATCATATCATGCATATATCTTACGCATTGCATTCATTATATTGTAATCTCGCCGACGGAGAGTACGTGCTCATCCCCGAGCAAGGAACTGTCCAAGAGGAGGACCAGGAGCAAGCTTCCGAGGCTACTATCGAGGATCTCCCTGCAGCCCCAGCTATTGAAGGCAAGCCCCAGTTATATGCATAACCGTATTATTATATGCTACTTTACTACACTTAATGCTTGTAGGATTGTAATGTGCACTTAAGTGTAGGAGTTGCTGGAAACCTCTAGTTGCATGAACTTAGGATTCCTTTTTGAGATGAATACTAGTATGCTAGGTCGAGTAGCTGCTTGCTAATCAGGATCTCAGTAGAAGTCGAGTGATTTTTCTAGCACTCGCGCGAGGTCAGAAATTGATTGTAGTCATCTTGATAACAGGATCTATGTTAGTCTATGGACTTGGATCCAGGGAGGATGCCTTGGCCATGAGACGGGAAAAAGGAATTAAGGATTAATGTGTGGATACCTGAGTCAAGCTTTTGAATGTACTAAGCACATGCCGGGAAAAATGGTAACCGGTAAACCTAGTACCTGAGTGAAGCCGGGCGCGGACTTTATCCCTCATGTGGCCTGAGACTGGGTCTCCCATGCTAGCTATGGTGGGTACAAGTGCGGTCACTGCACGGCGGCAGCCGGGGTCAGTGGAGCATTGTATGCCAAGGCGGTGAGGCCTAGACGCGAACGGGGAATCGATGGGGACGGTTGTCATGTGCGGGGTCGGAGTACCCTGACATGCCGTGTGTTTAGGTTTACCTTGCAAGGATAAAACTCGATTCGAATCGTCTGCTTCTCACAGCTAATGAGACTGCTTGACCCCTTGTACTACATCGAGTAAGAAGTGAAATGAGGTTACATGAGACAATTTGTTGATTGAACTAAATGCTTGTTACCATGTATGCTTAGAAGGAGCAAACCTAGCTAAGATAATGATGCTAGAATTTGAAAAGCTAAAAATTAATTTTAGAAACAGCTAGTGCTTTTGGCAAACCAAACCCCTCAGCCAAACAGCTGCATAGTCTAGAGGTAGAGGAGTAGACTCCTCACACCGGGTAAGTCTAGCTGAGTATTAGTATACTCAGCCTTGCTTGTGGCATAATTTTTACAGGTATCGTTCAAGAAATGGTTGATGGTGTGACTTGGCCTACCACCCTGCCACCGGGTTGGACGGTCGAGTGGGATGCTGCTCCGGTAGGAGAGGAGCACGAGGAGTAGTGGGCTAGGCCTTGCCCATTTCCTCGATACCGACAACATCGATTATCCGCTGCATTTTATTTTGTGAACTCTTATTTGCTACTCAAAAACTCCAATCTATGTAATAATTTAGCACTTAATTTGAGGTTTCCTGTTTTATTGTATTTCTTCTGTGACTCACCTTCGAGTGAGGTTGTGGAATCTGATCCTGGTTAAGTGGCTCTATCAGACTAGATCTGAGGGACTAACGGGTTATTCCGATTTAAGTGTGTTACGGCCCCTGAGGCGTGACTTAGGTACTTAAGCTGGAATAATTCGGGCAGTTCTGCCATAGCTGGTATCGGAGCAAATTCCAACATAGAGAGGGACAATAAACCATGGATACCATTTTCAAAAATTAAAACTTGCCTAGAAACTGCTACGGATCGTTAGGACTAGACCGCTAGACCTAGGACAAAAGGCCTTAGGCATAGAGGGAGGGATAGGTGGCTAATTAATTAGGCCCCGTGGGCCAGTACTTAGATTTTTAAGGATGCCCTAAGAGCACCCTATTATTTGGAGAGGAAACGTTACTCCCAGCATGCATGCATATTAAACACAAAGAGGAATTAAAACTTGAGCTAACCCACTTCCTTTAAAACCATCTGGGCTCTCTTTTTTTTCCTTCCACCATAATCTTTACCTTTGATTCCCTTCTGCAGATGAATTCACCCACCCCCGCCAGTGGAGGAGACACTCGTTTCAGTTCTGACTTCCTTTCTTGCGATGGCTTTCCTTCCATCTTGTGGGAAGTGCTTAACTCCGCCGATTACCCTACGCCTCCCTTGTACACGGTGCAGTTGTATGAGGAGCATCGGGTACCTCGTTGTCGGGTCTGGCTGACTTTGGAAGCTCATCCCCTTTAGCTGGGTTGGCGTTCTCTTGATTCCGAGACAATTGGACTTAGGACGGACGACACCGTTGAAGCGGCAGCCATGAAGACTCTGACGACTTTTTGTGGCTACCATCTGAAAGGGAAATGTGCCCTTGGGCCATTTCTAAGTATTTTGGTGATTGAGTGTCAACACAAGTGCTTCAATGTGAATCAATGCCCATGGATGAACAAAGTGCAAATCTTCAACAAAGGTATGTTTCTAAGTCTTAGTACATTGGTTTTGTGTACTAATATATTTGTCTAAGTGTTAGAAACAGATAGAAGAAGAGAAGAGAAGACTTGGCTGTGTACAGCCAAGGGGCTGTTTCGGTCTGGGGCACCGGACTGTCCGGTGGTGCACCGGACAGTGTCCGGTGCGCCAGGCTCCCTCGGCCGAAGAGCCCGCTCTCGGGTTTTTCTCCGGCGACTTCGGCTAAAATTCACCGGACTGTCCGGTGTGCACCGGACTGTCCGGTGAGCCAACGGTCGGCCGGGCCAACGGTCGGCCGCGCGATCGGCGCACGACACGTGGCCGAGCCAACGGTCGGAAGGAAGCACCGGACTGTCCGGTGTGCACCGGACTGTCCGGTGTGCCAGATCTGCAACGGTCGGCAACGGTCGGCTTCGCCATTTAAGGAAATAAATCGGGCACCGGACAGTGTCCGGTGTGCACCGGACTGTCCGGTGCGCCCGACGACAGAAGGCAAGGATAGCCTTCCAGATGTGTTCTCAACGGCTCCTAGCTGCCTTGGGGCTATAAATGGGACCCCTAGGCGCATGGAGGAGAAAACCAAGCATTCCTTGAGCACTCTTGATCACTCACACATCAATCTTGCGCACTTGTTCGACATTCTAAGTGATTTGAGCTCCGTTCTAGTGTGCTAGTCTCTTGAGCTCAAGTCTGGGTCTTGTGTGTGCGTATTCGCTGTGATCTTTGTGTCGTGTGTGAGTTGCTAATCCCTCCCTTGCTCCGTGATTCTCTGTGAACATCTTTTGTAAGGGCGAGAGGCTCCAAGTTGTGGAGATTCCTCGCAAACGGGATTGAGAAAAGAAAAGCAAGAACACCGTGGTATTCAAGTTGATCATTGGATCACTTGAGAGGAGTTGAGTGCAACTCTCGTCCGTTGGGACGCCACAACGTGGAGTAGGCAAGTTTTGTACTTGGCCGAACCACGGGATAACCACCGTGTCATCTCTGTGATTGATTTCTTGTGGTTATTGTGTTTTGACTCCTCTCTAGCCACTTGGCCATAATTGTGCTAACACTTAACAAGTTTTTGTGGCTTAAGTTTTGAAGTTTTACAAGATCACCTATTCACCCCCCCTCTAGGTGCTCTCAATTGGTATCGGAGCCGTTCTCTTCAAGAAAGGGACTAGCCGCCCGAAGAGATGGATCCTAAGGGGAAGGGAATTGTGATCAACGACAAGGAGAAGGAGTCTTTCGTCAACGAGCCAAGGGATGACAAGTCCAACAACTCGGGCTCGGGCCACAAGCGAAAAGATGGGAAGAAGAAGAAGACAAGACGCATCAAGGAGATCGTCTACTACGACAGCGATGAGTCCTCTTCTTCCCAAAAGGACGACGACAACGACTACAGGAAGACGGTCAATTCGAACTTTTCATTTGATTATTCTCGTATTCCACATAGTTCGAATTCGCATTTGCTTTCCATTCCTCTTGGTAAACCTCCACACTTTGATGGGGAGGACTACGGATTTTGGAGTCACAAAATGCGTAGTCATTTATTCTCTCTCCATCCAAGCATATGGGAGATTGTAGAGAATGGAATGAAATTTGATAGCTCGGATAGCCCTATGTTTATCAATGAACAAATTCATAAAAATGCACAAGCTACTACTGTTCTCTTAGCATCTTTGTGCAGGGAAGAGTACAATAAGGTGAGCGGCTTGGACAATGCCAAGCAGATATGGGACACCCTCAAGATCTCTCACGAGGGGAACGACATCACCATGCTCACCAAGATGGAGTTGGTGGAGGGCGAGCTTGGACGATTCGCCATGATAAGGGGAGAAGAGCCAACTCAAACTTACAACCGGCTCAAGACCCTTATCAACAAGATAAGGAGCTACGGAAGCACGCGTTGGACGGATCACGACGTCGTCCGCCTAATGCTCAGGTCATTTACCGTTCTTGATCCTCATCTCGTGAACAATATTCGTGAGAATCCCAGGTACACGATGATGACGCCCGAAGAAGTACTTGGAAAATTCGTGAGCGGGCGGATGATGATCAAGGAGGCAAGATACGTCGACGACGCGTTGAACGGTCCACTCCATGAATCTCAACCCATTGCTCTAAAGGCAACAAGGAGCAAGGAGTCGCTACCTAGCAAGGTGGCGCAAGTTGAGGCGGCCGGGCTCAATGATGAAGAGATGGCTCTCATCATCAAACGCTTCAAGACGGTGCTAAAGGGTCACAAGGGGCAGCCAAGCAAGACCAAGACGAAGGGGAAGCGCTCATGCTTCAAGTGCGGTAAGATTGGTCATTTTATCGCTAACTGCCCCGATAATGATAGTGACCAGGAAAAGGGAAACAAGAGGGAAAAGAAGAAGCATTACAAGAAGGCAAAGGGCGAGGCGCATCTAGGCAAGGAGTGGAACTCGGATTGCTCCTCTTCCGACTCCGACAATGAAGGACTCGCCGCCACCGCCTTCAACAAATCAACCCTCTTCCCCAACGAGCGTCACACATGCCTTATGGCAAGGGAGAAGAAGGTATGTACTCGCAACTCTACCTATGCTTCTTCAAGTGAGGACGAATCTAGTGATGAGGATGAAGTAGATTATTCATGTTTGTTCAAGGGCTTAGATAGATCTAAGATAGACAAAATTAATGAATTAATTGATGCCTTGAATGAAAAGAATATACTTTTAGAAAAGCAAGAGGATTTGTTGTATGAAGAGCATGATAAATTTTTAGAAGCTCAAAAATCTCATGCTCTAGAAGTTAAAAGAAATGAAATGCTTACTTGTGAATTATCTTCATGCCATGAGACAATTTCAAAATTAAAGAGCATTAACGATGAGTTGAATGCTAAGATAGAAATAGCTAGTAAATCAACAACTTGTGTAGAAAATGTTGTTATTTGCAATAGATGTAAAGACTTTGATATTGATGCTTGTAGTGAACACATAGCTTCTATTGCAAAGTTAAATAATGAAGTGGCTAGTCTTAATGCCCAACTTAAGACTAGCAAAAGTGAATTTGATAAGTTAAAATTTGCAAGGGATGCTTACACAATAGGAAGACATCCCTCAATTAAGGATGGGCTTGGCTTCAAGAGGGAAGCCAAGAACTTAACAAGCCATAAGACTCCCATCTCCACCAAGGAGAAAGGGAAGGCTCCTATGGCTAATAGTGTTAAGAAGAATCATGCTTTCATGTACTATGATAGGAGATATTCTAGAAATGCTTTTAGAGGTCATGATGTTTTTTCACATGCTTATGACTCTTATGCTATGACTGCTTCTAGTTCTCATGTTATGCATGGTAGAAATGGGCTTAGAAGAAATGTTGTTCATCAAACGCCTAGGAGAAATGTTGTTAGGAAAGTAGTGAATGAACCTTCTACAATTTATTGTGCTTTGAATGCTTCCTTTGCAATTTGTAGAAAGGATAAGAAAATTGTTGCTAGGAAGCTAGGGGCAAAATGCAAGGGAGACAAAACTTGCATTTGGGTCCCTAAGGATATTTGCACTAACCTTGTAGGACCCAACATGAGTTGGGTACCTAAGACCCAAGCCTAAATTTGCCTTGCAGGTTTATGCATCCGGGGGTTCAAGCTGGATTATTGATAGCGGATGCACAAACCATATGACGGGGGAGAAGAAGATGTTCACCTCCTACGTCAAGAATAAGGATTCCCAAGATTCAATCGTATTCGGTGATGGGAATCAAGGCAAGGTAAAAGGGTTAGGTAAAATTGCAATTTCTAATGAGCACTCTATCTCTAATGTGTTTTTAGTAGAGTCACTAGGATATAATTTACTATCTGTTAGTCAATTGTGCAATATGGGATATAACTGTCTGTTTACAAATGTAGATGTGTCTGTCTTTAGAAGAAGTGATGGTTCACTAGCTTTTAAGGGTGTATTAGACGACAAACTTTATTTAGTTGATTTTGCAAAAGAAGAGGCCGGTCTAGATGCATGCTTAATGGCTAAGACTTGCATGGGCTGGCTGTGGCATCGCCGCTTAGCACATGTGGGGATGAAGAACCTCCACAAGCTTCTAAAGGGAGAACATGTGATAGGTCTAACCAATGTTCATTTCGAAAAAGATAGACCTTGTGCAGCTTGTCAAGCAGGGAAACAGGTGGGAGGAGCGCATCACAGCAAGAATGTGATGACCACTTCAAGACCCCTGGAGCTGCTGCATATGGACCTCTTCGGACCCGTCGCCTATCTAAGCATAGGGGGAAGTAAGTATGGTCTAGTTATTGTTGATGACTTTTCCCGCTTCACTTGGGTGTTCTTTTTGCAGGATAAGTCTGAAACCCAAGGGACCCTCAAGCGCTTCCTCAGGAGGGCTCAAAATGAGTTTGAGCTCAAAGTGAAAAAGATAAGGAGCGACAACGGGTCCGAGTTCAAGAACCTTCAAGTGGAGGAGTTCCTTGAAGAGGAAGGGATCAAGCACGAGTTCTCCGCTCCCTACACACCACAGCAAAATGGTGTGGTAGAGAGGAAGAACAGGACGCTCATCGACATGGCGAGGACGATGCTAGGAGAGTTCAAGACCCCCGAGTGCTTTTGGACGGAAGCCGTGAACACGGCTTGCCACGCCATCAACAGGGTCTACCTTCATCGCCTCCTCAAGAAGACGTCGTATGAGCTACTAACCGGTAACAAACCCAATGTATCGTACTTTCGTGTATTTGGGAGTAAATGCTACATTCTAGTGAAGAAGGGTAGAAATTCTAAGTTTGCTCCCAAAGCTGTAGAAGGGTTTTTATTAGGTTATGACTCAAATACAAAGGCGTATAGAGTCTTCAACAAATCATCGGGTTTGGTTGAAGTCTCTAGCGACGTTGTATTTGATGAGACTAATGGCTCTCCAAGAGAGCAAGTTGTTGATTGTGATGATGTAGATGAAGAAGATGTTCCGACGGCCGCTATACGGACCATGGCGATTGGAGAAGTACGGCCACAGGAACAAGATGAACGAGATCAACCTTCTTCCTCAACTATGGTGCATCCCCCAACCGAAGATGACGAACAGGTACCTCAAGTGGAGGGGCTTGATCAAGGGGGAGCACAAGATGATCAAATGATGGAGGAAGAAGCGCAACCGGCACCTCCAACCCAAGTTCGAGCGATGATTCAAAGGGATCATCCCGTCGATCAAATTCTGGGTGACATTAGCAAGGGAGTAACTACTCGATCTCGATTAGTTAATTTTTGTGAGCATTACTCCTTTGTCTCTTCTATTGAGCCTTTCAGGGTAGAGGAGGCCTTGCTAGATCCGGATTGGGTGTTGGCCATGCAGGAGGAGCTCAACAACTTCAAGCGCAATGAAGTTTGGTCACTAGTGCCTCGTCCCAAGCAAAATGTTGTGGGAACCAAGTGGGTGTTCCGCAACAAACAGGACGAGCACGGGGTGGTGACGAGAAACAAGGCTCGACTTGTGGCAAAAGGTTATGCCCAAGTCGCAGGTTTGGATTTCGAGGAGACTTTTGCTCCTGTGGCTAGGCTAGAATCAATTCGTATCTTGCTAGCATATGCCGCTCACCATTCTTTCAGGTTGTTCCAAATGGATGTGAAGAGCGCTTTCCTCAACGGGCCAATCAAGGAGGAGGTGTACGTGGAGCAACCCCCTGGCTTCGAGGATGAACGGTACCCCGACCACGTGTGTAAGCTCTCTAAGGCGCTCTATGGACTTAAGCAAGCCCCAAGAGCATGGTATGAATGCCTTAGAGATTTCTTAATTGCTAATGCTTTCAAGGTTGGGAAAGCCGATCCAACTCTTTTCACTAAGACATGTGATGGTGATTTGTTTGTGTGCCAAATTTATGTCGATGACATAATATTTGGTTCTACTAACCAAAAGTCTTGTGAAGAGTTTAGCAGGGTAATGACGCAAAAATTCGAGATGTCGATGATGGGCGAGTTGAACTACTTCCTTGGGTTCCAAGTGAAGCAACTCAAGGACGGCACCTTCATCTCCCAAACGAAGTACACGCAAGATCTGCTGAAGCGGTTTGGGATGAAGGACGCCAAGCCCGCAAAGACTCCGATGGGGACAGACAGACACACTGACCTCAACAAAGGAGGTAAGTCCGTTGATCAAAAAGCATACCGGTCAATGATAGGTTCTTTGCTTTACTTATGTGCTAGTAGACCAGATATTATGCTTAGCGTATGCATGTGTGCTAGATTTCAATCCGATCCTAAGGAGTGTCACTTAGTGGCGGTGAAGCGAATTCTTAGATATTTGGTTGCTACGCCTTGCTTCGGGCTCTGGTATCCAAAGGGGTCTACCTTTGACTTAGTTGGATACTCAGACTCCGACTATGCTGGATGTAAGGTCGATAGGAAGAGTACATCGGGGACGTGCCAATTCTTAGGAAGGTCCCTGGTGTCATGGAACTCTAAGAAACAAACATCCGTTGCCCTATCCACCGCTGAGGCCGAGTACGTTGCCGCAGGTCAGTGTTGCGCGCAACTACTTTGGATGAGGCAAACCCTCCGGGACTTTGGCTACAATCTGAGCAAAGTCCCACTCCTATGTGACAATGAGAGTGCTATCCGCATGGCGGAGAATCCTGTTGAGCACAGCCGCACAAAGCACATAGACATCCGGCATCACTTTTTGAGAGACCACCAGCAAAAGGGAGATATCGAAGTGTTTCATGTTAACACCGAGAATCAGCTAGCCGATATCTTCACTAAGCCTCTAGATGAGAAGACCTTTTGCAGGTTGCGTAGTGAGCTAAATGTCATAGATTCGCGGAACCTGGATTGAATTGTAGCATACATGTACTTATGCTTTTGATCATGTTCCTTTTTGCATTTTGTTGCTTATTATGGTGCTCAAGTTGTACAAACACTCTCTGGACCTCACAAGTCCGTTGCAAAGTGATGCACATGTTTAGGGGGAGATGTGTTACAACTTGACCCTTTGAGACTAATCATGTGCTTGAGTTTGATGATTTAGTCTCGAAGGAGGATTGAAAGGGAAAAGGTGGACTTGGACCATGAAAGACTTCCACTGCACTCCGATGAGAGGGTAACTAATTCCAAGTTCATCTCATGAAATCTTATTGCCATTTGCTCTTAATTGAAGACTTTGGTGAGGCAATGGGGTTAAAAGGCCAAGATTGATCACGTTTTGGTGCTTAATGCCAAAGGGGGAGAAAATAAAGGCAAAAGCGATAAATGGATCAGCTACCACTTGAGAGATTTTTGAAAATAGTAGAATAGAGTTTTTGTTGTGTCAAAAGCTTTTATTGTCTCTCTTGTCAAAAGTTGGCTTCTTGTGGGGAGAAGTATTGATTATGGGAAATAGGGGGAGTTTTTGAAATCTTTGATCAATCTCTTTTGGAATGACTCTCTTTATGCTTCAACATGTGTGTTTGACTTAGAGATAGAGATTTGAGCTTGATTTGCAAAAACAAACCAAGTGGTGGCAAAGGATGATCCATATATGCCAAAATTGAATCAAAATCAATTTGAGTTTTATTTGAAGTGATTTTGCACTTGTTCTAGTTGCTTTATGTTGTGTTGGCATAAATCACCAAAAAGGGGGAGATTGAAAGGGAAATGTGCCCTTGGGCCATTTCTAAGTATTTTGGTGATTGAGTGTCAACACAAGTGCTTCAATGTGAATCAATGCCCATGGATGAACAAAGTGCAAATCTTCAACAAAGGTATGTTTCTAAGTCTTAGTACATTGGTTTTGTGTACTAATATATTTGTCTAAGTGTTAGAAATAGATAGAAGAAGAGAAGAGAAGACTTGGCTGTGTACAGCCAAGGGGCTGTTTCGGTCTGGGGCACCGGACTGTCCGGTGGTGCACCGGACAGTGTCCGGTGCGCCAGGCTCCCTCGGCCGAAGAGCCCGCTCTCGGGTTTTTCTCCGGCGACTTCGGCTAAAATTCACCGGACTGTCCGGTGTGCACCGGACTGTCCGGTGAGCCAACGGTCGGTCGGGCCAACGGTCGGCCGCGCGATCGGCGCGCGACACGTGGCCGAGCCAACGGTCGGAAGGAAGCACCGGACTGTCCGGTGTGCACCGGACTGTCCGGTGTGCACCGGACTGTCCGGTGTGCCAGATCTGCAACGGTCGGCAACGGTCGGCTTCGCCATTTAAGGAAATAAATCGGGCACCGGACAGTGTCCGGTGTGCACCGGACTGTCCGGTGCGCCCGACGACAGAAGGCAAGGATAGCCTTCCAGATGTGTTCTCAACGGCTCCTAGCTGCCTTGGGGCTATAAAAGGGACCCCTAGGCGCATGGAGGAGAAAACCAAGCATTCCTTGAGCACTCTTGATCACTCACACATCAATCTTGCGCACTTGTTCGACATTCTAAGTGATTTGAGCTCCGTTCTAGTGTGCTAGTCTCTTGAGCTCAAGTCTGGGTCTTGTGTGTGCGTATTCGCTGTGATCTTTGTGTCGTGTGTGAGTTGCTAATCCCTCCCTTGCTCCGTGATTCTCTGTGAACATCTTTTGTAAGGGCGAGAGGCTCCAAGTTGTGGAGATTCCTCGCAAACGGGATTGAGAAAAGAAAAGCAAGAACACCGTGGTATTCAAGTTGATCATTGGATCACTTGAGAGGAGTTGAGTGCAACTCTCGTCCGTTGGGACGCCACAACGTGGAGTAGGCAAGTTTTGTACTTGGCCGAACCACGGGATAACCACCGTGTCATCTCTGTGATTGATTTCTTGTGGTTATTGTGTTTTGACTCCTCTCTAGCCACTTGGCCATAATTGTGCTAACACTTAACAAGTTTTTGTGGCTTAAGTTTTGAAGTTTTACAGGATCACCTATTCACCCCCCCTCTAGGTGCTCTCACCATCCCCTGGAGATGGTGATGCACCCCTTGGGACTCTTCCCTGCTGAGAAGAAGGATGACCCCATGTGGTGTAACCACGTGAGCCATGTGAAGGATGTATGGGCAATGTATCCTGACTTGGTTGGGAGGGTCACCGTTCAGTGCATGAGTGTGCTGTACCGCCTTCAGGCCCTTCAGAGCGACGCTATGGCACACCTTGCTAACATCGCTCAAACTGCCAAGCTCACTCTCGACAGTCGGGAAGATTTTGTGGTCGATTTATCCACCGAGCTGGTAGAGATGGATCTGCAGGTGGAAAGGCTGAGCCAGCACATTACCACCTTGGAGCAGTAGGTGGAGATCCGAGACAACACTATTGATGTCTTGGAGAACCAGCTTCACGATGTGCAGAGGGAACTCGAAGAGGCAAATGACCACCTGGACATGCACCACTTGGAGATGGAGGCCAATGAAGCCGGAAGCGAGGGAGAAGAGGCTCCCGAGGAGCTAGGACCAGCCCCTAGTGCCAATGGGACTACCTCCACGATGCCTCCTTCACCCGTATCCAGTGTCGCTTCCACCGCTCAGGGTTAATCAGTCACTTCGACACTTTTAGGCATATAGAAACCTATGCGAGCTTAGTTAATGTCAGATTTTGGACTAGGCTTATGGGTACCTTCCCCTGATTGATGTAACCCTGTGAACTTTTGAAATCTATGGGATGTTTGTCACCATGTTATCTTCATTTCGAACCTAATATTATGATTATGGCATTTTTCCTTCCATATGAGATGATATCCTGTCATTCGAAACTGTGAGTTGGGATAACAATGGCGGCAATCTCTGTTTTTAGATGGCAGCTAGGCAGCGTCGCGGGCATAACGAGCAGGTTCCCCCGCCACCTCCTCCAGCTCCCACAGTGCAGGAGCTGATGGCCCAGCAGAACGAGATTTTGCGACAGCTCTTGCAGCACCATCCCCACCCTCAGCAGCATGGTGGAGGCCAGCATCAGCGACCTCCGGCAGCGGCAACGTACCAGGAGTTTCTGAGTACACAGCCACCCTTGTTCACCAAGGCAGAGGATCCATTGGACGCCGACGTGTGGCTCCGCGTCGTTGAGTCCAAGTTTCCCCTCCTCACGGGAGACTGCCCTGATGAAGCCAAGGCTCGCTTCGCCGCGCAGCAGCTTCGCGGCCCTGCTCGGACTTGGTGGGACCACTTCCGTGCTATGCTCCCCGCTGATCGTGAAGTGTCTTGGGAGGAATTCAAGACTGCTTTCAGAGGACACCACATCCCAGCTGGCATCCTTGACCGCAAGCTGAATGAGTTTCTGGCGCTTAACCAAGGAACCCGCACGGTACTGCAGTATGCGCAAGCCTTCAACGACCTATGCCAGTATGCAGGTTACCATGCTGATTCTGATGAGAAGAAGAGAGACCGCTTCCGCAGGGGTCTTAATACTAAGCTGCGGGAACGACTAAACACTGTCCGGGATGATAGCTTCAATGAGTTGGTCAACCTGGCCATCTCCCAGGAGGATTGCATTGTAGCTCACCGGGCAGAGAAGAAGAGAAAGGCACCAATGGCAGCACCATGCGCTCAGGCCCAGAGGTTCCGGATTGTTTCTCACAATCAGAGCAGGGGTTTCCAGCAGCAGGCAGGCAGATGGGTGATCAGGCCACCTCAGCAGCAGCAGCCGACACCCAACCTCTTTCCAGCTCCCACTCCAAGGAACAATCAGCCTCCGCAGCAGCAGCAGTTCCGCCAGGGCAATGGGAACAAGTGTTTCACTTGTGGCAATGTGGGCCACTATGCCAAGAATTGTCCCAGGAACCAGCAGAGGCAGATGCCAGCACCAAATCAAGACAAGGGAAGAAAGCAGAAGGTACAAGTCAGGCAAGGGAAGCTCAACTTCACTACTCTGGAGGAAGTACCTGAGGGAGCTCCTATCATGACCGGTATCTTTTCAGTTTATAATCAACCTACTTTTATTCTGTTTGATTCTGGTGCATCTCATAGCTTCATTAGCCAAAAGTTCAGTGCTAAGTGTGAACTGCCATTCTCTCACTCAAAAGGGTCATTTATGATAGTCACACCTGGGGGTAAAATTTCAACTAATCAATTAAACCAAAGTGTGCCTATTCAACTGGGAAGCCACATTGTCAAAACCACTCTTCTTGTGTTGGGTTTGGAAAATGTGGACATTATTCTGGGAGCTAATTGGATGACCTTGCACCAAGTTGTGCTTGATGTAGCCAGCCGTACCGTGGAAATCAATTCTCCGTTCTGCGGGAACTTCACCTTAATTCTGCCCAGTCAGGGTTCTACTCAGTCATGTGCTTTCTCTATAACGGAGTTACCTCTGAAGAAGATCCCAGTGGTCTGCGAATACGCAGATGTCTTTCCTGATGAATTGCCAGGAATGCCACCGGACCGGGATATTGAATTTGCCATCGAGTTGCAACCGGGAACGACACCGATTTCCAAGAGGCCCTACCGAATGCCACCCGCTGAATTGGCAGAATTGAAGAAGCAATTGCAGGAGTTGCTGGATAAGGGATTTATTCGCCCAAGTACTTTGCCTTGGGGATGTCCAGCACTATTTGTGAAGAAGGATGAAAGCTTGAGGCTGTGTATAGATTACCGCCCTCTTAATGCGGTAACTATCAAGAACAAGTATCCTTTGCCTCGTATTGATGTTCTTTTTGACCAGTTGGTCGGGGCCAAGGTGTTTTCCAAAATAGACCTTCGCTCCGGCTACCATCAGATCAAGATACGAGCAAGCGATATTCCGAAGACGACATTCTCAACCAGATATGGGCTATATGAATTTTTGGTGATGTCATTCGGGCTGACAAATGCACCAGCATTTTCATGTATCTGATGAATTCTGTTTTCATGCCTGAATTGGATAAATTCGTAGTGGTGTTCATCGATGATATTTTGGTGTACTCGAAGAACAAAGAAGAACATGTCAGGCATTTGCATGTAGTGCTTCAACGTCTGCGAGAGCACCACCTTTATGCCAAGTTGTCCAAGTGTGATTTTTGGCTAAAGGAAATCAAATTCTTGGGTCACACTATATCTCAGGCAGGAATAGTTGTTGATCCTGATAAAGTGCAAGAGGTGATGAACTGGAAGCCGCCAATGACTGTCCGTCAGATTCGGAGTTTTCTGGGATTAGCTGGTTATTACCGAAGATTTATTCCGGATTTCTCTCGAATTGCGAAGCCTATAACTGAGTTGCTGAAGAAAGAAGCCAAGTTTGTTTGGAGTCAGAAGTGCGAAGATGTCTTCCATGCATTAAGGCAGCATCTGACCACAGCACCAATGTTAGCGCAACCCAACAACAGCAAGCCTTTTGATGTATACTGTGATGCCTCCGGCAATGGACTAGGTTGTGTCTTGATGCAAGACAACCGAGTCATTGCTTATGCCTCAAGAGCACTCAGGCCTCATGAGCAGAATTATCCCACTCATGACCTGGAGTTGGCAGCAGTGGTTCATGCATTAAAAATGTGGAGGCACTATTTAATGGGAACCCACTGCAACATCTTCACTGATCTTAAGAGCCTTAAGTACATCTTTACTCAGGCTGATCTCAACATGAGGCAGAGAAGATGGCTAGAGCTAATCAAGGATTATGACTTGGAGGTACATTATCACCTAGGAAAAGCCAATGTGGTAGCAGATGCCTTGAGTCGGAAGTTGCAATGCAATTGTATTCTGTAGAATTCTCGCATCAACACCTTGTGTGATGAGTTGAGCAAGATGCAAATAGAAGTGATTCCTTCTGGTGCTCTGTCTCACATTTCTGTCGAGCCAGCTTTGCAAGACCAGATCATCATGGCCCAGCTCAGTGACAAGGGAGTGTAGATTATCAAGAAGAATCTCCATCAGAAGGTTGAGAAGTATAATTGTTTCCACCAAGATGAAAAGGGTGTGTTATGGTTCAAAAGCAGATTGGTGATTCCTAAAAACCAGGACCTCAAGAGGAAAATCTTGGATGAGGCTCATCTCTCCAAAATCTCTATGCATCCGGGAAGCACCAAAATGTAACATGACCTGAAGCCTTTGTATTGGTGGACCAGAATGAAGAGGGAGATAGCCCAGTATGTATCAGAATGTGACACCTGTCAGAGGGTAAAGGCAAGCCACTTGAAATCAGCTGGAGCTTTGCAACCCTTATCTATACCTTCGTGGAAATGGGATGACATCAGCATGGATTTCATCGTGGGTCTGCCCAACACCTCTCGTCATCATGATTTGATTTGGGTTATTGTGGACCGACTGACGAAAGTGGCACATTTTCTCCCTGTGCACACCACTGATAAGGCTCAAAAGTATGCAGAGTTGTACATTAACCGGATCGTGTGTTTGCACGGATTACCTCGGACCATTATTTCTGACCGAGGAGCCCAATTTGTTGCTAGATTTTGGGAACAACTGCAGGAGTCTTTGGGAACCAAGCTAATCAGAAGTTCAGCTTACCACCCACAGACAGATGGTCAGACGGAAAGGGTAAACCAAATCCTGGAGGATATGCTGAGAGCTTGTGCAATCGATTGTGGCAAGAACTGGGATAAGCACCTCTCCTTGGCAGAGTTTGATTATAACAACAGTCATCAATCCAGCCTAAGGATGGCACCTTTCGAAGCTCTCTATGGAAGAAGGTGTAGGACACCACTCAATTGGTCTCAACCTGGAGAGAGAGGAGTTTTTGGACCTGACTTAGTGACTGAAGCCGAAAGGAAGGTCAAACTAATCAGGAAGAATCTAGAAGCTGCTCAGGCCAGGCAGAAGAGTTACCATGATAAAAGAAGGAAACCTCTCCAGTTCAAGGTGGGAGATTTTGAATACCTCAAGGTATCACCCACCAAGGGAGTGCAGAGGTTTAGGATCAAAGGCAAGCTAGCCCCTCGTTACATTGGACCTTATGAGATCATCGAAGCATGTGGACCCGTGGCATATAAGTTGAAGTTACCTTCAAAAATGTCTGCCATTCACAGTGTGTTCCATGTATCTCAGCTGAAGAAGTGTGTTCGATTGCTGACCGAGATCATAGCAGAGCCAGAATTGGAGATAGAACCAGATCTATCGTACCAAGAGTACCCTTCCAAGATTCTGGATTGCAAAGAAAGATCAACTCGGGCTAAATCGATCAAGATGTACAAGGTCCAGTGGAGTAATCACTCAGAGGAAGAAGCTACTTGGGAAACCGAGGAATTCTTGAGATCCAACTTCCCCGATTGCCTACCTAAGGAAGCTGGTACGTAATCACACCCAACCCCTCCTCCTGCCCTTCGAATCCAAAAATCCAGAAATATAATCTTAAATCAGAATGAAGTAATCATGAAACAAAATTTAAAAAGGACTTCCTTCTGAAGTTGCAAAGAGAATGACATTCGAAGAGCAGTTTGCTCTAATAATAACAATAATCACCCACTTCCTATAAGTCTCACCCTTCGCTTCACCCCGGGAGGACTCTGGCCCGAATCTCGGGACGAGATTCCTTTAAGGGGGGAAGGCTGTGACACCCTAGTGTCACCTAGGGTTTCTCTCAAAGTGCTAACCCATGAACCATCATCTTATGTGAACCAGAATTGAGCATGAACATCAAATTGACTTAAGAATAAAGGACCCACTAATCCTATACTTAAAAGTATCATGACCAAAACAAATGGGTTTTTCAAAAAGGCAAAATTGTGCAACCCCAACAAAAACCCTAATTGAGCCCTATGAACAAAATTCAAGAGAATGGGGAAAAGGGTATGAAAAATTCAGAATCATGGCTTGGGCCAATTATAAACATTGAAGTATATTCAATAAGCAACAATAAAGATTCAGGAAGCTTGGCCAAAATAATTCAAATAAAACCCCAAAACAAGCTTCTCATGTGGGGACTCAATAGGAAATTCTGAATTTCAGAATTCTGAATTTCAGACCTTGAGCCAAAGATCAAGCGTGTTCACCTTGATCCCTAACTCAATTCCTAATGGCCCCATTAACAAAAATGTGCCTAACTAACCCCTCTGTCGCATGCCAGAAGATGGCATTGGGACGCGAGCCCTAGACACGACAAAACCCTGGATTTGCCTCGGGTTTGAGCAGGGAGACAGACCGGATTTCCGGGCTCCATATCTCTGCAACCAGTAGGCAAAATCCTATGACCCCCACACACGATCGGTAGCTTGTAGGGAGGGGAAGAGGTTTTGTGCACTGACCAAGGCGAGAGCAGGCTCGGATGAGTGACCACACGCGCTAGAACTTGGGCAGAACGCACGGGCACACGTGTTCGACCCTGGTCGGCACGCCGGCGCTCGCCCAACCCGCGCGCGCTCGCCCTGGCGTTCAGTCAAGTCCGCCGCGCGCCCTTGCCCTTGGCCGTGCCCGCCCGCGCCTATAAAGCCTCCCCGGGCGCTCCTCACTTCACCCCACGCTCACCATCACCGGCCAGCCACCCCTCCTTAGCTCCAGCGAGCTCTTTTCCGCCCGCCATTGCCACCAGAGCTTCGGCCATCGTGGCCAGCCCACTCCAGCCACCCCCAAGTCACGCCAGTGCTTCGGCTAGCTCCGCCAGTGGCCCGTGAAGCTTTCCAAGCCCTCGGACCCGGAAGAACTTCACCGGAAGCCCGAGATCGACCTCACCGGACTTCGGTTGCCCGCCTGCACGCGTGGACCGAGCTCTCTGGTGAGCCATTCTTCAATTCCTCGCGCGCACACCCCTTCCTTGTTCCCTGGTGAAGCTCTCTGACCCGTTTGATGGGTCAATTTCGCCCTGGATAGGCCGGACTCCTCGCCGCCGACGAGCTCCCTCGCCTGTGCACGCGGACCGGCCAACTCCGACCATCCCCGACAGCGACCCGCACATCATCGTGACCGTTAGGACCTCCCCTACACCCTCGACCACCTCACCGGAGCAATCTCGCCGCCGGTAAGCCCCTCCGTCCTTTCTTCCGCCGCGGGTACTGTTTAATTTGGGGGAAGGACCTCGGGTTAGGATTACAAGAACCTAGGGGGACTAATCTGTGAGGAAAACTCAAAACACCCACCAGGGACCCCGTTGCAAAGTAGTTTTCCATTTAATCAATTCTGTTTACTTTTTTTAATAAACAAAGAACTTAGAAAATTCATAACTTGATGAATTCTTACGCAAAAGTTGTCAAACTAATTTTGCTAGATCCTGAATAATATGAGCTATCATTTAAAAATAATGAACCCTATGCTTTCTATTCTGATTTTTAGAGTTTAAAATTAAAAACAGAAACTGACCAAACCTTGTTTAATTAAGGAAAATTAGTTTTGCTTCTGTGCTGAACCTAAGAAAAATTGTAGATGTTCAAACCCCATTTAAGTACTGTTTAAAAATAGTAAGAACCTCAGTATTGAAAAATTTAGTGTAGATATCCATTAAAAGCCATTTCTGCCCAAAACTTAAGAAAATCAGAAAGGCATTAAAAATTAATGAACAGTGAGTGAAATTATTTTTCCTAGTTTTCTTGAGTAACAGAGAACCTAGGAAAAATATTGGGACCTCTAGTCCAGATCAGTTTTAAAGTGAAATGTTTTATTTAGCATTATTCCAACTAAAAATCAATTATTAGAATTACAAAACTAGACCCAAAATTGATAATAAAAATCGAGTAGACTTGTAACCACCAGAACCTCACTGCAAAAATAATGAACACCTCAGCCCATCATTTTAAGTAAGGTAAATAAATATAATATGATAATGAGGTATTTTCCAAATAAATCATGAATAACCCATAATAATGCAATAAGGGGCAACGAAAATTTTGCTAAGTCAATGATGAGATAAGCCACCAGAGAAAAATGCAAACCCAATGAAAAGATACAAAATAATACCTATTGCCAATATTTTATGTGAAAAGCCATTTAATCCAACTAATGCATACCACCCCTTCCCTTAAGCAAAAAGATGTCAAACTTCAGAATGATTGCTGTCAAACTTCAGAATGATTGCTCTTGCACAAAATAGAAGCTAAGAAAAATCAGAAATTTGTTGTTTGATATTTTTCAAATATAGTGGTAGTAGAAAGCACCCCTTTGGCTAGAAACTTTAGAAAATCCTAGTAAAATAACTAATAAGCATTAATGGCTAGAATTTTGTGCCAAGTCATTTTATAGCACCTAAAAGCCAGCAAAAATAAGTTTTAGAGAATTATCTACTGTTAAATAATAGTTGTAGTTCAAAGCACCCCTTCTGCCCTAAAATTTGGTAATTTTGTCCAGAGAAAACTATTTACTTTCTGATCCCCAAATTTGGAGACAAAGAATTATACACCAGTAATAAGCCACTGTAATTTTTGCAGAATTTTTGAAATTTCATTAAGGCAACTTGTAGTTCAAACCCACTCCAAAAACTTAAAGAGAATAAAGAAAAAGAAGGGAGAAATAAATCTCACTCCATCAAGTCCAACTTGAATGCTTATCAATTCTCACTAAGGCTTTAAAAAGAATTCAGTGGAACCCCAAAAATAAACCTACCACTTATCTTAGCTAAGTTTGATCCAATTTACCAAGTATACCACCCAGAAGTCTTACATAAGTAAGGTTTAACTTCATCTAACTCAAGTATATCATACACCGTCAAAAGTTGAAATTACTAAAGCACATATCATATCATGCATATATCTTACGCATTGCATTCATTAGATTGTAATCTCGCCGACGGAGAGTACGTGCTCATCCCCGAGCAAGGAACTGTCCAAGAGGAGGACCAGGAGCAAGCTTCCGAGGCTACTATCGAGGATCTCCCTGCAGCCCCAGCTATTGAAGGCAAGCCCCGGTTATATGCATAACCGTATTATTATATGCTACTTCACTACACTTAATGCTTGTAGGATTGTAATGTGCACTTAAGTGTAGGAGTTGCTCGAAACCTCTAGTTGCATGAACTTAGGATTCCTTTTTGAGATGAATACTAGTATGCTAGGTCGAGTAGCTGCTTGCTAATCAGGATCTCGGTAGAAGTCGAGTGATTTTTCTAGCACTCGCGCGAGGTCAGGAATTGATTGTATTCATCTTGATAACAGGATCTATGTTAGTCTATGGACTTGGATCCAGGGAGGATGCCTTGGCCATGAGACGGGAAAAAGGAATTAAGGATTAATGTGTGGATACCTGAGTCAAGCTTTTGAACGTACTAAGCACATGCCGGGAAAAATGGTAATCGGTAAACCTAGTACCTGAGTGAAGTCAGGCGCGGACTTTATCCCTCATGCGACCTGAGACTGGGTCTCCCATGCTAGCTATGGTGGGTACAAGTGTGGTCACTGCACGGCGACAGCCGGGGTCAGTGGAGCATTATATGCCAAGGCGGTGAGGCCTGGACGCGAACGAGGAATCGATGGGGACGGTTGTCATGTGCGGGGTCGGAGTACCCTGACATGCTGTGTGTTTAGGTTTACCTTGCAAGGATAAAACTCGATTCAAATTGTCTGCTTCTCGCAGCTAATGAGACTGCTTGACCCCTTGTACTGCATCGAGTAAGAAGTGAAATGAGGTTACATGAGACAATTTGTTGATTAAACTAAATGCTTGTTACCATGTATGCTTAGAAGGAGCAAACCTAGCTAAGATAATGATGCTAGAATTTGAAAAGCTAAAAATTAATTTTAGAAACAGCTAGTGCTTTTGGCAAACCAAACCCCTCAGCCAAACAGCTGCATAGTCTAGAGGTAGAGGAGTAGACTCCTCACACCGGGTAAGTCTAGCTGAGTATTAGTATACTCAGCCTTGCTTGTGGCATAATTTTTACAGGTACCGTTCAGGAAATGGTTGATGGTGTGACTTGGCCTACCACCCTGCCACCGGGTTGGACAGTCGAGTGGGATGCTGCTCCGGCAGGAGAGGAGCACGAGGAGTAGTGGGCTAGGCCTTGCCCATTTCCTCGATACCGACGACATCGATTATCCGCTGCATTTTATTTTGTGAACTCTTATTTGCTACTCAAAAACTCCGATCTATGTAATAATTCAGCACTTAATTTGAGGTTTCCTGTTTTATTGTATTTCTTCTGTGACTCACCTTCGAGTGAGGTTGTGGAATCTGATCCTGGTTAAGTGGCTCTATCAGACTAGATCTGAGGGACTGACGGGTTATTCCGATTTAAGTGTGTTATGGCCCCTGAGGCGTGACTTAGGCACTTAAGCTGGAATAATTCGGGCGGTTCTACCACAGAAGCCTACAGGTTTTCTGAGATAACCAGGGGCTTCAGAGGGAGACTTCATCCCAGGCATGTCCGGTCAATTCATAGCTCCAATGCCAACGATGAAAAAGCCAGCAATGTTCAGCATAGCCATCACAATTCTTAGTCTTTAAGCATGCAACAAACTTCCTTCAGACCACCGGCTCCAAGGGGCAGAGTAGGAAGAAGTTTCAGTGGAGGAAGGTTTGGCAACCAACCCAGAAAGTTGTACTGTCTTTTTTGGGGTGTGGACAAGGGCCACACAACAAGGACATGTCAGGTCACAATTCAGAAGCAGAAGGAAATTGTCGAAGCTGAGGCGCGGCAGAGTCAGCCAAAGCAAGTCCTCCACACTGCTTCGTGCTACTCTCCATACATCCTAGAATACGTGGGCAACCAACAACCTATGACTTCTGTTGCTTCAGCAAGCCATTCCCGAGCTTCCTGGCCCCAATTGCCACCACCACCACCACTGATCCACAATCAACAGCCAGAAGGGCGCAATCATACTCAGCAGCAACGCGACCTTCGGGAGGAGTCCGAAACTCGCACAGTCAACAACACTATGCCTGAGTCAAAGCATATCTACTAAAAGGTCTACAGTGTTTCAGCCAAGGAATATGATGATTTGATGTATCTTAACTCTTTCTGCATTTTATATTTTCTTGAAAGAAAAACAATACAGGAGGGATAAATTTTCAACTTGATGTAATAATATTGTCGTACATCATCTAGTGTGACAAAATTATGTTCCGAAGCTACAAAGTCGTTCCTAAGAGAGCGCAGAGTAAGTTTGGAAGCTACAAAGTCGTTCCTAAGGAAGCGCAGAGTAAGTTCCGAAGCTCAAAAGTCATTCCTAAGGGAATGCAGAGCCAAAATTCCATCTAAATCAAAGGTAAAGAAGCTCCAAAGTCGTTCCTAAGGGGATGCAGAGCTTAAATACCACCTAAATCAGAGGTGAAGAAGCTCCAAAGTTGTTCCTAAGGGGATGCAAGGCTTAGCTCCAAAGTCGTTCCTAAGGGAATGCAGAGCTAAAATATCACATAAGTAAAAGGTGGAGACTCCAAAGTCGTTCCTAAGGGAATGCAGAGTATGGGTGTGTTTTCGTGTGGGTGCTTATCTTCGACATAACCATCATATTGCATATATCATCACATCATTCTGCATAGCATTACATCATACATCATATCGCATCAGCAAGAAAATTGTGCAAAAGGAAAAATGCTTCTCCAGAAATATTTGATGGATTATGAATTAATGTGCTAAAGCACAAAGTATACCTTCGGCAGACACAATTTTATACAACAAGGAAATCTTCGTCAGCAATATTATCATACAACCGCTGTGGCAAAATATGAGGTAGTCAATCAATAGAAGGGGTAATCTTTCTTTGCGAAGCATGAAGAGAAGGTAAGGTGTTTTTTCGCCGAAGGCTAAAAAATGGTATGTACGCAAATTTCATGCATCACCAAGAAACATATTACATTAATATACATAAAAATATTTGATGTTTGACCCTGTCGGCGTTTCGACCCCGGGGGGTCCCTGGACCGACGAGTAAATTGTCGCCGCGTGTCCCAGCCCAGATGGGTCGGCGCGAGACGGAGCACAAAGGGGGGAAAACAGCAAAGGGGAAACCCGCGGCCTTCGTGTTGTCCTGCGCCCAGGTCGGGTGCGCTTGCAGTAGGGGGTTACAAGCGTCCGCGTGGGAGAGAGCGAGAGCGAGAGAGGCTGTGCGGCGACCCGTTCTCCCGCGCGGCCAACCCTCCCGTACGAGAGTCCTGGACCTTCCTTTTATAGGCGTAAGGAGAGAGCCCAGGTGTACAATGGGGGGTGTAGCAATGTGCTAACGTGTCCGGCAGAGAGGAGCCAGAGCCCTAAGTACATGCCGTCGTGGCAGTCGGAGAGGTTTTGGCGCCCTGTTCATGTGATGTCGTGGCCGTCGAAGGAGTGCTTGAGCCCTGTGGAAGTACAGCTGTCGGGGCTGTCGGATCCTTGCTGACGTCTCCTTGCTTCCGTAAGGGGCTGAGAGCCGCCGTCGTCATGGAGCACGCGAGGTGCCATCATTACTTATTCACCGGAGCGAGCCAGATGGGACGCCGGTCTTGTTCCCCGTAGCCTGAGCTAGCTAGGGGTAGGGTAATGATGGCCCCCCTGTGTCGTGGTCGGTCCGAGCCCGGGGTCGGGCGAGGCAGAGGCTCCTCCGAGGTCGAGGCTGAGTCCGGGCCCGAGGGTCGGGCGAGGCGGAGACCGTCTTCCGAGGTTGAAGTGGAGTCCGAGCCCTGGGGTCGGGCGAGGCGGAGACCGCCTTCCGGAGTCGAGGTTGAGTCCGAGCCCTGGGGTCGGGCGAGGCAGAGATCGTCGTCCGAGGTTTAGGTGGAGTCCGAGTCCAGGGGTCAGGCGAGGCGAAGACCGCCTTCCGGAGTCGAGGTTGAGTCCGAGCCCTGGGGTCGGGCGAGGCGGAGATCGTCGTCCAACGTCGAGGTTGAGCCCGAGCTCTGGGTCGGGCGAGGCGGAGCTTCCTATGGCGCCCGGGGCTGGACTTAGCTGCTGTCAGCCTCACTTTGTCAAGTGGCACAATAGTCGGAGCAGGGCAGGCGGCGCTGTTTTCCTGTCAGGTCGGTCAGTGGAGCGGCAAAGTGACTGCGGTCACTTCGGCTCTATCGACTGAGGAGCGCGCGTCAGGATAAGGTGTCAGGCGATCCTTGCATTAAATGCTCCAGCGATACGGTCGGTTGGCGTGGCGATCTGGCCAAGGTTGCTTCTCCGCGAAGCCTGCCCGAGCTAGGCCTCGGGCGAGTCAAAGGTGCGTCCGTTGCTTGAGGGGACCCTCGGGCGAGACGTGGATCCTCTGGGGTCGGCTGCCATTGCCCGAGGCTGGGCTCGGGCGAGGCGAGATCGTGTCCCTTGAGTGGACTGAGCCATGACCTTAATCGCGCCCATCAGGCCTTTGCAGCTTTGTGCTGATGGGGGTTACCAGCTGAGATTAGGAGTCTTGGGGGTACCCCTAATTATGGTCCCCAACAGTAGCCCCCGAGCCTCGAAGGGAGTGTTGGTACTCGCTTGGAGGCTTTTGTCGCACTTTTTTGCAAGGGGCCCGACCTTTCTCGGTTGCGTTTCGTTCTGGTGGGTGCGCGCGAGCGCACCCGCCGGGTGTAGCACCCGAGGCCTCAGAGGAGTGTTTGACTCCTTCGAGGTCTTAATGCCTTTCGTGATGCTTCGGCCAGTCTGGTTGTTCCCTCATGCGAACTGGTCGTAGCCCGGGTGCATAGTCAGGTTCCAAGTTCTCGGGCTGGTATGTTGACGCTGTCAATTGTTTGGCCGGAGCCGGGTTTGCGAGAGCAGCCCCCGAGCCTCCGCACAGAGCAAGAGGACGGTCAAGGTCAGACTCGGTTTTTTTCATACGCCCCTGCGTCGCCTTTCCGCAAGGAGGGGGGGAAAGCGCCATGTTGCCCTCGAAGGGCGCTGAACATGGTGTCTCCAGTGAGTTGCTAGCGGGTGATCCGAGTGGACGCCCGTGCCCCGTTCAATAAGGGTCGGCTAGTGGCCTAGAGGCGCGCTCCAAAAGTACCTGTAGGTGATTTGCCGGACCCGGTCCCGTTTGATAGGGTCCGAGTGAAGGATTACAGGGAGGCTACGCTAGCGCAAAATAAAATTTTCATCCCCATAATACCAAGAACTACTGCGGTTATAGGTCATGGAATTACCACTAGACGCGCAGAGCAGCGGAAGACGTCTCGATGTAGACGAACGCGTCGAGCAGTGTCGTGCAGTCGCCGGCGTCCTTCACGTCCTCGCACGGTTCGTCCAAGTGCTCCAGATGTAGCACCTCCGAGGTATCCACACGTACAGGGAGGAAGCGCCGCGTACCGAACTGCTAGGTTAGCGACGGCGGCTTGGCGAGGGCGAGAGGTGGGCGGCGGCTGTTAGTTCGCTGGTGGCGAATTAGGTTATCCTTAACCGCGCCCCCGCCCCTCATTATATAGGCGTTATGGTGGGCTTCTGACGCCGAGGCCCATCAATAACCCTAAAGCCCAGTCTAATTTCGGATCTAATCCGAATTAGGCTTCCTTCCCCTTATGTGTGTGACCCTATAGGTTCACGTACAAATAGACATAGGCCGAGTACTCTTACTTGGCCAAATAATTGACAGTGGCCTCTAGCAAGACATGTCAACTCCTATGTGTACGTAAAGATCATATCAGACGAACCATTGCGACATTACGTACATGCTGTTCCCTTTGTCTCACGATATTTGGTCTGGCTCTAAGCTGACCTCTCTTTCTCGATACTGTGAATTGGAATCCTTTCAATGGTTAACTCTTAACCCTAGCACGGCCATGCATTTCTTGATCCAATCACTCGAGGGGCCCAGAGATATCTCTCTCACAAAGAGAGGGACAAATTCCATCTTGACTGACCATGCCTCATAGCATGCTTCCTGACAAACCCAAAACTACCTTTATAACTACCCAGTTACGGGATAGCGTTTGATAGTTCCTAAGTAAGTCAATTCACATCTTGAGAACATGCGACAATCTCAGGTCTAAGGATACAGTATTCATGTTGCAAGAAGAGAACTATATTACAATATCTCACGTTGGGTCGGTCCAGCCTCATGTCATACATGCGCCCACATTATTAGTTTAACATCTCCATGTTCATGACTTGTGAAATGTAGTCATCAACTAATACATGTGCTAGTCATCGACTCTGACTAGGGACATCATTTAGAATAACCATATAAGTAAAGAATCTCACAAACAATTCACATAATTGCTAATCAATACATGGTGCCTTCCATGGATATTCAATTAAGCAATATATATATCATGGATACAAAGAAATATGCTCATCTCTATGATTATCTCTAGGGCATATTTCTAACAGTCTCCCACTTGCACTAGAGTTAATCTAGAAGATATCTAATACCCATAGATCTCACGTGTGCCTCATGCTTAGGTTGTGGAAGAGGTTTTGTCAAAGGATCAGCAACATTCAAATCCGTATGTATTTTGCATATCATTATCTCACCCCGCCTAATGAATTCCCGTATGAGGTGAAACTTCCACAGTACGTGTTTGTTTTTCTGGTGGTTCCTTGGCTCCTTAGCTTGCGCAATAGCCCCATTGTTGTCACAGTAGAGGTTCAATGGGCTAGATGCATTAGGAAACACACCAAGCTCGATGAGGAACTTTCTTATCCAAACACCTTCCTTCGCAGATTCAGAAGCTGCAATGTACTCGGCTTCTGTTGTAGAATCAGTCACAGTCTCCTGTTTGGAACTCTTCCAACTAACAGCACCACCATTTATTGTGAACACAAAACCTGATTGCGATTTTAACTCGTCTGGGTCAGTTTGGAAGCTAGCATCGGTGTAACCAGTTACAACGAGCTCCTCCTTACCCCCATATACCAGGAACATATCTTTAGTCCTTCTTAAGTACTTAAGAATGCCTTTTACCGCTGTCCAGTGATCCTCACCTGGATCAGCCTGGTATCTACTCGTAGCACTTATAGCGTATGAAACATCTGGGCGTGTACTTATCATGGCATACATGATTGAACCAATTGCTGAGGCGTATGGTACCTTACTCATGCGCTCCCGCTCATTAGCCGTTGTAGGACATTGCATCTGGCTAAGGTGTTTACCATGTGACATAGGTATGAACCCTTTCTTGGACTGTTCCATGTTGAACCGTTTCAAAACCTTGTCAATGTACGTATCTTGACTTAATCCTATAAGCCTCTTCGACCTATCTCTATAGATCCTTATGCCCAAAATATATGCTGCTTCCCCTAAGTCCTTCATAGAAAAACTCTTTTTCAGTGAAGCCTTGACGGACTCCAGCATAGGAATGTCATTCCCAATCAATAATATGTCATCCACATACAAGATCAGAAATACAACAGCGCTCCCACTTTCCTTCTTGTAAACACAAGCTTCTTCTTCATTCTGATGAGAACCAAGCCCTTTGATCACTTCATCAAAACGAATGTTCCAACTCCGAGATGCTTGCTTCAACCCATAAATGGATTTCTGAAGTTTGCATATCTTTCCAGCATTGATCGGATCGACAAAACCCTCGGGCTGTATCATATACACGTCCTCATCTAGGTTTCCATTAAGGAAAGCTGTTTTGACATCCATCTGCCAAATCTCATAATCGAAATATGCGGCAATAGCTAGAATGATCCGAATAGATTTAAGCATCGCTACTGGCGAGAATGTCTCGTCATAGTCAACTCCTTGAACTTGTCGAAAACCTTTTGCAACAAGTCGAGCCTTATAGATGTGAACATTTCCATCCATGTCTTTCTTCTTCTTATAGATCCATTTGCATTCTATAGGTCTAACACCATCAGGCGGGTCAACCAAGTTCCAAACTTGATTTTCTCCCATGGAATCTATCTCGGATCTCATGGCGACATGCCATTTCTCGGAATCTGGGTCCATCATCGCTTCTGAATATGTTGCAGGTTCGTCGTTGTCTAACAACAACACTTCCCCATTGCCCAACAATAGCACTTCTCCTCGTGCCTCGTGAAGCCTTGCTGACCTTCGTGGTTGTGGTGGTGATTCTCTTGCCATAGACGTCTCAACTTGTTCTGCTACATTAGCATCACTTGTTGAATCTTGTCCCACTGGCTCATCCTGAACTTCTTCAAGATACACCTTTTGTTTACTTTTCTCTCTTTTGAGAAACTCTTTCTCTAAGAACACACCGTTCCGGGCGACAAACACTTTGCCCTCTGACCGGTGGTAAAAGTAATATCCTAAAGTTTCCTTTGGATATCCCACGAACATGCACTTGTCCGATTTTGGAGTGAGTTTATCCGACTGTAGTCGCTTGACGTAAACCTCACAACCCCAAATCTTCAGAAAAGACAAGCTGGGAGTCTTCCCAGTCCACATCTCATATGGTGTCTTAACTACGGGCTTAGATGGTACCCTATTTAGTGTGAAAGCTGCTGTTTCTAGAGCGTATCCCCAAAACGACAAAGGTAGGTCCGACTGGCTCATCATTGATCGAACCATATCCAATAAAGTCCGATTACGTCACTCAGACACGCCATTCCTCTGAGGCGTTCCAGGCGGCGTAAGCTGTGGAACAATTCCACAACTCTTTAGATGATTGCTAAACTCATGACTCAAATATTCACCACCACGATCTGATCGCAGTGCTTTAATTTTCTTGCCACGCTGATTTTCTACTTCATTCTGAAACTCTTTGAACTTTTCTAAGGATTCAGACTTGTGTTTCATTAAGTAGACATACCCATATCTACTAAAATCATCAGTGAAGGTTATGAAGTATTGGAATCCTCCCCTAGCTGTCGTACTCATTGGTCCGCACACATCAGTATGTATGAGTTCCAATAAATCTAATGTCCTCTCTGGTAAACCCGTGAAAGGCGCCTTGGTCATCTTACCAAGTAAGCAAGCTTCACATGTCTCGTATGATTCAAAATCAAACGAAGTTAAAAGCCCATCAGAATGAAGCTTCTTCATGCGATTCTCACTTATATGACCCAAACGACAGTGCCACATGTAGGTAGGACTTAAATCATTAGGCCGAGGCCTTTTAGCACTAATATTACAGATAGGTGCATCATCAAGATTTAAAATGAATAACCCATTCATAATGGATGCAAAAGCCACAAACATGCCATTCTTAGAGATCACACAACCATTGTTTTCACTCGCAAATGAATAACCATCCTTCATCAAACATGAAGGAGACATAATGTTTCGACTCATACTAGGAACTAGATAACAATTATTTAACTCCAAAATAAATCCTAATGGGAGGTGGAGTTGCATCGTCCCGACGGTCAACGCAGCAACTCTTGCATTATTGCCTACCCGGAAATCAACTTCTCCTCTTTTCACGCTTCTACTTCTTATCATTCCCTGCATCGAATTGCAAATATGGGCAACCGATCCGGTATCAAATATCCAAGAATTAATATAAGAATCAGCAAGAAAAATTTCTGTAATGTGAATAGCAAGTGTACCTGCTGCGGCTGTACCCTTACCGCCGCGATCCTTAATAGAGGCCAAGTACTGCTTGCAATTCCTTTTCCAGTGACCAAGTTCTTTGCAATAAAAGCACTCTGCATCTGCAGCTGGTCCAGCCTTGGGCTTTTGATTGGGCTTGGATACTGTATCCTTTCCCTTGCCCTTCTTCTTTTGAGACTTACCCTTCTTCTTAAAGTTGGGTTTGTTTTGGACCGCCATCACATGGCCGCTGCTGCCAGCACTTTTCTTTATGTCCCCCTCTGCAGTTTTCAGCATGCCACATAGTTCATTGAGGCCCCTCTCCGCCCCATGCATATGGTAGTTCGTGATGAAGTTTCCATAGCTGGGCGGAAGAGATGCCAAAATGAAGTCAGTGGCCAACTCTTGGCTTATTGGGAAGCCTAGCTTCTCCAACCTCTGACTGTAACCAACCATTTTGATTACGTGTGGCCCAACTGCTGCGCCTTCTGCTAGCTTGCATTCCAGAAAGGCTTTGGACACATTGAACCTTTCAGTCCTAGCCTGAGTCTGGAACATATCCTTGAGCGCCACGATCATATCGTACACCTCATGGTTTGTCTCAAACTGCATCTGGAGCTCAGGCTCCATGCAAGCAAGCATTAGGCAACTTACTTCAAGATTAGCATCCATTGCTTTCTTGTAAGCGGTTTTAGCTGCGGCAGTTGCATTTTCACCAGGATCCTCTGGCAGTGGGGTGTCTAGAACGTCTTCCTTTTTTTCAGCCCTGAGAACAATTCTCAGGTTACGGATCCAATCCGTATAGTTTGTTCCATTTAACTTATCCTTTTCAAGAATCGATCGCAAAGTAAATGTTGGTGTGCTAGGTGCCATTTATCTACAACAAAATAATGCAAAATACTAAGACAAAAATATCCATGACAGAGTAAATCATATTAAACATTTAATAGTCTACTCCCACTAAAATCAATATCCCTCTATTGATACTTAGTGATTCAGAATCCACAACTAACAAGTCTACTAGTGAGCTTTAGCATCACCGCTAGAAGACAAGGTAGATCGGTAAGCAACTCCTTGCTAATCATATCATATATATGACTCCTGTTGTTGGGTGACATCTCTATGTCTCGGCTCCCAACCTTATGCCTCAAAGTCCTTAACCATTAAGCTGACTTTGTTTAAGTTAACCAACCCTTTCTGCAGTTCGTATCCGATACAAACCTATCTAGTCAAGGAAAACTGGTGGCACCCTAATTTCATAGACCCACCACCAATTGTACAAGACTTATGATAGTGCAAGGTTTGGAGAGGCATTAAAGCTTAAACATTTATGAGGGATCGTCCTACTTATAACATCGCACGCAAGGACATATATGCAATATAAACAAGTAGAACAATAAGAATGGCATTCACACAACAGTTGTGATTCGGTATGGCTTGTTTTCACATGGTGATCTCCATCTCCAATAATCTGTCCATCACGATGATCTCCATCTCCATGATATAGGTATGCCATCCTCCAGTTGATGAGTCCTTCAAGACCTATCTAACGTATGCTGGTAAACAAATTACATATACGCTTTGGATCATCACATGTTGACACGCAGGTCATTACATTAAATTTGGACAATACATGTGGCTCCAGCCGTATTGCCCTGGTCACGACACGCAGGTCATGAATAATTTGTTAACATGCATCACATACACATAATAGCCATACCGATCACATGTCCTGCAAAAACAGGTTAGACAAACACGTTTCTATACGTTTCTATACGTTCCTCACAGGATTCCATGCATCGTATGTATGGAAATTCCACTGGAAATCTCATGCGGTTGATCAAATCAACCCAAATCCGAGACTTTTGACCCGAAGAAGATTACACTCATGACGTCGATCTGTAGCGTCAATCTGCTGGTTGTGTACGCAGTTAGCCCCGATGGTGATTCCAGCCGGTAGGGGCAAGTCGCGCATACAACAGAGAAGGACGAACTGATCTCTCCAGTCATATCCGATGTAATCTACTTCAACCCTTTATTACCAATTGATCTAATCAAACCGTGCATCAAGTAGATCCATCACATGAACCTAGATCCAGACCTAAAACTTACGCAGAACCTGGTTCTGATACCACTGAAGGATTACGGGGAGGCTACGCTAGCGCAAAATAAAATTTTCATCCCCATAATACCAAGAACTACTGCGGTTATAGGTCATGGAATTACCACTAGACGCGCAGAGCAGCGGAAGACGTCTCGATGTAGACGAACGCGTCGAGCAGTGCCGTGCAGTCGCCGGCGTCCTTCACGTCCTCGCACGGTTCGTCCAAGTGCTCCAGATGTAGCACCTCCGAGGTATCCACACGTACAGGGAGGAAGCGCCGCGTACCGAACTGCTAGGTTAGCGACGGCAGCTTGGCGAGGGCGAGAGGTGGGCGGCGGCTGTTAGTTCGCTGGTGGCGAATTAGGTTATCCTTAACCGCGCCCCCGCCCCTCATTATATAGGCGTTATGGTGGGCTTCTGACGCCGAGGCCCATCAATAACCCTAAAGCCCAGTCTAATTTCGGATCTAATCCGAATTAGGCTTCCTTCCCCTTAAGTGTGTGACCCTATAGGTTCACGTACAAATAGACATAGGCCGAGTACTCTTACTTGGCCAAATAATTGACAGCGGCCTCTAGCAAGACATGTCAACTCCTGTGTGTACGTAAAGATCATATCAGACGAACCATTACGACATTACGTACATGCTGTTCCCTTTGTCTCACGATATTTGGTCTGGCTCTAAGCTGACCTCTCTTTCTCGATACTGTGAATTGGAATCCTTTCAATGGTTAACTCTTAACCCTAGCACGGCCATGCATTTCTTGATCCAATCACTCGAGGGGCCCAGAGATATCTCTCTCACAAAGAGAGGGACAAATTCCATCTTGACTGACCATGCCTCATAGCATGCTTCCTGACAAACCCAAAACTACCTTTATAACTAACCAGTTACGGGATAGCGTTTGATAGTTCCTAAGTAAGTCAATTCACATCTTGAGAACATGCGACAATCTCAGGTCTAAGGATACAGTATTCATGTTGCAAGAAGAGAACTATATTACAATATCTCATGTTGGGTCGGTCCAGCCTCATGTCATACATGCGCCCACATTATTAGTTTAACATCTCCATGTTCATGACTTGTGAAATGTAGTCATCAACTAATACATGTGCTAGTCATCGACTCTGACTAGGGACATCATTTAGAATAACCATATAAGTAAAGAATCTCACAAACAATTCACATAATTGCTAATCAATACAAGGTGCCTTCCATGGATATTCAATTAAGCAATATATATATCATGGATACAAAGAAATATGCTCATCTCTATGATTATCTCTAGGGCATATTTCTAACACCGAGGGCTCGATGCCTCCCTCTGATGGGATTCCATTACAGAATCGCTCCTGCTGGTCTCAGAAATGTCCTAGGGTACCTCGGGAGCGTAGCCCAAGCCTCGGCCATGTATCGGACGTACCCAGAGTCATCCCTCGCTCTGCGTGCTCTGAGGCGGCTGTCGAACCCTTCGGGGGCCAGCCTACGAACCCCTAATCAGTAGTGGGCGCGGAGCCCAAGTGGCCTGAGGCGGCTGTCGAACCCATCTGAGGGGCCAGCCTTCGAACCTCTGACCAGTGGTGGGCGCGGAGCCCGAGTGCTCTGAGGCGGTTGTCGAACCCTTCCGAGGGGCCAGCCTTCGAACCTCTGATCAGTAGGAGGGCTCGGGGCCCGAGTGCTCTGAGGCGGTTGTTGAACCCTTCCGAGGGGCCAGCCTTCGAACCTCTGATCAGTAGGGGGGCTCGGGGCCCGCTTCCTTCGCGGAGAAGGATCCCTTTTGGAGTATCCCCTTTCCCGGTCCCTGTAGCAAGAGAGAGAAAGAGGAAGAGGAAAAGGATACGAAATCGAACGACGTGGCGCACCTTTTTTGACGCGGTCATTATGGTGGAGGTGAAGCGTCGCCTGCTTCGCCTGCCAAAGGTGCTGCCTGTCCTGCCGCAGAGTTAATGCGATGGGACGAGTGGTGCACGGGGCTGCCGTTGTGCGTGCGCGAGCCGTTTGAGGAACAGAACACGGGCGCGTCGTCTTCACTCCATGGGAGAGGGCTCTCTCGCTGTCCCAGGAGGGGACGTGAGCCCGCAGACGACTTGACCGCTGCTTCCGCCCGCCTGCCGCTGCCATTACTGCCAGCCCACTTTTGGCCATATTGACCGTCGCGCCTTCTCCCGCGGCTGACTGACCCGTGATCGACGTGCTCGATTGGCACTGTTGGGCCATGCGCAGGGTCGCCTCGAGTCGCGGCACCAGTTCCGCAATCGAGAAGGCGCGGTACTGGCGCAAGTGGCGGTGCAGTTTCTCGCACGTAGTAACCGGCGCGCTGGTTACATGACGTGTGGGCCTGGGCCTCCAGGCTAGACGCATCGGAGTCGAAAGGGTGCACCCCCTTGGTGTGGTTGCATGCCGCCTGCATGGCGGTCCGCCCTTTCACCCGCTGGTCTAGGCGAAAGTGGAGGAGTGCTTGTAACCGTTGGGCAGTTGTACGCTCCGCGCGTGGCGGTTTGGCTCCTTTTGTCCTGGGCCAGCTTGCATGATGCGTGGGACCCAGCCCCCGTGTCGTAGGGGGAGGACCTTGGAGCGTGTTGGTGAAGACTCAGCCCGCGACGGCTGAGGACGCAAGTGGGGAGAGTCGCCTTTAAAAGGAGGGTGACCCCCTTGGGTGGCAACCATGTCTTCACACTCCCTTCATGCATCGCGCCCTTCCACCTTCCGAGCCCCCGGATGGGGAGCGCCCGCGTCGCTTTCGTCTTGTCGTCGTTGGAGGAACGCAACTTCGCGGAAGTTGGTACCTTTCGGCCATCGCTCGGCTTCAAGGATTTTCATCAGGCAGCCTGGCTGCATCCCCTCACCGGTGGTCACCCAAGACGGTGACCACCAGTTCGATGGTGGGGAGAAGCAAGCCGGGCTGCGGCCTCTGCCCCCCCCCCCCTCAGCTTCAAGGATGTTCATCATTAGTGCTGGGGAGGGGAGTGCGCTGAGTTGGGGCCTATCTCCGCGTGGGCAGTGGCCCGCTCCTTCCCTCAGTGATCGAGGGGAAGGGCGTTCGCCGTCCACGACGCTGGCAGCTGCCGCGTGTCTGGCTCTCCAGCCACCGAGGCAGCCAGAAGAGGTTTCTCCGCCGACGAGATAGTCGGTGCCTCCCGCGGACTGACCTCCGGCTCCACGGCCTTGGTAGCTTGTCCTCGCCCCTCGAGTGGGGTCGTGGGCGAGGGCCTTGTCGCAGCAGCGTCTTCCCTGAGGTCATCGTTGCTGCTGTTTAGCCGCCCGGAGCGGAGGTCGTTGTCGCTGCTGCCGGAGCAGGCGGCTGTAAGCCACCTGGGGTTTCGTCGCCCCGCAGGCCCTCCAATGTGGGGGGTTGTTCGTACCTGCGGGGGCGGAACTGGAGTTCCGTTTGTAATGGCACCTTGAGTGCCGGTGTCTGTTCATTGTGGCTGTCGGGGCCTGAACATGTATGTATTTTTGGCGTGAAGTCGTGTTTCTTCCTCATTTCGAGCACTAGGACTCGCCTGTCGGCTAGCTGGACCGCTTAACCAAGTGTGAGTTGCCTCGTGCGGAAGGTGACGAGTGAGGTATCCGTATCCCGGAGGCGTAGGAGTCCCTCGGCTCGATCGGCCTTGCCGCCCGAGGCTTCTCTTGCTTAGTTAAAGAAACCCTTGGCCGCTCTGCGATGAGCCAGAGCCGAAGGCCGCGGTGCCAGCACGGACAGAGGCAGAGTTGGCTCGAAAAGAGGCTTCGTCGGACGGAGCCTGGCCAGGCCGTCCACTGGCGGGACTAACGCCGGAGTCGGGTTGCCGAGGCCACGAGCCGGGCTGATGTCCTCGGGGGACAGCTGGCTGAGGCTACGGAGCGGCCGGTTGAGCCGTCTACTTGGGCCGGGTTCCCGAAGGAGACCCTAGCAGCGATGGCCCAGGCGTGGTGCCGACAGGTTCCTTCGAGGTGGAGATCCCCCGACCGTGTTGCCGTTCGAGGCCGGGTCGGATTCCGCCGAAGGTGGAGTCGACGCCGAGGGTGCTGCTGCTCCCCCACTGATGTATGTTCCTGCAGGAACAATTTATCTTGTAGTGTGCGTATGTTTTTTGCGGCCGCCGAGGCCCAAACATATCGTCGTCGTGTTGTAAAGTTGCGTTTCTTTTCCCCTTGTTTCGAGTATCTAGACTTATTTGTCGATAACAGAATTGTTTGTCCGAGCGAGAGTTACTTTTCACGGAAGGTGATGAGTGAGGTATCCGTATCCCGGAGGCGTAGGAGTCCCTCGGCTCGGTCGGCCTTGCCGCTTACGTGTACTCTTACTCGTCCGTTGGATTCTGTTATCGATATAGTCGAGGAGGCACGAAAAATCGTTTCGGCAGAACAGCTTTCGAGCGTTAAGACTTGTTCGGACGGCGGAATCGCTTATCCGAGCGTGAGTTACTTATCGCAGAAGGTGATGAGTGAGGTATCCGTATCCCGGAGGCGTAGGAGTCCCTCGGCTCGGTCGGCCTTGCCTGCTTACGTGTACTCTGTCGTTTTCAGGATCCCACTTTCGAAGTAGTCGAAAAGCACGAAAGATGTTCTGGCAGAAAGACTTTTTTCGAGGAAAATTTTGACACAGAGGGGGTTCGCCCCTTCTAGCCGCCGAGGGAGGGTCGGGCTTTGCCGAGGCAAGGCTGACCCTTCCTTGATGGTTAGACTTTATTGGCGTATGTAAACGAGGTGTATGAACGACTTGAAAACATCTTAAGGGTAGAAGCGACGTAGCTGTCGGATGTTCCAAGCGTTGCTGTAGACCTCGCCTTGACTGTTGGCCAGCTTGTAAGTTCCGGGCTTCAAAATCTTGGCGATGATGAATGGCCCTTCCTAGGGAGGCGTGAGCTTGTGGCGCCCTCGGGCGTCTTGTCGTAGCCGAAGCACCAAGTCGCCCACCTAGAGGTCTCGGGACCGAACCCCTCGGGCATGGTTGCGTCGCAGGGACTGCTGATACCATGACGAGTGTAGTAAGGCCATGTCCCGAGCCTCTTCCAGCTGGTCCAGTGAGTCTTCTCGGCTGGTTCGATTGCTTCGGTCGTCGTACACCCTCGTCCTCGGGGAACCGTATTCTAAGTCTGTGGGCAAGACGGCCTCGGCCCCATAGACTAGAAAGAACGGCGTGAAGCCCGTGGCTCGGCTCGGCGTTGTCCTCAGACTGCAGACCACTGAGGGGAGTTCCTTCATCCATCGCCTGCCGAACTTGTTGAGGTCGTTGTAGATCCGTGGCTTGAGTCCTTGTAGAATCATGTCGTTGGCACGCTCTACTTGCCCATTCGTCATGGGGTGAGCTACGGCGGCCCAATCCACCCGGATGTGGTGATCCTCGCAGAAGTCCAGGAACTTTCTGCCGGTGAACTGGGTGCCGTTGTCGGTGATGATGGAGTTCGGGACCCCAAAGTGATGGATGATGTTGGTGAAGAACGCCACCGCCTGTTCGGACCTGATGCTGTTTAGGGGTCGGACCTCGATCCACTTGGAGAATTTGTCGATGGTGACCAGCAGGTGCGTGTAGCCCCCGGGTGCCTTCTGCAAGGGACCAATGAGGTCTAGACCCCACACAGCAAACGACCAGGTGATGGGTATTGTTTGCAGAGCCTGAGCGGGCAGGTGGGTCTGCTTTGCGTAGAATTGACACCCTTGGCAGGTGCGTACAATCCTAGTGGCGTCGGCCACCGCGGTTGGCCAGTAAAAACCTTGTCGGAAGGCATTCCCAACGAGGGCTCGAGGTGCTGCGTGGTGACCGCAAGCCCCCGAGTGTATTTCTTGTAATAACTCCTGACCTTCGTCGATGGATATGCATCACTGGAGGATGCCTGAGGGGCTGCGGTGGTAGAGCTCCTTCCCGTCACCCAGCAAGACGAACGACTTGGCGCGCCGCGCCAGTCGCCGAGCTTCGGCTCGGTCGAGGGGTAGCTCTCCTTGGTGGAGATATTGCAGGTGCGGGGTCTGCCAGTTTCGGTTAGGTGTGACCCCATTCCGCTCTTCCTCGACGCGCAGTGCCTCACCCTCGGGGGCCGAGGGTGCCTCGGGCTGAGCCGAGGGCACCTCAGGTAGGGCCGAGACCTTCTCAGGCTCGGGCGTGTCGTCGGTCTTGACTGAGGGTTGATGGAGGTCTCGGGAGAAGACGTCGGGAGGGACTGTTGTCCACCCCGAGGCTATCTTAGCCAGCTCATCCGCAGTCTCGTTGTATTGTCGAGCGATGTGATTGAGTTCGAGCCCAAAGAACTTGTCCTCCAGGCGCCGAACCTCATCGCAGTAGGCTTCCATCTTCGGGTCGCGGCAATGGGAGTTCTTCATGACTTGGTCGATGACAAGCTGCGAGTCGCCACGAGCGTCGAGGCGTCGGACCCCTAGCTCGATGGCGATGTGCAACCCGTTAACCAGAGCCTCGTACTCGGCCACATTGTTGGACGCCGGGAAATGGAGGCGCAGCACGTAGCGGAGGTGCTTCCCAAGGGGTGAGACGAAGAGCAGGCCCGTGCCTGCTCCTATTTTCATCAACGACCCGTCGAAAAACATGGTCCAGAGTTCCAGTTGGATCGGAGCTGCTGGAAGCTGGGTGTCGTCCCATTCAGCCACAAAGTCCACCAAGATTTGGGACTTGATGGCCTTCCGAGGGGCGAACGAGATTGTCTCACCCATGATCTCCACCGCCCACTTTGCAATCCTACCCGAGGCCTCTCGGCACTGGATGATCTCCCCCAGGGGGAAGGATGACACCACAGTCACCGGATGAGACTCGAAGTAGTGTCGCAACTTTCGCCGTGTCAGAATTACCGCGTACAGTAGCTTCTGGATTTGCGGGTAGCGGATTTTGGTCTCGGACAGTACTTCACTGATGAAGTAGACCGGCCTCTGGATGGGCAATGCATGCCCCTCTTCTCGTCTCTCGACCACGATCGCGGCGCTGACCACCTGAGTGGTAGCGGCGATGTAGATCAAGAGGGCTTCTCCAGCAGCGGGGGGCACCAAGATGGGCGCGCTTGTAAGGAGCGCCTTTAGGTTTCCGAGGGCTTCCTCGGCCTCGGGGGTCCAAGTGAAGCGCTCGGTCTTCCTCAAGAGGTGGTACAGAGGTAGGCCTCTTTCGCCGAGGCGCGAGATGAAACGGCTCAGGGCCGCAAGGCATCCCATGACCCTCTGTACTCCTTTCAAGTCCTTGATGGGGCCCATGTTGGTGATGGCCGCGATTTTCTCTGGGTTGGCCTCGATGCCCCGCTCGGAGACGATGAACCCCAGGAGCATGCCTCGGGGGACTCCAAAGACACACTTCTCGGGATTGAGTTTTATGCCTTTCGCCTTGAGACACCGGAATGTTGTTTCAAGGTCGGAAAGGAGGTCGGAGGCTTTCCTCGTCTTGACTACGATGTCATCGACGTAAGCCTCGACCGTTCGACCAATGTGTTCTCCGAACACGTGGTTCATGCACCTTTGGTATGTCGCACCCGCATTCCTCAAACCGAATGGCATAGTAATGTAGCAGTACATGTCAAAGGGTGTGATGAAAGAAGTCACGAGCTGGTCGGACTCTTTCATCCTGATTTGGTGATACCCTGAGTAGGCATCGAGGAAAGACAGGGTTTCGCACCCAGCAGTGGAATCCACAATTTGGTCGATGCGAGGCAGAGGGTAGGGAACCTTCGGACATGCTTTGTTTAGACCAGTGTAGTCTACACACATCCACCATTTACCTCCTTTCTTTCTCACAAGCACAGGGTTGGCAAGCCATTCGAGATGGAATACCTCTTTGATGAACCCTGCAGCCATCAGCTTGTGGATCTCCTCGCCTATGGCTCTGCGCTTTTCTTCGTCGAATCAGCGCAAGGGCTGCTTCACGGGTCGGGCTCCAGCTCGGATATCCAGCGAGTGCTCGGCGACATCCCTCGGTATGCCAGGCATGTCCAAGGGACTCCACGCAAAAACTTCGGCGTTCGCGCAGAGAAAGTCGACGAGCACTTCTTCCTATTTGGGGTCGAGCTCGGAGCCGATCCGGATCTGCTTGGAGGCGTCGTTGCTGGGGTCGAGAGGGACGGACTTAACCGTCTCAGCTAGCTCGAAGTTACCGGCGTGGCACTTCGCATCTAGCGCCTCCTTGGAGAGGCTCTTTAGGTCGGCGATGAGGGCCTCGGCGTACTCCACGCACTCCATGTCGCATTCGTACGCGTGTCGGTATGTGGAGCCGACGGTGATGACCCCGTTGGGGCCCGACATCTTGAGCTTGAGGTAGGTGTAGTTGGGGACGGCCATGAACTTAGCGTAGCATGGTCTCCCCAGCACTGCGTGGTAGGTTCCTTGGAACCCGACCACCTCGAACGTGAGGGTTTCCTTTCGGAAGTTGGAGGGAGTCCCGAAGCAGACGGGCTGATCGAGTTGCCCGAGGGGTTGGACGCGCTTCCCGGGGATGATCCCGTGAAAAGGCGCCGCGCCGGCCTGGATCGAGGACAGATCGATCTGCAGGAGCCCGAGGGTCTCGGCGTAGATGATGTTGAGGTTGCTGCCTCCGTCCATGAGGACCTTGGTAAGCCTGATGTTGCCGATGACGGGATCGACAACGAGCGGGTACTTCCCTGGGCTCGGCACGCGGTCGGGGTGGTCGCCCTGGTCAAAGGTGATGGGCTTGTCAGACCAGTCTAGATAGACTGGCGCCGCCACCTTTACCGAGCAGACCTCCCAGCGCTCTTGCTTGCGATGCCGAGCCGAGGCGTTCGCCACATGCCCACCGTAGATCATGAAGCAGTCGTGTACCTCGGGGAACTCCTCTGCCTTGTGATCCTCCTTCTTGTCGTTGTTGTGGGCTCTGCCACCTTCCGTCGGTGGCCCGGCCTTGTGGAAGTAGCGCCGAAGCATGACGCATTCCTCAAGGGTGTGCTTGACGGGACCCTGATGATAGGGGCACGACACCTTGAGCATCTTGTCGAACAGGTTGGCGCCACCGGGAGGCTTCCGAGGGTTCCTGTGCTCGGCGGCGGTGACAAGGTCCGCGTCGGCGGCGTCGTGTTTCGCTTGTGACTTCTTCTTGCCCTTCTTCCTCGTGCCGCGCTGAGCGGATGCCTCGGGGACGTCTTCCGGCTGCGCCCCTGAGGCTGCTTGTCCTTCCAGAAGATGGCCTCGACCGCCTCCTGCCCAGAGGCGAACTTGGTGGCGATGTCCATCAGCTCGCTCGCCATGGTGGGAGTCTTGCGACCCAGCTTGCTCACCAGGTTGCAGCAAGTGGTGCCAGCGAGGAAAGGGCCGATGACATCCGAGTCGGTGATGTTGGGCAGCTCGGCGCGCTGCTTCGAAATACGCCGGATGTAGTCCCGCAGGGACTCTCCCGGCTGCTGGCGACAGCTTCGGAGATCCCAGGAGTTCCCAGGGCGCACGTATGTGCCCTGGAAGTTGTCGGCGAAGGCTTTGACCAGGTCGTCCCAGTTGGAGATCTGCGCAGGAGGTAGATGCTCCTGCCAGGCTCGGGCGGCGTCGGAGAGGAATAGGGGAAGGTTGCGGATGATGAGGTTGTCATCGTCTGTCCCACCCAGCTGGCAGGCCAGCCGGTAGTCCTCGAGCCACAGCTCCGGCTTTGACTCCCCCGAGTACTTGGTGATGGTAGTCGGGGTTCGGAACCGGGTCGGGAACGGCGCCCGTCGTATGGCCCGGCTAAAAGCTCGCGGACCGGGTGGTTCAGGCGAGGGGCTCCGATCCTCCCCGCTGTCGTAGCGTCCCCCACGCCTAGGGTGGTAGCCTCGGCGCACCTTCTCGTCGAGGTGGGCTCGACGGTCGCGGTAGTGGTGCTCGTTGCCGAGGCGACCCGGGGCCGCAGGCGCTGAGTTCTGCGTGCGCCTGGTGTGGACCGAGGCTTCCCACATGAATCGGGAAGTCGCAGCGCGATGCTCCGGGGGGTACCCCTGCCTTCGGGAGGCAGAGCTCTCGGCCCGTCGGACCACGACATCTTCCAGGAGATTCTTGAGCTCTCCCTGGATACGCCGCCCCTCCGTGGTGGATGGTTCCGGCATCGCTCGGAGTAGTATCACTGCTGCAGCCAAGTTCTGGCCAACCCCACTGGAAGCCAGGGGCAGCCTTGCCCTGGCATCGTCGGCGATGCGGTGCTGGACGTCCTGGGCCAGGTGACGCGCTTCTCCGGCCGGTGCTCGGCCTGCCCACTCCTGCCTGATATTTTGCCGAAGCTGCACAAGTTGTCCTGCTTCCTCGTCGAGCCTGGCCTATACCTCGCGGATTTGCTCGAGCTGTGCGTCCTGACCCCCCGCAGGGACTAGGACCACAGCTAGCTCCCGAAGGATGTCAACGCGAGGCGCAGGCCTAGGGGGATCACCGTCCTCCATCATACCAAGATGGTTGCCTTCGTCGAGACCCCCTAGATCGACGTGGAAGCATTCGCGACTTGGGCCACAGTCCTCGTCGCCGAGGCTGTGGCTGCTATCGGAGCAATCGGAGAGGCAGTAGTCACATGCGGTCATGAAGTCCCACATGGCACTGGGGTTATCGAGCCCGGAGAAATCCCAACCAGAGTCGGGCTCGTCATCTTCCTCGGAACCTAGAGGCTTGTAGGTCGAGACGGTCGTCAGCCGGTCCTAGGGTGACCGCATATGATACCCCGGAGGGTTTGGACATGCCTTTATGAAAGCATCCACCGAAGCGGGGTCGCTTGGTGGGCCGCAGCTGAATCTAAAAGGCATGGAACGGGAAACGGATGGTACCTCTTGATCGACGGGTGGTGACGAAGTCGCGTCAGGGACGGACTGCACCGTTATCTCAGGTACGAGGCTAACGCCCAGCAAGTCCTTCGCGAGCGTGCTGGCGTCGTCCGTCTGCTTGGAGTTGGCGTGTTGTGGGGAAACGACGCTCGTCTTCGTCTCAGACGCGAGGTCAACGCCCGACGTGTCCCTCGTCGGGGCGCCGACGCCGTCGACTCGCTCGACAGCCGACGAGGTGCCGCCTCCTGCTTGGCCATGCCTGCCCCGCCTCCTCCTCCGTCGGTGGGGAAGGTGACGGGACAGACCCGAGTGTTGCTCTTCCGCCATGTGGGGAAGACGTCGTCGATTCCGCCGCCGGCGGGCGGGCTGACAGCCGCCATTGTCGTTGCCGCGCGGTGGAGGAAGGAGTATCATGTCGTAACTGCCGTCGAGGGACATGAACTCAAGACTCCCGAAACGAAGCATCGTCCCGGGTTGAAGAGGTTGCTAGAGACTACCCATCTGGAGCTTGACGGGAAGCTGTTCGTCAACACGCAGTAGGCCCCTACCTGGCGCGCCAACTATCGGTGTTTCGACCCCGGGGGGTCCCTGGACCGACGAGTAAATTGTAGCCGCGTGTCCCAGCCCATATGGGTCGGCGCGAGACGGAGCACAAAGGGGGGAAAACAGCAAAGGGGAAACCCGCGGCCTTCGTGTTGTCCTGCGCCTAGGTCGGGTGCGCTTGCAGTAGGGGGTTAGAAGCGTCCGCGTGGGAGAGAGCGAGAGCGAGGGAGGCTGTGCAGCGGCCCGTTCTCCCGCGCGGCCAACCCTCCCGTACGAGAGTCCTGGACCTTCCTTTTATAGGCGTAAGGAGAGGGCCCAGGTGTACAATGGGGGGTGTAGCAATGTGCTAACGTGTCCGGCAGAGAGGAGCCAGAGCCCTAAGTACATGCCGTCGTGGCAGTCGGAGAGGTTTTGGCGCCCTGTTAATGTGATGTCGTGGCCATCGGAGGAGTGCTTGAGCCCTGTGGAAGTATAGCTATCGAGGCTGTCAGATCCTTGCTGACGTCTCCTTGCTTCCGTAAGGGGCTGAGAGCCGTCGTCGTCATGGAGCACGCGGGGTGCCATCATTACTTGTTCACCGGGGCGAGCCAGATGGGTTGCCGGTCTTGTTCCCCGCAGCCTGAGCTAGCCAGGGGTAGGGTAATGATGGCCCCCCTGTGTCGTGGTCGGTCTGAGCCCGGGGTCAGGCGAGGCGGAGGCTCCTCCGAGGTCGAGGCTGAGTCCGGGCCCGGGGGTCGGGCGAGGCGGAGACCGTCTTCCAAGGTTGAGGTGGAGTCCGAGCCCTAGGGTCGGGCGAGGCGGAGACCGCCTTCCAGAGTCGAGGTTGAGTCCGAGCCCTGGGGACGGGCGAGGCGGAGATCGTCGTCCGAGGTTGAGGTGGAGTCCGAGCCCTGGGGTCGGGCGAGGCGGAGACCGCCTTCCGGAGTCGAGGTTGAGTCCGAGCCCTGGGGTCGGGCGAGGTGGAGATCGTCGTCCGACGTCGAGGTTGAGCCCGAGCTCTGGGGTCGGGCGAGGCGGAGCTTCCTATGGCGCCTGGGGCTGGACTTAGCTGCTGTCAGCCTCACTCTGTCGAGTGGCACAGCAGTCGGAGCAGGGCAGGCGGCGCTGTTTTCCTATCAGGTCGGTCAGTGGAGCGGCGAAGTGACTACGGTCACTTCGGCTCTGTCGATTGAGGAGCGCGCGTCACGATAAGGTGTCAGGTGATCCTTGCATTAAATGCTCCTGCGATACGGTCGGTTGGCGTGGCGATCTGGCCAAGGTTGCTTCTCCGCGAACCCTGCCCGAGCTGGGCCTCGGGCGAGTCGAAGGTGCGTCCGTTGCTTGAGGGGACCCTCGGGCGAGACGTGGATCCTCTGGGGTCGGCTGCCTTTGCCCGAGGCTGGGCTCGGGCGAGGCGAGATCGTGTCCCTTGAGTGGACTGAGCCTTGACCTTAATCGCGCCCATCAGGCCTTTGCAGCTTTGTGCTGATGGGGGTTACCAGCTGAGATTAGGAGTCTTGGGGGTACCCCTAATTATGGTCCTCGACAGACCCATACACAAATATTACATTTCCTATTATACAAGAATCTAGTGTTCCTTCAGAATTCTTTCAGCGGCTTCATGTAAAAGTTAGTCGACGACTTCGTCAACAACTTCGTTAGCAATTTGCATAACAACTAAAGCTTATTTCATAACCGGATCATCTTCGGGGTTGTATGGCTCTAGTGGGGGAGAGAGGCCGACTGTAATAAATATATGATGGTGAATTTCGAAGGTAAAAACGAGCAACAAGGCAAAAAGTTTCAAATAAAAGTACCTATAATCATGGCGTGTTCGACAGCTTCCTCAGCTTGCTTAGCTTCCTCACGGGCGTCGTGAGATTCTTTCTCATTCTTTTTAATGGCTTTGTCAGCCATCTCACGACCACCCTTCATCCACACATCGGAGTAGAATTTTCCGCCCAGTGTAGAAGCCTCAACTGAAGGGTCCTTAGTATTGTCAGCTGAGAGAATAGATTCTAGCTGGGCCGCGGCCTTGACATGTTCACACCCAGCCTTTTTTAGAATTGCTGCAACCCCTCGGACACCGGAAAAAGCACAAAAATCTCCGCGATCGCTAAGGATCTCATCGAAAGCTTCGGCTTCTTCACCTATCCATTGGATAACTCCTTCGGGGTTGCCGCGAATAAACTTTTGTTCTGAGGAATATGCCCCCACCTTCACAAAGCTATCTTTTAGCTTCTTTGCGGAATCCAAGGATCTTTCATAGCACCTCTCCCTAGAATCACGAAGCTCTTCAACATTCTTTTGTAGCCTTGAACTTGTCCACTCACTTATATCTTGCTTTGCCTTCGCTACATCAAAATTTTCATTCATGTCGGCAAGCTTCTTCTTTAAGTCGTCAACTTCGACTTTGTGAGTTTCGGTTTGGGCATTAAGCCTGACTTCACTAATTTTTAGCCTATCCACTAAGGAGAGCAGAATCTTATCTTTTTCAAGAGCTTCATTCCTCAGTGTGATGACCTCTGAGCGAAGGTTCCCAAGTGCTATTTGACAGCTTTCGTCATCGGCTTCTTTTTGAGCGCTTAAAGCTTTACTAAGAATTAAGCCCTAATAACAAAAATATATGTGTGAGAACATAAAACAGTACAAAAACCAACAAACATAACTTATTTTATGAGCAAAAGTATATATACCTTCAAGCTATTATAAGCAAGGCTATCTGCAAGTTCATCCTTCGACATTGCAGATAAGCCAAGCTCTAGCTTCATAAATCCCATATTCTTTGTCATTTCTCGACAAACATATATCTCCTTGTTGTCCGATAGGCAATATAGAAAGTCATCTTCGTCAGTGCCGCTGTATACAAAGGATCCTAGGGGATACTTCAGATCCTTGGCATATTGCCTAGCTTCGGCAATTTGCTCCTCCGTTAGTTTTTTCCCTGCAGCGTGACACACCATAAATTCTAGTTCCTCAGTAGATGCTTCAAGAGCAGGGAATTCAGATCCTTCGGTCGCCTTCTCTTTTTCTAATGGTAACGGTACTTTCGCGGCATCCGAAGGCCTTTCTTTAGCACTCTCCTTAGCGGGCCCCGAAGGTATCACTTCGTCGGGGGTTGAGGGCCCAACCTCAACAGCAGCTTGCGCCGTGCTAACTTCGGTAGATCCCTTTACAATTTCCCCCTCTGCAGCAGGCGCTGAGGTAGGAGTTGACACTTTCACTGATTCTATAACAACATCCAATACACTGGCCACTCTTCTTCTCTTCAGAGTTATTGAAGCAATCTTTTGAACCTTCAGTAGTTCTACTTCTTGCAATGAACTCAAAGTTTTTAGCTCCTCTGCCGCTATCTTCGGGTTTGGCTCTTCGGCCCATTCCACCCTTGCTTAGGCAGTAGCGAGGTGACTTGACTCAACAGCAGAGGACCCTTCAGCAAGCCTCAGCTCTTCTGGAGTTTCCGTGTGCTTAGGACGATGTGTTAAAACTTTACCTTTTTTGGCTTCGGCGTAGTGGAAATCGCCGAAGCGGCAGCTCTTCTTTTCCTTCCTTGCTTTTGCGAAGGATAGCTGTAATCTGGGTACACGAAACCAATAACATCAAAAACCCTATTTAGCCTTTTCTTGCCTCGGCCTCCGAAGGCTGCAGTCATAGCGTCATCTAGCAACTCATCACTGGTTGCATCAATGTCATCTAGCCAGTCAGCGTTTGGCTCATCAAATTGGATCCTGTATTTGAATGTGTACTTCAAGTAAATCAAGCCACCTTGGCTAGACCCAGCAACAGTCTCCTTTGGCATCTCCCACCCACTCCCGAGTGGCCATACCTTGAAGGCAATGTGCTCCTGGACTAAGTCCCTGGTGCCTATGTAAGTGCACACTTTGTTATAAGCAGCTTGGCATGTTTGATGTTGTTCCCAAGGGCAAGGGATGGTCTCCTAATGCCGAAGTGAGACCATATAGGACGTTGGATAATTCCCTTGATGTCTTCCCTCTCAACCAGATCGTTCTTCACATAGGACCATTCTTGCATCCAGGCTCCCGGCCATCTCTTGCGGAATGTGGGAACTGGGTTGCTTACATCAGAGCGAGTTACGAAGCCATAGCAACCAAAGTTGTTGTGATATTGTTCTTTTCTGGTGGCCTTCGTCTCGTAAGACAATTCATGCATATTACAGAAGCTTTCCGCATTTGGTTCTTGTCCTTGGCTCCTCATGGCCCAAATGAAAACCCCTATCTTGATAATGGCTTCGGGGGTAAGCTGATGAAGGTAGACTTCGAAGGTTTTCAGCACTTCAACCAGTGTACTATCCAAAGGAAACCGAAGCCCCGCCTTCATGAAACTTCTATAGACAACCACCTCATCAGCTTCAGGCAGAGGGACATTACTCTCCCCTCCAGCTCGTACAATAGAAATGTCACTAAAATACCTCCCCCTCATGGCATCAAACTGTCCTTGTTTGATTGTTGATTCCCGAACACAACATGACTTGGCCTCCAGGGCCGATCTTCAGCACCCTCATTCTCACTTTCCGCATCAAAGTCTTCACTGTCGCTGGAACCCTCAGATATCCCAGCTAATGTCTCATGCACAATCTTTTCTGCGTTGGTCCTCTCCATAGCCTCGTAAAACTCGGACAGCACTGGGTCGACAATCTTCTTCTCACCAGCCATCAAATCAAAACTTGTTGAAATGCCGAAGCTCAAACTCGAGACAAAACAAGAGAGTTTAAAATAGCGAGCACAGTGTAAGCAACCGAAATAGCATAAGAAACACTTTCAATATGAGCTCATATTTAAATGCATAGTGCCCCACGGCTTGGTGGGTCCGGCATGTCAGTGTCGTTCGCTATTCTAGCGAAGGGAAGATGTTTTTTCGGACCTTCGGCTAAAGTCCTTCGTCCACGTCGTAGTCTAAATTTGTTACAAGGAAACAAATTAATACTGCGAGGGGCTACTATTGGGGGGCTTTCTCTTCCGAAGGTCCTAAAAAATGTCTCTAACCATATGTTTTTAGCATGATTATGAATAGTTACACGAAGCTTTGGCTTTGGGATGAAGAAGTTTTATGACGGGAGACAAAGAGTGGGCGACGAAGCTAAAAGCCAAGGACGTTCGGCCTAACACATTGACGAAGCTCAAGGCATGATGATGACTGAAAGGGGCTAAAGACCTTATAGTCCTCAATAATTCATGTTAGGACTATAGGCAGTTACCAGGGATATAAATGTACTTTTATCCAGGCTGTGTCCCGTGCCTATAAATAGATAAACAGTAACATCGTACTGTTCACGCTGGATTATAATCACTCTCGCGTCATTCTCACATCCTCACCTTCTGGCAAGCCGAAGGTATCAATGTAATATGAATATTATTGATGTTTATTCATATTCACATAATATAAATACAAATAGATTATTTATATGTAATTATTATCCTTATTTCTTTGTGTTCCATTGTTTTATTATTTGTATTTATATGCTAAAATGATGAAGGTATGTCCTTCATGACCTTCGTTTGAAGATCATTATATCCGAGAGGAGATAATGCTTCGAAGGACGAAGGTCTTTAACCATTAACAATTCTGTTGCCTTATTCTTAATCTATAGCATTTGAGAACAAGTGACCAACATATACCAATGCAATTATTCTAGTTATGTGAAACATGATCAGTCCATGTTGCCTATGGATGGTCTCTAGTTCCCTTTATATCAGCAGGGGCTAGAGTTACAAGTTGGTTATGAGCCATAGATCTGATCAGCTTATAATCTGAGTACTAACCATACTAGAAACTTTAACCAATTAGAATTTCATCCTTCTCTTGCACGAAATATTCTATCTTATGTCATGTGAAAGGATATATGTTTACTGGATTCTGCAATAGATGTGATTTGTCACATAATTCTGCTAATATGAAATATGTCATATGATTCTCTATTTGATATGTCTGCCCTTATTATTTGCCATGCACCTGTGTACTCGTGTTACTACCTTTTCTATTTTTGGATTGATTTGATTTGTCTTCATTATTGTTGTCCAGCCTATATGCCTAATTGATTGGATATATAAATCCTCTAAACTAAACATTCTTCCTCACAATTGCAAAGTGCCTTTCGATCAATAAAGTGTCGATTATGAGTGCTCTACTAACGATTGATTTGGTGAGAACTCCAATTGTAAATAGTATGGCAGAGTTGTTAGGAAACCTTAATAGTTTTTTCCATAGACGCATGCTCTAGGTAGAGCTAAGTTGTAAGAAAATCATAATCACAACTAATACTCCATCTCGAAGTTGTTGAAGTACTCAGAGGTAGTTGAAGCTGCTTCAGGCGAGATGATCACAGCAGTAGTGTATCTCCTAGCTTCACGTGTGTAGGCTGCATAAACAATCAACCACAAGTTTCTGATGACAACACATTTATACCCTAGTAGTTGTTGTATCGGTTACCTTGGGAAGATAACTAAGCGGGGCTCATATTAAATGTGAGCATATGTTACGGGGACACCTCCACCGCTATCCAAACATACTTTTATATTTATGACTGTATCAAGTTAGGCAATCCTGCGAGTAGCAGGATTGAGAAAATTTGTACGGCCATCACTTTGCGGTATGGTGGTTCTAACTTGTAATAAAGGGTACAAGGAACCATAGAAGAATATTTTGTTGATTATGTGCACTACTGGAATCGGGCGCTTTGCCGAGTGCCGGAAGCACTCGGCAAATCTTGAAAAACACTCGGCAAAGTCTTTGCCGAGTGTGGCACTCGACAAAGAGGGCTCGACGAACAGTACATCGACAAAGGCTTCTTTGTCGAGTACTTTTTATCGGGCGCTCGACAAAGACTTTGCCGAATGCTAGTCGGTACTCGGCAAAGAAAAGCGGCTGTCACGGCGCCGGGTAATGGAGACGGCAGCTTTGCTGAGTGTCTCCTAATACACTCGGCAAAGAAGTTACCTCTTTGTCGAGTGTCTACGTACCTGCACTCGGCAAAGGATCCACCAGCGGGTCCCTTTGTCAGGTTCTTTGCCGAGTGCTCTGTGTGGCACTCGGCAAAGCTTGCCTCTTTGGCGAGTGCCAGGGCCACAACACTCGGCAAAGAAGCTATACTGGTGCCCAGGTATTGCGTCTCTGCCGAGTGCTATGGCCCTGACACTCGGCACAGAGGCACTCGGCAAAGGCCCTGTTTGTTTCGGCTTCTGGCAGCTTCTGGCCACCAAAAGCTATTGCGGACTGCCAAACGCTCAGCTTTTCAGCCAGCTTCTATAAAATTCGTTGGAGTAAAAACCATCCAAAATCAACATAAACACATAATCGGTTGAGTCATTGTAATAGTAGGAATCTGTCAATTTCTAGATCATGAGCCCTATGAACAACTTTATCTTTCTCCACACGTAATCATAATGATACTCAGATTCTCCCCACATCCAGATTTTCTGAAAAGCTGGTCAGAAAAAAGCTGAACCAAACAGGCCCAAGCTTGCTCTGCTGAGTGTCAAACGGGGGGCACTCGGCAAAGAAGATTATTTGCCGAGTGCCAGAATTCGACTCTCGGCAAAGGTAACGACCGTCAACTTTAGACGGCGGCTGACGACCCTTTGCCGAGAGCCGCCCTTCACCGAGTGTTTGGCACTACCTGTGCCGAGAGTCCTGCTCTCGGCAAACGTCGTCGTTACCGAGAGCAGGACTTTGCCGAGTGCGGCACTCGGCAAAGGCTTCTTTGCCGAGTTCCTGACAAAAAGCACTCGGCAATGCGGCGAGCACTCGACAAAGAGCCGGATTCCGGTAGTGGTGGTCACTCTTGTTGTAGGTCACATGCTTGGAAGCTCAACAAAGGATAAGTACAGTTGTCCGGATGATAGGCTGGATACACAAGTAAAACTATCACTCTTTTGGGCTATAAAAGTGAGTGGTGGAGCAACATTCAATTTTGGCTCAAGCAGAGGGAGAGGTCGAACACCACCAGAAATCTTGTTGGAGCTTCATTAACGTTTTGGAGCTTCATTAACGTTTTGTCTTGGAGCTTCCTTATTAACAAAAAGTTTGGAGCTTCATTAACGTTTTGTCTTGGAAAGTTCGAACTATTTCTAATCAACCAAACTTTTTTTAAATATTTGTTGTTGTCTATTATCATTTTTTTCACCTAGAATGCTTTATTTTCTTAATTATAATCATATGTACACTTTACTCTGATCTTCTGAGAAAAAGCCAAAACTTACAAGTTGGAGAGATATTGGACATTTTTAATTTTTAAGATGCACTTTTACCAAACTATTGATAAATAGCTTTCTTTTTTTGCTAAAATCTCAAAATAGGGAGTTTTTTTTACAAAATCCTTCAAGATATTCTAAGGTATTAAATATGTTTATTTACTCAAAATGCACTGCATATGTTAGACAGAACAGAATCTTTTCAGACTGCCATGCGAAAGAATGCAAAGTTACACAACGTGTTTAGTGTCTAGCCACAAGGTGGCACTTTTTTTACATACTTGTCTTAGGTGCTCAAAATTTTTGCTATACCAAGTTCAAGAGAATTTCGGTATTACTTCTAAGTCATTTTTTAATATTACTTTCTTAGTTATTGACACGATACCTAATTAACTGAAAAAAAAATCTTGATACACTTTAGACTCTCTCCAGCAGGTCTTCTGAAGCGTTCACTACTCTAAATTTTAGAGAAGATTCTCCTCCTTTGTGTCTCTAGCAGCGTTCTCTAAACAATTCTCTAGATATAGAAGACGTTGCTAGATCATCTATACTCTTCTCTCCTCTATCTATTTTAATATTTAAAATAACAGATTTAGCAAAACTAAAATATATACAATATATTTAAGAATACGACAAATACGTACGTATAAAAATTAAAAGTAAAATATGTCTCTAATATAAATATTTAGGTACAGAGAACGAGATATAGAGAACGTTGTTGGAGAGGGAGAAGATATAGAGAGAAAAATCTTTTACGCCCCGTTTGGATAATTGGAATTGAATTCCATTCTAATAATAGTAATTTAGGAATAAGTCAATTAAGCTAATTCGGTTTTATGCAAAAAAATATTTGTATATTATTATTAGCAAGATGTTAGAGATATTTATGTGCTACATTTTTACTATAGAGGAGTGAGACGAAGAGTGTTTCATATAAGTTAAAGAGTAGAAACAAATTCTATTATGTATAAAATCATTTACCGCACTTTACCCCGTGAATTTGAGATAGACTTATATCTGAACTTTGGAAAGTGGTGGAATGTCAAAATCCAAACTAAATAAGTTACTTTATTGAGTGAATTTGAATTCCTCTAAAGTGAAAGGAATCCAAACGCCCCGTTATAGAAAACTTTAAGAACAAATATAAATGGTAGATTAAGAGGATGTTACTGGACACAGTTATAGCGCGCGGCAAACAAATAGCGTGGCTGAAGTCAGTTAAACTTGTCAAACCCTTATGTGTGGTACAGTGGTAGCAAGTTATCGCTAGCGAACAAAACAACACTCTTGAATGTTGGCTTTTACAGACAACTTGAGGTAAAAAAATATAAAGAAGAACGTGCCATTGCAACAGGGCGGCGCGCGATCTACGCTTTATATAAGCGGGCAACTTGCAGTAGTATATATATAACACAGAAATTAAAGACATCTTCATAAGTCAACTCATACCCTTTTCTCCTTCGAGCCAATTAAACAAAGCAAGAGATTAGGTGATATATATATATATATATATATATATATATATATATATATATATATATATATATATATATATATATATATATATATATATATATATATATATATATATATATATATATATATATATATATATATATATATACTTATTACAGTAGGTCTCCCGTCCAGTATATTATTAGAGAACCACTTGACAGCCACCAGTTGGCATATTTATACAATGGCCTGTTCCACATTGCATTGTACACAGCTGATATTGCATCCGAGTCACCGCCGACTTGTCTATACATGACTGGTCGACCAGATCTGTGTCCAATGGGGATCGAGAAAGAGATCATGTCAGCATTTGTTTACACGGTTTTTTATTCACGTATACTTAGATAAAATAATAATCTCGGAGGGCTCTGCATGTGATGAATCAATCGGCTAATGACGGGTTAGTGCAAAGAATTCGTCGAAAGCGGATGACCGTTCTCGAAAAGTCGTTTATATAGGTGTGTGTAGAAACTGATGATGCCTAAATTCTCTAACAAAATACTCATATTAGAGATGTATTTTGTTCTAAATTTTTGTAAGTACCTAGTTGTCATACCCTCAAATGTTTTTGTACATATTTTAGTTTTGTTTAATCCATTGTCTTAAGTATAAAAATAGATAGAAAAAAGAAATAATGATCTCTATATAGACATGATAGAGAAATGTTTCCTATATCTAGCTAGACGACACCTGAGATAACACCGTGTTAGAATATACAGAGGACATAATCAGAGCAACTCTAACAGTCTAGCTAAATCAGCTAGTATGGGTAAAAATAGAAAAACGGCGCCCAAAACTTAATCCAACAGACACTCTTTCTTCCTCGCTTCTCTATCCTGCTGGGTATCCCGTCAAGGCCGCTGGTCATCTTTGACGAGCGCGCTCGCTCGCCATCTCTTCCCGTTCTCGTGCACGTGCCTGCAGCTACAATAAGCACGAATAGACACATACAGTACAGACCGGTCCAGTTCAAAAGCCAAAGAAGAAAATAGGTTTGCTAGGTCCATCGTGCGGTACATCTCCCCAGGCTGCTTGAAGTATGTGCAGTACCTTGTCTCGTTGGCCGATGATGTGGACAGTCAATTTCGGGTAGCTCGGCACAGCAGGGGTTTTCAGGTGATTTGAATATGGAGAGTTTGTTGGTTTACCTCATCGTTTATAAAGTTATCTATTTTTTAAGTCATCATAAAACTCTAAATTTATATTATAGACTTTTGGAGTTGCTCTCATCTTTAAATATTAGCGTAGGGAACGTTTACGCTTCATGGCTGGAATCAGCCTTATAGTATTGTTCTCCACATGCAATATATACCATTTCTTCTTCTTCTCTCTCTCGAGATATATACGAGGATCCCTAAAAATTACAATGACAAAAGAAATCAGCTCACTACTCTCCAAACAATTTGGGCGTTTACTATGAGATCGGTAACATAAAAAAACCTCTCTATTTTATTTGGGTGGACTACAGTAAAAGGAACAATTTCCGACGGCCAAAGCCGTCGGACGTAAGAATTGAACCGTCGGAGATAACCAATGTCCGACGGCATCAACCTATGTCCGACGGTTTTAGGCCGTCAGAGATAAGGCGTCGGAAATAGCCTTATGTCCGACGGCCGCCGTCGGAGATAACCTATCTCCGACGGCCGCCTCGGTCCGTCGGACGTAAGGATGGTCAACCGTTTTACCGACCAGCTGTGGGTCCCACAACGTTATGTCCGACGGTCTAACCGTAGCCGTCAGACATAAGTGAGCCCTTATGTCCGACGGCTACGGTTAGGCCGTCGGACATAACATATTTCAGAAGTTACAAAAAATTCTGTTTTTTAAAAAAACTGACATTTACAAAACAAAAACAGAATTTATGCATATATACACATTCACAATCACAAATATACACATTCACATAAGTATTCACATTCACAATCACAAATATTCTCACATAAATATTAACATTCACAAATTTAACATCAACATATAGGTCCGACAGTTGTTGCAAACTGACATTGTGTCTCATAAACAAGTGTTGTAATCACGATTGCAAACAAGTGTTGCAAAGTGTTTCATAAATTAACATCACGACACATCAATCATATCCATCGCCTGGATGGTTCGAGTAGCCACCTCCTCCTGCTGGACTATGCGTGTTGAAAAGGTTATTCACCCACGAATGCGATGCGTCGTCTTGACCAGACCCATCTTCTGGTGCTGCAACTGTAGCGGGGGGTGTCTGAAATTCCTATAATACACGCACATGAAATTGTAACCACTCAGTTTTTCATTTAAACAAATAAGACATCTATGAACATTTCACACACGCATATGTGTACATACCGTAGGAAATTGTGACGGAGGCGGAGGTGGAGGTGGAGGCGCAAGCATTGGCATCGGAAGTGTAAAGTCCGGAGGCGGCATCCCATAGGTGGGCATCGAGACACCTGCTTGTTGGGCTAGTTGCTACAAATTATATACAAGTCATTGTTGAGCAAATAAGATACACATCATGTGTTTTACAAAATAAGCTACAAAATGTTACTTCAACTTACCGAGAGAAGAGCTTGATTTTGGGCCTGGAGGTTTGCATAATACTCGTCCCTCTTCTTCTGGTACTCGGCTTGTTGCCTCTGGTACTCAGATTGTTGCCTCTGGTACTCCAATTGTTCCCTCAAGACTGATTGATGGTACTCTGCCTGTTGACGCAACACTGCCATCTCTATCTCGTGGGCGGATGATCGTGAACGGGACGACTGTGAAGACGATGATGTGGACTGTCGTCCACGGCGTCTCAGCTCTCTAGAATCAATCGTAGAATCAAAAATACCCAACCTACAAGAGTGAACCATGCACTTAGTATAGTAACTCATGCCTCAGTTGAATCGCAAGCATATGATGACAATTTTGAAATCCAAATCAAATAATCTCACCGTCCGTGGGCTTGTCCTCCTCCGCTAGCATATGCTGCCTGAGGGTCGATTGGCTGGCTCCTCCAATCGTACTCCTACCCATGGCGTTGAACCATCTCCTGCCCATACGAAGCCTGGAGGCAAACAATATCAAATATAAGTGCATAACCCCTATGCCCTTGCAAACAATATCAAACACATAATAGAGTATCAAAAACTCACTAGACGGTCAGTGGCCGTCTGAGTGCATAACACATCAGGATTCTGAGGATCAGAACCCCTATGCCCTTGCATATACACCTTCACATCCGTGGGCGTACAGCCGAATTTGACTTCCTGTACATAAAAGTTACAATGACACATTTCTATGTAATTCAAAAGTTACAACAAACTGTGACTTACCATTCGCTTAGCCAAGCGCACATGACCATCACTGCCGTAGTTGTGGAACGACTCAGTCCCACGGTTTCCCCTGTTCCTTTCGGAAATGGCACGAAACTCAGGGGAAGCCCACCATCTGCACAATGCCCGATAACCCTCTGATCGGGTGGCCATCCACGGCACCGACACCTACATGAAATTTTTTAAATAAAGCAAGCAAATACATGGCTTCGTGCGATATGAGAGGCAAGAACCTGTTTACCTCTAGGTATTGCTCCTCCGTCAAGTAAATTGATGACCACTCGGCCTTGGTATTTGGCATCGTTCGATCATCAGCATTTGCTCTGTACCATGCCTTTATAGCCTGAATTCGTGCATAGTACATTGCATCTGCAACGACAACGTTCGCGTTATACTCAAACACGTAACGAGCGTTCATATCATATGATCCATCGTCCGACAACTTGTACTGTTTCTGCAAAAAAATTAGTGTTATCATAAAAGCAAACATATATGGAATAACTAAAATAGTATAAATAATTCATACCCATAATGCATCCCAAACTAGTGCCTGTGTGTTGCCAAACGTTCTACAGACACCATAGCGATAATGCTCCCAAGTGGTGGCGGGGACAGACTCGCCAGTAGGCAAAGTCACAACACCAGGCCAGTGCAGACGAACAAGATTACCAAGGACCATGTTCACCTGCCTGTAGTGTCCTGTGCCTGTGAACGAGTCGTCGATCCAAGTCCTGCAAATAGTATAAACAATGTGGAAATTAAAACATAACTTTCAATAACATTTAAGCAAAGACATGTCACTCACTTTCCACTAGGCTTTATCAAAACCCGAGATTCGGGTGGAAGCTCTGGAGGTGGTCCAACAAAATGCAGCTTCCTCGTTCTCCTAACTCGAGAAGTTCCAGACCCAGCTGCGGAATCTCCACCAGCCCCAGAATCCCCACCAGCATCGTCTCCAGCATCATCTCCCACATTATCTCCACCATCATCTTCAACATCATCTCTTGCATGATCCTCTACCACTGGTTCCTCAATTTCAGCATCCTATGAAACAAATACCTTACATCATACAATATTAAGTAACTCAAATAATATAATTTAACAACTAACTTACATCTTATGGAGGCAAATGTTCTGCCAGCGCTCTCCGTCTGCTCATGGTAGAACCTGTGCCCTGAAAAACTGAATCCTCACCCCTCGAGCTGCTCCTCGAGCTACTCCTCGTCCCAAGCAAACTACGAGCAAAAGACTTCATTTTCTTTGACATCCTATTTTAACAACAACAAGTTAGTACATAAATCGACAATAAAATAATAAAATATGCAATAAAATCATAAAATATGCAACAAAATCATAAAATATTCAATAAAATCATAAAATATGCAATAAAATCATGATCCATACTCGTCAATCGTAATCGTAATCAAAATCAGGATCTAGTTGCTTTCGTCGATTTAATGGACGCCAAGTAGCTTTCTTCTTTATCGTCACTCGTTTTCATTTTGGAGGAACCTCTACATCATTTTGATCACCTAATAAAGATTCTTCCAACATTTCAGTTTGTACATTAAACGTGCTTGTAAGTTGTTCGTCTTGGAAAATCTCAGCAGCCCCCACTTCCTGCTCGATTTGACTTTCAACTTAACCAGCATCACCAGGAGCATATAGTTGTTCACGAGGATTAACTTTGTACACTACCCTCCAATCAACCAAACCCTTTTTCTTAGATGGATATGTCATATAATACACCTGCTCGCATTGGTGGGCAAGGATTATAGTGTCGTGGCCTTTTAATCTATCGTTGTGTTTGACTTCCACCATGCCATATTGATTTTCTCGCGTTGAGTTTGGAGAAAACCAATCACAATCGAAGAACACCACTTTGAGTTGTTTATCTCCAAAAAACTTGTACTCGATTATATCATTAATGACTCCATAATAATTAGTCACCTTCCCTTCATCATTGACAGCTCTAGTTACAACTCCGGAATTTGTCGTGGCTGCTAGAGGATGATCATCTTCAAACCTTGTGGAACGGAATCTAAAACCATCGACATCATACCGACCATAACGTCTGCCAGTTACTGCTCCTAGGGATAATTGTCGAAGGTCCGGGTGTATATTGTCATTTTTATCTACATAATCTCGAAACCAACACAAGTAATTAAGTCCCCCATCTTTTCCCTCTCGACGAATCTTGTCACGTTCACAGCCAGAGATGCAATTTTGAGAATCAAATTCCCTGTTAGTACAAGGAAACAAACCTTTTAGTATCACAACAAAAATTCTAGCGGCAATGACTAAAATATAGTTTACACTTACAGGAGAAACTGACTCATCTCTTCCATGTTGTTATACATGTAGAGTAAAGCAGTCTTCCATTCGTCGTTGGTGAAACAATATGTTGTGCTGGGTCCTACAGTTTTGCCCCTCCATTGAAAAATTTCAATATCACTGATAGGGGGCTCGTCGACATGATACCGCAACGTAGGGGCATTGACATTGTGTTCCTCTGCAAAGTACAGGCCCGTGAACGATGCCATCTCTTTGTATTTGAATTCTTTAGCGATGCACCCTTCAACTCGTCTCTTATTACCAACCATTGCACGTAGCTTCTTTAGTGTCCTTTCGATGTGATACATCCATCTATATTGCACAGGACCTCCTACCTTAGCTTCGTATGGTAGGTGAACAAGTAGATGTTGCATCGGATTGAAGAAACCTCGTGGAAATATTTTTTCAAGTTTGCATACCAAAATCGGTATTTGTTGCTCAAGCTTCTCCATCATCTCTTTCTTTATTTCTTTAGCACAAAGATGTCTATAAAAGTAGCTTAGCTCCGCTAATGCTTTCCAGACATCATTTTTTACAAAACCACGAAACATAACAGGAAGGAGTCTTTCCATTATTATGTGGTAGTCATGACTCTTCAACCCAGAAAACATGCCCGTCTTCAAATTCACCGACCTTCTAAAACCCGCGGCGTAACCATCTGGGAACTTTAAGTTTTTCAACCATTTCATCAATTGTTTCTTCCTTTTAGGTTTAATACTGAAAAGAGCACGTGGCTTCTTCTGATTCTCTCCTATCTCCATAGTTGGTCTTCTACAGATTAAGGCCAAGTCTTTCCTAGCTTAGGGTTGTCTTTTGTTTTGTCAGTGATATTCATGCAAGTGCTGATAATGCTTTCACCCATATTTCGTTCCTGGTGCATGACATCAATGTTATGCATTAGAATCAAGGCTTTCATATAAGGGAGTTCCCATAGACCACATTTGTGAGTCCAATTATGCTCGGTTCCATAACCTTCAAAACGATTTCCATGTTCGTTTAGTTTCAAATCATTAAGTCTCGCGAGAATCTCTGAACCACTTAGACGCTTGGGTGGTCCCCTCGTCACAATCGTGTCCTTTTTAAAAGCGTTCCTATCGAACCTGAACGGGTGATCCTCTAGCAAAAAACATCTATGGCAATCGAAGTAACATATCTTTCCACCAAACTTAAGTCGAAAGCATAAAGTGTCTTCAACGCATATCGGACATGTCAAAATCCCATGACAACTCCATCCAGCAAATATACCATAAGCCATAAAATCATGAATAGACCATAAAAATGCGGCTCTCAGGTTGAACTTCTGTTTCTTGTAACAATCGTACGCCTCTACTCCTTCCCACAAAATTTTCAATTCTTCAATCAGGGGTCTCATCATCACATCGATCTTTGTTCCAGGATGATCCGGACCAGGTATTACAAGACACAAGAAAATAAATTCATATTTCATGCAAAGAGCTGGTGGAAGGTTGTATGGAACAGCAAAGACGGGCCAACATGAGTAGGACGTTGCAGTTAGATTGAATGGCGAGAAACCATCTGTTGCCAAACCGAAGCGGACATTCTGCACTTCATTAGCAAAGCTGGAATCAAAAGCATCTAGTGCCTTCCATGCATCTGTATCAGCTGGGTGCACCATGACATTTGGATTCTCACGTACCCCTTCTTTGTGCCACCTCATGTGTCTGGCTGTATTCTTGGAGATGAACAAACGTTTCAACCGAGGTATAAGAGGCATGTAACGAAGCTGCTTACGTGCAATCTTCGTAGTCATGGTCAAACCATCGTCATTTTCAACCTCAACGAATCTACGCTCACCACAAACAGTACACTTCTTCTCACCCGCGGTCTCCTTCCAGAAAAGCATACAATTATTATCACAGACATAGATTTTTTCGTAGTCCATACCGAGCCCAGATAACAACTTTTTGGACTGATACATGTCCTTTGGCATCTTGTGATTCTCTGGAAGTACATCACTGATCAAGTTCAAAAGCTCCTTGTAGCAGTTGTTTGAGAATGCAAACTTAGACTTAATAGCCATAAGTCGAGTCACAAATACAAGGACGGTCACTTTTGTGTGCTCATGCAACGGCTCTTCGACAGCTTTAAGGAGCTCGAAGAACTTCTGAACCTCAGGTGTAGCTGGATCCTCATACTCGGTGAGTTGACCGGGGTTCTCCGAATCGACGGTTAGAAGCTCATGGCGTACATCGTCAAGCATCTCTTCCATCCTATCGTAGTCCTCCTCTTCATGTGACTGAACTTCTGATACAATACAAGGAGGTGGGTCCTCACCGTGGTGCACCCACACCTCATAGCCTGGCATATAACCGTTCTTGCAAAGATCTATCGACATAGTCCTCCTATCAAGGAAATAAATGTTCCGACACTTGGTACAAGGGCACCTAACATCGGTTCCAGTCTCTGACTGAGCAAAAGCACGGTCAAGAAACACGTCAGTCTTGGCAACCCACTCACTTGATAGAGCACCTCTTTTCTTCCAACCTTCATACATCCACCGACGATCCTCCTCCATGAGGTAACCAGATTACGTTTACTTGATTATTTAAGTAAATCACCCCTATATCTATATAAAAGAATAAGTAAATTATGTAGTTAAACTAATAAACTACCACTAAGTAAACTAAAATAACCTATAAACTACCACTAAGTAAACTAATAAACTACCACTAAGTAAACTACCACTAACATATAATATATACGAAATAACATATAATATATACGAAATAACATTGCCACGAGTGCCAAATTATATAAATTAACCTTATTTCCGAGGGCATAATAAAAACCCTCAGAAATTAAAAGTTTAAATTATCTAAAACACCACTAAGTAAATTAAAACAAATTAAATTTATTACATAATCAAATTCCAACCGTTGGACATAACAAGCTAAACAATATTAAACATACAAAAATTTTAATACCGAAAAAGACAACTACAAAATAATATATATATTAACAAAATTAAAAATACTCACTTAAGCTTGACGGCAGGACGATGGTCGGCGTGGGCGGTACAGAGGATGAGTCGGGGTAGCCGGCGTCGGGACAGCTACCCGGACGGTGGCGGCGGCGGGCACGGGCGACGTCGGGGGCGGCAGGCACGGGCGGGCGGTGTCGGCGGCAGGCAGGCACGCGCGGGCGGCGCCGGGCACGCGCCTGCGGCGTCGGCTGGTGGGCACGGCCGCTGCAGGTGGGCGGCGGCGGGCACGCGCGTCGGCGGCGGCGATGGCAGAGAGCAGCGCGCGGCAGAGAGGAAAACACGAAATGAAACGGCGCGCGCGGCCTGCGGGCGTTAAAAAACCTTATGTCCGACGGCTACCAGCTCGGCCGTCGGACATAAACTTATTTCCGAGGGCCAGCAGGAAAGCCGTCGGACATAAGTTTTATTTCCGAGGGCCCGCAGTGACCGTCGGACATAAGCTTATGTCCGACGGTCTTGTAGGAAGCCGTCGGACATAAGCTGGCCATCGGATGTCCATCGTTTTACTGTAGTGGTGCGGCGGTAAGGGATTCGTACTACCCAACGATGTCGCCTCATTTATACCCGCGTCCAATGGCTTTGTCAATCCACCCAACAAATATACAATGTAATCTATAAAACTAGCGTGATGTATGTGACGCCATGTATGTGTATATCTGTATCACTACTCATACAAGCAATAAACAACAGTAAAACATGCATAAATACGAAGAACGGAATGTACCCCACAGAGAGACCGATGCTTAAGGCATCAGTGGCTCCATTCGCACGAGACATCTCGTGTGTATGTTCGATGTAGTCATATGTAGTCAATCCAGGCAGACGTACGTAGTGCAATCTCTCGAACAGCGTCGACGATGAAGAACCAGATCAACGTTGGTCGAGCGGACGGAGCCAGCAGTCGCGAGTACGCTCCCCGAAAACCTGATCGCCCACACACCCGTGCAAGTGTAGCTCTGCGGACGGTGATTTCGGAGGCCTGCTCTCCCACTCTATATGTGCTCGCAGAAGGTGGGACGGGAATGGGCTAAGTGCAACACGTCTGAGAGACTGTTCGCGTCACTGGAATAGCATCCACCTCCTCCGTATTTATACACGCGCAAAGGGATGTGAACAGACAATAATGGTCGCCATCAAAGCTAGAAACTGAGAGCCATTACAGCCAGCCAGAAACCGACGTGCCATAAGAGACATCCATTACTAGTCATAAGACAGGAAACAACCGGTCATTACTCCAGGCAAAATGTGCAACCGTTAGAAAGGAATATTCATACCAAAGTTCGATCTACCACGAGCCACGGCCACAGCCTTAGCCACAGCTCGCCCTAGCCGGTGGTGCGCGCATGTGGCAGTCCTTCATCCTTTTCTCAACTTCTCAATAGATGCACTGTTGGTCCACCTATTTAAGTTGATTGATTTATCCCTTAAACTTCCAATACGGTATTAATTATTAGTACACTGTAGCATTAAAGTGGACCTTTAGCATTGACTATTATTGAATATTAATTTGGGTCAAGCCCACATTAATCAAACAATCCCCACCAAATGCTAAGTCACACTGAAATGCTCTCGTCATCTCAAACGTTTGATATACTGGTGTTTCGATGGAGACTGTTAAGTTGAACATCCACCTAGAACCTATACTACACTTAATCACAACTGCACAATGGACTAGGCCTTGAATTGGAAGTTTTGCGTGGAATAAATTTTATCTAAATCCTTTACCAGTACTAGATTGCTGAGTGCATCCCCTCTGGTTGGAGCATATAAGTCAAACTCCATAGCCTTTCATGGGTATCTAGAGATCACCCAGATCTCATAAAATGTCACTAGCAGTTAACCCATATAGGTATGTTTCTCTAAAGATGTTCTGTAGGACAACATCTTTGCTTCACAAAGCCACTTGGAACATATTAAGGTGTAAACACCAACCTACCTTACAGTAAGGAAAGATATGCATCTGAAATGAACCTTATTAAGGGTCTTTCCCCTCAGTCTACCACTAGCTTGTTTCACCATTCTATTTCACGGATCTCCGATCACATAGAATAAGTTACCACTATGATAAACTTTAGGTGGGTCTCAGGCCCATCTCACTTGATGCTATCAATCACACTGCATGATAGCAGCTTAGTAAATTGATCTGTCAAATTTTTAAACGTATGGACATAGTTCAACGCTATTACTCTATAGTTTCTCAATTTTGTGACAGATTTCAAACGCCTCTTTATGTACCTTGTCGACTTCATATTATCCTTAGAACTATTTATCTTAATTATCACAATTTGATTATCACAATTCATGGAAATAGCTGCCACAGGTTTTTCAACCACCGGTAAATCCATAAGGAGTTCACGAAGCCACTCAGCCTCAACTGAACGATATCTAATGATGTGAGTTCTGCTTCCATAGTCGACCTCGTTATGATAGTCTGCTTGCAAGACTTCCATGAAATAACGCCACCTCCAAGTGAAAACACATACCCACTTGTGGCATATATCTCATCAGAATCAGATATCCAATTTGCATCACAATAACCCTTCAATATTGTTGGGTACCCTATATAATGGATGCCTGAACTCATAGTACCTTTTAGATAGTGCAGAACTCTCTCAAGAGCACGTAGTGATCATCTCCCATATTTGAAACAAACCGGCTAAGTTTGTTCACAACAAAGGAGATGTCAGGCCTCGTAGCGCTAGCTAAGTACATGAGTGAACTAATTATTTGGGAATATCTCAATTGATCCCTAGATATCCTTCCATTTTTCTTCAATAGCTTACCATGATCATAAGGTGTTGGAGCAGGTTCACATTCGCTATAACCAAAGCGACTCAAAACCTTTTCCACATAATGGGATTACACAAGTGTGATCCCACCATTGCCTTCTCTCAGTAGCTTAATGTTAAGAATAACATCAACTTCTCCCAAATCTTTCATTTTAAAGTTATTAGATAGAAAGTCTTTTGTCTCTTTAATCACATCAAGGCTCGTCCCCAAGATTAGAATGTCATCAACATACAGGCGTAAAATTACTCCCTTGCCCCCACCATACCGATAATATACACATTTGTCTGCTTCGTTCACAACAAAGCCGGTAGATGACAAAGTTCTATCGAACTTTTCATGCCATTGCTTAGGTGCTTGTTTTAGGCCATATAAAGATTTCAATAATTTACACACCATGCGTTCTTAACCGTTTGCTACAAACCGAGCTGACTGCTCCAAGTAGATTTCCTCATCTAGCTTTCTATTTAGGAATGTTGTCTTAACATCCATTTGATGGACGAGAAGACCATGAGAGACAGTCAGAGAAAATAACACACGAATTGTGGTCAAACGAGCCATAGGTGAATAAGTATCAAAGAAATCCCCACCTTCCTTCTATGAATAGCCTTTAATTACAAGCCTCACCTTGTACCTTTCAATAGTACCATCAGGCCTAAGCTTTTTCTTGAACACCCATTTACTCCAAATGGGCTTACACCCATAAGGACGCTTAACGACCTCCCAAATTGCATTAGACATAATAGAATCCATCTTACTCCTTATTGATCCTTTCCAAAAGTCAGCATCAGGAGAGGAATATGCCTCTTCAATGGTACTTGATGTCTCATCCACAAGATATACAATGTAATCATCACCAAAGGACTTTGCAATCCTTGGTCTCTTACTCTTTCGAGTTGATACATTGTCATCTTCCACAGGATTATGTATATGGGATTCCTCAGTGTGTTCTACCGGAATAAAATGCTCATGGGGTATCGTTGGTTCATCATTAGACATATCATGTGTAACTTTCATGGGAAATTTGTCCTCAAAAAACGTAGCATCTTTGGACTTCATAATAGTACCAATCAACATGTCTGGTACTCCAGAGTTTATAATTAAGAACCTATATCCAATGTTGTGGAAAGCATACCCAAGGAAAACACAATCAACAATTTTTGGTGCTAATCTGTGGTTCTTGTTAATTAGCACATTCACTTTAGCCAAACAACCCCACGTGCGCAAGTAGGAGATATTTAATTTTTTTATTTCCTCATTCCTCGAATGGTGTGATTTCTTTGTTCTTTGTGGGAACTTTATTCAGGACATGACATGCCGTCAAGATCGCCTCACCCCACCATTCCTTAGATAGTCTTGAAGTCTCTAACTTGGTGTTAACCAAATCAGTTAGAGTTCGGTTCTTTCTTTCAACAACCCTATTGGATTGTGGTGAGTATGGCAGTGTACTCTCATGAATAAAACCATGTTTCACACAAAAATCTGAAAAATCATCCGAAAAATATTCTCCACCACGATCAGACATTAACCGTTTAATTTTTCTCTCGAGTTGATTTTCAACTTTAGCTTTGTAGGTGTTAAAATAATGCAAAGCTTCATCTTTTGATTTTAAGAGATACACATAACAAAATGTAGTAGAATCATCGATAAAAATAATAAACTATCGTTTGCCACCTTTAGTCAATATTCCATTCATCTCAAATAAATTGGAATGTATTAAGTCTAGTGGTGCCAAATTCCTCACCTCCGTGGCCTTATGAGGCTTGCGAGGTTGCTTAGATTGCACGCACACCTGCCACTTAGAAACTTTGAATAAATCAAATTTTTGGATTAAATTTAAATTTGCTAACCGCAAGACACAACCAAAATTAATGTGACAAAGTCATGAGTGCCAAATATACAACTTAATCGAAATAACATTGTTCACACACTTATTACACACATCATGCAAAGATAAACGGAACAAGCCTCCACTGTCATAGCCTTTTCCAACAAATGTCCCATACTTTGACAATATACATTTATTGGATTCGAAAACAAGTTTATAGCCATCTCGACATAACAATGAGACACAAACAAGATTATTTTTGATAGAGGGGACATGTTGCACGTTCTTCAATAGCATCGTCTTTCCTGATGTAAACTTCGGAATGATTGTACCAATGCCAAGAACACGCGCATGTGATATGTTCCCTATCAGCAAGGCTTCAGTCCCTTTGCACTGATAAGAAGAAAACAAAGAAATATCAGCACACACATGAATGTTAGCACCAGTATCAGCCCACCACTCAGGGGATTAACACACTTGAAAGCATCTAGGCCCCTGGTTGGTTTTAGTGATTAATGATAACATAATATTATATGTGACTAACGTGTGTTTTGTAGAGACAATGGTAAGTTAGGTCGCATTACAGGAAGATGTACTACAATGGTGAAAACAATCCCGAGATGAGAACTTGAAGCGACGACTGAAACGACGAATCAAAAGATGAAGGTCTTTATATTCCGAGTGTCAAGGAGTTGCGGACACTCAGTATAGAGTTAGGTCTTCTATTTTATTTTAGCCGTACTATAAAGAGGCATTGTCGATGAGTAGTTTGACCAAGAGAGTTCTAGTGTAGTGTTGGTGCATATTCACACTCACATCTAGTGCTAGGTGTCACTCTATAACACACTCACGAGTTAGAACGAAAATTGATTTGAAAATCAAAAGGAAATAAGAATTAGGGTTTCTGTCTTAGGGGCACCGGACTGTCCGGTGCGCCCTCTGACATTGGGGCCAGTCTGGCCCGGGGAAGACCTACTCCTCTCTTAGAAACCCGAGAGCAACGAGTTCAGAATTGGATTTTTAGCCGACACACCGGACTGTCCGGTGTGCACCGTACAATGACTGTTCACTGTCCAGTGTGCCATCTGTCCAATGGCAAGCTATCAGAACTAGCTATTGGAAGTGACCGTTGGTGCACCGGTGGCGCACTGGTGGCGCACCAGACTGTCCAGTGCGCCCATGCGTAGGAAGGGTTAGTAACGTCTAGTTGGTGGGTGAGGGCTATTTATACACCCTCGACCCTGAAAGGGAAATGTGCCCCTGGGCCATTTCTATAAGTATTTTGGTGATTAGATGCCCAACACATTAAATGAGTTCTTATGTGCAAAAGGTGTGAAGAGTGCAAATCAAAGCATAAGGTATGTTTCTAGACTTATTATATTATTGTGTATACTAATGTGTTTGTCTAAGTGCTAGAAATAGTGACAAAAGAAGAAGAAAAGAAAAGGAAAAGAGTTGGCCGTGTGCAGCCAACACCAACTCTGGCCAGGCACACCGGACTGTCCGGTGGTGCACCGGACACTCGGGTCAGGTGCTTTTGCTGGCCCAGAGTAAGTGACATACTCTGAGGCATCACCAGTGAGTCTAGACCCCCATGGGAAGGTGCTGGACCCTTGTATATACGGTCTGGGCCTCCAAGTTTGGTCCTGGACCTCCACGTGTGCGAACCAGACCCCTGGAATGGGATCTAGACCCCCTGTATGGGGTCCGAGCCACCCACAGTGGGGTCCAAGGGTTCCAGGATAGAACATACCCGGGCCTTAATCAGGACCCAGGCAGGGGTACAGTGCCGACACGTGTCCAGACCTGATCTGGTGGGATCCGGACCTTATCACATACACTCCTGCTCCCCGCCCAGGCGGAGACCCGATGCTGCCACGTGGCCTACTACACGTGGTTGACAGGCGGCGAGGCTGGCCGGCGGTGAACCGGCTGCTCTCGGGAAAAAGCAAAGGCGTACGACTATAATTCACCGGACTGTCTGGTGGTGCACCGGACTGTCCGGTGAGCCAAAAGTCGCCAGCGCCAACGGTTGGATGCGCCAGATATGGAAGGCAATCGCGCACCGGATAGCTACAGTGACTGTCCGGTGGTGCACCAGACTGTCCGGTACACCACTCGACAGAAGGCAAGGATAGCATTCCATGTTGATCTCCAACGGCTCCTAGCTTCCTTGGGGCTATAAAAGGGACCCCTAGGCGCATGGAGGAGAACACTAAGCTTACAAGAAACATCCTAAGACTTCTAGACTCTGCTTTCACGCAATCGGATCATCGTTCTTGAGATTTGAGCACTATTCGAGTTGTAAACTCCTCGCGCTGTGTTTGTGTGCTCACCTTCTCACTTGTGTGCGTGGTTGTGCTGCGGATTTGAGTCTTATGTGTGTTGCTCTCCCCAACCTTACTCTGTGCTTTCTTTGTGATCTCAATTATAAGGGTGAGAGACTCCAAATTGTGGAGATTCCTCGCAAACGAGAAAAATACTCTAAAGGAAAAGACTGTGGTATTCAAGTTGATCATTGGATCACTTGAAAGGGGTTGAGTTTAACCCTCGTCCATTGGGATGCCACAACGTGGAAGTAGGCAAGTGTTACTTGGCCGAACCACGGGATAAAAATTTTGTGTCTCATGTGTTTCTTATTGTGATTGCTTTGTTCGCACGAGCGTGTTCCTTAGCCACTTGATTTCACTAACACCTTGATAATCAAGTTTGTGGCTATTTAGTGTTCAATTTTACATGATTACCTATTCACCGCCCCTCTAGGTGCCCTCAATTGGTATCGGAGCCGTACTCTTCATCTAAGGGACTAACCGCCCGAAGAGATGGATCCTAAGGGTAAGGGGATGGTGGTCAACGATAAAGGGAAGGAGTCCCTCTTCAACGAGCCAAGAGATGACAAGCCCACTGACTCAGGCTCGAGTCACAAGAAAAGGGACGGGAAGAAGAAGAGACGCATCAAGAAGATCATCTACTATGACAGTGATGCATCATCTTCTTCACCAAGGGACGACGACTCTTCGTCAAAGAAAAAGACGGTTAATCAAAATTATTCTTTTGATTACTCGTGCATTCCCTATAATTCAAATGAGCATCTACTTTCAATTCCCCTTGGAAAACCTCCACACTTTGATGGAGAGAACTATTCGTTTTGGAGTCATAAAATGCGTAGTCATTTATTCTCTCTCCATCCTAGCATATGTGAAATTGTAGAAAATGAGATGCATTTTGATAGCACTGATAACCCTGTGATTATCAATGAACAAATCCATAAAAATGCCCAAGCCACTACTGTTTTGCTAGCATCTCTGTGCAGGGATGAATATAACAAGGTTAGCGGCTTGGACAACGCCAAGCAAATCTGGGACACCCTCAAGATCTCACATGAGGGAAATGATGCCACCATGATCACCAAGATGGAACTAGTGGAGGGCGAGCTGGGAAGGTTCGCAATGATCAGGGGAGAGGAGCCAACTCAAACCTAGAACAGGCTCAAGACCCTGGTCAACAAAATCTGAAGCTACGGAAGCACAAGATGGACGGATCATGATGTCGTCCGACTCATGCTAAGGTCATTTACTGTAATTGACCCCCATCTTGTCAACCTTATTCGTGAAAATCCTAGGTACACCAAGATGACGCCCGAGGAGATTCTCGGAAAATTTGTGAGCGGGCGCATGATGGTGAAGGAGGCTCGATACGTGGACGATGCACTAAACGGTCCACTACCCGTCTACCAGCCACAGCCCATTGCTCTCAAAGCAACCAGCAGCCGGGAGGCGCTACCAAGCAAGGTGGCACAGGTGGAGGCTGTCGGGCTCAATGAAGATGAGATGGCGCTTATCATCAAGCGCTTCAAGACCGCACTCAAAGGACACAAAGAGTACCCCAACAAGAATAAAACAAGGGGAAAGCGCTCCTGCTTCAAATGCGGTAAGACTGGTCACTTTATTGCTCAATATCCCGATAATGAAAATGACCAGGCACAAGAAAGATTTGGGAAGAAGGAGAAAAAGAAGAACTATAGGAAGACGAAAGGAAAGGCTCATCTTGGAAAGGAATGGGATTCTGATTGCTCCTCATCTGACTCTAACGATGAGGGACTGGCTGCCTCGGCCTTCGACAAGTCGTCACTCTTCCCCAACGAACGTCATACATGTCTTATGGCAAAGGAGAAGAAGGTACATATTTGGGACACTCCCAAGTACACTTCGTCTAGTGATGAAGAATCTTCTGACGATGAAGTAGATTACACTGAATTGTTTAAAGGTTTAGATAGAGCTAAGGTAAGAAAATTAATGAATTAATTGATGCTCTAAATGAAAAAGATAGTCTGCTAGAAAAGCAAGAGGACATTTTGTATGAGGAACATGACAAATTTGTTAGTGTGCAAAAATCTCTTGCTTTAGAAACTAAGAGAAATGAAATGCTATCTTCTGAGTTATCTACTTGCCATGAATCTATCTCTAGTTTAAAGAGTTTAATTGATGAATTAAATGCTAAGCTAGAGGAAGTAAATAAAACTAGTTCATGTGTAGAGCATGTTAGTATTTGTAATAGATGTAAGGATTTTGATGTTGATGCCTATGATGAACATCTTATTTCTGTTACTAAATTAAATGATGAGGTGGCAAGTCTTAATGCTCAACTTAAGACTTGCAAAATTGATTTTGATAAATTAAAATTTGCTAGGGATGCCTACACTATTGGTAGACACCCCTCAATTAAGGATGGACTTGGGTTTCAAAAGGAAACCAAGAACTTAACAAGCCAAAGGATTCCCGTTCTCAACAAAGAGAAAGGGAAGGCCCCTATGGCGAATAGTCCTCAAAGGAACCATGCTTTTATTTATGATAGGAAAATTGCTAGTCGTTCTCATTATAATAAGAGTTATGTTCATACTGCTTATAATGATTCACATGCTAGGTTTGCCTCTAGCTCCACTTTTGTGCATGGTAGAAGTAGGCCTAGGAGAAATCATGTTGTGCATCATGTGCCTAGGAAAATGTGCAATGAACCTACTACTGTTTTTCATGCTTGCAACACTTCTTTTGTTCTTTCATGTAAGAATGCAAAAGTAGTTGCTAGGAAGTTGGGATCTAAATGCAAGGGAGACAAAACTTGCATATGGGTTCCAAAAACTATATTGACTAATCTTGTAGGACCCAACAAGAGTTGGGTACCTAAAACCAAAGCGTAAATTGCCTAGCAGGTTTATGCATCCGGGGGCTCAAGCTGGATTATCGACAGCGGATGCATGAACCACATGACAGGGAAGAAGAAAATGTTCACCTCCTACGTCAAGAACAAGGATTCTCAGGATTCGATCATCTTTGGAGATGGGAACCAAGGCAAGGTAAAATGATTAGGAAAAATAGCCATTACATCTGAGCATTCTATGTCTAATGTGTTTTTAGTTAAATCGCTCGGGTATAATCTGTTATCTATGAGTCAATTGTGTAACATGGGTTATAACTGTCTATTTACAAATATAGATGTATCTGTCTTTAGAAGGAGTGATGGTTCATTAGCATTTAAGGGTGTATTAGACGACAAACTCTATTTAGTAGATTTTTCGAAAGAGAATGCCGAGCTAGATGCATGCTTAATGGCTAAGACTAATATGGGCTGGCTTTGGCATCGTCGTCTAGCACATGTTGGGATGAAGAACCTTCATAAACTTCTAAAGGGAGATCATGTGTTAGGACTAACTGATGTCTGCTTTGAGAAAGACAGACCTTGTGCAGTATGTCAAGCAGGGAAATAGGTGGGAAGCACTCATCACAGCAAGAATGTGATGACAACATCAAGACCACTGGAGCTTCTTCACATGGACCTCTTTGGACCCGTTGCCTACCTAAGCATCGGGGGAAGTAAGTATGGTCTTGTAATTGTTGATGACTTTTCCCGCTTCACTTGGGTATTCTTTTTCCAGGACAAATTAGAAACCCAAGGGACCCTAAAGCGCTTTCTAAGGAGGGCTCAAAATGAATTTGAGCTAAAGGTGAAGAAGATAAGGAGCGATAATGGGTCCGAGTTCAAGAATTTGCAAGTTGAAGAGTTTCTTGAGGAAGAAGGCATCAAGCACGAGTTCTCCGCTCCCTACACACCATAGCAAAATGGTGTGGTAGAGGGGAAGAACAGGACGCTAACTGACATGGCGAGAACAATGCTTGGAGAGTACAAGATGCCTGAGCGGTTTTGGTCGGAAGCCGTGAACACAACTTGCCACGCCATAAACCGGCTCTATCTGCATCGCCTCCTCAAGAAGACCTCCTATGAACTCCTTACCGGTAACAAACCCAATGTCTCTTACTTTCGTGTATTTGGGAGCAAATGCTATATTCTGGTGAAGAAAGGTAGACATTCTAAATTTGCTCCCAAGGCAGTAGAAGGGTTTTTACCAGGGTATGAATCAAATACAAAGGTGTATAGGGTCTTCAAGAAATCATCAGGATTAGTTGAAGTCTCTAGCGACGTTGTATTTGATGAGACTAATGGCTCTCCAAGAGAGCAAGTTGATCTCGATGACATAGATGAGGATGAAGTTCCAACGGCCGCAATGCGCACGATGGCGATAGGTGATGTGCGACCACAGGAACAACAGGAGCAAGATCAACCATCTTCCTCAACAATGGTGCATCCCCCAACTCAAGATGATGGACAGGTACCTCAAGATGAGGAGCGGGATCAAGGGGTAGCACAGGAAGATCAAGTGATGGAGTAACAAGCACCATGGGTCCCTCCAACTCAAGTCCGAGCGTCAATACAAAGACATCACCCCGTCTATCAAATTCTGGGTGACATCAGCAAGGGAGTAACCACTCGCTCACGCTTAGCTAATTTTTGTGAGCATTACTCGTTTGTCTCTTCTATTGAGCCTTTCAGGGTAGAAGAGGCCTTGCAGGATCCGGACTGGGTGTTGGCCATACAGGAAGAGCTCAACAACTTCAAGAGAAACAAAGTCCGGAGCTTGGTGCCACGTCCAAAGCAAAACGTTGTGGGAACCAAGTGGGTGTTCCGCAACAAGCAAGACGAGCACGGAGTGGTGACAAGAAACAAGGCTCGACTTGTGGCAAAAGGTTATGCCCAAGTCGCAGGTTTGGATTTCGAGGAGACTTTTGCTCCTGTGGCTAGGTTAGAGTCAATTCGAATTTTGTTAGCCTATGCCGCTCACCATTCTTTTAGGCTGTTCCAAATGGACGTGAAGAGCGTTTTCCTCAATGGGCCAATCAAGGAGGAGGTATACGTGGAACAACCCCCTAGCTTTGAGGACAACAGGTATCCCGACCACATGTATAAGCTATCTAAGGCGCTCTATGGACTTAAGCAAGCCCCAAGAGCATGGTATGAATGCCTTAGATATTTCTTAATTGCTAATGCTTTCAATGTTGGGAAAGCCGATCCCACTCTTTTTACAAAGACTTGTGATGGTGATCTCTTTCTATGCCAAATTTATGTCGATGACATAATATTTGGTTCTACTAACCAAAAGTCTTGTGAAGAGTTTAACAGGGTAATGACGCAAAAGTTTGAGATGTCGATGATGGCCGAGTTGACCTACTTCCTTGGATTCCAAGTGAAGCAACTCAAGGACGACACCTTCATCTCCCAAACGAAGTACACTCAAGATCTTCTCAAGAGGTTTGGGATGAAGGATGCCAAGCCTGCGAAGACACCGATGGGAACCGACGGGCATGTCCACCTCAACAAAGGAGGTAAGTCCGTTGATCAAAAGGCATACCGGTCCATGATAGGTTCATTACTTTATCTTTGTGCTAGTAGACCAGACATTATGCTTAGCGTATGCATGTGTGCTAGATATCAGTCCAACCCCAAGGAATGTCACCTTGTGGCCGTTAAGCGAATTCTTCGATATTTGGTTGCTACGCCATGCTTTGGGATCTGGTATCCAAAGGGGTCTACCTTTGACTTAATGGGATACACAAACTCCGATTATGCCGGGTGCAAGGTTGATAGGAAGAGTACATCAGGGACGTACCATTTTCTAGGAAGGTCCCTGGTGTCCTGGAGTTCCAAGAAACAAACATCCGTTGCCCTATCCACCGCTGAGGCCGAGTATGTTGCCGCAGGACAGTGTCGCGCAACTACTTTGGAGGAGGCAAACCCTCCGGGACTTTGGCTACAATCTAAGCAAAGTCCCACTCCTATGTGACAATAAGAGTGCAATCCGCTTGGCGAATAATCCTGTTGAATACAACCGCACTAAGCACATAGACATCCGACATCACTTCCTGAGGGATCACCAGCAAAAGGGAGATATCGATATTTTTCATATTAGCATCGAGAACCAGCTAGCCGATATCTTCACCAAGCCATTGGATGAGAAAACATTTTGCAGGTTGCGTAGTGAGCTAAATGTCTTATATTCGCGTAACTTGGATTGATCTATAGCATACATGTGTTATATGCCTTTATCATATTACTTTGAGCATTTACATTATTCGTTGTACATTTTTGGTGTTCAAGTTGTACAAGTCCTCCCCGGACCTCACAAGTCCGTATGCAAATGGTGCACATATTTAGGGGGAGATGTGCTACAACTTGACCCTTTGAGACTAACCTATGTGTTTGAGTATATAGTCTCAAAAGTGCATTGAAAGGGAAAGGTGAACTTGGACGATGAAAAGACTTCCACTGCACTCCGGTATTAGTGTACTTACTTCCAAGTTCATACTTGCAATCTCATTGCCTCTTGCTCTTAGTTGACATTTTCGGTGAAGCAATGGGGTTAAAGGGCCAAGAATGATCCCGTTTTCGTGCTTAATGCCAAAGGGGGAGAAATTAAGGCCAAAGCAACTGGATCGACCAACCACTTGAGAATTTTGAAAATAGTAGAATTAGAATTTGTGATTTGTTCAAAATACTCTTATTGCAAAATTTGGTCTCTTATAGGGGAGAATTTTGATTATGGGAAAAAGGGGGAGTTTTTGGCACTTGATAAATTTTTCTCTTGGAATATCTCTCGATTCGCCCAAACAAGTGTGTTTGACTTAGAGATAGGAAAAAGAATTTGATTTTCAAAAACAAACCAAGTGGTGGCAAAGAGTGATCCAAATATGCCAAAATCATTAGCAAAAATAATTTGGTCTTCAATTGCATTGATGCTGCACTTCTTTGGTTGTTTTTTGATGTGTTGGCATGAATCACCAAAAAGGGGGAGATTGAAAGGGAAATGTGCCCCTGGGCCATTTCTATAAGTATTTTGGTGATTAGATGCCCAACACATTAAATGAGTTCTTATGTGCAAAATGTGTGAAGAGTGCAAATCAAAGCATAAGGTATATTTCTACACTTAGTATATTATTGTGTATACTAATGTGTTTGTCTAAGTGCTACAAACAGTGACAAAAGAAGAAGAAAAGAAAAGGAAAAGAGTTGGCCGTGTGCAGCCAACACCAACTCTAGCCAGGCAGACCGGACTGTCCGGTGGTGCACCGGACACTCGGGTCAGGTGCTGTTGCTGGCCTAGAGTAAGTGACATACTCTGAGGCATCACCAGTGAGTCCGGACCCCCATGGGAAGGTGTTGGACCCCTGTATATATGGTTCGGGCCTCCAAGTTTGGTCCAGGACCTCCACGTGTGCGAACCGGACCCCTGGAATGGGATCCGAACCCCCCTGTATGGGGACCTGGCCGCCCAAAGTGGGGTCCCAGGGTTCCAGGATAGAACATACCCGGGCCTTAATCAGGACCCAGGCGGGGGTCCGGTGCCGACACGTGTCCAGACCTGATCTGGTGGGATCCAGACCTTATCACATACACTCCTGCTCCCCACCCAGGCGGAGACCCGATGCTGCCACGTGGCCTACTGCGCGCGGCTGACAGGCGGCGAGGCTGGCCGGCGGTGAACCGGCTGCTCTCGGGAAAAAGCAGAGGCGTACGGCTATAATTCACCGGACTGTCCGGTGGTGCACCGGACTGTCCGGTGGTGCACCGGACTGTCCGGTGAGCCAACAGTCGCCATCGCCAACGGTCGGATGCGCCAGATATGGAAGGAGATCGCGCAACGGACAGCTACAGTGACTGTCCGGTGGTACACCAGACTGTCCGGTACACCACTCGATAGAAGACAAGGATAGCCTTCCATGTTGATCTCCAACGGCTCCTAGCTACCTTGGAGCTATAAAAGGGACCCCTAGGCGCATGGAGGAGAACACTAAGCTTACAAGAAACATGCTAAGACTTCTAGACTGCTTTCACACAATCAGATCATCGTTCTTGAGATTTGAGCACTATTCGAGTTGTAAACTCCTCGCGTTGTGTCTGTGTGCTCACCTTCTCACTTGTGTGCGTGGTTGTGCTGCGGATTTGAGTCTTGTGTGTGTTGCTCTCCCTAACCTTACTCTGTGCTTTCTTTGTAATCTCAATTGTATGGGCGAGAGACTCCAAATTGTGGAGATTCCTCGCAAACGGGAAAAATACTCTAAAGGAAAAGACCGTGGTATTCAAGTTGATCATTGTATCGCTTAAAAGGGGTTGAGTGTAACCCTCGTCCATTGGGATGCCACAACGTGGAAGTAGGCAAGTGTTACTTGGCCGAACCATGGGATAAAAATCGCGTGTCTCGTGTGTTGCTTATTGTGATTGCTTTGTTCGCACGAGCGTGTTCCTTAGCCACTTGATTTCACTAACACCTTGATAATCAAGTTTGTGGCTATTTAGTGTTCAATTTTACGTAATCACCTATTCACCCCCCTCTAGGTGCTCTCACACCCACCATATTGAATATCTTGCTATCCACATTAACTCTCATACATTGCTAGAGCATTGCAATCACCACAAAGCATAGTGATGTGATTAGAAAATCTGAATCCCTCATTAGGACCTCATTAGTGCAAGTGAGAGCGACCTAGAGCACACACCGCATGCATTAGGCTTCTCTTGGTCAAGCGAAAGTCTATGGCTTGTTACTCTTGGTGATCGACATCACCTAGATAGCTTGGTGGCATTGGGAGCATGGTGATCACCTTGGAGGACTTGTTGGTGACCCGGCTCAAGATTGTAAGCGGTCGTGAGGGATCCACCACGCCGGAGTGGCAAAGGATCACCTCATAGGGAGCACTTGGTTATTGCGAGGACCAAGGGGAGCGATACCCTTGCGCGGGTGCTCTAACGAGGACTAGGGAAGAGTGCCGACTCTTCGATACCTCGGGAAAAAATTGGAGGAGTCTTCTAAACTTTGCTTTACATTCCGCATTTAATTCAAGCATTTTACCTTGTGCATTTGTTTAGCAAGTAGTTGAAGCATTGTCTTAGTATTGTTGTATTTCTAGTAGTATTCTCTTATTACTAGTTGTTGGGTGAAGTTGGGCTCTTGCTTAGGGTTTAATTATTGTTGATTTTTTGAAAAGCCCAATTCAGGCCCCCTCTTGGGCATCATGATCCTTTCAATTGGTATCAGAGCCTTATTGCTCTTAGATTAGCTTAACCGCTAAAGTAGCGATGTCCGGAGGGGATGGACCTCCTCCCGTTTTTGATGGTGACGATTTTCCATATTGGAAAATTCATATGGAAGCTTATTTAGAGGCTATAGACATTGGTGTCTACAAAGCCGCCACACAAGGGTTCCCCGAACCTAGAGATCCTACAAATCTTGTAGGAGAAGAGTTTAATTATGAAAAATGGGATGCTAAGGTCAAAAACACTCTTTTTAGAGGCCTTTGCAAAGATGTCTTTAATAGAGTAAGAAACCATAGAAATGCTCATGATTTGTGGATGGATATATGTGCTCTACATGAAGGGACTAGAAGTGAGCGTGAGGAGAGATATCATATTGCAACGAGAAAATTAAATTCTTTTGAGATGCTTGCAAATGAAAATGCAAAGGCTATGTACTCACGTCTTAACATTCTTGTAGAGGAAGTAAATGGCTTGGGGCTCACCCAAATTTCACAACCGGATGTTGTGAGGAAGATTCTCAGTGTCCTTCCAATTGACAAATATGGACACATTGTTAGAGTGCTACATCAGATGGACCTTTCAGTTGCTACTCCTACACAAATATTGGGAAAGGTTAATGCTCATGAAATGTACATGCACATAAATGACAAGGATGAGTCATCTTCAAGAGAAAAGACTTGACTCTCAAAGCCAATCAAGAAAAGAAAGGAAAAGCTAAAGTGCAAATTGAGGAGGAAACCTCAAGTGATGATGATCTGATGCTAACATTGCTTTGATGGTGAGAAAGACCACCAAGATGTTGAATAAGCTCAATAGATAAGGCATCAAGTTTGACTCAAGAAAAAATAAATTCTTCTCCAGTAAAATAAAGCCCATCTCTGAAATGGACTACTACAATTGTGGAGAGCTTGGTCATCTTGCTCATCAATGCAACAAGCCCAAGAAGAACAAGTTCAAGGGCAAGAAAGATGATGACGAGAAAAAGGAAAAGGAATTCTTTAAGATAAAGGATGGGAAGCACAAAAGATCCCATAAAAATAAAAATGGAAAGGCATATATTGTTGGTGACTGGCTCACTGACATTGAGTCCTCAAGCGGGTCTTCTTCAGGTGAAGAAGAAAATGATGAAAATGTTGCCGCTATCGTTGGGGACTTCTCTTCACCACCACCATCACCCTCATCCACTTCTCACCTATGCCTCATGGCTAAAGGTGAACGGAAGGTACAAATTGATAATGATATTATTGATGATAGTGATAGTGATAGTGATGATGAATTTGCTTCACCTTCCTATGATGAATTAGCTGACTTGCTTAAGGAATACACTCAAATCATTAGGAAGTCAAAGGCTAAATGTGATAAGTTAAAAGATGAAAATGAATTTTTAACTGCCAAATATGATGTAGTTGTAAAAGCTAGTGATGAGATGAAAGAAGAAAACAAAACTATGTCATCCACTGTAAGTGAGCTTAAATCCTCCCTAAAAGATGCTAAGGATAAGTGTGACAAATTAAATGAAGCAAATAGGGTTTTGAAAGATAGACTTGTAAAAATTAGGGAAGACTAAAATTGACCATGATAATCTTCTTGTTGCAAATGAGCTTTTATCTTGCAATACACATGAGGCTATTAACCCTGCTGTTAAGATTGATGTAGCAACCTCATGTTATGATTTGAGCCAAGATGATCAAACTAGTCTTCATGATGAACTGACTGAAAAAGTTGAAGTCTTGACATTAGACAACTAGAAATTGAAGAGATATTTGACTGATGCAACTATTAGAGGAAAGGTTGCCATTGAGAGCAATGACTTTAACAATGAGTTGGCAGTGGACAATGAAAGGCTTAGAAATGAGGTCAAGAAACTTAAGAATGAAAATGAACATCTTGCCACAAGTGTGCAAAAGTTCAACAAAGGCCAATACCTACAAAATGAATTGCTCATGAACACTGTCATGAAAAACAACAAGAGTGGTATTGGATATAATTATTTTGTGCAAAAGAAAGCAACAAATCAATAAGGCAAAACAGACTCATAAGCCTATCAAATGCTTTGAGTGTGGAAAAGAAGGACATTTTGCCCACAACTGCAAAGCCAAACCACCAACTCCCTTGCCAAAGCACTCAAGACCATTTGCTTTCAATGCTCATTATGTCCTAAGAAAAGTAGCAAATGGAAAAGTCAAAGTTACATTCCTAGGTCCACCAAGCAAGAGTAGACCTAGAAAAATTTGGGTTGCAAAGTCTTTTATTGAGAAAGTCACTGGTCCTATGCAAAATAGGGCCCTCAAAATTGAAGCTTGATTTATCTGTTGATGCAGGTGAACTACAAGACCGGCCCAGGATGTTCACCTCTCTTGATGAGAATGTTGATGGACAAGATAAAATCACTTTTGGGGATAATTCAAAGGGAAAAGTTCAAGGACTTGGCAAGGTGGCTATTTCAAATTATCTTTCAATTTCAAATGTTCTCTTGGTTGCACCTTTGAGCTTCAACTTACTATCAGTGGGTCAACTTTGTGATCTTGACCTTCAATGCTTATTCACTTGTACAGAGGTTGTTGTGTCAAAAATGGATGATGAGTCAATGGTGTTTAAAGGATTTAGATATATCAATCTCTACTTAGTGGATTTCACCTATAAAGATGCAAACTTAAGAACTTGCCTCTTTACCAAAGCATCACTTGGATGGATATGGCATAGAAGGCTTGCACATGTTGGAATGAGCACACTCAAGAAAGTACTAAAGAAAGACATGGTTAGAGGACTAAGGATGTTGTATTTGAAAAGGACAAGCCTTGTAGTGCATGTCAAGCTGGAAAGCAAGTTGCTAACACACATCCTACAAAAGCTTTTATGTCAACATCATGGCCACTGGAACTGCTTCACATGGATCTATTTGGACCAACAACTTATGCTAGTGCTGGTGGCAACCTCTACTGTCTGGTTATTGTTGATGACTTTTCAAGATACACTTGGGTGTTCTTTCTCCATGATAAGTCTGAAGTTGCATCTATATTCAAGAAATTTGCCAAGAAGGCTCAAAATGAATTTGATTACAAGATCAAGAGATTAGAAGTGACAACGAAAAAGAATTTGATAACACCAACATACATGAATATTGTGATGAGATTGGGATCAAGCATGAAGTTTCAACAACATACACACCTAACCAGAATGGAGTTGTTGAAAGGAAGAACATGACCTTGATCACTCTTGCAAGGACAATGATTGATGAGTATAACACACCAGAGAGGTTTTGGGCTGAAGCTGTCAACACTGCATGCTATGCATCAAATAGGCTATTTCCTCACCGGCTACTTGAGAAGACTCCCTATGAACTGCTAAATGGGAAAAAGCTAGACGTCTCCTTCTTTTGGGTGTTTGGATGCAAATGCTACATCTACAAGAAACGTCATCACCTAGGGAAGTTTCAAAGATGTTATGATATTGGTTTTCTACTTGGTTATTCATCAAAATCCAAAGAATATCGAGTATTCAATCATGCCACTAGCGTGGTAGAAGAAACAAATGATGTGGAGTTTGATGAGACTAATGGATCCCAAGGAGCACTAGAAAATCTTGATGATGTAGGCAATGAGCCACTTAGGGAAGCCATGAAGAACATGCCAATTGGAGCCATCAAACCAAAAGAAGATAAAGAAGAGGTGCAAAATATTGATAGTCCTTCTTCATCAAATGTACCACATGATGATGATGTTGGGGGCCTTCGGATTCCGAAGGTCCTCAAAAGCGTGATTTGACAATGTTTTTGGAGTATAATACATGAGCAGGTACCTTCGGACATGGACCCTTCGGACAAGTCAAAATTGATGTATGAAGAATCACAAAGAGAACGAAGGATGGAACAGAGCCGAGGCTGTGCGCAACGAAGCTTCGGCATGATGGCAGAAAAGAGGAACCGACCTAAAGAGGAAAAGACTATTTAGACCCCGATAGATTACTTTAGAGTTATTATCAAAAGCAAAGGGCCTGGATGTAATTTTACATGGGCTGCGACCCGTGCTTATAAATAGGTGAACAATACTCCCGTACTGTTCACGCTAACTTGACATTTGTTTTTGCATCACGCTTGTACTTTTACCTTCTTTCAAGTCAAAGGTATATTTGTAACCCGATATCATTTCTATTTTTCCATAGCAATAAAATAGAAATGAGTTGATAATAATACATAACTATTTGTGTTATCTTTTATATTCCGTGTAATTCCTTCTTCATTATAATATGTAATGTTTATGAAGGTATGTCCTTCATAACCTTCGTCCGAAAATCATTATATCTCAAGGGAAATAATGCTTCGAAGGACAAAGGACTTTAACGTTTAACATTTTCTGTGTTGCCTTGTTCTTAACTCTTAGCATTTGAGAACAAGTCCCCAACATTGGCGCCCACCTTCGGTGAACTCACTTCCACTGTTTGAGTTTCGAACACCTTCGGCAAGCATCGACCTTCGTCATGCCGCCAAAGAAAGTTTCAGCAACAGGGGCTGCAGCTCTGCAGCCGCTGGACCCGAACCAGGAGACCCTTTCTCTTTGAGAGGCCCAAAGCCAGAAGAGGAAAGCCACCAGTCCAACGCCCCAGGAGGACGACTTGGATCAAGAGATCAGGAATATGGAGATGCTCCATCAGCAAGTACAAAGGAAGAAGGAAAAGATGGCTCGGCTAGCTGATCTACAAAGGCAGATAGACAAAGCCTCTGAAGAAGTTCGTCATCTTGCTCAAGACGAGCAAAACTGAAGGCCTCAGCACAGAGAGCTTCATCAAGAGGGCTTCTTCAACGAGGATGACTGGTATGAGGATTTCCATCATGGAAACTTTGCATTTGATGATGCTTCTCCTTTGTCAGCAGAACTGCAGGCTACACCTTGGCCTCCGTCTTACAAGCCACCCCAGCTTCTATTGTATGACGGACACTCAGATCCGAAGCAGTTTCTGATGAGTTACGAAGCAACGATATCTTCCTATAGCGGCATCACAGCGGGCATGGCGAAATCTTTCGTCATGGCAGTCAAAAATGTTGCACAAACCTGGTACTCCTCTCTTCGGCCAGGAACAATCACATCATGGCAAAAGCTGAAGGACATGTTGGTCACCAGTTTTCAAGGGTTTCAGACGAAGCCAGTTACCGCTCAAGCTTTGTTCCAGTGCACGCAAGATCAAGAAGAATACCTCCAAGCGTATGTCCGAAGGTTCTTGCGCCTGAGGGCACAAGCGCCAACAGTGCCCAATGAAATTGTCATTGAGGCCATGATTAAGGGGCTTCGGCCAGGACCTTCAGCCCAATACTTCGCCAGAAAGCCCCCTCAGACCCTGGAGAAACTGCTTCAGAAGATGGATGAATACATCCGCGCTGACAATGACTTTCGACAGAGAAGGGAGGAAGCTTACAGATTCTCCGAAATGGCCAGGGGATTCGGAGGGAGAATCCATCCTAGGCATGTCAGATCAATTCATTCCACTCAGAATGACGACAGGGGAAGTCAGCAGCAGAGGCTGCAATATTCCTCCCAGGCTTCGGGGCAGCAACAGAGCTATCCTCGGCCCCCAGCTCCAAGGGGCAGAGGCGCCAGGGGCTTCGGAGGAAGGTTTGGGGATCAGCCCAGGAAAATTTATTGCCTATTCTGTGGTGAGGACAAGGGCCACACTACCAGGATGTGCCAAGTCACCATCCAGAAACAGAAAGAGATAGCAGAAGCTGCAGCCCAATAGAGCCAGCCGAAGCAAGTTATGCATACTGCTTCATACCACTCACCGTATATTCCAGAGTATGTGGGTAACCACCCTGCAGCTTCTGTTGCTTCGGCAAGCCAACCTCAGGCATCTTGGCAACAACCTCCACCTCCACCACCAATGCAACGAGGCCAGCAGCCAGAAGGGAGTCATCACACTCACCACCAACGAGACTTCAGAGAGGAGTCCGAAGCTCGCACAGTCAATAGTACTGTGCCAGAATCGAAGCATATCTACTAACAGATATCCTACCTCGGCAACAGTTTTTGCATTTAGTATCATTTTCTTTTTAATAAGGAACAATTATTGAAAGCCTAAGTGTTTTTTGTCGTTTTCAATTTCTTGTAATAGCTTCATTTTTGCCATAGTAAAAATATACCTTCTCCACAGAATAACGGAGTTGCCGAAGCATAAGAACTTATGGTTACAAGGAGAACCTCTGAAATAACAAAAAGTCGTTCTAAGGAACGCAGCGTAAGTTTCCCGAAGCAACAAAAAGTCGTTCCTAAGGGAGTGCAGCGTAAGTTTTCTGCTCAAAAGTCGTTCCAAAGGGAATGCAGAGCTTACAGCGAAAAATAAACGCTGATACCGCCGAAGTAAAAGGCGAAGAAGCTCCTAAGGGAGGCTTACAGCGAAAAATAAACGCTGATACCGCCGAAGTAAAAGGCGAAGAAGCTCCTAAGGGAGGCCTACAGCGAAAAATAAACGCTGATATCGCCGAAGTAAAAGGCGAAGAAGCTCCTAAGGGAGGCTTACAACGAAAAATAAACACTGATACCACCGAAGTAAAAGGCAAAGAAGCTCCTAAGGGAGGCCTACAGCGAAAAATAAACGCTGATACCGCCGAAGTAAAAGGCGAAGAAGCTCCTAAGGGAGGCTTACAACGAAAAATAAACGCTGATACCGCCGAAGTAAAAGGCGAAGAAGCTCCTAAGGGAGGCTTACAGCGAAAAATAAACGCTGGTACCGCCGAAATAGAAGGCGAAGAAGCTCCTAAGGGAGACTTGCAGCGAAAAGTCAGCGCTGATCTTCGGCACAAATATCATTTTGCATAACATCACATCATCACATCATTTGCATAGCATAACATCATACATCATATTGCATCAATAACGCAAGAAGGGGGTTCAATGTTGATCTTCGGAGATTGTCTCGAAGAAGCAGTGCCAAGGCACAAAATAATTATTGAAGAAGCATATCTTCGTCAAACTCTAAAATGAAAAGATCTATTGCTTACTGATTTTACGACGATCAGATGTTTTTATGAAATATGGATATTCTTCACGAAGCATGAAAAGAAGGGAAGGTGTTTTTTTCGCCGAAGGCTAAAAAACGGTATGTATGTAAAGTTTCATGCATCGTAAAGAATTAAGTTACAAGCAACTTATATATTACACTCAAAATTATAAAAATATTACACACTTTGTTCAGCAAATATTACATTCTAAATGTTTTTACAACAACAACTATTCTTCTTTCAAAACTGATTCCGCAGCTTCGTTCAACAATCGAGAAACAACTTCATCTAAAATAGCTTCGGCCATTTTAGTGATTTCTTCTTCTCTTTTTGCTTTTGGGTCGGCCGTTGGCTCGAAGGGCTCTGGGGAAGGAGATAGCTCAGCTGCGATAGAAAACATAAATAAGTTCAAAGTCGCAAAAATAAAACATAAAGTTAGAAGTTATTAAACAATACCTATTCTCCTTTCTAGTTACGCAGTTCTTTCAGCTGCCTTCATCGCTTCTTTTGCATCATGAGAATCTTTTTCACTCTTTTTATTATCTCGTGCGCCATCTTTCGGCCGCCATTCTCCCAGATGTCAGTAAAGAATTTTCCGCCCACTAAGCTGGCTTCGGACGAAGGGTCTTTTGTATCTTCAATACTTAAAGTAGCTTCGGCTTGAGCCAAAGTTTTCACATGGTCGCAGCCTGATTTCTCTAAAATAGCCACGATTCCTCAGGCACCTGAGAAAGCGCAAATATCCCTGCGACCACTCAGAACTTCCTCAAAAGCTTCAGCTTCGTTGCTGATCCAATCAATTGGGCCTTCAGGATCACCTCTTACGAAGTTGTCTTCGTTAGAGAGTGCGCCAACATTGGCGAAGCTAGTTTTTATTTTCTTAACACACTCTATAGACTTTTCATAACACCTTTCCTTGGATGCACGAAGTTCTTCAACGTTTTTCTCTAAATGATTTGTCCATTGTTCACTAATTTCTCGTTTAGCTTCTGCAACTGCGCATTTTTCTTTAGCTTCGGCTAGCTGTTTCCGAAGATCCTAAATTTCGCGCTTCTGGGCCTCAGCTTGGGCTTTGGAAGCAGCCTCGTCTTCTTTTATTTTATTCACCAATGAATTTAATATTTTATCTTTCTCAAGACCTTCGTTCCTTAGCTCAATTACTTCGGAACAAAGGTTGTTTAAAGCCATGGTGCACCCTTCATCTTCGGCACTTTTTTGCGCTCTAAGGGCATTGCTGAGAATAAGGCCCTGCAAAAGGAATGTGATATTAATAAATAAACACACGAATTTCTAATCACGCAAAAAAGTGTATTTTCTCACCTTTAAGCTGTTATATGCTAAGCTGTCGGCCAATTCATCTTTTGACAAAACTGAAAGACCATCTTCTAGAGTTGGGAATCCGAAGCTTCGTGCCATCTCCCGGCAGACAGAGATCTCCTTGCTGTCTGGGAGACAGTACAAGAAGTCTTCTTCTCCACTGCCATTGAATATCAACGCCCCTTTCGGATATTTTAATTTCTGGGCGAAATGATGAGCTTCTCGTTTTTCTTCTTCAGATAGTATTTTGCCCGAAGCATGTCGCATAATATAATCAGGCAATTTGGAAGGTGCTTCGGGAGTTGAAGAAAGAGTTTTTTTAGACAGAATTTGCTTTAAAGTTTCCTTTCTACTTTCTCCTTCGGTTTCCAAGGATTTTTCTTTGGCAGACTCTAGACTCTGAAGGTCCAGTTTTGATTTTAGCCTGGTGCTTTGTAGTTTCGCCTCTAGAGGCTGTTGTTTCAATTTGTGCTTTTTGAGCTTCGGCAACTTTTTTCAGCGTAGAGCTTGAAGACTTTATTGTCTCCAGTACATCCAAAACATTAACCATCCTTTTCCTTTTGGGGGTCACAGCCGGACCCTTCTGAGCTTGTGGCACTCCAACTTCTGCCGAAGGGCTTAAAATTTCTGATATTTTTGTCCCTTTAGCTTTCGACTCTTCAGTTTTTTCAGCCTTTGGTGTTGCAGGCAGCTCTTCAGCTTTCTGCGCAGGTATAGGTTTTTTGGCTTCAGTAGCCGAAGAAGCCTCGCCGACAAATCGGGCACCGTGGCCGGCTCAATATAGCGTGGCCGGTGCGTAAGAACCTTCATCTTTTTTCTCTTCGACGTTGGCTCACTAGGAGCGGCCGAAGCAACTTCCTTCACAGAAGCTGTACCTTTTCTTTTTTGACCCCGTATTGGGTAACGGTAGTCAGGATAGACAAATCCGATAGCATCAAAAACTCTGTTCAGCCTCTTCTTTTTCCGGCCTCCGAAGGCCGCTGATAGCACAGTATCTTCTGCCTTTGAGTACGGTCCGAGCACTTCATCACTTGTAGCTTCAACGCATTTCAACCAATCGTCGTCTGGCTCGATAAATTGGTCTACGAACCTGAAGGTATATTTTAGTCTAACCATACCACCTTCGTGTGGGTTGCTGATGGTTTCCTTCGGTATTTCCCAGTTAGTGTAATACCCGATTTGCAAAAGAGAATATAAAAGGGAGATTTTTTTCCTTTGTATGTGATTTCTCCATTTATCATCACATGTGAACACTTCATTTGAAAACAAATAATTAATAAAAATATATGCCACTAAATTATGCATCATGCTGAATTTTATTTGTTTGTGCATTCACTCCTGAAAATAATGATAAAGAAATATAGTAGAGTTGAAACATGCATTAAACCTAAATTTGGAAATTGAAATTTGGAGAAAAATAGGAAAGATACTACACAAAAATAAAGTAAATAAACATACAAATAATTAAAACCCTCCTATACTACTATGCCTATTTTTGTACATTAATTAGAGTACAAGTTCACAGCACTATTTGAATTCATTTCAATCTATAAAGGAAAAACAAAACAGAATTAGAAAAAAATGAAAAAGGAATTTCTGGCGCCCTGTGCCAAATCTCCCCTGACCTCAACCCATCTGGCCCTTCCTCCCACCGCGGCCCAGCACCATTCACCTAGCCCGCGCTCATTTCACTGACCGGCGGGGCCCGCTGGCCGGCCACACCATTCGTGCGTGCCTTGCGCGGACCGCCACTGCCATGCGGGCCTCCCTACTCACTTCACCACCATGCTATGCAGTTTCGCTGACATGTGGGCCCCGGTCTTCAGCCACCCGCGCTGGGGGAGACTCGCGTGCCTTGTGTCCTTGGATAGTGGGGTCGCCCTATTAGTCTTCATCGCCGCGGCCGCCATAGCTGTAACAGCTACCGCTAATGTCACGATGACGCGCGGACTCAGCCCTCCGCCCTACCTTCGCGTGGGTTTATAAAACCTCTGGGCGCAAACTTCCGTGCAGATCGGGACGCATCGCGTTGGCTGGCCATCGTCCGGTGAGAGAGGGAATCGAGTGAACGGAGCAAGAGAGAGAAGGGTAGAGCCCCTGCCGCACCCGCAAATCGGCGCCACCGTCGTTGAAGCCCCGGTGGTGAAGTGTAGCACATCGCCCGTGCAAGTAGAGGCCGGCTGCGGCATCGCTCGACTTTGTGGCGACTCGTCTTCGTCGAAATCCTCGCCGGGATCTGGAGTCGGCCATGGATCCGCACCTCATCAGACCAACCTATTTCCATCGCCATCCGCCGGTGAGGTATCCCCTACCTAATCCGTCGCGTTCTGTTATCTTTATTACGCGGGGTCATGTAAGGTTTAGAACCCGGTGGCATGGAATGGACAAGGTCTCGGCGAGCGGAGTGCAGTGTCGCTCGCGCGCACCACCGTGCTGCGGCGTCAAGGAAGAAGAAGAGGAGGGAGTCGTTGATTAGCGTACGAACGGTCAGGATTATTTCTAGGCATTCCCCTCGCTCCGTCCGTTGTGGACCGTAAATTTCGGATCGTAAGGTTAGTTGTGCGTACCGCTTCATCCTACGGCCGATCTAATCTGGCACGTCCAGAGTGGATCAGACGGCTTGGGTTACTTGCGAAGTTGAGAGACGTCAGACCGATTCCGGGCCGTGTAACTGTGATCGGATGGCTGTGATTAAAGGATACCCCTTCGGCCCTGGCACATTTTCTCAAGAGCCCTCGGATTTTGATTAAACTAACTCGCGGTCCAGACCAGTGGTGCGCTGTGTCTTGGCGATCTTGCGGGTTAGCCCCTGTATTTCTTAGTAAATGACGTGCAGTCCAGAGTATTATAAAATCAGAGAAAAGTAATTGGAAAATAGATTTTTAATACAAAAATAAATGCTAGAACTTTAATAATTCATAGAAAATTCATATGAGCTCCAAATTAACCCATTCCACTTTCTAAAATTTTGTAATATTAATCTCTATCATTTAGAGCCTATGTTTCGACATGAAAATAGTAAGAAAAAATAATTTCTCACTTAACCCTATTTTAAGCACATAAAACCTTTGGAAATTCATATCTTAAAATCTATAACTCCAAAAATTATGATTCATGTTCCTAGGATTTAAGTTTAATATGTAGATTATTATCATATATTTTGTTTACATGTTTGGTGTGATGTTAATTTTCTCTATATATTGTGCTTGTTTGTATTGCTACGACTAGCACTGAGATCACGAGGATCCGAAGAATTACCCTGGTAACTGGAATCTCAAGTGCCAGGCATGTTGTGCCCTTGATCACTTCTTTTTACCCACTCATGTTCTAATTAATCATAATGATCTGCATAGGTTAATTTTGATGGGACCCAATAGGTTACCCTAGTTTGTCTATCTTTATACCTTGTTTACCACTGAACTTTTTGGGTAGTACTTGCTAGTGCTTTATTTGGTTTTGGGTATGAAGATACATTATTCATGATTATACTTCCGTTATCCATTGTTATTTGTTGTTCATGATAAGATCATTATGTTAATTGGAACATAGAGCTTAACTTGAGAAACACGTGCCACCACAAGGGTTTATGGACGCCCTTGGCTGATTAATTAGGAAAGCTAGTGGAGGACTACCTTACCCGAAAGGGGCAAGGGCAGTAGGGGAGTGGTCAGTGTAGGGAGGTCCTTGGTTGATTTTGCTGCGATGGCGGTTAGACAAGAACCCTGCATTGGAGCTTCCTATAAACTGTAGCGGGTTTTCTGAAGCTAGTCGAACTTTGTAAAGGCCTTGTAGTGTTACCCTGCCTCGCCTCCTTGGTAGAGGTGTATAGGAAGTCGTGATCCCTTGGCAGATGGGTAACATGACTTGTGGGTAAAGGGTACCACCTCTGCAGAGTGTAAATCTGGTATACTAGCCGAGCTCACGGTCATGAGCAGCTCAGGACTCTCTGATGATTAATTTATGGAACTAAATTCAATTTGTCATATGCATTGCATCGCAGGTGATGATGTTACTTTTGTTCTACTACTTAATTGGGTTGGTATTTACTTATACTTAGTAATTGCTAATAAAATTTTGACCAACTTTAAAAGCAATGCTCAGCTCTAACCATCCTCTTTGGTAAGCCTTACACTTCACGTGAGCTCCCACCTTTGGCGAGTTCATGCACATTATTCCCCACAACTTGTTGAGCGATGAACGTATGTGAGCTCACTCTTGCTGTCTCACACCCCCCACAGGTCAAGAACAGGTACCGCAAGATGAGGCGCATGGAGGATGCTGCGATGAGTTCGTGAGAGATCTAGGCCGTCGACTCCCAGTCAACTTTGGGTTGCTGGACCGTTGTCTCCATATAATGTAATTATTTATTTATTTTGTACAAAACTCCGATTATATAGTAAAGATGTGACATTCGATCCTGTGCCATGATTCATCATATGTGTGAGACTTGGTCCCAGCACACCTGGTGATTATGCTCGCGCCCGGGTCTTGGTGCCCCCGAAACCCGGGTGTGACAGAAGTGGTATCAGAGGAATGTTGACTGTAGGATGAAACCTAGATAGAACTGGACAACCAATATTTACTTACCTTTGCTACTCTGATTCTTATCTAAACTTTTCTTAATATTTTCTCATCTATTTCCGCTTTACTCTGATTATTCTTACCTTTTCTTTCTAAATACAAATGTGGATTTCACACTTTGAAATCCTGTACCTAAAGTGACCTTTAGGAATAGGAGACCTACTCTTAGGAAAAAAATTCAAAACTATTTTTATAAATATTTATATACTTGAGTGTTTGTTCTTATGATACTTGTAAGATTTGGATCTTTGATTGAGTGCGATGAGTTGTGGAGTAATGTCCACAATTACATGTGCATATACATATAAAAAATACTCATAAAAAATAACTAGACAAACTATATTATCTCTCATTAAAATATGTAGCCTAACAATATCCATCTCATCTTAAAGAGATTCATATTCTACACTCATAGATCCATCTTATCTCAAAAGATCCTAACTTATCCTAAGTAAAATGTATCTAGCTTAATAGATCCATCTTATCTTAAAAGATACTTTATTAGATTCATCTTATCTTGAAAAGATTTTATATCTAACTGGCCTCAAAAGATTCTACCTTATTCTTATGGATTCATCTTGCCCTGATTGGCATATTTATTCCACTATAGAATAATAACCATAAGCTAATCCAAAATTGATTTAGATCCTATCTAATCTTATATGACCTAATCTAGTGTGAGTTACTTAATGCTGGTACAAACAATAAGACCATACTCCTAATGCACTTAAATCTAAATTAGTGCATTAGACCAACTCAACACCGAGCATAAGACCAACCTAACCAATAGAGTCTTGATGGATTGCATAATCTATTAACCCCCACCTGACATCAAACCAGATTTTGACCTACATCATGTAGTCCATCTCACCCATAACTGTTTCAACCATATGCCCAACTCCGATGATATACACTAACCTAAAATTGATGAGACCAATACCGGAGAAGAAAAGATCAACATCGACAAGGAAGGAGATAACAGTCAAAGTGAATCAAGACTTAAACATTTCGGATGAAGTCTTTTCCTTACCATAATCTTTCCTACCTCAACCTGTCAAGTCTATATCCTACATAATAAGTAGCTAGATACCCATGCTCTCCTAGTCACTAACTAATAAAAAATGAGAGACTCTTGATTTTTGCACTAATTAGAAACTAAAAGCTAAATTAAAAACCATTCTTCCTATATCCTCTTCCTTACTAATCTCGAGGACGAGATTATTTTTAAGGGGGTAGGATTTGTAATACCCGATTTGCAAAAGAGAATATAAAAGGGAGATTTTTTTCCTTTGTATGTGATTTCTCCATTTATCATCACATGTGAACACTTCATTTGAAAACAAATAATTAATAAAAATATATGCCACTAAATTATGCATCATGCTGAATTTTATTTGTTTGTGCATTCACTCCTGAAAATAATGATAAAGAAATATAGTAGAGTTGAAACATGCATTAAACCTAAATTTGGAAATTGAAATTTGGAGAAAAATAGGAAAGATACTACACAAAAATAAACTAAATAAACATACAAATAATTAAAACCCTCCTATACTACTATGCCTATTTTTGTACATTAATTAGAGTACAAGTTCACAACACTGTTTGAATTCATTTCAATCTATAAAGGAAAAACAAAACAGAATTAGAAAAAAAATGAAAAAGGAATTTCTGGCGCCCTGTGCCAAATCTCCCCTGACCTCAGCCCATCTGGCCCTTCCTCCCACCGCGGCCCAGCACCATTCACCTAGCCCGCGCTCATTTCACTGACCCGCGGGGCCCGCTGGCCGGCCACACCATTCGTGCGCGCCTTGCGTGGACCGCCACTGCCATGCGGGCCTCCCTACTCACTTCACCACCACGCTACGCAGTTTCGCTGACATGTGGGCCCCGGTCTTCAGCCACCCGCGCTGGGGGAGACTCGCGTGCCTTGTGTCCTTGGATAGTGGGGCCGCCCTATCAGTCTTCATCGCCGCGGCCGCCATAGCTGTAACAGCTGCCGCTAATGTCGCGATGACGCGCGGACTCAGCCCTCCGCCCTACCTTCGCGCGGGTTTATAAAACCTCTGGGCGCAAACTTCCGTGCAGATCAGGACGCATCGCGTTGGCTGGCCATCGTCCGGTGAGAGAGGGAATCGAGTGAACGGAGCAAGAGAGAGAAGGGTAGATCCCCTGCCGCACCCGCAAATCGGCGCCACCGTCGTTGAAGCCCCGGTGGTGAAGTGTAGCACATCGCCCGTGCAAGTAGAGGCCGGCTGCGGCATCGCTCGACTTTGTGGCGACTCGTCTTCGTCGAAATCCTCATCGGGATCTGGAGTTGGCCATGGATCCGCACCGCATCGGACCAACCTATTTCCATCGCCATCCGCCGGTGAGGTATCCCCTACCTAATCCGTCGCGTTGTGTTATATTTATTACGCGGGGTCATGTAAGATTTAGAACCCGGTGGCATGGAATGGACAAGGTCTCGGCGAGCGGAGTGCAGTGTCGCTCGTGCGCACCACCGTGCTGCGGCGTCAAGGAAGAAGAAGAGGAGGGAGTCGTTGATTAGCGGACGAACGGTCAGGATTATTTCTAGGCATTCCCCTCGCTCCGTCCGTTGTGGACCGTAAATTTCGGATCGTAAGGTTAGCTGTGCGTACCGCTTCATCCTACGGCCAATCTAATCAGGCGCGTCTAGAGTGGATCGGACGCCTTGGGTTACTTGCGAAGTTGAGAGACGTCGGACCGATTCCGGGCCGTGTAACCGTGATCGGACGGCTCTGATTAAAGGATACCCCTTCGGCCCTGGCACATTTTCTTAAGAGCCCTCGGATTTTGATTAAACTAACCCGCGGTCCAGACCAGTGGTGCGCTGTGTCTTGACGATCTTGCGGGTAAGCCCCTGTATTTCTTAGTAAATGACGCGCAGTCCAGAGTATTATAAAATCAGAGAAAAGTAATTGGAAAATAGATTTTTAATACAAAAATAAATGCTAGAACTTTAATAATTCATAGAAAATTCAAATGAGCTCCAAATTAACCCATTCCACTTTCTAAAACTTTGTAATATTATTCTCTATCACTTAGAGCCTATGTTTCGACACGAAAATAGTAAGAAAAATAATTTCTCACTTAACTCTATTTCAAGCACATAAAACCTTTGGAAATTCATATCTTAAAATCTATAACTCCAAAAATTATGATTCCTGTTCCTAGGATTTAAGTTTAATGTGTAGATTATTATCATGTATTTTGTTTACATGTTTGGTGTGATGTTAATTTTCTCTATATATTGTGCTTATTTGTATTGCTACAACTAGCACTGATATCACGAGGATCCGAAGAATTACCCTGGTAACTGGAATCTCAAGTGCTAGGCAAGTTGTGCCCTTGATCACTTCTTTTTACCCACTCATGTTCTAATTAATCATAATGATCTGCATAGGTTAATTTTGATGGGACCCAATAGGTTACCCTAGTTTGTCTATCTTTATACCTTGTTTACCACTGAACTTTTTGGATAGTACTTGCTAGTGCTTTATGTGGTTTTGGGTATGAAGATACATTATTCATGATTATACTTCTGTTATCCATTGTTATTTGCTGTTCATGATAAGATCATTATGTTAATTGGAACATAGAGCTTAACTTGAGAAACACGTGCCACCACAAGGGTTTATGGACGCCCTTGGCTGATTAATTAGGAAATCTAGTGGAGGACTACCTTACCCGAAAGGGGCAAGGGCAGTAGGGGAGTGGTCAGTGTAGGGAGGTCCTTGGTTGATTTTGCTGCGATGGCGGTCAGACAAGAACCCTGCATTGGAGCTTCCTATAAACTGTAGCGGGTTTTCTGAAGCTAGTGGAACTTTGTAAAGGCCTCGTAGTGTTACCCTGCCTCGCCTCCTCGGTAGAGGTGTATGGGAAGTCGCGATCCCTTGGCAGATGGGTAACATGACTTGTGGTAAAGGGTACCACCTCTGTAGAGTGTAAAACTGGTATACTAGCCGAGCTCATGGTCATGAGCAGCTCAGGACTCTCTGATGATTAATTTATGGAACTAAATTCAATTTGTCATATGCATTGCATCGCAGGTGATGATGTTACTTTTGTTCTACTACTTAATTGGGTTGGTATTTACTTATACTTAGTAATTGCTAATAAAATTTTGACCAACTTTAAAAGCAATGCTCAACTCTAACCATCCTCTTTGGTAAGCCTTACACTTCACGTGAGCTCCCACCTTTGGCGAGTTCATGCACATTATTCCCCACAACTTGTTGAGCGATGAACGTATGTGAGCTCACTCTTGATGTCTCACACCCCCCCACAGGTCAAGAACAGGTACCGCAGGATGAGGCGCATGGAGGATGCTGCGATGAGTTCGTGAGAGATCTAGGCCGTCGTCTCCCAGTCAACTTTGGGTTGTTGGACCGTTGTCTCCATATAATGTAATTATTTATTTATTTTGTACAAAACTCCGATTATATAGTAAAGATGTGACATTCGATCCTGTGCCATGATTCATCATATGTGTGAGACTTGGTCCCAGCACACCTGGTGATTATGCTCGCGCTCGGGTCTTGGTGCCCCCGAAACCCGGGTGTGACAGTTAGCTACCAATGGCCATATCCTGTAGGCCGCGTGCTCTTGAACTAAATCTCTTGTCCCGATGAAAGAGCAGACTACGCCGAAGGCCCTCTGGCATTCTTCGGCTGCTTCATCCATTTCCACCTTCGATTTCCGGAGTCCGAAACGCTGCCAGATAGGGCGCATGATGATATCTTTAATATCTTCTCGTGCCTTCAAATCGTTTTTCACATAGAACCATTCCTTCATCCAGTCTCCTGGCCATCTCTTTCGAAAGGTTGGCACGGGACAGCTTGACCCAGATCGAGCACCGAAGCTATAGCAACCAAAATTGTTATGATATTGCTCTTTACCCCAGGGTTTCGTCTCATATAATAGCTCATGCATATTGCAGAAACTTTTTGCATTTGGCTCCAAACCTTGGCTCTTCACGGCCCATACGAAGATTACCATCCTTATGATTTCTTCGGGAGTAATTTGATGTAGGCAGATTTCAAATATCTTTAAAACTTCAACCACGAAACTGCTTAGAGGAAACTGAAGCCCAGCCTTGAAGAAGATTCGGAAGATCACAACTTCATTTTCCTCGGGAGTAGGACAAGTTTTCTCTCCTTTGTCAGCCCTCACAATAGACAAATCCTGAAAATATCTACCCCTCATATTGACAAGATGGCTTTGTTTAATGGTTGTTTTTCCAAAAACTGCATGGCTTGGCCGCCAGGGTCGATCTTCGGAGTCTTCCCCCCCCCACTTTCCGCATCAAAACTGTCACTATCACCAGTATCTTCAGATAAACCTTCCAAAATTTCCCTTGTAATCTTTTCTGTATTTGTCTTTGATATTGATTCAAGAAAGCCAAGATTCTTCTCCTCAAGAAGGCTCAGCTTTGTTTCAGCAACAGCTTTCTTATCTTCAGACATCTTCGGAAATGCTAAAAACTGCTTTTAAAGCCGGAGCTTAAAAAACTTACAAAATTGAGCAAGTCTTGTTGCGCAAGAGCTAAAAACTGAGTAAGCAAGAGCTCTTATTTATACGTCTGGTGCATTGAGAACAGGAGGGCCCCACTTGCCATTGACTGTTGCTATTCTAGCAAGAGGAAGGTGTTTTTTCGGACCTTCGGCTTAGGGCCTTCGTCCATATCGCAATCTGAATTTATTATCCTAACAAATTAATATTGCAAGGGGCTACTGTTGGGAGCCTTCGGCTTCCGAAGGTCCTCAAAAACGTGATTTGACAATGTTTCTGGAGTATAATACATGAGCAGGTAACTTCGGACATGGACCCTTTGGACAAGTCAAAATTGTTGTATGAAGAAACACAAAGAGAACGAAGGATGGAACAGAGCCGAAGCTGTGCGCAAGGAAGCTTCAGCATGATGGCAGAAAAGAGGAAACCGACCTAAAGAGGAAAAGATTATTTAGACCCGATAGATTACTTTAGAGTTATTATCAAAAGCAAAGGGCCTGGATGTAATTTTACATGGGCTACGACCCGTGCCTATAAATAGGTGAACAGTACTCCCGTACTGTTCACGCTGACTTGACATTTGTTTTTGCATCACGCTTGTACTTTTACCTTCTTTCAAGTCAAAGGTATATTTGTAACCCGATATCATTTCTATTTTTCCATAGCAATAAAATAGAAATGAGTTGATAATAATACATAACTATTTGTGTTATCTTTTATATTCCATATAATTCCTTCTTCATTATAATATGTAATGTTTATGAAGGTATGTCCTTTATAACCTTCGTCCGAAAATCATTATATCTCAAGGGAAATAATGCTTCGAAGGACGAAGAACTTTAACGTTTAACATTTTCTGTGTTGCCTTGTTCTTAACTCTTAGCATTTGAGAACAAGTCCCCAACAGATGATAAAGATGAGAGGCATGTAAATGAAGATACATTTGTCTCTCATGAACAAGCATGGGTGCAAGCTAAAGATGTTGATGCTCCAAGACCTTCTTCCCAAGTGGTTGAGAAGAGAAACTCATCACTACTTCAAGCACACCCACAAGATCAAATCATTGTGAGTCCTTCACAAGGGGTTATCACTCATTCTCTTAAACATGCTTCATTTATTGAACATCACTCTTTTATTTCTTGTGTTGAGCCTACATGTAAAGATGAGGCGCTATAGGATCTGGACTGGGTGAATGTCATGCATGAAGAATTAAACAACTTCACCCGCAACCAAGTTTGGACCCTGGAGAAGCCTCCACAAGATGCAAGGATCATGGAACAAAATGGGTGTTCAGAAACAAACAAGATGATCAAGGTGTGATTGTAAGGAATAAGGCAAGACTCGTTGCAAAGGGCTTCTCTCAAGTAGAAGGCTTAGATTTTGGAGAGACCTTTGCACCGGTTGCTCGACTTGAAGCCATCCGTATCCTACTTGCATATGCATCATGCTATGACATAAAGCTTTATCAAATGGATGTAAAAAGTGCATTTTTAAATGGCTTCATAAATGAACTTGTATATGTTGAGCAACCACCTGGGTTTGAAGACCCTAGATATCCTAACCATGCTTACAGGTTGTCCAAGGCGCTATATGGGTTAAAGCAAGCTCCAAGAGCTTGGTATGAGCATCTTCGCGACTTCCTCATCGAAAAGGGCTTCAAGATCGGGACTGTCGACACAACCTTATTCACAAAGAAACATAACGGTGATATTTTCATTTGTCAAGTTTATGTTGATGATATAATCTTTGGCTCGACAAATGATTATCATTTCAAGGAATTTGGTGAGTTGATGTCGAAGGAGTTCGAGATGTCTATGATTGGTGAGCTGACATACTTCCTTGGCTTTCAAGTCAAGAAAATGAAAGATGGTAACTTCCTCTCACAAGAGAAGTATACCAAAGACTTGTTGAAAAGATTCAACATGGAGAAGTGCAAACCAATCAAGACACCCATGCCAACTAATGGATATCTCTACCTAGATGAGGGAGGTAACCCGATTGATCAAACTCTCTACCATTCCATGATTGGTAGTTTATTGTATCTTACCGCATCTAGGCCCGATATCATGTTTAGTGTCTCCATGTGTGCTCGATTTCAAGCAAATCCTAAGAAAGCTCATCTTCGCGCTGTCAAAAGAATTCTTAGGTATCTCAAGCACACCCCAAGCGTTGGCCTTTTGTATCCCAAAGGAGCTACTTTTGATTTAATTCGCTATTCCGATTCGGATTATGCCGGTTGCAAAATTGATAGAAAAAATACATCCACGGGATGCCATTTGCTTGGGAGATCACTAGTTTCATGGACTTCTAAGAAGCAAAATAGTGTTGCTTTGTCAACCGCCGAAGCGAAATACATTGCCGCGGGTGCCTGTTGCACACAAATTCTTTGTATGAAACAAACTCTTCTAGACTATGGTGTAGTTCTAGAAAAGGTACCTTTGTTGTGTGACAATGAGAATGCTGTTAAAATTGCTAATAATCCTGTACAACACTCTCGCACTAAGCACATTGATATCAGTCATCACTTCCTTAGAGATCATGTTGCTAAAGGAGACATTATTTTTATTTTAGAAGGAGTGAGATCGGAAGATCAATTAGCGGACATTTTCACAAAGCCACTAGATAAAACCCGCTTTTGTATGTTGAGGAATGAGTTAAATATTCATGGTCTTAGAAATTTCGTTTAAATCTCAAAATGGTGTTGTCAAGCCTGCATTGCATATTTAAATTTCTTGTATTGCATCTAGGGCTTGTCTAACCTAGTTAAGATAACTGCCAATAAAGCGAGTGAAAAAGCTTAACTCAGGCTCAAACTTGACAAGTCTTAGCATTTAAGCTTTTTAGTACTTAAAATTTCATTTACTATGCAATTGTTGGTTCTTGAGATATGCATGTGGCACTGCACTTTGGGGGGAGTATTCAAAACTCAAGTCATTCATGAAACCCCTAGTGCAAAGCCAAAAGGCAAATCTCACCATTTGACTATTTTCTCTAAAAACTATCTACCCTATGGCAAAATATTTTGAAAAATATGAGAGAATATGTGAGGGTACCAATATCTGTCCCAACAGGTGTTCTTTTGTGTGCTTATAAGTTGGGATTTGGTTTGGTTCAAAATTAGATAGAAAATTTCAATTCCCTCTATCTGGGCTCACAGGACAGTGCGGTGTGCACTGGACAGTCCGGTGTGCACCGGACACTACACTATGCACTGTCCGGTGCACCGGCTGGGCGCGCGCAGATCCCCTTCTGCACTGCGATGTCCGGTGGTTCACCGGACAGCTACTGTGCTCTGTCTGGTGTGCACCAGACAAGCACTATAGACTGTCCGGTGTGCCCATAACTGGTTTTTAAAAAACAATAATTCTCCCCAGCCCGAGCCCGAGCCAGCACCTATCTCATTTCTTCTCTCTGTTTGCCTGAGCTCCTGGCTCTCTGGCAATCTGGCTCCTCGCCGCCGGTGATCACCAGAGAGCTCCGGCGAGGTCCCTGTGCTCAAGCTCGGCCTCCCTCACTCTCTCTCTCTGGTGAGCTGTCTCTTCTTCCCCCTCCTTTTCTTTCTCTCTGCAGTCAGCTCTCTCTCCCACCCTTTTGTAGTTGATTCAAAATCTCTGAAATCTCTGTGAATCATGTGCATGGATGTGTGCCTAGTGCCTCTTTGAGTTCCTCTGCAGGTTTCCAGCTCCTTAGGGAGGGTTTAAACCATGCAAATAGCCATTTCACCCAAATTCCAATACCCCACACTCCAAGTGCTCGGTGAAATGCCCAAACCAGCTAAAATTGCTCAAATCGATCCTAGATTTTTCCAGCACCTTCAGGACACCTCAAGTAACATATTCGCCAAATTTCACGCCAATCTGATATTCCAGACACAAATTTTCCACAGATTCCCATTTGTAGCTATTGATTTTGAGCCAAGTGCCACAAATTCACTTTCTTCGCCAAAATTCAAACCAAGCGCACCCTTCACTCTTTTGTACTCATATTTACCTACTCGTGAAGTATCAGATCAATTACAAGTCATTTCATGCCCCATTTCCAATTTCAAACCTCCTATGGCACTATTCCTCGCTCAAACGTCGTTTTCGCGTCGTTTGACCTCTGTCTCTCCAAATCACTCAGTTTCTGTGCCATAACTCTCTGTGTATGTATTTATTCACATTTCATATACTTATGACTATTTGACTAATATGTGCTCATCTCTTCTGTCATTTCAGTGATCTCGCCTGCCCGTGTGCCTGTCTCCTGTCTTGCCTGGATTCTCTCTCTCGTGAGGTTTCCAGGTACTTATCACTTCGGTTATGATCTCTTCAGCTGCTATCTATTCGTGCTTAGTCCTTCACTCACTTATGCAGCACTTAGGTCAGGATGGTGCACACGAAGAATGTGTCAGCGCTAGGGGAGGAGACGACGAGGACCCTCCTCGCCCCTTCAGGCAGGTCAAGGGCAAGACAGTATATCTATAGCAGCAGGAAGGCCAGAAGATAAACGTATGGATAGAGCCGTCCGTGCAGCACTTGCAGCGGTAGCAGCAGCAGAGCAGGCAGAGCGGGTTGGCCAGTTGCAGATCTCCTCAAACCAAATTGCCTACAGGGTTCGTCGCCTCACGTCTCGTCCTCATTCATCCGCTCCCTCTACACCCGCCACAGCTACTACTCCACCTCCCACTGCACCAGCTCCTGTCGCTCTAGAGCCATCTACCACTTGCGCCATACCCACCACCTCCACCACTCCTGCTTCCACTGTTCCCCCTCTCGCTCCCATTTCCGCTCCACCCAATCCACCAGCCACTTCAAGGAGCGAGACGAGTTTGAGGTGCGACCATTAGCTGCTGATCCTCGACTGCTTGATCTTCAGCGTGCCACTGTAGCTCGGGTACATAGGTTCAGACACGTACCCATGGAGTCCTGGCTGCCAGCTCAGAGGGACCCTGCAGCGACAGATCTTTTCAGTACCAGGACTCAGGAGTACTTCTTCTGGGCACAGTTGTCAGCGCAGATCGCCCTGCGAGCGCACCGGCTCTTGGATCTACCTGCCTTTCTGCTCGCCGTCGGTGCTAATTCAGAGGTGCATCTCTCCTATCCGCTAGGACTTCTTTCTCTACTGACTACGAGTGGCAGATACATTGAGGAGTGGGTCCGAGTATTTTATTCTATAGTATGGATTGACCCGGATCATCAGTGGATGAGGTTTCGCTTCGAGAGAGAGAGGGTGTCACATTGCATGCCAGCCAGATAAGACAACTGTTTGGATTTCCAGAGTTGTCGACTCGTCTTCACAGTCTGTGCCATGGTACATCAGATCCTCCTCATCGCCCTCACGGTGGAGTTACACCTGCCACTACTCACGTCGTGGCCCTGTTCAGACCGCCTTTCACAGATGGGTCGCGACGCTCTCCAGCTGACTTCACCCCTGCAGCGAAGTATCTGTATCAGGTGATTAGATGGACACTGCTGCCCAGGATGGGTTACAAAGAGGCCACCACACACATTCAGTTATGGCTACTTGGTGCCTTGATCCCACACTCTGAGTTTGACGTCGTTGGCTTTCTTATCTGTGAGATCGAGGACACATCTTTGGATGGTCTTCGTGCTCGCCGTCAGCTGCCGTATGCACACTACTTTGGTCACATCTTCACGCAGCTGATCAGGCCGCCTCAGTTCCAGGGCACCCTCGAGGCCTCACGCCTCACGCCTCCAGTTTGGATCATATCGTCTAGCCCCTGAGGACCCAGCCCCAGTGCCAGATCCAGTGCCAGACATTAAGGCTGAGGATGAAGCATTCAGACAGTTCGAGACCTAGGGCACAACTGTTGCTAATGCTGATGTTGCTGCTGCTGCTGATGATGATGATGATGACTTTGGGATCCTACCATCGCCTCCTATGCCTCCTCGCTCACATGATCACGAGGCAGGGAGTTCCAGTGCTGCCCCTCCTGCCATTGATCCTGCCTTGGCTGCGATACTCTAGTCCCTTACTCAGCAGCAGGCTCATCTGGCAGCCGAGCAGGCTCGACAGGCAGCAATCCATCAGCAGATGTCCGAACAGATGCTATCCATGTTTCAGACCATTCAGGACCATCAGGACACTCTGTAGCAGCAGCTTTTGGCAGATAGAGCTGAGCACCAGGCTTTTATGACTCATATCCTTCAGCATACCGGTGTTCAGCTCCCACCAGTTCAGTATGCCCCTCCTCCAGCTCATCAGGCAGCCATTGTGCCAGCGATTCAGGCATGACCCACACTTCCTCCTTTTCGTCCTTCTCCCTCTACGCTCCAGCCGGTCACTCTTGATTTTTCTTCACCGGTCGTCGGATCCGTCAGTGCTCAATCGCCAGTGCCACTAGCGCCTGCTATTACCACTGCTGTTGTGGTGGTGTTCGTGACCACCTATGCTCCGGTGGATCCTACAACGCAGCCTCTGTCAGAGTCAGTACCAGCTCCAGCCTCTACTGCAGATCCTGGATCCGAGGCTGACTCCGACCCCCAGATTGCGTTTGCACTTCTGCCTCGACCGCAACCGGATGCGCCCCCGCCTCCTCCTTCCCCCTCTGGACTGTAGGTTCGGGTGACCCTTTTGGTGTTTGACGCCAAAGGGTGAGAGATATGAGAGTTGTGAGAGCTAGGTGGAGTTAGGGAGTTAGTTGAGAGTGCCTTTTGTATTTTGATGTAATATATTTGCTTGATACTCTCTATACTAGCTCCACTTTTGTATGACACTTAACTCACAAACTCTATAATATGCTCTCAATGTTTATTATTGACTATGTGTGTATTGTGTTTTTACCTAAGATGTTATCACCAGTCTTTCAGTTCTTGTTCATCGATTTCAATTCATTCTTATATGAACAATAAACTTATGTCGTGTATGCGCCTATACTTATTATTATTTTACACGCTCTTTCTATAAAAATTACTGAGTATAACTAACCATCTTCTCTATTGACAGAAAAACAAACAAACTACTCTCACACTCTTGTAGGGTTGTCATCAATCACCTAAAAGGGGGAGATTGATAGCATCTAGGCCCCTGGTTGGTTTTAGTGATTAATGATAATGTAATATTATATGTGACTAATGTGTGTTTTGCAGAGACAATGGTAAGTTAGGTCCATTACAGGAAGATGTACTACAACGATGAAAACAATCCCCAAGATGAGAACTTGAAGCGACGGCTGAAACGACGAATCAAAAGATGAAGGTCTTTGTATTCCGAGTGTCAAGGAGTTGCGGACACTTGGTATAGGGTTAGGTCTTCTATTTTATTTTAGCCGTACTATAAAGAGGGATTGTCGATGAGTAGTTTGACTAAGAGAGTTCTAGTGTAGTGTTGGTGCATATTCAAACTCACATCTAGTGCTAGGTGTCACTCTATAACACACTCATGAGTTAGAACGAAAACTGATTTGAAAATCAAAGGGAAAAAAGAATTAGGGTTTCTGTCTTAGGGGCACCGGACTGTCCGGTGCACCCTTCGACAGTGGGGCTAGTCTGGCTCGAGGAAGACCTACTCCCCTCACAGAAATCCGAGAGCAAAGAGTTCAGAATTGGATTTTTAGCCGGCACACCGGATTGTCCGGTGTGCACCTGGACAGTGACTGTTCACTGTCCGATGTGCCATCTGCCCAACGGCTAGCTGTCAAAACTAGCCGTTGGAAGTGACCATTGGCGCACCAGTGGCGCACCGGACTGTCCGGTGCACCCATACGTAGGAAGGGTTGGTAACGGCTAGTTGGTGGGTGAGGTCTATTTATACCCCCTCCACCCACCATATTGAATGTCTTGCTGCCCACATTAACTCCCATACATTGCTAGACCATTGCAAGCACCACAAATCATAGTGAGGTGATTAGAAAATCTTAATCCCGCATTAGGACCTCATTAGTGCAAGTGAGAGCCACCTAGAGCACACACCGCATGCATTAGACTTCTCTTGGTCAAGCAAATGTCTACGGCTTGTTACTCTTGGTGATCGGCACCACCTAGATGGCTTGGTGGAGTTGGGAGCACAGTGATCACCTTGGAGGACTTGTTGGTGACCCGGCTCGAGATTGTAAGCGGTCGTGAGGGATCCACCGCGCCGGAGTGGCAAAGGATCACCTCATAGTGAGCACTTGGTTCTTGCAAGGACAAAGGGGGAGCGATACCCTTGCGCGGGGTGCTCCAACAAGGACTAGGGAAAAGTGCCGACTCTTCGATACCACAGGAAAAAATTGGAGGAGTCTTCTAAACTTTGCTTTACATTCTGCATTTAATTCAAGCATTTTACCTTGTGCATTTGTTTAGCAAGTAGTTGAAGCATTGTCTTAGTATTGTTGTATTTCTAGTAGTATTCTCTTGTTGGGGACTTGTTCTCAAATGCTATGAATCAAGAACAAGGCAACATAGAAATTGTTAAATGTTATAGTCCTTCGTCCTTCGAAGCATTATTTCCCTCAGGATATAATGGCTTCCGGACGAAAGTTATGAAGGTTATACCTTCATAAACACAACATAATGAGGAAGGGTAAAAAAATATATAAAATAATTTAAACACATGATTATTATTATTAACTCATTTCTATTTCATTATTGTAAAAATGATAACAAATTACAAATTTACCTTCGGCTCGAAGGAAAGCAAAAATACCAGCGTGAAGCAAAAACAAATGCCCAATGCGTGATTACAGGAGAGCCCGTGAACAGTACAGGGGTACTATTCACCTATTTATAGGCACAGTTCACAGCCTGTATATAATTACATTTATACCATTTACAATGAACTATAATAATGACACAGAATATCATGGGTCTTCAAGTCATTTCATCTTTAAGTCGGTTCACCCCTTCGTCTTGAGACGTGTCACTGTACCGAAGCTTTATAGTTGATACCTTCGGCGCTGTTTTGGAGAGGATCTGCCGAAGATGTTTATTTCTTTAGGATCTTCAGCTATGAAGCATACCCCAACAGTAGCCCCTTCGCGGCGCTAGATCGTTTTTCGTAACGAGCTTGATCCGTGAAAAATCTTCTAAGCTTCGGGATGCCGAAGATCCAAAAAACACCTTCCCTGAGCTCGTTGGCGAGAAACGATTAAAATAATCGTCGGACGTGCAACCCATTTTGCACCGATTACACTCTTGCCAGCGATTCACCTTCTCGAGCTATGTGGCCCACCGTTCAGTGAGCGCGGGTGACTGTTTGTTCGGTGTTGGAGACCTTGCCGATTCACCTTCCCACCTGCAGCACTATATAAACAGACGGGTAGGTGTGAAGTTACCGCAGCATTCATTGCTATTGTACTGTTTTGCTGCCAAATTTTTAGTCATAGCCGAAGCTTGATCATTGCGCTCATACAAAATCTGCTTCGACGCAAGTGTAAGAGCTTTGAAAAAGACAAAAAAAACCAGTTCAAAAAATTTCAAGTAAATCATAATCAAATGGCCAGAGTTCGCTCTACTGCAAGAGTCGATCGCGAGGGAGACGAAACCGAAGCTGTGGAAACTGTTCCTATCTCGGAAGCAATGAAGCGATTTGGGTTGATGACACCGGAAGACGTCCCTGCTGCTGAAGCAGAGCAAGCAGATATTGAAGAGACCGATTCTGAAGATGATTACAACATCGCAGTGCCGAGCAAGCCTAGCCACCTGGACTTCGGAAAGTCGACCATCTCCAAAGCTGATTTTCCTAAGATGGTGAAGTCGGGCTACTTTAGCGAAGATAAAAAAGAGCTGATTCGCTTCGGTGGGGAAGAAACTACTCCGAAGCCGCAGAAAGATGAAATAGTGATTTTCAAGAGTTTCCTCAAAGATGGTTTGAGATTTCCTTTGAATAGGATGATTGCCGATGTGCTAAAAAAGTTTGGGATCCACTTTCATCAACTAACTCCTAACGCTATTGTTAGGCTTAGTGTTTATATTTGGGCTCTCCGAAGCCAGGGGGTGGAACCATTTGCCGAAGGTTTCTGCCGGGTGCATGAGCTACATTACCAAACCAAGGCTAGAAAGGATGGGCTACATGAAAATTTTGGTTGTTACAATTTTGCCTATCGGAAAACTACAAAATTTCCTGTAATCAGCTACCGAAGCAAGTGGCCGGCAGGCTGGAAATCAGAATGGTTCTACGTCAAAGTTGATGATGACAAGGAGAAGCTGGTCCAGAGTCCGCTTGAACTGATCTTCGGAGAAACCAGACCCCAATGCAATATGACACCAGAAGGTCCAACCCAATCTGCGTTGGCTGAATTTAGGATTATCGCAGAGCACATTGGCACTAGAGATTTAGTGCAGGAATTCCTGGCTTACAAAATATTTCCAACTATGAAGGAATGGGCTATGCCGAAGCTTGAAAAAGAGAAGAAAGAGGGGGAGCTTGTCTGATTGCCCTACCACTATAAGTTCAAGAAATATTTCAAAGCACCCTGCCAGAAATGGCTCGAAACAATCGAAGTAATGTGTGACGGAACCTCCCAAGTAATTAGGCCCACCTACAGTTGTCCTTGTCCAACAGACATCAGACAACCCTGTAGATGTTCCTGAATCACTCGACAAGTTCGGTATCTTCTTTCTTACCTTTCCAGGAACGTTTCACCCGTCTTGCAGACATTACAGAACATCGGAGATATAGGAATGCGGAAGCGATTACATAAACTTACATTTATTTAGAAAGTAAGATCAAGTTGAATATGTATAGACCAGATTATATCCTAGGAGTGCAGAGTAATATTATTACATATACCAAGGGAGGAAAAAACTCCTCCCGATAAGTTTTTACACAAAAGTCCTAAATGGAGGATCCTTTCCTCCCGCACTTCATTCCTTGTGTTCTTCCTTTGGTACCACCTTAGAACAGAAGCAACAAAAGTTTGTCGCTCCTTCACCTAAAACAACATGGGACAAAGCCCTGAGTACGAAGTGTACTTTCGCAAGACTTACCCGACAAAGTAAAAGACTCTCAAGGATATGCTGGATTTGGGAATCAAGGAGAGGCTTTAGCAAGAATCAACTTAGATACTTTTGCAGAAATAGCTTACTAAAGTGAGTCCTTACTTTCAACATTTTAATGCCAGATTAAGTATTAATAGACTCTATTTGCATATGGTCTACTTTCACCATCTCATCAATACAACATCATTTTTATTCATACTGTTCACATCCTGACTTAGGTTGCAGGGCAGTGACCAAGTCTTCATAACCGCGAAGGTACGGCGATTCGAATCGATTATACTCAGCTTAGGATCTCCAATCACACGACATATGTAGCACTTAACCCTTGCATATGTCAACCCGCCACCGGGGTTCTTAAGACCAGATCAGGTTCACGCAAACCGAGAGCACAGATACACCACCGTCCAGCCTCTTGCTACGGAGGGTACACGCTACTCTCGCCACCGCTCCATGCCCATTTCATGTCATCTTATTCTGGCCTTAGTCTGCCCGAGGCAAGGCTTACCCATGACGAGGCATGTGACCAGTTAAAGGGTCCTCGATCATCAAGCCTACATACGCATCAATCCTTAATCAACCTGGGTAGAACATCACCTGTTCCTAACCGAAGTCCCGATTTAAGTATTTCCACCCTTAGGATTGTTTGTCTTCCTTAGGATGAAAAGAGCATCACAGGGAACTTTGCAGTAAGATCCCACCATGCTCCCAATGAAAATATATTCTTGCAGGTAGAAGTCATCCTTCCTTAGGATAACCCCTGAGCTAGGCAGTATTGCAAAAGACAACCTCTATCCACAAGATCTAAGTAGGGCTAAGCGTTTTTGTAAATCATATTTTTGATACTTCACCAGAAGTATCTATAAAGGTATGGATATCAAGGAAGGCAATGCATCAAAGGGTTTCCAAGCAATCTCCTATAAACCTAATGCACATTCACTAGACTTAAAGTGTGTAAAAATAATTTTAAAAACACAAGGAAGGGGTTGCAAGCACCGGGGCTTGCCTTTGTTAGTAGGTGAGTCAGGCTCGGATCCGCAGATGTCAAAGTAGAAACAGTTTCCGGCCTGAGATTCCCAAGGTGGTGGTGTCTTCTCTTCAGTTACTTCGATTTCTTCTTCGTTTTCTAAACATAACCATATAGGTATATATAAGAATGAATGCCATGTAATGCTCATGAGAGTGAAAGGATAATAAAGATTTATTATCTAAGTCTTGAATACAACTTTCCTTCACGGAACTCCGATAACTTAGGGTTTCCGGAGTTAGTAAAGGAGTTCAAAGGGCAGTGGGTGGGTTTTAGGTTCTAAGTATCAAACAAGGTCCAGATCAAACCAAACTTTACCCAAGGCTTTTAAATAATGTTTTAAGTTCATATAAAAAGTTTGGGCATTTTTGGAATTACTACATGTTTCTAAAAATCCAGAACTAATACTTCAAACTACTTTAAATGCCTTAAAATTCCTTATTTAATTCTAAAAATCAAGAAACTATTTTTATTAAATTCTATGGAAAATAAGAAGCCTAGTAAAATTGGTTTCACAATTTTAGGATTTTTCTACCATTTTCTAGAATTGTTTTAGCTCTGGAATAAAAAGAAAAAGAGAAACTGGTGAATAGTACTGGGCTGATTTCAGCCCAGACGACCCAGCAACACAGGGAACATGGGAGCGCCCGCGCCCGCGGTGGAAACTTCGCAAAAAGGCCCTCGGGGTTTTAATTAACTGGAGATGGGTTCGGTTACTATTTTTATGAGTCATTGACGATTTGCAGAAACATCCTCACATTTCTATTTCTTCTCCACAAACGTCCCTGGCCACGGTGCGCTCGTCGTACATCACTGACGCCGCACGGGCTGGCCGTAACCGGTGATGGTCGTCTAGTCTAGCTACAGGGAAGGCATAACCGACCCAAGGTGACCCTAGAACATGCTCTATTTGGATTAATTCGGGCCAGGATGTGCCTGACCACGGTGACCGCGGATACTGAACTCAGATCAAGGTGTTCTGGTTGATTAGGTGAAGTCAAGCTCCAAGGGCTAGGCAGGTAACGATCACAAGCACATGTGGGTGCTGAAACACGAACAACGAGGGCGAGGACGGACCTAGAATCATCTAGCCGCGAGCAGGCGATTTACGGCGGCACAGTCGACCGAATTGGGGGAAGAGGGTGATTCTCCGGCTACAGTGGTTAATTGAGGATGAGAACGGGTGCTTCGGCTTCGCAATGACCTAGCGCAGCAGGCCCGACCATAAATTTATAGAGCTAGTGGGCGGTGGCCGCAAATTTGAGGAAGGACGCGCGGTGGTCGGAGGAATAAAAGTTCACTGGCGCAAGTGCTTCGTGTTCGGTCACCGTGGCTGTCACTCCGGTGATGGACAGAAGGTTACAGCGGTTCACGGCGATCCGGTGGAGGTGCCAGGGCACGTGGCGTCAAGCCGTGCGACGGCTGTCACCGGCGAGCTATCCGCGCCAGCCGCAAAGCAGAGGAAAAACGGTGGTGAGTCACCGGAGTTATCCCCAGGGCGTGGCTTTTACCTGGCGGCCTTATCTGGTCATCGGTGACGCGAATCCTACAGCGGTGGCGCGAATCACGGCGAGGGTCATCGGCGGTGAGATTTTTGGTGCTGGCGGTCTGATCTAGTTCTGGTACTGTACCATGGCGAGCTCGTTTTAGTTACCCTTACAGAGCAACTTCAGGGCAATTCTTCTCCAATTTTTGCATTACAACTTCATCATCTCTTTGAACCAAAGATGCAGACCAATGTTCCAGCTATAATGTTGCCATAACAACTATAGCCAAATTCCTACTAAATCATGTTCAAATTTGTGCTCAAAGTTCCTGTAGTGCACTGTCAGTCTGAAAATTCAGACCTTAACAGCCTGACAGCCTGATTTTGAGCATGATTATCTCCAGATTTTTCACAAGAACATGGCTGGCACTCTTAAGCAAAGTTGTTCTCCTATGATTGGGCTACAATTTTGATGTGGTGACCTAGGGCAAAAACCCTAGAATTTAAAAGTTGCAAGGCTCCAAAGTTGAGCCAAAATTCTGAAATTCAGACTTAGTATAGAACTCAATTGAGGTCTATTTTGCAATTAAGTCCAAAACTCAGGGTTTGGCTTGTAAATTCACATATGAGTGACCCAAATGACTTAAGATACTTATTTAACTTGGTTTTTGCACTTTAGTCCAAAAGTGGACTAATTTTGCACATAAGCCCCTAGGGTTTGGATTTAGGGTTTTCCAGGGTTCCAATTAGGATTTTTGGTATCCCAGGGGTATAAATGTGATTCAACTTTATTCTTGGGAATACTTCATGACTATTTCCCAAGAGCTTTTAGGTTTTCTCAATTTGGGTTATGTTTTACCCCTTTAATCCCTATTTAGGGTTAAGTTTCCTATCTAGGGTTCTATTTACAAAATGCTATAACAATACAACTTGTTTGAAATTTTTACCTAGTGAATGCACTCTAGGTGTGTCAAACATATGCAATGCCAATGTTTATGATGCCATGCTCAAGTTTTAGTTACAGTAACACCAGGGGTGTTACATCCTTCCCCCCATAAAAGAATCTCGTCCCGAGATTAAAAGTCCTAGGTAAGTAATGGAAAAGAAAATGTGTCACATTCTTATCTAAAAAGTCTTGAGTTTCCACTGTAGCCTCATCTTCAGAATGTTGGTTCCACTGTATCTTGTAGAACTTGAGAGTTTTTCTTCGGATAATCCTGTCCTTTTGGTCCAAGACTCGAATAGGGTGCTCAGAATATGTCAAGTCCGGTTCAAGGACAACATCTGTCACTTCAACGGTTCGATCAGGAACCCAAAGACATTTCTTCAATTGGGACACGTGGAACACATTATGCACAGCAGACAAAGTTTTGGGTAACTGAAGTTGGTATGCCACTGGCCCATATCTTTCCAGAATAAGAAAAGGACCAATATATCGTGGTGCAAGCTTTCCTTTAACCCCAAAACGTGATACGCCCTTCATTGGTGAAACCTTTAAGTAGACATAGTCTCCTTCAAGGAAATATAAGGGCATTCGCCGTTTGTCTGCGTAACTCTTTTGACGAGCTTGGGCTTTCTTTAAATTATGAATTATTTTCTGAACCTTTTCTTCAGTCTCTTTCACCATATCAGGCCTGAAGAAGTACCTTTCACCAGGTTCAGACCAATTTAGCGGAGTACGACATCGTCGTCCATATAAAGCTTCAAAGGGTGCCATCTTGATGCTTTCTTGATAGCTGTTATTATATGAAAATTCTGCTAACGGCAAACATTCATCCCATTTTTGGGGAAATTCCAGAACACATGCCCGTAACATATCTTCAAGTATTTGGTTCAGTCTCTCAGTCTGTCCACTGGTTTGAGGATGATAGGCCGAACTATGGAGCAACTTAGTATCCAAGGATTTGTGAAGTGCTTCCCAAAACTTGGCTACAAATTTAGGTCCATGATCCGACACTATGGTCTTCGAAACACCATGCAGACTAAGAATGCGAGCAATGTACAATTGGGCATAGACAATAACCGGGTGATCTGTCTTGACTGGCAGAAAATGAGCAATTTTCGTAAGCCGATCAATTATAACCCAGATAGAATCATACCCTTTTGTAGTCCTGGGTAATCCCACAATGAAGTCCATACTAATATCTTCCTATTTCCATGTTGGGATAGGTAAAGATTGTAATGGACCAGCAGTCTTCATGTATATGGCCTTGACATGTTTACAAGTGTCACATCTAGCCACATATCGTGCAATTTCAATTTTCATCTTTGCCCACCAGAAGAACACATAAGGTTCCATGTGTGCAATTTGCTTCTTCTGATGACACTGTACTATCTGAGTCTGTTGGGCGGCAATTATGCAACTTTACCCAAACAGAATCAGATGCACCATCTTAGGTAAAACACACAGAAAGAGGTTTACCAACAAGTGGTTATAGCACACGAGACGGGTGTGAATGTCGAATAACATCACAGTCAACTCGTGTTAGCCAGGGAATCCAAGTCCACGAAAGGTGATTTAGATTCAAGAAAAATCACCAGCGGAGGGATCTGTAGATGTGGACTTTGCAATCAGTCCATTTTATCGAGCACTAATCATGGATCGACTTGATCACACATGCTAGAAAAACACACGCGAGGCGATCGAGGCATGACTAGAGCGATGATTAGGTGGTTATTGGTCGACTTAATTTGATTTTGGTAAGTACTTTCTTTAGGGTGGGTTGAACCAAAGTGAGTTTAGACAACTCGATAAAACGATCTCTAAACTCAGCCTTCGTTCCTTGTGCAGTTACAAGTTAGTCAAAACCAACTTGTTGAACTACTTTTGACATTAAGCAAATCCTCTCAATACCATTGGTAAGCCAAGGGTTGAGAGTTTACTCTTTGTTAATAAGAGGTTATGTATGTGGGTAAAAATCTATTTGGTCAAGTTGTTCATCCATTTTTCCCATGCGAGATGAATTATCCACTTGGTTAGGGAATACATGGATTAAATAAGAGAGCGAATGAACAAACTCCTGCATTTCAGCAGCAGGGGAAACAGATCTCTATTTTGAGAGCTAATCAGTTGTTTTCTTACACTAAAAAGCTCCAAGGCTTCACCTTTACACAAAGGATGTAAAGGGAACTTGTATAAGTAGTCACTACCAAGATCAAAAGAAATAAGACCACACATGAAAGTGGTATGCCCTTTTGATCCAACGGAATTGACAGAGGTTGCTTGATCTCTTTCACAAACAACATAGAAATTGTTTCAAGGAAAGGTCAATGGAAGATAACACATCAGTGTAATTCCATAATGGATCATGACTCGAGACCTCGATACCGACATGCGCCAAGCAGCAAAATCCTGTGTGCACATTCATAGGAGGCTCTCAGTTTCGCCGCGGTACCATAAGTTCTTAATCATGACACCATTACAAAACTAGCACCAATAATGAATCTCACGAGGTAAGAACAATTTGCGCAAAGATAACATATCGATATAGTCTAATAATGGATTATGACTATTAACAGTGATACCAACGGATGCCAAGTAGCGCAACCATGTGTGTGCATCCACAGGAGGCCCTCGGTTTTATCGTGGTGCCATCGGTTTTAGTCATAACACCATTGCAAGACGTAACCAATAAGAAATCTCGTGTGACACTAATGGATTGGGTAAGGGTGACAATATACAAAGAGATACTCCACCAGTAAAAATGGTTACAAGTAGAGCGCCAAATAGATCATGGCCCAAGGCATGACCATAATCTAAACTTGATGAAAGAAGTATGATGGGAGACTGTTAATTCAGCCACAAGCATATTTCTATGCCCATAATAAAGATCACAAGGTCAAGGATTAAGTTGGTATGCCTTTGATAGATATGAAGGAACCAAAGGCATCAAATTCAAGAAAATGGTCGGACATGTCTTTCCTAGGTTGGGTTAATAAAGCAACATGGCGATCTGCAAGGAGAGGCCAAATATACTAGAGACTACAACCTGCATCAACTGAATAAGAGAATGGTTCTAAAAGGAGACATGACTTGAGATCCTTGTTTGGAGTCTAGGTACACTTTAGGTCCGACAAAGAAATTATCTAGTCATTTATTTGTATGGGTGTGGTCATGGAGTGATAACGAAAAATTTAACTTTGGGTCGGGTCATGGTTCACTAAACACGAATATAGCCCAATCTTGGGTTTAGGCAATCAAGTCACCAACTCTCTATTGGTCATAACTCAACCTGATGGTTCTCATATCAGGGTTGAGAATTGCTTTATACTGGGCTAACCAATTCATGCCCAGGATGACATCTATGCCTTGGCTTTTTAGAACAATCATATTAGTAGGAAAGTCCCGTCCGGCCAATGTTACGAGCACTTGGTAAACCACTTCTTTTCTCTTTTGGTAGCTTTACTATCGGGCGGAGAAGACCATTCGTCAACCAACTTCATAGAGGGAGGGGGCCTGAAAAAGGTCCAGTTCACCATCAAGTGCTTCTCCCGCTACACGAGAAGGTCCGGCTTCCATCCCGACAGGATCCACAGGGACGTTAGGGTGCAGTTGTGAATACAACACATGAACTTCTTCATGTAGTGTATTATAATAGACCTACAAGTTATCCATGGCTGAGCTAAGCTCCTCCACGCGGGCTCGAGCTTTGGCTTCCTTAGCCCAGGCGAGTAGACGAGAGTTAACCATCCAATCAAGCGCTAAATCTCGTTTCGCAAGTTGGTCTTGCAAGTAGCGGATGACTGCATCCGCGACCCAAAGTTCTGATTGAAGCAGTTTGACTTGTGCTTCCAGATCCCCGATAGGATCGTTGCTACCACTGCTACTTTCTTCATGTCTTGAGACAAGTTAATGGCGGGGTACGCCAATGGGTCTAGTAGATTTGCACGCGGTCTTTCTGGTGCGTGACAACATTTCTCTAAGGGGGAAATCTTATTAGTATAGTTCTTAGCATGATGCATGTATAATTACAGAATCAACCTTAGTTGATTCACACCTTCTATATGTTGCACTCTTACTACCTGGTCTTTAAGATAAACTCTTCAGAATACTTAGGTAAGAAGGGAAGAGAGTTTCTAGATAAGTCTTTTTAGAAAATCTTTTTGAAGATGCCTCATAATATCTGCAAAGAAGGGCTTCGCTCCGATACCAGCTGTGACGGAACCTCCCAAGTAATTAGGCCCACCTACAGTTGTCCTTGTCCAACAAACATCAGACAACCCTGTAGATGTTCCTGAATCACTCGACAAGTTTGGTATCTTCTTTCTTACCTTTCCAGGAACGTTTCACCCGTTTTGCAGACATTACAGAACATCGGAGATATAGGAATGCGGAAGCGATTACATAAACTTACATTTATTTAGAAAGTAAGATCAAGTCGAATATGTACAAACCAGATTATATCCTAGGAGTGCAGAGTAATATTATTACATATACCAAGGGAGGCAAAAACTCCTCCCGATAAGTTTTTACACAAAAATCCTAAATGGAGGATCCTTTCCTCCCGCACTTCATTCCTTGCATTCTTCCTTTGGTACCACCTTAGAACAGAAGCAACAAAAGTTTGTCGCTCCTTCACCTAAAACAACATGGGACAAAGCCCTGAGTACGAAGTGTACTTTCGCAAGACTTACCCGACAAAGTAAAAGACTCTCAAGGATATGCTGGATTTGGGAATCAAGGAGAGGCTTTAGCAAGAATCAACTTAGATACTTTTGCAGAAATAGCTTACTAAAGTGAGTCCTTACTTTCAACATTTTAATGCCAGATTAAGTATTAATAGACTCTGTTTGCATATGGTCTACTTTCACCATCTCATCAATACAACATCATTTTTATTCATATTGTTCACATCCTGACTTAGGTTGCAGGGCAGTGACCAAGTGTTCATAACCGCGAAGGTACGGCGATCCGAATCAATTATACTCAGCTGATGATCTCCAATCACATGACATATGTAGCACTTAACCCTTGCATATGTCAACCCGCCACCGGGGTTCTTAAGACCAGATCAGGTTCACGCAAACCGAGAGCACAGATACACCATCGTCTAGCCTCTTGCTACGGAGGGTACACGCTACTCTCGCCACCGCTCCACGCCCATTTCGTGTTATCTTATTCTGGCCTTAGTCTGCCCGAGGCAAGGCTTACCCATGACGAGGCATGTGACCAGTTAAAGGGTCCTCGATCATCAAGCCTACATACGCATCAATCCTTAATCAACCTAGGTAGAACATCACCTGTTCCTAACCGAAGTCCCGATTTAAGTATTTCCACCCTTAGGATTGTTTGTCTTCCTTAGGATGAAAAGAGCATCCCAGAGAACTTTGCAGTAAGATCCCACCATGCTCCTAATGAAAATATATTCTTGCAGGTAGAAGTCATCCTTCCTCAGGATAACCCCTGAGCTAGGCAGTATTGCAAAAGACAACCTCTATCCACAAGATCTAAGCAGGGCTAAGCGTTTTTGTAAATCATATTTTTGATACTTCACCAGAAGTATCTATAAAGGTATGGATATCAAGGAAGGCAATGCATCAAAGGGTTTCCAAGCAATCTCCTATAAACCTAATGCACATTCACTAGACTTAAAGTGTGTAAAAATAATTTTAAAAACACAAGGAAGGGGTTGCATGCACCGGGGCTTGCCTTTGTTAGTAGGTGAGTCAGGCTCGGATCCGTAGATGTCAAAGTAGAAACAGTTTCCGGCCTGAGATTCCCAAGGTGGTGGTGTCTTCTCTTCAGTTACTTTGATTTCTTCTTCGTTTTCTAAACATAACCATATAGGTATATATAAGAATGAATGCAATGTAATGCTCATGAGAGTGAAAGGATAATAAAGATTTATTATCTAAGTCTTGAATACAACTTTCCTTCACGGAACTCCGAGAACTTAGGGTTTCCGGAGTTAGTAAAGGAGTTCAAAGGGTAGGGGGTGGGTTTTAGGTTCTAAGTATCAAACAAGGTCCAGATCAAACCAAACTTTACCCAAGGCTTTTAAATAATGTTTTAAGTTCATATAAAAAGTTTGGGCATTTTTGGAATTACTACATGTTTTCTAAAAATCCAGAACTAATACTTTAAACTACTTTAAATGCCTTAAAATTCCTTATTTAATTCTAAAAATCAGGAAACTATTTTTATTAAATTCTATGGAAAATAAGAAGCCTAGTAAAATTGGTTTCACAATTTTAGGATTTTTCTACCATTTTCTAGAATTGTTTTAGCTCTGGAATAAAAAGAAAAAGAGAAACTAGTGAATAGTACTAGGCTGATTTCAGCCCAGACGACCCAGCAACACAGGGAACATGGGAGCGCCCGCGCCCGCGGTGGAAACTTCGCAAAAGGCCCTCGGGGTTTTAATTAACTGGAGATGGGTTCGGTTACTATTTTTATGAGTCACTGACGATTTGCAGAAACATCCTCACATTACTATTTCTTCTCCACAAACGTCCCTGGCCACGGTGCGCTCGTCGTTCATCACTGACGCTGCACGGGCTGGCCATAACCGGCGATGGTCGTCTAGTCTAGCTACAGGGAAGGCATAACCGACCCAAGGTGACCCTAGAACATGCTCTATTTGGACTAATTCGGGCCAGGATGTGCCTGACCACGGTGACCGCGGATACTGAACTCAGATCAAGGTGTTCCGGTTGATTAGGTGAAGTCAAGCTCCAAGGGCTGGGCAGGTAACGATCACAAGCACATGTGGGTGCTGAAACACGAACAACGAGGGCGAGGACGGACCTGGAATCATCTAGTCGCGAGCAGGCGATTTACGGCGGCACAGTCGACCGAATTGGGGGAAGAGGGTTATTCTCCGGCTACGGTGGTTAATTGAGGATGAGAACGGGTGCTTCGGCTTCGCAATGACCTAGCGCAGCAGGCCCGACCATCAATTTATAGAGCTAGTGGGCGGTGGCCGCGAATTTGAGGAAGGACGCGCGGCAGTCGGAGGAATAAAAGTTCACTGGCGCAAGTGCTTCGTGTCCGGTCACCGTGGCTGTCACTCCGGTGATGGACAGAAGGTTACAGCGGTTCACGGTGATCCGGTGGAGGTGCCAGGGCACGTGGCGTCAAGCCGTGCGACGGCTGTCACCGGCGAGCTATCCGCGCCAGCCGCAAAGCAGAGGAAAAACGGTGGTGAGTCACCGGAGTTATCCCCAGGGCGTGGCTTTTACCTGGCGGCCTTATCGGGTCATCGGTGACGCGAATCCTACAGCGGTGGCGCGAATCACGGTGAGGGTCGTCGGCGGTGAGATTTTTGGCGCTGGCGGTCTGATCCAGTTCTGGTACTGTACCATGGCGAGCTCGTTTTAGTTACCCTGACATAGCAACTTCAGGGCAATTCTTCTCCAATTTTTGCATTACAACTTCATCATCTCTTTGCACCAAAGTTGCAGACCAATGTTCCAGCTATAATTTTGCCATAACAACTATAGCCAAATTCCTACTAAATCATGTTCAAATTTGTTCTCAAAGTTCCTGTAGTGCACTGTCAGTCTGAAAATTCAGACCTTAACATCCTGACAGCCTGATTTTGAGCATGATTATCTCCAGATTTTTCACAAGAACATGGCTTGCACTCTTAAGCAAAGTTGTTCTCCTATGATTGGGCTACAATTTTGATGTGGTGATCTAGGGCAAAAACCCTAGAATTTAAAAGTTGCAAGGCTCCAAAGTTGAGCCAAAATTCTGAAATTCAGACTTAGTATAGAACTCAATTGAGGTCTATTTTGCAATTAAGTCCAAAACTCAGGGTTTGGCTTGTAAATTCACATATGAGTCACCCAAATGACTTAAGATACTTATTTAACTTGGTTTTTGCACTTTAGTCCAAAAGTGGACTAATTTTGCACATAAGCCCCTAGGGTTTGGATTTAGGGTTTTCCAGGGTTCCAATTAGGATTTTTGGTATCCCAGAAGTATAAATGTGATTCAACTTTATTCTTGGGAATATTTCATGACTATTTCCCAAGAGCTTTTAGGTTTTCTCAATTTGGGTTATGTTTTACCCCTTTAATCCCTATTTAGGGTTAAGTTTCCTATCTAGGGTTCTATTTACAAAATGCTATAACAATACAACTTGTTTGAAATTTTTACCTAGTGAATGCACTCTAGGTGTGTCAAACATATGCAATGCCAATGTTTATGATGCCATGCTAAAGTTTTAGTTACAGTAACACCAGGGGTGTTACATCATGTGCACTGAAATTCTTGGGAACTATTCTAAAAAGGAGGATCAATTGATGACATCAGCCTTCGGCACCCGGCCGAAACGAAGGCTAAACAGAGTGCTTGATGCTATAGGCTTTGAATATCCTGATTATGAGCGACTCGACAAGGGTGCCGAAGGGCAGAAAAGGAAAAGAGTAGCTGGCGCTTTGATCAAAGACGACGAAGATAAATCCAAAAAGAAGAAAGAAAAGTTTGAATCGAAAGTGTTAACTTCGAAGAAAAGAAAGGAATCAATCCCGGAACAAAAATCAATTGATGAAGAAGAGAAGACTTCTGCGACATCTTCTGATGCTGAAATAGAGGAAATTCTAAAGGTAATGATTGAAACTTTGCCTGTCAAACTAAGTGCCCTGGGGCTTCATCTGACGAAGCTTTTTCATAATGAAAAGGAGCCCACAAAGACAAAGGCATCTAGGCCAAAAAGACAAAAGATTGTTACCGTGACTGAAGTGATTGAAACAACACCACCAAGAGCTCCAACTCTGAAGATGTCGGTAATTGGAATCATGACAGCTACTGAAGCTGTACCTTCGGAGGCTGCCGCAGAAGAGGCCAGAGCCGAAGATGCTAACTCCGAAGGTATTAATTTAGAGAGCATAGCCGCTGATATAGATAAAATGCTGCTAAACATGGCCACTGAAGAAACTGCTGCAGCCACCGAAGAGACCACGGCTGCCAAACCCGAGAAAGGAGGAATAACCGAAGATACCTCGGAAGATGAAACTTTTGACTTCCGAAACTTAGTTGGCCAGGAGCTGACTGAAGCTAAAAAAGAGGAATTAAAAGAATATGCTATATCTTGTGGATATCGGCCGGGGGCGCTTCTCTTTGGTGGTATTGATGATGAAGGGTTAGGCTGTATACGAGACCAAACCGGTGCGAAGGCTGTCGGTACCTTATCGAAGCGTATCGGCTTCCCGAAGTTTGAAGCGGATATCAGCCGCTACCGTCGACAGCATATTGTCGACAGTTTATTCTATTCTAATTTCAAGGTAAACATTTTGTGTCTAACTCTTATTACTTGTGGTACGAAAATATTTTCTAACGAAGGTTATTTGTGCACAGAGCATGCTTTTGAGCAAGGCATTAAAAATGCAACAAGATTTAGAGGATAAAAGGCAAGAAGTTATAATTGAAAATTTAGAAAACAAAATAAAGGAGCAATCTGCTGCCATTGAGAAGAAAGACCTCGAGCTACAAACAGCCGAAGGCTTATTAGTGGATGCTGAAGCAAAAATAACAGAATTAAATTCGAAGCTTCTTTCCCAGTCAGAAAATTTTGAACAAGAGAGACTGAAGCTTGATGCAAGGCTTGAAGCCGAAACTCAAAGAAACTTGGAATTGAAAGAATCTTTGAAAAATCTTCAAAATAAATGTTTGGAGTTCTGCACTCGATGCATTCATCAGCTAAAGCAAGTGTTCCATTTTGTCGGAGCCAGTAGTGAAGAGTTTACTCCTTCGGCCGAAGACCTGCCTGGTGCCTTCGAGCACATTGAAGGTGAAATTAATGATCTTGACGAAGTTATAGCTGGGCATAGCGACTTTTGTGCCCTGGCAGCTTCTCGGGGCACAGCTGTTGCTTTTTTGAAGTCTGGCTGTGAACACGGCAAGATTGTTAATAGACCCAACTTCAGCCTGTCACCGGCAGACTTAGATGATGTTCCGAATCTGGCTCGAAGTATTGCAAACAGATTTATAAAGTTAGTATGGACAAAGGGTGGTCGTAGAAAAGTTGGTGACGAAGCTCGGAGTCACCTCAAGCTGGTAACAAAATCATACCTTATTCTTACCTTTTCCTTTGAATTTTTGAATTTGGCTTATAATACTTTCGTACAGATTGACCAGGCCGAAGCTGCAGCTGCAGAGTAGAAGAACGAAGCTCCAGAGATAGTGTCGAAGCTTGAATGGTCTTGTAAAAGTAGCTCAAAAAACTCCTGTAATAACTTGTATAAAATATGATGTAATCTGAGTTTTACTTTGTAATATAATCTTAGTTTTCCGTCCATGTATGAAATGCTTTGGTGTGGACGAAATTAATACTTTTGAGCCATAGGCGAAAAACACCTTCCCTTCTTTGCGTACACAGCGAAGCATAAAATTGCCTTCCTTTTGGGACCGAAGCATGTTTGTACGTTATGCTGATGATGATCCTATGTATGTCTAAGTGAATGTTTATGAATGCAAATGTCATGATGTAATGTATCGTGCAAATGAATGTTCAAATACATATTCGAAGCCATATTCCCTTGAGAATGACTCAAACCTTCTTTGCCGCTTATTTTTCGGCTTCACCGTTTATTTTTTGGTGTATCAGCGCTGACTTTTCGCTGTAAGCCTCCCTTAGGAGTTTCTTCGCCTTTTACTTTCGGCGGAATCAGCGTTTATTTTTCGCTGTAAGCCTCTCTTAGGAGCCTCTTCTCCTTTTACTTTCGGCGGAATCAGCGTTTATTTTTCGCTGTAAGCTCTGCATTCCCTTAGGAACGACTTTTGAGCTTCTCCCTGTTTTCTTTTCTTTTTCCTTTGCACTCGATGGTGCGTTGTCAGTTTTTACATTTACATCTTTGGGGGATATCACTCTTATAGAATTGAAATAAGGAAAAGAAAAATTACATGTTGTGGCCCCATTAAAAACCTTTCTCCCCCTTTGGAAAGGAAAAGGGTGCCACAAGAAAGAATAGAAAAAATTACATCAAGCTAAACATAATATCGCCGAAGCTCGTCCGCATTCCATGATCTAGGAATGTTGTTGCCGTCCATATCCTTCAACCTGTAGGAACCGGGTCTTGACGAAGATACTACCAGAAAAGGTCCTTCCCACTTCAGCTGTAATTTGCCTACTGTCTCTGGGTTGGCTACTCTTCGGAGCACCAAATGTCCTGGTTCGATGTTCTTTAGCCTAACCTTTCTATAACGCCATTTTATTGTTTCAGCTTGGTATTTGTTGATGTTTTCCACAGCTTGAAGCCTGATCCCCTCTATAGCATCTTTTTCCACAGAGTAATCAGCTTCAGCTTCGCCTTCTACCGAAGCTACTATTCTTATTGATCCTGCTTTGGCTTCTTCCGGAGTTATTGCTTCGTCACCAAACAATAGTTTGAATGGCGTAAAGCCTGTTGATCTTGATATTGTTGTGTTGTGGCTCCACACCACTTTGATTAATTCGTCTGGCCACTTTCCCCTGGGTTGATTGAAGATTAACTTCATTATTCCTATCATTATGTTGCCATTAGCTCTTTCAACAAGTCCATTTGACTCCGGATGTCGAACTGATGCGAAATGGATCTTCGTGCCAATTTGATCACAAAATTCTCTGAAAGCTTCGGAATCAAACTGTGTCCCATTATCTACAGTAATAGCCTTCGGTACTCCGAAAAGACAAACAATATTTTGCCAGAAAAACTTTTGAATAGTGACCGAAGTTATTGTGGCTAAAGGCTTTGTCTCAATCCATTTAGAAAAATATTCCACTGCCACTACAACATATCTTAAGTTCCCTTGTGCTGGTGGTAACGGACCTAACAAATCAAGGCCCCACCTTTGCAACGGCCAAGTGGGTTGTATTAACTGAGTTAGAGACGAAGGTTGTTTTTGATCTGTTGCACATTTCTGACAACCTTCGCACTTTTGGACTAATTCCGCTGCATCCGAAGCTGCCTTTGGCCAATAAAATCCTTGACGAAAAACTTTTCCAAGCAAAGGCCTAGATCCAATGTGAGATCCACACAGGCCTGCATGTATTTCCTATATCAGTTCTATACCTTCGGCTCTGGATAAACACTTGAGTAACGGAGAACAGAACCCACGTTTGTATAGCTCCCCTTCTATTATAACATATGGTCGAGCTCTTGCCTCTATCCTCCTGTTATAAGCTTCGTCATCTGAAAGAAAGTTACCCTGAAGGAAGGAGATGATCTCAGTTCTCCAGTCTTCACTATAGACAGGGGATATGTTGAGGACTGCTCTTTCAAGAAGCTCAACTGAAGGTGCTTTTATTGTTTCGAAAAATACTTCCGAAGGTAAGGGCAGCCCATGTGCTGCTGACTTGGCTAATAAATCAGCATATTCATTTTCTCCACGAGGAATATTTTTAACAGAAAATCCCTCAAAGGAAGCCTCAATCCTTCGGACCGTGTCTAAATATTTTTCAAGCTTCGGATCTCTTGCTTTATAACTTTTGTCAATATGACCAGAAATAACCTGGGAATCAGTTTTAAGAACCGCCCTTCTGATTCCCATTGCCTTTAACTTCTGAAGACCCAAGAGCAAAGCTTCGTACTCAGCAATGTTATTTGTGCAACTGAAATCAAGTCTTGTTGCATAACAAGTTTTAACTTTGGAAGGTGCGACCAACATAGCAGCTGCTCCTGCTCCGAAGGTTCCCCAAGATCCATCGCAAAATACTGTCCAAACTTCGGCATCTTTACTCGTTTCTTCTTCCTGAGCCCATGGCGTCCAGTCAGCAATGAAGTCTGCCAACGCTTGGGACTGAATCGAAGATCTATGCACATAATCAATACAAAATTCATTGAGCTCCGCAGCCCATTTTCCAACCCTTCCAGTAGCTTCTCTATTTCTCATAATATCCTTCAACGATTGTGAAGAAGGAACAACTATATTGTATGCTTCAAAGTAGTGCCGAAGCTTCCTGGAGGCCATCAAAACAGCATATAGCACCTTCTCCAATTCTGTATAATTTTTCTTTGATAAACTAAGAACTTCGGATACAAAGTATATTGGGGCTTGCTTTTTGACTTGGCCTTCAAGCTTCTCCTGAACAAGTGCTGCACTCACCGCTGAGTGCGAAGCTGCCACATATAGCAACAGAGGAGCCCCTGGCATTGGTGGAGTTAGTGTTGTTAGGTCTATCAAATATTGCTTCAGCTCTTCGAAGGCTCTCTGCTGGACTGGTCCCCATTGAAAAACTTCGGCTGACTTCAGCACTTCGAAAAATGGTAAATTTCTCTCTGTTGATCTAGATATGAATCTACTGAGAGATGCCAGTCTTCCTGTTAATCTTTGAGCCCCTTCTTTGTACTTGGTGGTTCCATTCGAAGGATAGCGTCGATTTTATTTGGATTAGCCTCAATCCCTTTTGTTGAAACTAGACAGCCAAGAAATTTCCCTTTCTTCACTCCGAAGACACATTTTTCTGGATTCAACTTTAAACCGGCCTGTCTAAAATTAGCAAAGGTCTCCTGCAGATCAGTAATGTGATTCTCTTGCTTCGTGCTTTTTACAATGATATCATCAACATAAGTTAGCACATTTCTGTCTATCTGAGATTGAAGAACCTTCGCTGTCATTCTGCTGAAGCTTCCTCCAGCATTCTTGAGCCCCTCAGGCATCCGAAGGTAACAATATGTTCCACTAGGGGTTATGAAGCTGGTCTTCGGCTCATCCTCCTTCTTCATCCAAATTTGATGATAGCCTGAATAACAATCCAGCAGACTCATAAGCTCTGATGAAGCTGCTGCATCAACTAGGGAATCTATCCTTGGCAATGGAAACTCGTCCTTTGGATAGGCCTTGTTGAGATCAGTAAAATCGATACACATCCTCCATTTACCATTGGCCTTATTTACCATAACAGTGTTAGCCAGCCATTCTGGGTATTTTACCTCTCTGATAACTCCGACACTGAGGAGTCTTTTCACTTCATTCCTAGCACCTTCGGCCTTGTCATCAGACATCTTCCGAAGCCTCTGCTTTCTGGGTCTAAAGGATGGATCAACATTGAGCGAGTGTTCAATAACATCCCTGTTAACTCCGCAAAGATCATTAGCTGACCATGCAAAAACATCTTTGTTGTTGAACAGAAACCTTATCAAGGTTTTCTCCTATTCTTCGGACAGTTGGGATCCCAACAGCACCTTCTGCTCTGCTATGTCCTCGCATAAGAGCATGGGCTTCGGCTGATCGGCCGAAGCAGCTTTCTCCCTTCTGAACTTGTATTGCTCACAAGCTTCAGCTCCATCTATGTTATGGATTGCTTTTGAGTCTGTCCAGTTTCCTTCGGCCCTTCTGGCAGCTTCCTGACTTCCATGAATAGCAATGGGTCCTTGGTCTGAAGGTATCTTCATGCAAAGATATGCTGGATGAAGAATTGCTTCGAAGGCATTGAGAGTACCACGACCAATGATTGCATTGTAAGGGTATTCCATGTCAACAATATCGAATACAACTTGTTCAGTCCTTGTGTTGTTGATAAATCCGAAGGTTACTGGCATTGTGATTTTTCCGAGTGCTACAATCTGCCTTCCTCCGAAGCCACAAAGGGGATGTGTGGCATCATGGATCTTGTCTTCGGGCTCTTGCATCTGTCTGAAGGCCTTGGCAAATATGATATCAGCTGCACTGCCTGTATCAACCAAAACATTATGGACCAGAAATCCTTTGATCACACAAGAGATAACCATAGCATCATTGTGTGGGTAATCCTTGAGCTGAAGATCCTCTTGAGAAAAGGTTATTGGGATATGAGACCATCTTGATTTGATGAAGGGTCCTTGTACCCCTACATGTTGTACTCTTCTCTGTGCCTCCTTCTTCTGTTTCTTGTTGGCCGGCTCTGAGCATGAACCTCCTGTTAACGGGAGAACCAGCTTCGGAGCCGAAGCAGTTCCAGCTTGATTCTTGATCGAAGCCATCAGCTCAAAAAAGTGGAAGTGAGTTCACTGGAGGTGGGCGCCAATGTTGGGGACTTGTTCTCAAATGCTATGAATCAAGAACAAGGCAACATAGAAATTGTTAAATGTTATAGTCCTTCGTCCTTCGAAGCGTTATTTCCCTCAGGATATAATGGATTCCGGACGAAGGTTATGAAGGTTATACCTTCATAAACACAACAAATAATGAGGAAGGGTAAAAAAATATATAAAATAATTTAAACACATGATTATTATTATTAACTCATTTCTATTTCATTATTGTAAAAATGATAACAAATTACAAATTTACCTTCGGCTCGAAGGAAAGCAAAAATACCTGCGTGAAGCAAAAACAAATGCCCAATGTGTGATTACAGGAGAGCCCGTGAACAGTACAGGGGTACTGTTCACCTATTTATAGGCACAGTTCACAGCCTGTATATAATTACATTTATACCCTTTAAAATGAACTATAATAATGACACAGAATATCATGGGTCTTCAAGTCATTTCATCTTTAAGTCGGTTCACCCCTTCGTCTTGAGACGTGTCACTGTACCGAAGCTTTATAGTTGATAGCTTCGGCGCTGTTTTGGAGAGGATCTGCCAAAGGTGTTTATTTCTTTAGGATCTTCGGCTACGAAGCATACTTACAACATCTCTTATTACTAGTTGTTGGGTGAAGTTGGGCTCTTGCTTAGGGTTTAATTATTGTTGATTTTTAGAAAATCCCAATTCACCCCCTCTTAGGCTTCGTGATCCTTTCAACACTGAAAGAACAATAGTTAAAAGATTATCATACCCCGATGTTCCTTCTGTAGTCTCGCTAACAACCATGTTTACTGATTTCTTCTCTTGAGCTGGTTTTTTCTCTTGTTTAAATTAGCGGTAAAGCGCTTGCCCAGTGATCAGTACTCCCGCAAACAAAGCAACCAACTCCTTTGTTCTTCTTTTTGAGCGAGGCTACCTGCTTGGGCTTCATGGCATTCTGTTGCTTGTTCTTCTTTTTATTATTATGTGACACATTAGAGTTCTTCTTTTGTACCATATTGGCACTAGATGTCTCAACTACTTTTCCATAACTGTCTTTTGCTCTCGCCCTCTCCTCAACATCAAGAGAACCAATAAGCTCATCAACGCTAAACGCTTGTCTCTTATGTTTTAGAGTGGTAGCAAACTCCGTCCAATATGGTGGCAGCTTAGCGATAATACCGCGAGCCACGAACTTGTCAGGCAAGACACAAGGGAATTATTCAAGTTCCTTAGCCAGTGCCTATATTTCATGAGTCTGTTCAACTAAAGGACGATTTCCACTATCTTGTAGTCCAAACAGCTGCTCCATGATGTACAGCTCGCTACCAGCATCAGAAACACCAAACTTCTCATCTAATGCATCCCATAACTCTTTTGCAGATGTGCAAGTTAGATGAGAATCAACATACTTATTGGCAAGAGCGCCAATCATGACACCTTGAAACAGGTTATCGGCAACGTCGAACATTCTCTCCTCTTCAGGAGTGAACTGTTCGGGTTTCCCCTGTGTGGCGTGATAGCAGTTCATTGTAGTCAACCACAATATCATCTTACTACACCATCTCTTGTAAAACGTCTCATCAAAAGGTTCACTTGGTTTTAACGTAGCAGCAAAACCACTAACAAAAAATGCATAATATCAGGTTTTTGGTGTCACACCCGGATTTTAGGGGATCCAAAACCCGGGAGCAAAATTCGCCAAGTGTGCTAAGATCAAGTCTCACACATATGATGACTCATGGTACAGAAGCGCATGTCACATGTTTATTATATGAAGGAGTTCTGTACAAAATAGTTAAATAATTACATCATATGAAGACAACGATCCAACAACCATAATTGACTGGGAGACGACGGCCTAGACCACTCATGAACTCATCACAGCATCATTGACGCGCATCATCCTGCGGTACCTATTCTTGACCTGGGGGATGTGAGTACGGCAAGGGTGAGCTGACATACGTTCATCGCTCAACAAGTTGTGGGGAATAATGTGCATGAAGTCACCAAAGGTGGTAGCCCCTGTGAAGTGTAAGGCTTACCAAAGAGGATGGTTAAAGCTGAGCATTACTTTTAAAGTTGGTCAAAATTTTATTAGCAGTTACTAGGTATAAGTAGATATCAACCCAATTAAATAAGAGATCAAGATTAATAACAACACCCACAGTGCAATGCAAATGATAAATTGAGTTTAATTCCATAAGTTAATCATGTGAGTGTTCGAGCCGCTCGTGACCGTGAGCACGACTGATATACCAGTTTTACACTCTCCAGAGGTTGCGCATTTTTACCCACAAGTCGTGTTACCCATTTGCCACGGGGTAGTACGGACCCCATACATCTCTACCAAGGAAGCGAAGAAGGGTAGCACTACGAGGCCTTTCCAAAATTCCACTAGTTTGAGAAACCCTGCTACGGATTCAGGACGAAGGAAGCATAGGAATCCCTCGTCCGAAAAGCTTTACAGACAGTTCGACCCGAGGACCTCCCTATACTCTAGCAGCGACGCCTCCTCGTTTGCCCCTACTCGGGTAAGGTAATCTCTCCCTAGCTTTCCTAATTACTTGGCCAAGGGCGTCTCATTCCACCCTTGTAGTAGCACTATTTTCCCGGGTGGTTCTCCATGTTCCAATTAACAATATGATCTTATCATGAACAATAATTGAACAACAACATAATTGGAAGATGATCATAATAAAATATTAGTTTCCCAAAACTAGGTAGAGCAATAACAAATCTACCCAATAATTATCTGTTTGCAAGGTGGGGGATAAACAATGCTAGGGAAAACTATTATGTCCCATCAAATTAACATGAGCATGTCATAGTGATTAACACTGAACATTATTAGGTAAAAATGAGTGATCAAGGGCACAACTTGCCTGAGACTCAAGATTTCAGGTACTAGGATGATCTTCATATTCCGGTGACCTCACTGCTACTCGTAGCAATACAAACAAACATGGTATAGGCAAAATTAACATCACACCAAACATAAGAACAAACTGCATAAGAACGTTCCACGTATCGTAACGAGAGCGTAGGTTCGAGAACCGATAAAATCGGAGATACAATTTTAAAAGATATGGCTTTCCGAAGTTTTATGTGATCAAAATAATGAAACTATGTTTATAAGTAAATTAATATACATTATGTGAGAAAGATATTCTAAAGAATTGTCCTAGCTTTAATATAAGTTATAACTTGAGTAGAGATCATACTCTACGGCTTTTAATTATAGATAGATTAACTTTGATTAAAACAGGTTAATCTACCAACATAGGTTAAATAAATTAATTACTCATTTTTGAAAACATGTTACCTGATAAAATAGAGTTATTCGCATGTAAACAACATTATTACAAAGCTAACGCAACTTGAACCAATCAAATCGGAGTTAAAATAAATTAGATATAAGTTTTCTAAGTCCTTAGATCATTTCCTCGGAATTTATTTTATAATTATTAGAGACTTGAACTAAGTTTATTATTTTTAGGAAAGTCGGGGTTTGCTTCATAAATATTTGGACCTATTTGTTGTTATCTTTATGAGAGAGTAGATGGTGGGTTGATTCAAAGATAATCTAGGGTTCCTTTTGCAATTGAGCCACACGAAGGGGTATTGGTGACCGTGAGCCGTTGGATTGCTAAGCGAGTTCTCGGATTAGATTGACTTTACATTGAACCGGTATGGAATCAGGTCCATCTGATCCCCATCCCACGGTTCTGATTCAATAGAACGAAGAGGTATGGTGATTTAATCATAGCCGCACGATCAGATCTGAGTGGCCCAGATTAGATCAACTAGGTTATGAAACGGTATCCACTCACTGCCCTTGGATCAAAGATCGATGGCCCAAAACCGCCCATACCACTGATCAAGTAAGGGCTCTCAGATCTATGATCTACGGCTCTGCTTCGATGAAATGAAGGGCTATACTAGGATCTAATCTCAACCACCCGTTGTGGGATCGACGGCTATCGATGCCTCTCCTACCTCCAGATACCAACTACGGTGGCATGAGAGGCCACCACGGCGGCCGCGATTGCCGGAGTACACGCCCGGTGCTCTGGCGCATATCCATGAGCGTAATTGAATGCAGAAGCTAAGCGATCTCGAGAGAAGTGTCTTACCATTGACAGAAGGTGGAGTTTGAAGCTAACCATAGCACATGGCAGTGCTGAGGCAGATGCCAGGTCCGGCGATGAATTACCCACTCCCCGAATACTCTCACATCTCCCGGACACCATGTATTGCTTACCCGGTCTTCGGTGAATCCTCCCGACCACACACCAAGGTCGGAACTATGGCGTGGGCAGTCCCTTAATGCAGCGGCTACCATCCCTCTTCTCTCAGCTCGACCATGGCGAGGTTCTTGGTGTCGATGGTGGCATGGGGATTTCGGCGAGGCTGGAGCTAATGCACAGGCCTAGAGGCGGTGGCGGCCACATATATATGCACCGGTCGCACCAAGCCTTGGTGGACGACGCTGGCTAGGAGATCTGGGAGATCTTCACAACAGAATCCGTCTGGAGCGGAGAAGACGAGTCCGAGCACTGGAGTCCACCCATCTGTGACTCCAATCTGCGCGCGGGGTAAGTGACAGAACCTCCCAAGTCATTAGGCCCACCTATAGTTGTCCTTATCCATCAGACTTCGGACAACCCTGCAGGTGCACCTGATCACTTGACAAGTTCGGTATCTGAATTCTTTACCTTGCCCAAGAGCGTTTCACTCGTCATGCAGATATTACAACACATCGGAGGTACGAGTATGCGGAAGCAGTTACAACAACTTATTTTATATTAAAGTATAGAAAGAGTAGTATTATTACAGACCAGTAAAATATAAGAGTGCTGGAGTAATATTATTACAACCCTGGGAGGCGAAAACTCCTCCCGATTAACTGTAAAAAGTTTTTAAATGAGGACACTTCCTCCTGAGGCTTGAATCCTTGTTTTCTTCCTTAGGCACCACCTTGGAACAAAAGCAACAAAAATTTGCTGCTTCCTCACCTATAACAACATGGGTTCGAAAACCCTGAGTACAGAGTGTACTTTCGTAAGTCTTACCCGTCAAAATAAAAGACTCTCAAGGATATGCTAGCTTTTGGGAATCAAGGTATGGCTTATCAAGAATCAAAGACTCTGTTTGCATAAATGCTTACTAATAGTGGATCCTTAAAAATCCAGTTTTACTTGTCAGGTTAAGTAAAGTTACCTGCATCTAGAGTTCTTTCTACCCTAGTTCAAGCACTTGACCTATACTAGCCAATTTCTTATCAGCCCTTCTTGTTCACTTGAATGCTACATGTAGGGCAGTGACCAAGTCTTCATGTCCGAGAAGTAACGGCGATCCGAATCGATTAATACTCAGCTGAGGATCTCCAATCACACGACATATGTAGCACTTAACCCTTGCATATGTTAACTCGCCAGTGGGGTTCTTAAGACCAGATCAGGTTCACGCCAACCGAGAGCACAGATACACCACCATCCAGCCTCTTGCCACGGAGGGTACACGCTACTCTCGCCATCTCTCCACTCCCATTGCGTGTTGTCTTATTCTGGTATTAGTCTGCCTGAGGCAAAGCTTACCCATGATGAGGCATGTGACCAATTAAAAGGTCCTCGATCATCAAGCCTACATCGACAAGGTCCTTAATCGACTCAGACGGAGACACTACACCGAGACTCACTAGTAGAGATCTTATCATCGATGACGTTCGTATTGCTTCACGAAATATTCAGGTATCGTCACAAATAAAGATTTGTGACAAATTTGTGACAATTTCGATTTGGTCATAGGGGTCGCGTCACATTTGTTGTGTTGTGACGGACTGCCCATTTTCATCATCGATGTGTATCCATTCTGTGACGAAATACGCGTTATCATGGAAGTGAATTCATTCTATGACGATCAGGTTTGGTCATGGATGAAGGCACTTTTCTGTCATAATCGGTCGTCTGCCCGGGCAAGCTGATGGCGTCGTTAACGTCGTTTGCTTTCTGTGACGGTCCGGTATCGTCATAGATAGAGCCGTGTTTTGGTCATTAACAGCCGTTTGGAAGGGTCCCGATGGCGTATGCCACGCTGGCGTATGACGTCAGCGCTAATGTGGCTAATGACGTGGCAGCTGACGTCAGAGCTGACGTGGCATATGTTTTATTATATGCCACCAATTTGGTCACAGAAGTGCAGAGAATAATTTTATTGGAAATTGCAAAAGATACTAGAACAGAGGAATGAGCACACAATTGAGTTCACAACATCACCACTTGACTTAACATTTCAGTTGTGTTTGCACAAACAAAATCATATAATAAAAAGTTGCCACCCACGAGCAACTTGTGTTTTTGGGAACCCTTGTCAAAGAACAGGCCAAACACAACAGCTCTGACCAGCGGCCCTCATGTCGAAGAAGAAGCGTTACCATGCAAGGACAAGAGCTTCTTGATGAGCACATTGGTCTCCTCCATCTCCTTGTTATTCTTCTCTGTAATCTTCTTGTACTCCTCCAACTCCCTTTGTGTCCTCGCCTACTGTTCCTCAGCTTCTTCACATTTCTTCCTGAGCTAGTCGAGTTCACCTTGAACAGCAGCCGTCCTTCAGCTGCAAGTTCTTCCCGAAGCTCACTTTGATTTGATGATGATGACTTGGAGGATGCCGGTGTTTTGATGCCAACGCTCTTCAGGAATTGGCGTGAGCTGCTCTGGGACAACACCTTGGACACAAGCTACACACTGGATGCTGGCATCTCACCTTCAGCAATAGGTTCAGCCCTCAAAGCCTGCATATCAGACTGAAATATCATGGACAGAAAACAGTTACATGTTAATGCTAATGAGCAACAACAAGATGCCAATTGTTAGTTATTGCAATAATTTGAGGAAGACATATGACACAAGGTGTTTATAATGAAATAATAACCAATGGTACACTGACAGAAACTGATTGCAGTTGGCATTTGCTTTTGAGAGGTAAAAATGCAGAGATTCAGGCACAAATGATCTCTGATATCATGTTCCTTTCCAGAAGACTATCAGTTGGACAATCGGGCAATAAAATTTCTATTTTCTGAAAATTAAAAACTGATAAGATGTGACATCTAGTGATGACAAATTATAGCAGATTTGGAGCTGATAATAATGTGAAACTCATCAATGGTGGAAGGATACTAGAGAGTAGCAAAACTCTTCCTAAATCTTTTTTAGTTAGAGATATTGTCCTGAAAATGTGTTTGATCTCTACCCAATATTTCAAGTGAATGATGAACTGTGTTGCCTCAATTGATCCCATAAAAATACACTAAATAAAGCAAACAAATGAACTTACAAGTGCTTCTCTTGCCGGTTCACTCAGGCCACGTTTGGAGCTGGTATGGCAGGTCTTGAAGGCGTCCACCGCATCTAGTTCTTAAGTCTGATCTAAGCTAGGTTCTTCTCTGTTTCTCTTCTGCTTCTGTTTCGTGGATAAACAATCAAAGCGAAGTTTTCTCAGATCAAATGCAATAGAAGTTGTTGAGTGCAAAAGTGCAGGTAGTAGTACAAGGTAATATTTACTTACATATGCATGTAAGTGTGCCACATAGCAGCGAGAACCCGTAGCCTGATGAAACTTGACTTTACTGCGGTTCTGCTTGTTCTTTTCACTTATTTCCTACAAGAGAATGAACATGTCAGATTAGATCATTGGTTCAATATGCGAAGATCCTTTGCAAACTTATAATGAAAGAAGAATATATGACAAGATACCCATACCATATTCTTTGGATCAGACCACTTTGCAACTAATGCCCTCCACTGTTCATCCGTCATGTAAAATACATGAGAAGTTGTCCTAATCTCATTTGCAGGTACACCATTGAAGTATTTGTGCTTGAGCCGATAACGCTGGTTTTTTACCGCAGAGCGTAGAATATTGGTGCAAGCTTCCTTTCTTGCCTTGTCCTAAGTGTTAACGGACAAGCGCCCCTATGCATATGACAATTCCATAGTTAGTCAATTCAGGTTAAGCAGTATACAAGTGAACCATAGAATCAGTAATGCACTTACATTTAGCTGTGACACAAAGCTTTTGTAGTATTTATGGTCGTCCTTGTAATCTTTCCAACGAGTTAGGATAGGCATGGTTTCCCGAATAATGATGCCAGCCTCTGATGCAAACTTGGCAGCTTGAACAGGTTCATGTGGCCTTTTTTGCCTTCCTCAACAGCTATGGGCAATCTCCTTTGCATAACTTTAGTCATCTTGGCAATTGTTTTCCCTTAGTTGCTGCCTTGGGTCTCCTTGGTGCTCGCTGTGTAGGAGCTACAAAATAGAATTCACATTTATTGAATAATGAAATTGTTTTGTTTCATGCAAATCAGCAAAAGAGATGCCATATTTGACTGAAAAAAACTATAACTTGCCATCAGTTTCTTCATCTCTAGCTACATTGCCTTCAGCATCACCTGTACTGTCATGAGCAACAGATGCCATGTCTTCCTCTTCAGCTCTTCTGAAATGATCAACAAGTCCAGGTGTAGTAGGGATGTTTGGTATGTCATCATTAGCATCTGTTGGTTCCTGTACATTGTGGCCATCTGTCTCTGTAGAGTGAAGCCTTTTTGAAGGTTGCTCCTCTAGTTGTGGACCTGCCCTCACTCTCTTGCTAAACCTAATTCCTGGAGCCATGTTGGGGTTTCTCTTCTGCTTTGAAGCAAGGGTTGTGTTTCTAGCACTTCTAGGATATTGTCCACAAAAAAATAGTCATGTGCATTTAAAAGCAAGACCATATATTAATTAAGAGGTATGAAATAAAGAAGATGAATCTAAAAGCATGAGCATATATTAAACACCAGATTAAAAACATTGAAATGCAATGCAACTATTTGCCATCCACTACTTTGAAGATAGAAGGAGCACCTTAATTGCTAGGGGTTGTGGCTGCTCATAAGATTTAGTGTCATCATCATCAGTATCTCCTTGATCATCATCGTCAAGGAGATAGACAGAGACATATGAATCCGAATCTGAACTATTAGTTTTCTTGTTTGCTGCATTTTTCCCCTTTGTTGATGCAGATGGTTGTAAAGATTTATTTAGAACAAAAGTATATTTGTTTAGACCCGAATCTTGCATCTTCTTTATATTCTCCTCCACTTGTTTATCCCGTCTTCTCTCATAATCAGTTATCTCATGTTGAACTACTTGCAAGATAGATAAGAACAAGCACACTGTGCGTATTAGATAATATAAAGGATTTTACTAAAAGCTAAGAGGTACTACTATTTGCAGGGAAGATAAGAGGAAAGAGGTAGTAGTGCCATGTGTAGAGAAAATAGATAAGATGTGTAGATTCAGTCATAATGAAGCTTGCTTATGATTCTGCAATTTCATAATTGTGGTTGCACTATAACTGTAGTTTTTCCCCTGATCTACGTAATTGTTGGCTTCAGCCTTTATGAGTTTTCCTAAAAGATTGTTTTTATGATTGTACTCATGCTTCTAAGTAAAGGAAAAAAGGCATTATGGGACTCTTTGGTGGCTTGCATTAGCCTGTATCTAGGCTTCTGCAGTGTACTTCGCCTGTTTGGTTGTGGAAATCTTTATGCAGGCTTAAACAATGTTCAAAGTACTAGCTAGTACATTGATTAGGCGATGTAGATTTACACAAGCTGATGAACAAAAAAAGTGGAGATATTCTCTTCTCTTCTACCAGTACTAGAAACATAAGTTCTCTACTAAAACATGGATGTGACTGCATATAACACAATGTAAGGAACCAAACACAACTGTACCAAATGTGTCTTGTTTGTGCAGGATAACTAAACACTAAGATATTGTACACGATTATTCTGGCTTAGATTGTGCTGCATAAGGTCTAATACAAGCAAAAGCCAATGGAAGCAATCAATCAATTACACACCCTATGTTGAGGATTTCTTTCGTGTGCATGTTAGATTATTCAGGTCTCTCACAGTAGTTATGGATGGGGACCAGCTTTCCTAGTGTGCGGAATGCTGCATCATTGGCCCTTCCATGCCATTTTTATAAACACAGTGATGCACTCACATGTGTGTCGATGAATGAATGATCTATCTAGCATCACTAGGTTTGGTTATATCTAGCTTGGTAATAGTTAGCAACTAAGAACTAGGCATAGTGAACCATAAGATACCGATGCATAAAGGTGTGCTACCCGCATTAGGCATGTGGCTTACCTTCTTCTTGTTGTGGACCTTTCTGACTTGTTTGCCTCCTCGTGTTCACCATCAAGGTCGTCGGTGATGACCCAAATCCAGCGATGGTTAGGGTTTAGGGGTTGGCGAGAGAAATGTGGATGGGGCATGTTAGGTGAAAGGGGCGAGAGAAATGCGGATGGCAATGAGATAGAGCGAGATGCGGCGAGTGAAGTCGGCGACGACGCAGCTCATCGACGAGATGAGAGGTAAGGGGGCGGCGGTGAGGTACCTGGTCGAGGAGGCAGGTCGTCGACGGCGGATGTGTCCCAGCGGCGGCGGTGAGGTACCTGGTCGAGGAGGCAGGTCGTCGACGGCGGTTGTGTCCCGGCGGCGGCGATTAGGGTTGGAGAAACTTGTGGGGGAGAAAGAAGAGGAGTGGGGGAGAAAGAGGATGAGTGGGGGAGAAAATTGTGTCCCAGCGGCGTTTTTTAGTGACGACGCCGAAAAATATTTTTTGGCGCCCAATTTGTTTGGCAATCCGGAGGCTAATGCGTTTAAATATAGTAATGCTGGGAACATATTGAAAACACTTGAATAGCCCAATGGTTTGACCTACTAACTTTGAGATCGAGCTCCTAGGTTCAAGCCCGTAAGGAGACATTTTGTGTTTTACCTACTTTTTTTATTTATTCTTTGTTTTTTATTTCTCTCTATGATTTTTTTGCAGTTATCTATTCATGGACACATTAGTTTGGTTTATGATCATGTTATATAATATTTGGAAATAATTTTAACATAGTAGTACTATACATCTCTCACTTGCAATAGCATCTCTCACTTAGTAATTAGCCTCTATATGAGAGATATATACCTTTCTTAGGATGTGTGTCACCACTTTGTACGAAGGATTTGAAACTTTTTTGTCAACATTGAACACCAAAATAAATGGTCCATGCAAGTTTTTAGATTTTTATAGCTAGATTATGGTATTGTAAGAAATATCTTTAAGAAATGCATCAAATAATTACAATAATTGGTAAACTAGGTCTGAAAAATGCATAAATGCACACAACATCATAGGTTGGTTCAATAAACATCCCATTAAAGTTTGAAATGATTTGGAGAAAGTGGGAGTATAGATCCATCACAAGCATGAACATATCTCACTGAGTAACTAGGCTCTATGTGAGAGATGTATGCCTTTTCTGAGGATGTATGTCACTACTTTGTCAGAATAAATTGAATTTTTTTGTCAACATTGTACACCAAAATGAAGTGCACATGCAAGTTTTTAGATCTTTTAAGCTACCGAGGGTTTTTTACCACTTATTCTTTAGTAAAATAACAAGTAATTACATTAATAGTTAAACTAGTTCTAAAAATTGCATCGGCACACAACATCATGGTACACCTCCATCAACACCCCAAAAAATTTTTTGAAATGATTTGGAGAAACTGGTACTATACATCTAAATAAATAAAAGAAAAATACAAAAATGATTGAAAAATGTCAACTAACACAAAAAAAATCTTACAAAAATAGCTTGAACCCAGGACACTAAGGTTCAAAGTAGGGAGTGGTTACCATTGCACTAGTCAAGTTTGTTCATTAGTAACCGAGCGCAATTCTATTTAACTAATGACACTTATGAATCATTCTAAAAAAACAAAAAAAAAACTGAAACAAATGGCACTTAGAAATGGTACATTTCAGTATTCATAGGATTCACATTCTATACATCATACGTGAAAACTACATCTGAAAACATCAAAAGTAAGACAACATGCACTATTTTAGAATTCATTACTAAGGCCCAGCTCATCTTCAAGGTCATCTCCCTCTTCAAAGAGCTTGAGGAACCGCGCCTGGTCTCGCTCCCTCTTCTTCTTCTGCCAGTACCTGAAGCCCTCGAACAAGGCAGTGACGACAAGGACTGAAGCAAGAACACTAACTACTATGATGACACCAATTGATGTCTTCTTAGTTTCCAAATCTTCACTTGGTCCAGGGTTTCCATGTCCTGGCACGAAAGCAGCATCTTTGACATTAGCTACTACCGATTGAACAGGGAAACTTCATCATCAAAGATGTTGTAGATGAGTCAGGAATCTACACTACTCATAGCCAAAAGAAAACATGCTGCAAAAGTATATCCTAGACTATGGAAAAGCAATTGTAAATCCAGCGAGTTCATAGGAAAAAATGTCTCAGCAAACAGAAAGGAATAGGTATTGGATATCAGAAATGCTAGTAGAGGTAGTGCAGTTTGGGCATAGGAATGTTGCATTGAACTGGCCTTCCTTAAAGCGGGTGTATTTTTCACCCTTGAAATCACTCAAACACATCTCCCATTCATCGAAGACAACATCAGGCTTAAATGTGCCCTCCTCATACAAACCACATCGCTTGCATTTCTTTTCTCGAAGCTCTGTTAAGGGCTGCCAAAATGGCAACATTCAATATATGGTGCTAACAAAACAATGAGTGAGGAACTGAAGATCAATTTTAAGTATTATGCCAACAGTTTGACTTGCCTGCCATGATTCTTCACCCTTAAAGGTATATAGTGTGTGCGCCTCCGTTACATCTGGCAGATATGTTTTGTTTGCTCCATTGCACCGAAAAGCCACTGTTGGCTTGCCAAACCATTCATGAGTAGTAAATATCTCAACAGCATCGAGTGTGACAAGCCTCGATGAAAATGTCCCTACACAAATCAGTGATGCACATATAATTAGTGAAGGAAATAATAAACAAATTGTCCAGACAGCCACCATCACGCCATTATAAACCTTTTTGTCAAACTGCACAGTGCAATAGATATCCAATATTTTCACTGCCGATGCTGATGATCGCGAGTTCCTGAAGTTGACATCTTCCCTGGCATACGCCGCTCATGAGTACAATTCATTCAATCAAGCCATGGTCAGTATTAGAAATGTTGTATTAGTCTGAAGAATAGGCTTGTTCATAAATCAACTATCAATACTAGAAATCCTCATCTTCATCTTCTATGGACATGTCATCATTGTTGTCGTCGCCACCATCATTAAAATATTGAAGCATTGTATCATCTTCCTCCTCATCCTCACTATCTTCAAGAATAATAGCAGCTTCCTTCTTTTTTCTTATTAGTTCCTCTAAATTGCCTTCAATTAGAGTGGCTTCTCCACCTTCAACATTGTGCAGAACCTAATTATCACCACCTTCTTGCACTATATGCTCAGTATCAGAACAATATTCATCCTGATGCACATCATTACTGCCCTCATATTTTTTCAGCCACATCATAAATATTCCTATGTTCAAATTTCTGCACAACTCGGAAATCTTTACATTGTGGAGTTGTGTCTTCCAGGTAAAATATCTTTTTCGCTTGGTCTGCCAAGATAAAAGGATCAGACTTGTACCAAAATGACTGCACATTGATGGATTTGAAATGTCTGTCATCTCAAATGCCCACAGTCTTGCCTACTTGGTTGTAGCAATCGCATCGAAATAGAACCACCGTCCGACGAACTTGATAATTCGAGTTATATTGTAACTCAATTACCTCTTTAAGGACACCATAAAAATCTATGTTCTCCCCATTATGTTCACCTTCAGTCATTACACCACTATTTTGTGTCTGTATGAACTTCTCACGATCCACTGTGCTAAACCGCACTCCATTAATCTTGCAAGTTGTACTAGTCTTAACTCGCCGAGCTGAGCCACATGACAGTGCCCACAGTCCTTCGCTAACCAATTCTGGATTCTCATTACGCTTCTTCTTAATCTGTCGCAACAAAATTACCCAGCTCAGCAATTACATATGCATACCAAAAAATTTAGTAAACCTATAACATAAAAGTTTAGTGACTTACATGGGACATAAACCACTTTGCAAATCCTTGTTGAACCATTCGATCAACATCATTTGGATGTGCACCTTGCTGCGATAGCTCCTCCCTCTACAGACTGCATGGCATACTTTATTCATAAGAATATTTTCAAATTTAATAAATAAAACATAAATTAAATCTCAAACATGTAAACGATACTTACTTCAAATATTCCTCTATTTCATCAGCATTATGTAGCACATACCAAACTAACTTATTCATGATAGCATCATCAATGTACTCAGTCTTAGTAGCTCCAACAAGAGTAGCACCATGCTTAAAAACAGAGATGTCATTAGGCAATGGCATCTCTGTACCACTATCATCATCCTGGTTAAATCTAGTGTCAACATCCTTCATGTACCTAGAACAAAATGTCAAGGTATCACTTGCCATATATGCCTCAGCAATTGATCCTTCCGGCCTAGCCATGTTCCTTACAAAAATTTTCAAAGTGCCTAGTCGCCTTTCTATTGGGTACATCCATCCATACTGAACAGGTCCTCTAAGCAGTGCCTCATCGGGAAGATGGACACACAAGTGCACCATGACATCAAAGAAGGCAGGTGGAAAGATTTTCTCAAGCTTGCATAGGATCAATGAAATTTCTCCTTTCAGCCTTTTCACAACATCGATCCGTAGATTTCTACTGCATAGTTCCCTGAAGAAGGTCCCCAGCTCTGCAATTGCTTCATATACATCCTTCCTCACTAGTCCTCTAAGACCAGCGGGTATGATTCTCTGTAGGAGTATGTGGCAAGAATGTGTTTTCAGTTTTCCAACCACCTTTGAACCATCTTCACTTATGTATCTTGCTAGGTTATCCGCAAATCCATCAGGAAACTTGATACCTTTGAGGAACTTGCAAAACTCGACTTTCTGATCCTTCCCCAACACATATGGAGCAGGTGGAGCCCTGCAGGCCGAGTTGCCATCTTGTTGCAAGTGCAGTTCAGGTCTTATGTGCATATCATACAAATCTAGCCTTGCATTATGTGTGTCCTTGGACTTGCAAAGAATATTTTTACATACATTTTTCTCTATGTGCATCACATCGAGATTATGTGGAAGCATCAAATCTTTCCAATATGGCAATTGCCACAACCCAGATTTCCGGCTATAAATCTTTGGACCGTCACTACGCTTCCTTTTATTTCCAGTAATGTCAGCCTGCTTCCCTGGACTGACATCTTTCACCTTCTATAGCTCTTGTAGGACCTCATCCACAGTAAACGTGTCAGGCTCAACTTTGTTTTCACGCTTACCATTGAAATCCAAGCTATTCTGCCATGAATGTGTCCTTTTAAGGTAACGTCGATGTCCAATGTAGCATAACTTATTCCTTATTGCTAGAGACAATGGATTCTTGTCGCAATAAATACATGCATAATACCCTTTTGTTGTTCGCCCAGATAACGTGGCCAACGCTGGATAATCATGTATACACCATAGTACAGCAGCACGAAGGTCGAACTTCCTACCAGTACATGTATCATAGGTCTTGACACCCTTCCATAGCTTGAGCAGTTCTTCAATTAGGGGCTCAAGGAACAAATCAAAATCATGTCCTGGACATCTTGGACCTGGGATGAGTAAAGACATAAAGCAGTTTGCTGGATTCACGCATTCCCATGGTGGGAGATTAAGCGGTGTCACAAGCACTGGCCACATACTGTACTGGGTACTCATGTTGCCAAATGGATTGAATCCATCGGTAGCTAAGGCTAGCCTCAGGTTCCTCGGATCATCAGCAAAACCTGGGTACTTTCGGTCAAAGTCCTTCCACATTTTCCCATCAGATGGATGGCTCATCAGATTGGCGACTGGCTTCCTCACTTTCTTGTGCCATCGTGTTTCCTCAAAAGTTTGTTTTGAAGCGAAAATTCTTTTCAACCTTGGCAAGAGTGGAAAATGCCTCAAAACCTTATGTGGAACCCGCTTCGAACCAGTTTCATCTTTCCATCTAGACTCCTTGCATACTGGGCACTCATTCATTTTAGCATTAACATTCTAAAACAACACACAATTGTTCTTGCACACATGGATGTTTTCGTATCCAAGGCCCAATTCTTTAAGATATTTCATGGCCTCCTCATATGATTTTGGCAACTCACTGTTAGGGTATCCATCTGACATCAGCTTCATCATTGCTGAAAATGCTGTATTGTTGATTCGATAACGAGATATCATATAGAACATCCTCACCATAAAAGAAAATTTTGAATGGCTAGAACCCGGACTAAGCGCCTTCTTTGAATCTCCAAGAATTCCTGCAAATCTTGGCTCTTCTCCATCAGCCTCTACCGCTGCAAACAGTTCACCGGTCATCTCTGGTACTCCATGATCATCATCGTAAACATCATCGTCCACATCCATATGTATCCCAAAGTCATGATCATATCCTTCGACATCCTCCTCTATACCCTCAACTTCTGTATCTGCCGACTCCCCATGATGAATCCACCTCGTGTATGTAGCTGACATTCCATAAATTTGTATATGGGTTTCTACTTCACTCTGAGGTCGCAACCTTTGATTAAGACAATTCACGCACGAACAACGAATGTGTGTGTCTTCGGGTTATCTTTCACTAACAAAATTCATGAACTCTTCAACTCCTTTCACATATGCAGGTGTGAATTGTTTCCCATAAATCCATCTTCTATCCATCTATTTTGACAATAAATTAAAACTTGCATTAACTCCCTAACTATGATTAAATTGAACAAAATTGAAAACCACATCGAACACATGCATATATGAAATAAAATTCAAACACACATGGAACCTTATTGTCGAAAAAACAACACATTAGACCTTGGCTTTTCTTCCCGCCCTGCCACTGTCCTGTTTTCAATTCTGTTTCTGCTGTTTCGATAGTCCGGTAATAAAAACAATTAGCACACGCATGTGGGGTTTGGTTGAATCGGGTAATACAGATGAAGAAAATTCAGAAACAACAATATAGTGTTTGGTTTTATTTCTGAATTTTCTAAATCAGATGAAGCACATTGACTACTAGCAGACCTAGTAGCAAAATCACCGATAGTGAACCACGAGGAGAGGGAGAGGGAGAGGAAGAGGGTGGTCCTCACCGGCGATGTGTGTGGCGGCGGAGGAAGGTAAAGAGGACACAGCGCGTGGCCCGAGATCACCAGGAGGAGGGAAACCTTGCTGCTCAGTATGGCACGGGATCACCAGGAGGAGGACCGTGGCGGCAATTTGTGTCCGGTCATAGCCCAATGCGAGACCACCTGGTCCAACCAACCGCTTAACAACGGGAATAGGTTATAGTGTAAATGGATTAAAGATTAAAAACGTTCATTGGTTATAACAACAAGCGAGTGGTCTAGTGGTAACGCTACTACCTGTGTATTTATTTCATCATTACGTCGACCAAACAAGGCAAATTAGCAATGACGATATCAAATCTAATCTGTGTCAAATTTGTTTTGTCAAAAGTTTGTTTCTATGTCGTTCCTGTCATTTTCGTCATTCATATTCAAGCCTAATCTTCGTCAATTGTAATTTTTGACGAAGATGTAAATTTGGTCATAGAGAGGTATCAATCTGTGACTGAAGTAACCAGCGTCACGAGAAAATCGTCATTGGTGATCAAATTCTTACTAGTGACTCCCTTCTTGTGCAAGTCAACCACCCGGTCTTAGCTTTATTATTTTCAACCCAAAGTTTGGTACCTGGCAGAGGTACATCTTTTCCGATGTTGAACCCATCACGGCCATGATGGATCCACCATCAAGTTTTATTTTGAAAACATCCCACCCACTTGAAGCATCATCTTTTGTCAAAAACAAAACATTTTATTTTTCTAGAGCAAGGCTAAGCATAAGAAAAACCTTTTTATAAAATAGGGAATCAAGGAAAGGTAATCAATTTTTCTAGGAAGGAAATGCAGCAAGTGTTTAGCACACAACTCCTATCACCTAATGCATCAAGCAAGTGAGAAAGATTTTAAAATAGCAAGGAGGTGGCAAATGCACCGGGGCTTGCCTTGTGTTATAGGTGAGTCAGGCTCTACTCCACAGATGTCAAAATAAAAGCAGTTCCTGGCTAGTGGTTCTTCAGGTGGTGGTGGAGTACCTCTTGCTTCTTCAACTTCTACTTCTTCTTCGTTTTCTATATATCACATATATAATCATGAATGCTCATGTAATGCTTATGAAAATGCAAAGATAATAAAAGTATATTGTCGTAGGTCTTGAATACAATTTTTCTTCACGTGACTCTAGGAAACTAAGGTTGTTGGAGTCAGAACTAAAGCTCCTAGGGCAGGCATCACTAGAAGATTATGGTTTTGGGTTTTTAGCATCAAACATTGTCCAAATCATACCAAACTTTACCCAAGGCTTCTAATTATCATCTTAAGCTTATCCCAACAGTTTAGTGATTTTTGGAGTTAGTAATTAATTTCTAAAATTCCAGAAGTATGGGTTATCGCTATTTTAAATACTCCATAATTCCCTATTTGGAATAAAAATCATAAAATTATTTTAATTAAATACTATAGAAAATTAGAAGCCTAGAAAAATTGGTCTTGTATTTTTAGCATTTTTCTACAATTTTCTATAAACTCCCCAACCCTGGCAGAAAAAGAAAAAGAAAAACTAGGAACAGTGTTGGGCTGAATTCAGCCCAACCGGCCTGCACAAGGGGGGAAACACACGCGCACCCGTGCCCATGATGCCGACTTTGCGAAAAGGCCCCTGATGTTTTAAATAACTCAAAAATCATTCCACGGACTATTCCTAGAGTCATTGACATCTACAAAAACATCCCTCTAGTTCTATTTCTTCTCCAAATCGATCCAAGACTATGGCGTGCTCACCGTCGACCACTCTGCTGCTCGGACCGGCCAAGATTGGTGATGGATGCCCAAATTAATTACTGGGCAAGTATTGCGGACATGAGACAACCCTAGAACAAGTTTAATTGAGTGGTTATGGCCCTGGTTTAGCCTGACCACGGTGGCAGGGAATACCGAACACAATTTCATGTGTTCCGGGTAAGTGAGCGTGGCCAAGCAAAGAGGGTGGAGCCGATGAGTATCATGAGCGTATATGGGTGCTGAAACATGATTAAGAAGAGCAGGAGTAGACCTTGGAGTGGCTGGCCACGGAGCGCAGAGGATTTTCGCTCGCCGGTGACTGAAAAGGGAAAAACAGCGCCACGACGGGTCCTGGCAGAATTAGGAGGTGAGGTTGGGGCTACACGGTCGCAAAGGACTATGGTTTCACCGTGCACTATCAATTTTGGGAGAGGTGGAGAGAATTCCATGAATTTGGGCTTCAACCGAGCTCACTGGTGAAGATGTGAATACCTCGCCGTGGGTGGCAGGGCTATTTAAAGGCGCGGTGGTCCGGCTAGCAATCCACGGCCGCGGATTACATCGTTCGTGCATGGTTACCACGTAAGGAAGGGACAGTGAGGGAGGAGGGAGGCATGGGTGACACGGCGGCGCAAATGGTCGAGCCACGGTGGCCGCTGGTGAACTATCTCCGACTAGGCTCGGGCTAGGTCCGTGAGATCGCAACACATCCAAAGCTACCTCCCCGCGAATATCCACGGCGTGCCAAGCACGAATCATGGCAACCGGTGCGAATCCGGGCGTGCGGATCACCGGCGGCGAGGGGGACTGAATCCTAGGATATTTTAGTGTAATGTACCATTGGAACCCAATTCAGAGTGCCTGATAGCCAGAGTTGCAACGCCTAGAGCTTGGATTTCTGTGCAAGAACATGCCAATCTGTCTATAACAAACTTGTAGCCCTACATATGAACTACAATTCTGCTATAGAGATCTTGCTCAGTTGCTTACGCCATTGAGCATGAATCAAGCCTAAAGTTCCTCAAAACTCACTGACAGTCAATATTCTGTCTTTGTATTATCTGACAGCCAAACTCTAGGGCCATTTAGCTCCTAATTTTTGCACAATACCAAGGCTTAAGTACTTAATCAAAGTTGTTCTCCTATAGTAGCTCTAGACTTTTGATGTATTGACTGTCGGTACCCTGAACCAGGGGTACCCCCTACTACAGTGTGAGGAAGCGGTGCCCGTACGGCTTCCCTAGCCACACGGTGAGCAGCACCCGACCCCACCACGTGCGTGGCTCAAGGGGCACCATGTGGCGAGAAAAGATGATACATCCCAAGATGTATCAGTTGGACCGGACCCCCACGAGGGATCACCGGACCCCTGTACGCACAACCCAGACCCCCGATTACGGCTCGGGACTCCCAAGTAAGCATGCCGAGTCCCTTAGATGGGGTCCAGATCCCTCTGAGTAAGGTCTGGGCCACAATGAGGTCCCGGGACAGGGGAGACCCTGGCATAAGCAAAGGTCCGGTACTGACACGTGTTAGGCCTTATCCTGTGCGCTTGTGCTCCCCACTCAGGCGGAGACCCGCTGCTGCCACGTGGCTTGTTGCCCATGACATAAGCCAACGGGCGGAACCTGACGTAAGGCCTCTAGGCCGCACGGTCTCTGCATTTATTGCGGAGGGGAAGCACCACCTGTCCACCTTGCTGACAGGCGATGTGCCCCCTCAGCATTTAATCTGTCCTGTCCACTCCACTGGCAGGCGGCGCTAGGGCCATCCGGCAGTCGGCGCACCTGTCCAGTCCATTGTCAAACAGTGCACCCGTGCTGCTGTGATACCCAATTTTCTGAAAAGAAGTTAAATTTATTTTTCCCTTGGGGTTGGAGTTTTTAGGAAGCATTCACCAGTAAAACAGTAGAATACTTGTTGGATTTGTGCGCTGGGGTCGGGATCAGACGTGAGAGCGAGTTTGGGTCGTTGATCTCAATCCGGTGGTGGGGAGCCCATTAGTTTCCCCCCCCCCCCTTAACCCTTGTCGCCCCCTCCCTCTCACTCCCCCACCCCTTTGGCCGCCCCCTCTCTCTTCCTCTCTTCCACTCTTGCAGCCGCCCCAATCCCTCTCCTTCTTCTCCAAGTGATTGCGGCGCCACCCCTCAACCCTAGCCCCCCCCCACCTCTTCCTCTCCAAGATGGAGCCTCCCCGCTTGGTGTCCGTCGTGTGGGTGCGAGTCTTCCATGGGAGTTTGGAGGGAGGAAGAAGGAAGAAAAGAAGGAGGAAAGGAGGAACCCAAGGTGATTTTCGTGATCATTTTGTTGTATTTGTGCTGCAATCCAATTGGTTACATGTTTACCTATGCGATTTGGTAGAGGTGCTGTCCAGAAATTTAGTGGGTGGACGAACAGCAGTAGTTCTAGGGATTTCTGGGAATTTTTCGTGGGCAATTAGTGGGGATCAGTGAGAGAATCATGTAGAGCTTTGTCATACCTTTCCAACGAGTACTTATGTGCTCGATTCGGAGTTATAATTTAGGAGATATCGTTGTTTGAATCCGGTTATGTTGCTGTCCAAAAAAACAGATTACAGGGTTCATCTTGTGGACTGTTTTGGGCTAATTAGATGTTGGAATTTAATTATAAATTGTATACAAAACTTGTGGGTAATTTTATGTAGATGCATCTGGAGTTTTTGTTTGTTACCATTGATGTCATAATTTTAAAGTTATGAAATTATTAAGCAGCGCCGCTGCAGTTTGGTGGGTGTGGGGAGAGATGTAACCCGCGGCGGGGTTTGAGTTTGTGCGTAGGTGCTGCGTCGCTTATGAGCCTAATTATGTGAAATTGATGCACTAAGTTGTGTGTCAAAAATAGGTGGTGGACTTCCGGATCTTACTTAGGGATTTGCCCGAACTTCCGGTAAAGGCAAGTAAATACAGTGGTGGTTCCTACCGTTTGGTTTGCATCCTATTCCCTGTCATTGAGTATGCATAAGTTTTAATTATGTTAATCATTGAATTCTATGATGAAGTTTATTTTTTTGGAAGTATTAATTCTCAATTGTCTAATATTGTGGATGATCATAATTTAGTAATGATATATGTGGTTGATTCCCATCTTGGATGAAGTTGAAGTATCTTTTTGAATCACGTTATATGAAGTGTTGTAGGCATGACATGCACATCGCATCATCCATCTTGTATTTTGAAGTTATGTCGTGATCTTATGGTCCGACCGTACCGGTACATATTTTAGCATCGTACGTTGCCCGAGGAGGGGTACGATGCGGCTTCATATCCTTAGAGGTATGAAGGCAGAAGTCATCCTTGCATTTGCAGACATTTGCACTCATGAGATATATATGAAGTGTGACATTACTATGTTACTATTGTGGTTTCTACCTGCAAGGTGTGGTGACTAGGTGTGTTGTACGTTGTATACGTGCTGCACCTTCGTAATAAGAAGGTTGTGGAATCAAGTGGTGGTAAAACAATGTTCTTATGTGGTTAAACAGTTTGATATTATTTTACTTGCTGAGATGTGTCATCTCACTCTTGCATTACTCAATGCAGGTACTTGATACATGTTGGGAATGAGGGGAGTAGCAGCACGTCCACTTTCACTCGCACAATAGCGCTGCGCAGGCGCAGCCATGATTTAATTAGAAATTTATTGTCAAAGGAATTTTGTTTTTTTAACTAGTCGTGCGCACTAGTTAATTCAGTTCATGCCGTATGTTTAACTTCTCTTTGCTAGCCAATTAATAATACTTAGTATGTTTTTGTCATGATATATGTTTATACACTGTTGCCCCCTTATTTATGCAATTTTGGCAAAGGGGATGCTGCCGAAATTTTATATATAGATGTCAGAAGTGTTATTTAGTAGCATTCCGGGGTGTTTGTGGACCTCGGGGTGTTACAGTTGGTATCAGAGGATAGGCTTTAGATTCTACGCAATTTGAAGATAAATTTGACACACTTGCACATATAGGAAGGGTATGTGTTCGTATATCTTTCATATTAGTATTTTATTGTATAGATGACTAGAACTTCCTTACTCCAAATCCCTTTTATGGTTTGATGGGGTCTGTCGTTAACGATGTAATGCTTGATATGATATGTTACTTCTATTTAATATTGGTTTCTTGATGTGGTTGTTATTGAAGATATTATGCAAGTGAAGCTACTAATGTACTTGTTTTATATACATATCGTCATGATGTTTTTTTGGAATGCAATGTTTTCAAATCTTTGAGCTATTACCATCATATATTTCTATATGCTTGACTGTGGATGTTTTTTCCCAAAAGGATTCTTGGGTTCTTGTACTTATAGGACCGATTGTTTATTGAGCTTGTGTATAGTGGGTCTAATCCGACTTGGTGTAGTGTGAAAACACTATATAATGTAGTTTTATGGTGTTGTTGAGTTTGATTGACTGTTGGGTTACAACCCAACTTATCAATGTAATATTTCCATGGGTGCAATGCTTTGCGCCTCACTTTTTTTTAGGCTAGTGTGGCTACTTGCTAACTTGATCTTAGTATAAAATTGGTTTGTCTCTATAGAGCAGAGGCAACGTTGTAATGTCTATGAAATCTTTAGACTGGTAGAACTCGAGTGAATTTGTGAGATGACGTAGATTGATAAGTCCAACCATGTCTACCTGATAGATTTTCTTATTATGTGCAACCTTATTTTTAACAATAAATAGGGTGGTTTCAAGTGGATTTTATGTCGTGCATGTTTTCCTTCTATGGCTTGTTTCAATAGCCATAAAGGCTATGCATAATTTTTAGTTGTTGCAGGCTAGTCATGTGGGCGATATTGACAACCCATTTTATATTTTTTTTATTTGCCAACATTGTATGGCAGTTTGATTTTTTTATGAGCAGTTTCTCTATGCATGCTTGTTGAATCATTATTTGGGCCGCTTTATCTTAAACGAAGTCAATGCTTAACTGGGAGTTGCTTATGTTTGTTAGTCATCTATCTCTTTAATGATGGGGTTGTTGCATCGCATTGAGATTTTTCTTATATGAATGATGGTCTGATAGATCATGTATGTCTACTACTTTGAATGCATCCTGTGATATCACGAGGTACAAATTGTTCAAGTGCAGTAATAGTAGGTTTTGTTGTATGTGAGGTTAATCAAGGTAGTTTGGTTATGTGGATTGTCTTATTGACGTCCAATTACTCCTGTTGAGCATAGTATCGTGTTATTGTTTTAGTATTGAAAGTAATATTTATGAAGCTTTTGCATGAGTCTGTGTCAAGAAGTACATTAGTTTTTTTTTGTTGTTATCCCTCCATTGCTTTATGAGTATTGCAAATTTTATCTCTTTTGAGAGGAGGAAAAGACGTTACATGACATGAGCACCATTTGCTTCATGTCAACAGAATAGTTGTGGAGAGCTCTAATAGTTGGATTCTAGTGTAATAACAACCATGTTTTATAGTGCTAGAGACGGGTATGTCAGGTGTTTCATACATTGTCGATACATGGATGTTTGACCTTAGTGGCATTAACAAATGAGGTTGTTGAATTTGTTGATTGATGTGCTTAGTGTTCTAACCTATTAGGTAAAGTGTTGCTTAAAGGCTTTGGGGAGTTGCATCCCCATTTGGTAGTGGGAAATCCTAGTGTTGATCGCACCTGCCAATGCCTTGGGTTTTATTTTATATTGTTTTTTTATTATGGGTAAGGTGTTGTTTTGTTTTGGGAGTCATTTTAAATTAGTTGGAGGCTGAATCAGGCTTCACTTATCTAGAATGTTTTGTAGTAGGTTTCTTCATCTTTGCATATGATGCTCAATCACCCAGTTTGGTCTAAACATTTGAGAGTTATGGGTTTCCTGTAGCAGCCTTAATTTTGTACGGAAGTATAGACATTGAATATGGTAAATTTTGGGTTTTATTGGATTATGAAAGTTTTAGTAATTTCATGATCTTCCCAAACAGTATTGGTTTGTAATTTTCATTGCATATAATTGGAGTTAGGCTACTCTAAAGTTGTTGCACCGTTGTGTCTGAACTTTAGGTGTCGTGAAAACCACTAATAAATCGACCGCGTTTTGATAGTTTCAGAGCCCAAATTTGGGAATTCTCTTTAAGGAAAACTTTTAGTTTTTATTAGTACCTTTTAATGGGTATTTACTTGTAATTGTCTGTGAAAGTTTCCTAGAGGGGGGGTGAATAGGCAAGTTAAAACTTTTTCAACAAAAACTAGAAGCAAACTGGGTAAAACTAAATTGATCTCGAAATTCACCCAGTTAACTTTGGAAATGAGATGTTCTAGTTGATCCACAAGGTTCAAAGTAGTAGATCTGAGAAGGGCACTTCTCAAAATCCACACACCAAAAAGATATAAACAAATTTTCCACGCTATGGTGAGAGAACGAAGAACACGAATAAGAACAATGAACAAGAACACAAGAGACACAAGATTTATCCCAAGGTTCGATCACACCACCAAGGTGCCCTACTTCCTCGTTGAGGCGCCCACAAAGAGCCGGGTCTCTTTCAACCCTAATCCTCCCTTTGCCGACCACAAAGGTCAAGCTCACACATTAATCTTTGCTCAAACGAGCGGGTAGTACAAACTTTCTTGTGGTCTTCCACAAGATTTGGAGACTCACAAGAGACACCTAGTCGTCTAGGAGCTAGAAGCTCCAAGAGTAATGAAACCACAAAGAACTCGATGTAGTACCAAAGCTCGAATGAAGAAGAGCAAGAGAGATTTGGAGATGAAGCACAAAAACCGCAGCTCTCAAACTCACTCAAAGATTTCTCTCCAAAGATTTGAAATGGGAGAGGCAAGAGATGTGTGAGAGAGAGTGGGAGGTGTTCTTCAAGTTAGAAATGGAGTTTGGGTCGTGCTCTTATGTGTGGGGAGAGAGGTAGGAGTGAGTATATATAGGTGGAGCTCAAAACTAGCCGTTGGGCAGATTTTTCTGTCTGAGACCGGTTGAACCGCCCCTTAGGGCGGTTGAATCGCCCCTGGCAGGTCAGGCAGACTGTCTGCCAGTCTGACTGTCAGACTGACTGGCAGACTGACCTACAGACTGGTCAAGTTGACCAAGACCGGTTGAACCGCCCCTAAGACCGGTTGAAGAAGCTCAGCTCAACTGAAAAGCTCAGCTGCAGTTTAAGAAGTTCAGCTGCTTTTCAACAAGAACACTCTAGGTTTCTCAAACCTAACCATGGTCAACCATAGAATTTTAAAGAGATTTTTGGTTTTCAAAAAATAGCTTTTGAATATAGAGCCTTGAGCTTTGGCAAAACACCAACCTTCCTTTTGGATCTCCCTTTATAGTACGACGATTCCTATACTCAAATTAAATAAAATTAATTAAGTAAACTCCTTCAGTCATTGGTGTCTCATGTGTGATTTCTCCATGGCGTTGCTTCATAAGGATCACAAACATCTTTGTCTCACCTTTTGAAGCAAACACACATCAAACCCTATGACTTGTATCATATCACCATATATGAGATCAAATCATGGCTTCAAGTCATCTTACTGATGCATCAACATGTTATAACTCTTCATAGCTGATTAGTTCATCGACTTAGTGCAAGTACTCTCTTCTTCACCTTAGCCATGGTACCTCGGTCCATAAGCCGTCGCTTGGCCTTCACCTTCGCTTAGTTCCTCGAAGCCCTTTCCTTGCTATCTTCACCCTATCAAGCCATTCTTGAGTCACATCATATTGAGCATCCATTGAGAGAATCATTTCTTCAATATTGTGAACCTTGCTTGAATGTCATCTAGATATAACTGCTAAGATCAATCAAGCTCTAGTTTGATTCTCATATATTCATATATGGACTAATAGTAATATGGTCTAGCCAATTCACGATTCCTCATATCTTATTCACTTTGGCTTGACCAATCCTCTTAATCACTTCAACCTCTATTATGATCATATTTATGCATAGTGATTCCTCAGGACTTGTCCATATATTCAAACCAATATAGAGACCATATTATATCCATTTGCATTGTCTCACTGGTTATTTGACCTTGTGTTGAACCTTGTTCACTGATCATTATACACTATTCAAGTATGTTCATCATACTGAATTTCCTGTTCAACACTTAGCAGACTTGTTAGACCTTTAAATGTGTTGTTATCTAAATCACCAAAACTCATAAAAGGGATGAATGCACTTTCAATCTCCCCCTTTTTGGTGATTGATGACAACACATTTAAAGCTTACATAAGATTTGATAAATAAGATTTTGAATCCTATGATATAGTTTCCTCCCCCTAAATATGTGCATTTCAGAAAATACCAGTTTTGTACTCAAATACCAAAAGCACATATTTGGGTCAAAGTATGGAGATAACTTATATCATACTATTCATGGAGTGCAGTGTGTCATAAAATAAACGTGATGCTCATGACATAGTATGCACTCATCAACTTTCTACATCTTATGTTTTTCTTATGATTCCCCTTTTTTTGTTAATTATTTCTCCCCTTCTTAAAAGTATTCTAACACTTAGTTACATAATACTAAAGGTAAGCTTTAATGCAAAATTTCTCCCCCTTTGTCATAAATCTCCAAAAAGGATACAAAGAATATAAATGGTAGAAATTATGATTAAGCGAGATGTGAACACACTATCATGAAAATGATCCTTAGATGGCACAAAGGTAATGGATAAGTGTCACAAGTGATGTACCTTTGCGTTTTACCTTTTCAAGGGGTTTCCAGACTTGTGTTGGATTTAGAATTCATTTGCAAGCTCTTGTTGGCATAATTGTGACATAGGTCCAAGATATCAAATGAATATTGTCATACTAATTGAAAGATAAATCTTGATACCTGGAGTCTAGATGTCACCTAGCATTTTCTTATCATAACAAGAGGCAACATGAAAATTGCACAAGTATGTATTATACAACTAGTGATCATGTATGAAAATACCAATTGAAAATCACCAATTGATACAATTTTTTAGATAAGCATACCACTAACTGCATATTACACTAAGTCCTCCTCAAGTTTTAGTGCGCACATATATATGAATTCAATTGATAGCAGTTGAGAGTACTTATTTGCAATTTAAAGTACCATTAGCATAAAAGGAGTATCAACTGAACATAATCATGCAACATAAGGAACATGTGCACTATTTAATCAATTAAGTGCTAGACAGGAGAATTTATAAGCTATGCTACTTTAGACATTTGCAATCCAAAAGGATGTGATACATATTTACCAATGTTAGATGACGTTGGAGTAGCATATACAAGAGAAACTCATTCTCTTATGAAATGTATAGAAGATACATTTATTGGAGCAAAGAATCTTTGATACCCATAAAAAATTTGCAGTGGAAGCGATTGTCTTTGCCCGAAAATTCCTTTCTAATTTGAGACTACACACATAATAGACTTGAAGATGAAGTTAGTCTCAAAGATTCAAATTATAGACTATTCTCCCCCTAAATGTGTGCATACAAGTGATGAATACGTATTTAGCTTATGCACTTGGACTTGTGAGGCCAGGGGATTTAAGTTCTACAATTTGAACCTTGGTACAAATAAACTATGAAATTGTACCAATTGAAGGAATTACTCATAATCAAAAGATATACTAATAGACATGATATGCAATATTTTAAGCCAAGATTCTTGAGAAGTTAGCATGTTTGACTCATACCTCACTAAGATGACTTAAGAAAAACTTATGACATCACCACAAGAGGTATTAATCAAATATCTAGAGATTCTTTAATCGTCACCACAAGTGCAACCTTATGATGTGACTTAAGATATTGCATATACATGCACACACTAGCATGTAAGAGCCTAGATACACAAATGTAATACAATAGTTCATGGAGTGACACACCTTTGTTCTACGCCACATGGTCTCCATTATAATCATGAATTTCCATCTTAGCTTTTGATAGGCTTGACATTTCTTAACAAAGCAAGATAGTTTTCATTGATGTCCATCAGTCTTCATCATGACTTGGATTGAGTCAATTTAGCATACCAAAGAGAAACTTATCCTCTTCAAAAATCAACAGAAACTTATTCTCTTCAAAGAACTACACAAATTCACTAAAAGAAAATGTTAGTCTTTTAAGGACACAAGATATAGAATGAACTCCCCCTAAATGTATGCATCAAGTACTCGAATTACTTGTAACATGCACTTGATTCAATTAAGATTCTTAGAGGAGTTCATCATATATATTGGTCAAGGCATAATATATTTGAAATAATTGAACTTATGCTAGAGAACACATATCGTTTCCCCAATAGAACTAATCCATGTGGTGACATGTGGTAAATATTTGATTATTTCTTTGGAACCACTTATCCTCATTTGATGTTATGTTTTCATCAAGGTGAGACTAAACAACATGAACTTGAAAGAAATCATTAGTCTCACAAGATATAGGCTAAACTCTCCCTCAATTTGTGCATGCAAGGGTACACATAGTACACTTATGCATATCAACAATAAGAGGTTAAAGGTGAAGTTTGCACTATATCTTGATTTAACATAACATGCTTTAAATAGATGATGAAAATTATACCAATTAAAAGTTTAAGAACTAAAAGTATATCAATTGAAATCTTGAAGGGTAAAGCATGCTATATGAACCTCAAACCTCATAATGAAGGATATTATATGATTATGTCACTACTTCTTCATTATTTGGTTTACAAGATAGTTCAACTTCCTTCTTACTTTAGTTGAATAGTATCCTTTAAGCTTATGATTTATCCAATTTAAAACAAGCACCATCTCTTAACATAGATGTTCTATGTAAAAACTCAACACAAGAGATGACATTAGTAGCACTAGTTTCTTATTTAGCAACCCTTTATATGTGGAAGGCAAGCGAGTTGCTAAAATAGAGAAACCTCATAATATGGACTAAATTTCCCTTGAGCCCTCGTGCACAATATATTTTGAATGACATGGATAATATGCATGGTTGTACAATGAAGTCTAAAGGGCTGACTTAATCCATATTATGGTGGGTGTCTAATAAAGAAGAATCAAATCCAAATTAACTAGATAGAGAATACGTCACATAATTTTGGATTGTTCACCATATGATAATATTCATTCATCTTCCAATTAGAACTTTATTTCATAATCAACAATTGATGTATATCCTCAAGTGCTTCTTTTTTTAGTGGCTACACAAGTCACAAAAGAGATAAGATTTGAAAATAATATGCACTTGAGATTTAGTTGTTACCACCGTTGCTACTATCTCCAAATATGATTTATACATTCATTATCGAGCACCCAACTTGATCCGTTGAAGGAGTGATCCTGCACAACAAGTTTAAGCTTCATATCTTGGTACCCAATTTGAATTGGGTCCTTTGAGATTAGTAGGAAGAGCCTTGAGTACCCACACAATCCTTATTGGAGCCTTTCTCATTGTGTAGGCACCCACATATACTTGACAACCATCTTACATGGTTTCAAGTCAATATTTAATCACACAGATAAAAGAAAACTAGAGTTAAGAATAGGAGCCTTTTCTCCTTTTCTTGATACATCATTGTGTTGCCTTCTTGATGATGAACCTAGCTTGACCTTGGGTGCACCTAGCTTATCAAGGTTAGTCGCACAAGCACTCATATCATGAAGACAAGTTATGCATGAAATTTACAACTTAGTGATCCAATTCAATGTGAAGCATATGGATACCGATTGAAGTAGATTTCTAAGATATCAAAATATGGGTTTCCAAAATGAAGATAGTATGGATCACTAATTGTACCTTTTACAGTTTAAAAATCATATCCATGTTAGTGCATATGTATGTCATAAATATCAACAAAAAGGATTCTTATGCACTTTTAGATTTAATGATAAGGAAATTTTAAACTGCCTCAGGAGTAGCTATTTAGAAACCAAAGATTACAATCCATATGAATGAGATACAAATTTACCATTATGGATTGAGTTAGTATAGCTTACTAAAGAGAAACTTATTCTCTAAGACACAAGATATATAATGTGCTCCTACTAGATATGTGCATCAAGTATTTGAATGACTTGCCAAATGCACTTTCAATTCAATTAAGAGTCGCATGAGGAGTACATTAGATATATTGGTCAAGACATGACAAATTTGCAATGATTAAACTTATGCCTAAGAATACTTACCACCATATAGAATGTACCATTTGTTATATCAATTAAAAGGTCTTACTATGCAAGATGGTATCATCTAAGTATTCTTCTTTTCTTCATTTGCGGAGACTTCCTTCTTTAGCTTGTTATCTCTTTTACTTTTAAAACTGGTCGAAAAGCACTTTGAAAAGAGATATTAGTGGTACAAGGAAGCATTTAATGAATGATGATATTTATATATGAATGGCAAACAAATCATCATTTATGAGGTATAAAGGCATAAATTAAATTCCTTTTAAGTTAATGCACATGGAGGAGTGAATTAACAATGTCCACCAATTTACAAATTTAAGCCAAAAAAAATTTAACCTTCATATTGACATTTCTTTCCATAGAATATATTATTAGCAATTGAAAGAATGTCACTTGAAAGGAACTACCATTGATCAACAACCAATTGAAGCATTTAGTTCAATACCTTTGCCTTGAGCATTCCTAATCTTTCTTTTAGGTGAAGATTAACCTTTAATGCTTGTGATTTTACCAATTGAAAGAGCACAATCTCTACTTATGAATTTCCATGAAATATCTTAAAAGAGATTCCATTTGAAACACAAGCAATAGTTTCCTATTTAGAAACCTCTAGTATATGAATGACAAGAAGGTCACTAAAATAAGGAAACCTCATGATATGAACTAAATTACCCTTACAAGCATCATGTGTAACATCAATTGAAATAAGATGAAACTAGCATGATTATTAAAATAAGTTTACAGGGCAAGTTTAATTCACATCATGGTGAGTGATTAATTTAGAAGACTCAAAACCAATTTAAACAAGAATGAATACATCACATAGTATTGGTTCGATCTTCTTTGAATGTTTAATGACACTTCATTTGGGAAACACATTCTCATGTTGTGAAACTACATAAATCACTCAGATAAAAACATTAGTCTCACAACTCTAGTCATATAGAGAATTCCCCTTTTGATAAGTGCTTTAAGAATTTGAATTTCTTACTTAGCACTCTATTCATTTAAGAACATGGGATAATACTCTTTATGTCTAGGTCATGGCAATAATATGATGATTAACTTGAAATATGCCACAAGATACATACAACCAATTTTAAAGCATGTAGATTGTCACAATATAAAAATATGAACTTGCAATCTACCATATAATTAGATCTTTTCCAAAGCAAGGTAAAAATATTTTAAGTTCATTCTCAAGTGCTTCATTTTTCCTTTGTGGCTACAAAAGACACAAAGGAATATACTAATTAAAAGCAATGTGCACTTAAGATTTAATTATTACCATCCTTTGGATATCCTATAGTTGTAGGCTTTTTGCTTGATTCCCACAAAAAATAATCCTTATTCCCTACAACACAAGTTCTTGCTAGAGATGAATATGAAGTTAGTGATATAACAACTCAATTCATCTTTGGGCCAATCTTAAAAGAATAGTCAATGTAAGATTGATAGCTTGAGATAAGAATTGAGTTAAACCGCTCAAGCACCCCAAAGCTTCATATCATCTCTAGGTACCTGCAAAAATTATTAAGTACATTTTGGTACCCATCTCATGATGGGTCCATCAAGGTTAGCCAATAAGGACTTAAGCACCCAAATAGCCTTAGTCCTAGAATGTGGTGAACTCATCACCTTTCTAGCACAAGTCCCATTTTTGGGTCTCCTAAGATAATATGAATGAATTGACATGATAGGCTTAGGAAACTTACTCATGGGACAATCCTTGCATAGGTGTCCCTTTCTTTGGCAAGTGTAGCAAATCTGATTTTTATTTTTGCAAGGCTCCTTCTTACCTTGCTTCTTGTTTGCTACATGGTTAGTGAGCCTCTTTCTTTCTAAAGTTAAGCCACTATCTTTTATGTAGGGACATGACTTAATCTCATGTCCCTTCTCATGACATTGATAACACTTTCTAGTGCATCTTCTCTTATTTGGAAGAGTGGCTTGTTTGTTACCTTGTGTGGAGCATGTGGAGGCGTGATTGAGGCACTTGTCATGAGCTTTGGCTTTCTTCTCTTGATGTTTGCTCATGTCCTTCTTGGAAAGCTTGGTATTCCTTTGAAGGGGTTTTGTGCATGCTACTATTGTCCCCTTCTCAAGCTTTTTCACCATATTATCACGATTATCTTGAGAAGGTTGAGCATGACACTTTCCCTTCAATTGAATCAAGCTCCTTCTTAGCCTCTCATTTTCTTCCTTGAGCTCTTTATTTTCTTGTGTGATAGAAATATCACAAATTCCTGAAATTTCTAGCTCAATGGAAGATTGGCTTTCTTGAGAGAAACATTTGTTAGCACATGATAATATAGTTTCTACTTGAGTACATGTGCATATGTGAGGTTGGTATGATTTTATATTAGTTAACACAACCTCATGAGCCATTTCTAACATGATATGTGAATCCATAAATTTATTATGAGAGCACACAAGCATATCATGTTTTTCTTGCAAAGCTAGATTTTCAATATTTAGCCTTTCTATCGTGTTCTTGAACATAGCATTTTTATTTTCTAATTGAGCAATACATGATGAATGATTAACAACTTTAATTTTCTCAATTGAAATGTCTTCATACCTTTGGACCAAATCATCATGAGAGCACTTTAGCTTCTCATGCTCTTTGGTCAACTTCTCTAAGTCTTCAATTATTCTGATGAGGAAGTCTTCTTGCTTATGAAGCATTTCTTTTTGTTCTTCCGCTCTTTTCATGAGTTTGAGCAAGCTCATTCGATGTTTCTTGCTTAGCTGAGCGAAGAATTGTTGAAGATCATCCTCATCTTCACTATCACTTTCTTGCTCCTCCTCATCCTCACTTTCACTTTCACTGTCACTCCCATTAGCAATAAAGCACATATGAGAAGTGGATTTGAAAGACGAACCTTGTGAAGAGGTGGATTCGTCGTTTGGTCTCCATCGATCATTTTCTTCTTCAATTTTGTTCTTCGCCTCATCTTCCTTCATTTTGAGGAACATCTTTTCGGTGATTCTCATGGCAAGATCTATTGCCCTAGGATCAACATCTGCACCAAAAGATGAAGTCGAGACAATCTCAACTTTTTCAAGCTTAGAAGCACTTTCGTTTCTTAGTCCCCCCGACATGATCTTTTCCTCACGCGGTTAAGCGTTAGAACGAGGATTAGGCTCTGACACCAATTGAAAGTTGCCTAGAGGGGGGGGTGAATAGGCAAGTTAAAACTTTTTCAATAAAAACTAGAAGCAAACTGGGTAAAACTAAATTGATCTCGAAATTCACCCAGTTAACTTTGGAAATGAGATGTTCTAGTTGATCCACAAGGTTCAAAGTAGTAGATCTGAGAAGGGCACTTCTCAAAATCCACACACCAAAAAGATATAAACAAATTTTCCACGCTATGGTGAGAGAACGAAGAACACGAATAAGAACAATGAACAAGAACACAAGAGACACAAGATTTATCCCGAGGTTCGGTCACACCACCAAGGTGCCCTACTTCCTCGTTGAGGCGCCCACAAAGAGCCGGGTCTCTTTCAACCCTAATCCTCCCTTTGCCGACCACAAAGGTCAAGCTCACACATTAATCTTTGCTCAAACGAGCGGGTAATACAAACTTTCTTGTGGTCTTCCACAAGATTTGGAGACTCACAAGAGACACCTAGTCGTCTAGAAGCTAGAAGCTCCAAGAGTAATGAATCCACAAAGAACTCGATGTAGTACCAAAGCTCGAATGAAGAAGAGCAAGAGAGATTTGGAGATGAAGCACAAAAACTGCAGCTCTCAAACTCACTCAAAGATTTCTCTCCAAAGATTTGAAATGGGAGAGGCAAGAGATGTGTGAGAGAGAGTGGGAGGTGTTCTTCAAGTTAGAAATGGAGTTTGGGTCGTGCTCTTATGTGTGGGGAGAGAGGTAGGAGTGAGTATATATAGGTGGAGCTCAAAACTAGCCGTTGGGCAGATTTTTCTGTCTGAGACCAGTTGAACCGCCCCCTAGGGCGGTTGAACCGCCCTTGGCAGGTCAGGCAGACTGTCTGCCAGTCTGACTGTCAGACTGACTGGCAGACTGACCTACAGAGTGGTCAAGTCGACCAAGACCTGTTGAACCGCCCCTAAGACCGGTTCAACCGCCTGGGGCAGGCTGACAGACAGTCTGCCAGTCAGACTGGCAGACTGCAGGCCAGACTGCAAAAACAAATCCTGACACCGGTTGAACCGCCCCTAGGGCCGGTTCAACCGCCTAGGGGTCAGACTGGCAGTAAGTCTGCCAGTCAGGAGGTCAGACCGGTCAGGTGACCCTGGTACCGGTTGAACCTCCCCTAGGACCGGTTCAACCGGTTTTGACCAGTGAGGTCCGGGAAAAAACACCCCGGCTGAACTTTCCCTAGACACCGGTTGAACCTCTCTGGACCCCGGTTGAACTTGCCCTGAACCCCGGTTGAACCTGCCTGGACCCCAGTTGAAGTTGAAGTTCAGCTGGAGTTGAGAAAGCTCAGCTCAGCTGAAGTTCAGCTCAGTTGAAAAGCTCAGCTACAACTGAAGAAGCTCAGCTCAGCTGCAGTTTAAGAAGTTTAGCTGCTTTTCAACAAGAACACTCTCGGTTTCTCAAACCTAACCATGGTCAACCATAGAATTTTAAAGAGATTTTTGGTTTTCAAAAAATAGCTTTTGAATATAGAGCCTTGAGCTTTGGCAAAACACCAACCTTCCTTTTGGATCCCCCTTTGTAGTACGACGATTCCTATACTCAAATTAAATAAAATTAATTAAGTAAACTCCTTCAGTCATTGGTGTCTCATGTGTGATTTCTCCATGGCGTTGCTTCATAAGGATCACAAACATCTTTGTCTCACCTTTTGAAGCAAACACAAATCAAACCCTATGACTTGTATCATATCACCATATATGAGATCAAATCATGGCTTCAAGTCATCTTACTGATGCATCAACATGTTATAACTCTTCATAGCTGATTAGTTCATCGACTTAGTGCAAGTACTCTCTTCTTCACCTTAGCCATGGTACCTCGGTCCATAAGCCGTCGCTTGGCCTTCACCTTCGCTTAGTTCCTCGAAGCCCTTTCCTTGCTATCTTCACCCTATCAAGCCATTCTTGAGTCACATCATATTGAGCATCCATTGAGAGAATCATTTCTTCAATATTGTGAACCTTGCTTGAATGTCATCTAGATATAACTGCTAAGATCAATCAAGCTCTAGTTTGATTCTCATATATTCATATATGGACTAATAGTAATATGGTCTAGCCAATTCACGATTCCTCATATCTTATTCACTTTGGCTTGACCAATCCTCTTAATCACTTCAACCTCTATTATGATCATATTTATGCATAGTGATTTCTCAGGACTTGTCCATATATTCAAACCAATATAGAGACCATATTATATCCATTTGCATTGTCTCACTGGTTATTTGACCTTGTGTTGAACCTTGTTCACTGATCATTATACACTATTCAAGTATGTTCATCATACTGAATTTCCTGTTCAACACTTAGCAGACTTGTTAGACCTTTAAATGTGTTGTTATCCAAATCACCAAAACTCACAAAAGGGATGAATGCACTTTCAGTCTGTTAAATAGATTGGGAGAGGTGGTTGTCCGGATATAAGTCGAATCTCTGATGTGCAGTATCTCAGGCTGAGTTTAGCTATAGGTCATGCAGAGTTGAGGGCTATAAAGATAAATTTGGGTGCAACTTTATTGCAAAAGTCGTGGACAATTTCCAAACTTTTCCAACGCGTGTTCGTTGTAGTTTTAAGTTGATTATAGCAGGAGTTATAGTATTTTGAATTTTAATTGTCCATTGTTTCTAACCTATCAGTTTTGCAACAAAGCAGTTGCATTGTTTTATCGGTTTGGAAACCAATTCTGAGACACTCATCATAATAAAAGTTTTAGGGAATGTTATAATCTTTTCAATGAGTTTATATTTGTAAAATTTTGTTAGATGCAGAGAGTTATGAGGTTTTGAATTTATGGGTCATGTTCCGTCAGGTTCTGGTGGCAGATCATGTATGTCGCCTTACAAGCCAAATTAAAAAAATGGAGATAAAATAAAACTTTGTTTACCCTTTGAATACAAAAGTTGTAGGTCATGAAGTTTAGATGATTTTACAATATTTCTTTGTTATCATTGCTTTTATAGTGAAAGAGGTAGAGACAGAATGAGCATTTGTGCTGTTGATTGTCAATTTTCTATTTAGGGATATTTCTTTGGGAGTTTGGTTTAGTTATGGTGAGCTCTTTCGCAATCCATGTTAATTATGTTGTATGGTGGGAGGGAATAGATGTAGTGGTTGTGATAGTTATCTTGTTATTGTATATGCGGAGCGTGGGCTGAAACAGAGAGATAGCGAGGGATATTTGAATAGGCCAGTACGTATTGTTGTGAAGCCATGTTTTCTGGTCTTGGCGTGTTTGAGTAAGTATGAAATAGTTACGTCGTGTGAAGTCTAGGTGGAGATGCAGATTGTGTGAGTTATTTGATGGATATATATATGCATATTATAATTAAAAAAGAGAGAGTTCTTTGATGGGATGATATAATATATAGAATGTGCTTGGATGGATATATGGGCAGGCATAGTATGCTTAAATCGATTCTTGCTTGCATGATGTGAGATCAGGCTTAAAATGATTTAAAAAGTAAGCATATTGCTTCTACCCTTATGTTGGCTCTAAGTGTCTCGTAATGAAGAACCTAAAGTTATTAGTCCTTCGATGAACGCTTAATCTTAGAAGAGTATAGAACCTGAATAAATCTATTGCTTGATGTTTGGGACTACATGACCAGTTTTGGTTATGCCGCTAGTTCAATGAATTACACCATGTTTTTGGTAGAGGTGTTGTATATAAAAGTTGTAGCCAACTTCTTCATCTTACTTGTGTAAAATTTCATGACCATAGGTCTAGTAGTTTGGGAGTTATGATTTTCTCAAGTCTAGTCTTGGAATCTGTCCAGATTCTGTACAGATTTCGAAACTGACCTTGTTTGCCCAAGTTAAACTTCGAATCAGTTCTTATAAATTATAAAGAAGTGGTAGTACTTTCCTTAAGCTTTCCAACAAATTTTGGATCACCCTTTTTGGTGACCTATAAGTTAAGCTACAGCTGTTTTATTTGGAATCTTTGAATCTGTCCAAATTTGGACAGCAAAGCCTTTCTTATGTCTTTTGATATTGATATGCATTGAATTAACCTGATAGGTTTATAAATGAAATATAGACAATTTTACTGGCTTTCTAAAAAGTCTAGGAGCGCCTGAATTGGATGACTAAGACTCCAATTATGGATTTTTGAAGTGAGTAGTTGAATTCTGTCCAAGTCTGGACAAAATTTACGTTTCGCATTGTTTGGCCTTCCTAAGTGTCAAATCTTGTGGTGATGATAATACCAAGGGTATAGTGGACTTTGTAAGCTTTCAAAAAAGTCCTAGTTTACTTCTATTGGATGCATATTTTGTGAGTTATGAGGAAAACAAATAACCGTTGTGCTGCTGTCTAGAAATATGCAAGCATTAAATTGATCTTTTGAAGTTACTCTTGTTTCGATAGGTTTGGTTTAGGCTATTTGAGCACAGTATGTATTGCATTCATATATATATTCATTGAAGTACTTGCATGTGTCAATGTTGATTTGGTGTCAGGAAAGCTTTGTCCGAGTTATATAGGACCGTCTACTATCTTAGCCCGAGTTGGCAGCTTGGCTTAGCACCTACAATTGTCGGAGTCTATGATCAGAGTACACCCTGTATTCCATGTCTTTATGTTGAGGAAGTATTTGCGGAATCCAGACCATCAAATCGAGCTAGAGCCGAACCTGTGTAGCAAGACCAGACTCTAGAGTGTCGTCTGTTGCGTATCTTAGAATCCTAGGTGCTTGAGGAGCTGATGTGGCAGAAGTACCCGAACATTTCTTTATGTGTGAGTTTTGTTGATTCAATGATCTTTCTTTGTCGTTCCGATAGAAGCGTCGGAATTCGAGGTCGAATTCTTTTTAAGGGGGGTAGAGTGTGATACCCAATTTTCTGAAAAGAAGTTAATTTTATTTTTCCCTTGGGGTTGGAGTTTTTTAGGAAGCATTCACCAGTAAAACAGTAGAATACTTGTTGGATTTGTGCGCTGGGGTGAGGAGCAGACGTGAGAGCGAGTTTGGGTCGTGGATCTCGATCCGGCGGTGGGGAGCCCATTAGTTCCCCCCCCCTTAGCCCTAGCCGCCCCCTCCCTCTCACTCCCCCAACCCTTTGGCTGCCCCCCTCTCTCTTCCACTCTTGCAGCCGCCCCAATCCCTCTCCTTCTTCCCCAAGTGATTGCAGCGCCACCCCTCAACCCTAGCCCCCCACCTCTTCCTCTCCAAGATGGAGCCTCCCCGCTTGGTGTCCGTCGTGTGGGTGCGAGTCTTCCATGGGAGTTTGGAGGGAGGAAGAAGGAAGAAAAGAAGGAGGAAAGGAGGAACCCAAGGTGATTTTCGTGATCATTGTTGTATTTGTGCTGCAATCCAATTGGTTACATGTTTACCTATGCGATTTGGTAGAGGTGCTGTCCAGAAATTTAGTGGGTGGACGAACAGCAGTAGTTCTAGGGATTTCTGGGAATTTTTCGTGGGCAATTAGTGGGGATCAGTGGGATCATCATGTAGAGCTTTGTCATACCTTTCCAACGAGTACTTATGCGCTCGATTCGGAGTTATAATTTAGGAGATATCGTTGTTTGAATCCGGTTATGTTGCTGTCCAAAAAAAACAGATTACAGGGTTCATCTTGTGGACTGTTTTGGGCTAATTAGATGTTGGAATTTAATTATAAATTGTATACAAAACTTGTGGGGAATTTTATGTAGATGCCTCTGGAGTTTTTGTTTGTTACCACTGCTGTCATAATTTTAAAGTTATGAAATTATTAAGCAGCGCCGCTGCAGTTTGGTGGGTGTGGGGAGAGATGTAACCCGCGGCGGGGTTTGAGTTTGTGCGTAGGTGCGGCGTCGCTTATGAGCCTAATTATGTGAAATTGGTGCACTAAGTTATGTGTCAAAAACAGGTGGTGGACTTCCGGATCGTACTTAGGGATTTGCCCGAACTTCCGGTAAAGGCAAGTAAATACAGTGGTGGTTGCTACCGTTTGGTTTGCATCCTATTCCCTGTCATTGAGTATGCATAAGTTTTAATTATGTTAATCATTGAATTCTATGATGAAGTTTATTTGTTTGGAAGTATTAATTCTCAATTGTCTAATATTGTGGATGATCATAATTTGGTAATGATATATGTGGTTGATTCCCATCTTGGATGAAGTTGAAGTATCTTTTTGAATCACGTTATATGAAGTGTTGTAGGCATGACATGCACATCGCATCATCCATCTTGCATCTTGAAGTTATGTCGTGATCTTATGGTCCGACCGTACCGGTACATTTTTTAGCATCGTACGTTGCCCGAGGAGGGGTACGATGCGGCTTCATATCCTTAGAGGTAGGAAGGCAGAAGTCATCCTTGCATTTGCAGACATTTGCACTCATGAAGTATCTATGAAGTGTGACATTACTATGTTACTATTGTGGTTTCTATCTGCGAGGTGTGGTGACTAGGTGTGTTGTACGTTGTATACGTGCTGCACCTTCGTAATAAGAAGGTTGTGGAATCATGTGGTGGTAAAACAATGTTCTTATGTGGTTAAACAGTTTGATATTATTTTACTTGCTGAGATATGTCATCTCACTCTTGCATTACTCAATGCAGGTACTTGATACATGTTGGGAATGAGGGGAGTAGCAGCACGTCCACTTTCACTCTTACAATAGCGCTGCCCAGGCGCAGCCATGATTTAATTAGAAATTTATTGTCAAAGGAAGTTTGTTTTTTTAACTAGTCGTGCGCACTAGTTAATTCAGTTCATGTCGTATGTTTAACTTCTCTTTGCTAGCCGATTAAAAATACTTAGTATGTTTTTGTCATGATATATATTTATACACTGTTGCCCCCTCATTTACGCAATTTTGGCAAAGGGGATGCTGCCGAAATTTTATATATATATGTCAGAAGTGTTGTTTAGTAGCATTCCGGGGTGTTTGTGGACCTCGGGGTGTTACAGCTGTGGGGCGCACTGTGCTCATCATCCCTCATATGAGAAGCTTCCCCTGCACACCGATACTACGTAGATCTCGGATGTCAGGACGCAAGAAGATTGCTCCAGCAGCGAACATTAGTAGTACTAAGTACTACATCCGTTATATTCCTGGGCCCACATGTCGGGGCTCAGTACCCTTGTACGTGCCCCCCTTAGTTATAAAAGGGGAGGCATGCGACACACACACACACAAGTTAGACTTAGACCCAGCTCAGGCTCACAAGTTCATACAAGCTCTCAAGCTCAATACATCACACAGTGGAGTAGGGTATTACGCTCCGGCGGCCCGAACCACTCTAAACTCTCGCGTGTTCATGTGCTCGGTGATCGCTTAGTCAGACAGGCAAAACGCCTAAGCCCCTTCCTCATCTTAGGATTTAGGGCGGGTGCACTCCGCCACCTGGCCGGAGAATTCCCTCTCCGACATTTGGCACGCCAGGTAGGGGGTCTAGGCATTAGGTTTTTGCTTGTTTTCTCTCTCAGCCTGGTGGAATAAGAAGTTGTTTCTTCCACGCCACAGGTTTCCAACCACCCAGTGCCGAGCACTACTGCTATGCACGCCGCACGGCAGCATACAACTGCGCAGACATCCCGGACTCCGTCGAGGGTGGCTCCGGGAGCATTGTCGGCAGCCAGGGAGTTGCTGCGCCACCCTCCAAGCTCCACGGCCTCACCGGGGGCCATGAAGCAGTGGCGGGACGATGTCGACCGGCTGCTTGGCATGGCACATTCTACCTCGGCCAGGTCGAGGCCACGGTCATCCTAGTGCCAACATGAGGTGTCGGCGTCTGTGCGCTCGCCCTCAGTAAGGGGCACACAGACCAATGACCTTCAGGACGAGCTCAACCGCAGGCGTGCAGGAGAGGACGCCCGGGTCTCTTTAGAGAGGGCGCGCGAGCACCGACAAAACATTGAGGGTCGTAACCTCGACCAAGACTTTGCTGCGGTAGCACCGCAGGCCCCAATGGGCACCCGGTCTCGAGTGGGTGTCCCCTTGGTTGGCGTGGGCTGCGCCACTCTCGCGGATCATCTCTGTGCGGCGTCATGGCCATCCAAGTTCCGCCCGCACCTGCCGGAAAAATACGACGGTACGTCAAACCCGTCGGAGTTCCTACAGGTGTATGTCACCGCTATCACAGCAACAGGTGGAAACACCGCTGTAATGGCGACATATTTTCATGTCGCCTTGTCTGGGCCTACCTGGACTTGGCTCTTGAACCTCGCCCCAGGGTCAATCTACTCCTAGGAAGAGCTCTGCGCACGGTTCGTTGCAAACTTCGCCAGCGCTTACCAGCAGCACGGTGTGGAGGTCCACCTCCATGCGGTAAGGCAGGAGCTCGGGGAGACTCTCCGAACGTTCATCTCCCGCTTCACCAAGGTGCGAGGTACTATACCTCGCATTTCCGATGCTTCCATCATCACGGCCTTCCGACAGGGAGTACGTGATGAGAAAATGTTGGAGAAGTTGGCCACGCACGATGTGGAGACTGTACCCACACTCTTCACTCCGGCCGATAAGTGCGCTAGAGCCGCCGAGGGCCGTGCATGGCACTCGGCCCCACAAACCGGGGCTACCTAGTTATGTGGCTCAGGTGCCGTCCCTCGAGACGGTAAGAAGAAAAAGAAGAAGGACCACGACTACCAGAAGCCGCGGTCCACCGCTCTAGTCATTGCAGCCGCGACCGGGGGCCGGGGCGACCGCAACAAACGCCCACGGCCGCAGAGGGCTAACAGCGGCTCATGCCCTGTGCACCCTAATGGTCGCCACAGCGCCGCGGAGTGTCGCGAGATCATTGACCTCGCGAAACGTGTTAGCGAGCGGCGTGAGCAGTCCTCCAAGGATGGCTCCCCACCTTGTCGCCGACCCGGCAAAGAAAAGGTCAACGACGGCGAGGTGGCCGCGGCTGAACGGGACCTCGGGTATCAGTCACCCGAGGGGGACCTGAAGGATGTCTTCACCGGAGGCTCCTACTCCGATGGAGACAACTAGATGGACCCCCAGGGTGACCCCGTGCTCCCCGGTCTATGGGGTCGAAGCCTGCCTTCCCCCAGAAACCCTTCTGGACTCCCCACGGGTCCAAACTTCTGACAGGTCCATGCAGAAATGGCTACAGCACGAGGACGAGGACTCCCTCATCAAACGCAAATGGGAACCCAGGGTCGAGACCTAGTCCTACGGCAAGTACCAAACCAAGAAGGGCTCCGCAACTCTCCCCCAGCTGGGAAGGACCCTTCAAGGTGACGGGAATACGCCGACCTAGGGGTGACTGTCTAGCTATGACTGAAGGAGTACCTCTCCCTGGCACTAGAGCACCTCTGTAAGTTCTATCCATAGGAGCAAATCTGAGGGGTCGAATTTTTCTCCCTTTTGTAACTAGGTAACGCATACGTGTACGCCAACCCGGTGAGGTCCGCCCTCATAAGCCTGGCATGTTGGTCTGCACCCATGCATGACAAGTTATAAAGAAAAGAATTACCCCCTCAGATGTGCCTCTATGATAGTTTTATCCTACTACTCCATGGTCTTGCCTTGCAGTTTTTCAGATATCATTTTATCTAACCCACCCAAACAGATCCCTTTCCATCAGACATAACGACATCCAAATTGAATAGCTAGGCTTGCAGTTTAGGACCTCTTTGCGAAAGCAGGAGGGCCCGACAGCCTGGGGCGGTTCTAGAGAACGGAAGACCGTTCCATGGGGTGGTTCGGAGCCTGTGTGGCCGCTTAGCCTGGTCCCGTACCCGAAAGTCTGCACGCTCCACCACTCCGTGATGGGTATCCTAGTATTTGGAGCTATAAGTCCTGTGGGTCCGGCAACCTGGGGTCCGGAACTAGAGAATGGACACTTGTCTCCTGGGGTGGTCCGGAGCCCGTGTAGCCGCTCAGCCGGGTTCCGAACCGTGGGCCTGCACGCTCCATGACTCTGCGACGGGTGTCCTAGTACCTAGAACCACCATCTAGGGGGTCCAGATGCACAACTTGGCCTCCCAGACTAAACCCTGCAGGTCCTGAGCATGTATCAAAGGATGACTAGTGTCAGATGGCGGGTCCTGTGGGTGTACCACTAATGCTCCCTAGCCAAAGCTGTGTGCAGGCTCAGGTCCCAGTCGAGGCTACCTCCTGGGGCCATTGCCAACTCATTCTTAGGTATGCTGGTCTGCAGCCTCGACAAATCGAGCCTACATCCCGGGGGCCAGGTACCAAGGAGGAATCAGTTACACCACACACAACAGGGACAAGTGGTACACAGATAAGTGCTAATACTGCTTGATAAATAGTACTCAAAAGTACCTTACAAAAAGTAAAAGTATTACATCCGCCTTCAATCGGAGTTCTAGCTCCATCTCTACTCTGCAGGTATGAACTACCTATACATCAGTAGGGTCACGTGGGTAGCTAGCTCCGAATGGCTCGCCAGCGAAGGCGACCACCTCTGCACCGATGGCAGCGACCACCTCTGCACCGAAGGCTCGCCAGCGGCGGCGACTACCTCGGCTCCGAGCGGCTCGCCAACAGAGACAACCACCTCTACAACGGGTAGCGTCACCAGCGGCAGCGACCACCTCTGTGCTAGGCAGCCTCCCCAGCGGTGGCGACCACCTCAGCATGCGCGCCATGGTGAAGAGGTCCTCGCCTCCGTCCCCCTATGGGGGTGAGGATAAGACTATCCAAGCCTTGGAGCTAGGAGCACGGCGGAAGGCGGTGCTTGCGGTCTATCCGGGACCACGTAGCCGAAGTTTGCCTCCTTCACAAGGCTGGTGATCATCCTTTTCCTCTGAATGCTAGAGGAAGAGGCGGGCACCAGCCTAGGTGGGAGGCGAAACCACGGCTCAGCTCATTCCCCACCACCGCGAGGCTGATGAACATCCTTGAAGCCAAGCACCGGTGGAAGAGCGCCGCTCCCACAAGGCCGTGCACCTTCAGCAGAGGAAAAACAAGACCGGTAGCACCGGCCCGCTAGGGAGGACAAAACGCACAAACTCTCTAGCGGCAAGCTCATCGGAGTGGATAACGCCGGCGCATTCCATTCAAGCAAGTGATATAGCATTTCGAGCACTCACTCAGTTTGGGTGTGCTCGGGATGAAGTCACAAGGCCATGGCAAATTACGGCAATGCAAAGCAGAAACCTTGAAGGCAAAGAGGCACAGAGAGCTCGAAGATGAAAGGGCACCGCGAGTGGGAGAGAAGCAAGACATGGCTGGTACCCGAGGGGTGAACCCCTTTTTAAAGGCAGATTTCCCCACTCGCACCTCGAAGCGTCACGGGCAAGGTCTCCCCCGATGCACACCACGGTTCCCATCCTATGACACGGGGGCCAGGCCTCACATGTCATGCAAGCTGGCCCGAATCGCGAAGAAGGAGAATCGTCACACAAGGAGCGTGCAACCGCCCTGTGATTATACACGCTTTCATCTTCGCCGCAACCAGCGGTCAAGAAGGCGAACCGCCGCACAAGAAGCGTGCAACCGCCCCGCGGTTGTGCGCCCCTCGGCTTCACTACAGCCAGCGGTCCAACCTCTGGCATGGGGGCCTAGGCCCACATGTCATGCACCTGGCGCGCCGGTTTCCACATACAGAGAAGCCACACTGTCACTCACGCCAGTACCACGCCTCCTCGGGGCCGCCGCAGAAGACGGAGAAGTTTAGTTTTCAAAAATGCAGCGACTCGAGGCACCCCGCACATGGCCCAACAAAGCCATTAAGTGCGGAGGTCATGGGTCAGTCAGCCGCGGGGACAGGCGTGGCAGTCGGCATGACCATGGGCGGACCGGTAGTAATTACATCAACGGGCGCGGAGGGACAACAAGCCAATCAGACTTTGGCCCCACCTGCAGGCTCGTATTCTCCCCTGAGGTGGGCCCGGCGGCCACTGTCGGTACCCTGAACCAGGGGTACCCCCTATTACAGTATGAGGAAGCGGTGCCCGTACGGCTTCCCTAGCCACACGGTGAGCAGCACCCGACCCCACCACGTGGGTGGCTCAAGGGGCACCACGTGGAGAGAAAAGATGATACATCCTAGGATGTATCAGTTGGATCGGACCCCCACGAGGGAGCACCGAACCCCTGTACGCACAACCCGGACCCCTGATTACGGCTCGGGACTCCCAAGTAAGCATGTCGAGTCCCTTGGATGGGGTCCAGATCCCTCTGAGTAAGGTCCGGGCCACAACGAGGTCCCGGGACAGGGGAGACCCTGGCATAAGCAAAGGTCCGATACTGACACGTGTTAGGCCTTATCCTGTGCGCTTGCGCTCCCCGCTCAGGCGGAGACATAAGCCAACGGGCGGAGCCTGACGTAAGGCCTTTAGGCCGCTCGGTCTCTGCATTTATTGCGGAGGGGACGTGCCACCTGTCCACCTTGCTGACAGGCGATGTGCCCCCTTAGCATTTAATGCGTCCTATCCACTCCACTGGCAGGCGGCGCTAGGGCCATCCTACAGTCGACACACCTGTCCAGTCCATTGTCAAACAGTGCACCCGTGCTGCGGGGCGCACTGTGCTCATCATCCCTCATACGAGAAGCTTCCCCTGCACGCCGATACTACACACATCTCGGATGTCAGGACGCAAGAAGATTGCTCGAGCAGCAAACATTAGTAGTACCAAGTACTACATCCGTTATGTTCCTGGGCCCACATGTCGGGGCTCAGTACCCTTGTACATTCCCCCCTTAGTTATAAAAGGGGAGGCATGCGACACACACACACAAGTTAGACTTAGACCTAGCTCTGGCTCACAAGTTCATACAAGCTCTCAAGCTCAATACATCACACAGTGGAGTAGGGTATTACGCTCCGACGGCCCGAACCACTCTAAACTCTCGCGTGTTCATGTGCTCGGTGATCGCTTAGCCAGACAGGCAAAACGCCTAAGCCCCTTCCTCATCTTAGGATTTAGGGCGGGTGCAGTCCGCCACCCTGCCGGATAATTCCCTCTCCGACATTGACCCTAGGCAAATTCTTGGAATTTTTAGATCTACAGAGCTCCAAAGTTAGCCTTGCTCACAGATTTTCAGACTTAGCCATATGAGAGGAATTGAGTGTCGTTTTGCAAATAAGCCCAATTCACATCTTTTGACTTGCAAATCTTCAAATATGTGAACCATATGACTTGAGGTACCCTAACACCTTGGTTTTTGCACTTGGGTCCAAAAGTGGGCAAAATTTACATATAACCCCCTAGGGTTTCAACTCAGGGTTTTCAGTGGTCTTTTTAGGGTTTCAGGTACTTCTAGGGTTTTGGTGCTATCAAATTCCATTAAAGGTGTATCTAATGGCCATTTTTGATAAGTTTTGAGATTTTAACTCATTTAGGCTTTATTGACACCCTAATCCTCATTTAGGGTTAAGTACCCTACCCTAGGGTTTCACCCATGACAAGTCTCATCAATACAGCTTGTTTGAAATATTTGCCTAGTGAATGCACTCTAAGTGTAACAATCACACGATATGCTAATGCTCATGATGTTATGCTCAAGTTTTAGTGGCAGTAACAGCAGGGGTGTTACATCCTTCCCCCCATAAAAGAATCTCGTCCCGAGAATAAAAGTCTAGGGCAAGTAATGGAAAAGGAAACGCGTCATATTTTTATTTCCTTATTTTTGGTACAAGGGAGGGGTGGTATGGGGTTTATTCCTCAATTACAACAAGTGTACATATCTTACAATTTACATGAAGCTAAAAGCCTGGGAAATTCTTTTCTAGAAAGTCTTGGGTTTCCCATGTAGCTTCATCTTCCGTATGTTGGTTCCATTGTATCTTATAAAACTTGAGAGTTCTCCTTCAGGTAATCCTGTCCTTTTGATCCAAGACTTGAATAGGATGTTCTGAATATGTCAAGTCTGGTTCTAAGGCAACATCCGTCACTTCAACGGTTCGATCTGAAACCCGAAGACACTTCTTCAATTGAGACACATGGAACACATTGTGCACAGCAGACAGTGTTTTGGGTAATTGGAGTCGATATGCCACTAGTCCACATTGTTCAAGAATAGGAAAAGGACCAATGTACCGGGGTGCAAGCTTCCCTTTTACTCCGAAACATGATACACCCTTCATTGGTGAGACTTTCAGGTAGACATAATCTTCAACTTGAAAGTACAAGGGTTTGCATCGTTTGTCTGCATAACTCTTTTGGCGAGCTTGGGCTTCTTTCAAATTATGTATGATTCGTTGAACCTTCTCTTCTGTTTCTTTTACCATATCAGGCCTGAAAAACAATCTTTCTCCTGTTTCAGACCAGTTTAACGGAGTACGACACCGTCGTCCATACAAAGATTCAAAGGGTGCCATTTTGATGCTCTCTTGATAGTTGTTGTTGTATGAGAACTCCGCTAATGGTAAGCAGTCATCCCATTTCTGTGGGAATTCCAGAGCACATGCTCGCAACATGTCTTCAAGTATTTGATTTACTCTCTCATTCTGCCCACTAGTTTGAGGATGATAGGCCGAACTATGGAGCAACTTAGTACCCAAGGATTTGTGAAGTTCTTCCCAGAATTTGGATACAAATTGAGGTCCACAATCTGACACTATTGTCTTCGGAACACCATGCAAACTGAGAATACGAGCAATATATAGTTCCGCATATGCGATTACTGGATACTTTACTTTAACTGGGAGGAAGTGGGCGATCTTTGTAAGTCGATCAATGATAACCCAGATGGAATCAAACCCTTTTGCTGTTCTAGGTAATCCCACAATGAAGTCCATGCTTATGTTTTCCCATTTCCATGTTGGGATAGGTAAAGGTTGCAATGGACCATCAGTTTTCATGTGTATGGCTTTGACACGTCTGCAAGTGTCGCACCTCGCCACATAGCGTGCAATTTTGATCTTCATCTTCGTCCACCAATAATGTTGCTTTAGATCATGATACATCTTAGTGCTTCCGAGATGAATAGAATAGCGACTAAGATGTGCTTCATCTAAAATTTGTTGGTGGACTTCATCATTCTTGGACACAACTATGCGGTTGTTAAACCATACAGCGCCTTGATCATCTTTTCTGAAACAGTTTGCTTTACCGGCCTCTATTTTCTCATGAATGTGTTTCATACCCACATCACTTCCTTGTGCATCAATTATTCTTTGCAGAAGAACCGACTCAAGCTTCAAGTGATTTAAGGTACCATGTTGAATCATTCACAGGTTCAACTTCTCCATTTCTTGGAATAATGTAATGTCAGAAGTCTTCATCGTAAGACAATGACAGGAAGCCTTGCGGCTTAGTGCATATGCCACTACATTGGCCTTGCCTGGGTGATAGTGAATTTCCAATTCATAGTCCTTAATCAGCTCAAGCCATCTCCTCTGCCTCATATTTAGCTCTGACTGGGTAAAGATGTACTTCAAGCTTTTATGATCTGTATATATATGACAGATATTCCCCAGCAGATAATGACACCATATTTTCAGGGCATGAACCACAGCAGCTAATTCCAGGTCATGAGTTGGATAATGTTCCTCATGCCGACACAACTGTCTCAAGGCGTACGCTATAACTTGGCCTTCTTGCATCAAGACACAACCTAAACCACTGCCTGATGCGTCACAATACACATCAAAAGGCTTTTCAATGTCCGGTTGAGCTAATACCGGAGAAGTGGTCAATAACACCTTCAGCTGCTTGAAGGCTTCATTGCATTTTGAAGACCAGTTAAATTTCGTATCGTTCTTCAATAAACTTGTGATTGGCTTCACAAGCTTGGAAAAATCTAGAATAAATCAGCGGTAATAACCAGCCAGCCCAAGGAAACTTCGGACTTGATGTACAGTGGTTGGTGGCTTCCACTCTAGAATATCCTTGACCTTGCTGGGATCAACCGCAATCCCTTTGGCAGACAACACATGTCCCAAAAATTGGATTTCCTCTAGCCAAAATGCGCATTTACTGAATTTAGCACATAATTGATGCTCCCTTAAGCGCGTTAATACGATCCGCAAATGCCAAGCATGCAACTCTTCATTCTTGGAATATATCAAGATATCATCAATGAAGACTACCACGAATTTATCCAACTCGGGCATGAATATCGAGTTCATAAGATATGTGAAGTGGGCAGGAGCATTTGTTAATCCAAAAGACATAACCAGATATTCGAATAATCCATACCGCGTAGCAAATGCGGTCTTGGGTATATCTTCGGGTCGGATACGGATCTGATCATAACCCGACCTGAGGTCAATTGTGGAAAATACCCGAGCTCCGGTAAGCTGATCAAATAAGATATCAATCCGGGGAAGAGGGTACTTATTCTTGATTGTGACCTCATTAAGGGGTCTGTAATCCACGCACATCCGAAGTGTTTGATCCTTCTTCTTGATGAAGATTGCTGGACAACCCCAAGGTGACGAGCTAGGTCGGATGAATCCCTTTTCTAGCAGATCTTGTAAATGAGTCTTGAGCTCTGCCAATTCATTGGGAGGCATTCGGTACGACCTTCTAGAAACAGGAGTCGTACCGGGCTTCAATTCAATCACAAATTCTACATCTCTCTCTGGAGGCAACCCAGGCAGATCTTCCGGAAAGACGTCCGGGAATTCACATACTATCGGAATATCTTGGATTTCCTGTATAATGGCTTCATAAGCTCTACCAAATGGTTTAGCTGGAATAGCTACAGGGACGGACAAGAGAACCTCTTCCTGGCCATAGCTAAACCTGATGGTTCTCAGATCAGTGTTGAGGATAGCTTTGTGCTAGGCTAACCAATTCATGCCCAGAATTACATCTATATTTTGGCCTTTCAAAACAATCATATTTGTGGGAAGTCCCGTTCAGCCAATGTTACGGGCACATGGAAACCCACTTCTTTAGTGAATATTTGTCCCCCAGGTGAATGAATAATAAACCCTTCCCTTGATTCAATGCAAGGAATGCGATATTTCTCCACAAACTTCTTGCTTATGAATGTATGTGAAGCACCAGAATCAAATAGAATGACTGCAAGGTGATTGGCCACGAGAAACGTACCCATCTTAACCGGCTCTCCCTCCGGTGTAGTGGCCACTTGTGTATAGTAGATTCGCCCAGTCGTCTTCATATTCTTGCCCGCTGCATTATTTGTCGTGTTTCCCTTGCCTTGGCTTGAACTCCCTGGGTTCTTCTGATTATTGGAGTTGTTTCGCCTCGGATATGAGTAGTCTTTGATGAAATGTCCAGACTTCCCACAATTGAAGCAGCCAGTTGATGAACTCGGGAGTGCGGGGAAACGAGCACCAGGGGCACTCGGCTGAGTTGTTGAGGTGGGGGCAGTGGCAGGGCGGATGAATACAGGCTGTTTGAAGGGGTAGGAGGGTGGACAAGGTGAAGAACGGTTTTGATTGAAAGGTCGGATCACCAACCTTTGTCGCTTTTCAGGCCCTTGGTTGGACCTGTCACCTCCATTTCCCTTTGATTTTCCTGGGCCTGCATACTTAGCTTCAAATGCGAGCGCTGTGCTGGCAGCCCTGCTATAGGAGAGATCGAGGCAGGTGGCCATCTTTCTTTGTAGCCAGTCATTGAGGCCTCTCATAAAACAATTCCTCTTTTTCAGGTCAGTATTGACCTAGTCGATTGTGTATTGGGACAAATGATTGAATTTGTTGAGATACTGCATAACAGTATCTCCTCCTTGTTTGAGTTTCATGAATTCTTCTTGCTTCATATGGAGCACTCCTTCTGGAATGTAGTGCTCACGAAACGCCAATTTAAATTTGTCCCATGTGACTTGATGTCCGGCAGGCTGAGTGGCCACATAATTTCCCCACCAGGTGCTGGCAGGGCCTCTTAACTGCTGAGCCACAAATAATGGCTTCTGGGTCTCTATGCATTAGATGAGTCCAAACTTCTGCTCAATGACCCGAACCCATTCGTCAGCTTCGAGAGGATCCTCGGCTTTGACGAAAAGTGGGGGACGAGTTTCCGAGAAATCCAAGTATGAAGTTTCACGGGGTCCTTGCGGATAAGCCCGCCCGCCTTGTTGCTGAACTTGATGCCCCGCCATTTCACATAGGAAGCGGGTGTTGTCAGCGGTCGCGGTGACCAAGGCAGCGATAGCCTCAGCCAGCGTGGGTGGTACCAGCGGCGGATTGGGTGTATCTTCTTGACCATGAGATGTTCCCGTGCCGTCATGTGCACGAGTTCAAGATGGCATCTGAAGCAAAGAAATATTTGGAAAATATCACATGCTGATACATACCATCATTTTACATTACTTAAGATGTAATGTTACAAACTCAATGTACAACATGACTTCGCTTCCTATTTTACATTAGTATTATTTCTAAACTATACTACTCCTATTATTTATCTTACTTAGTAGCTTCGTTGTCGGGTGTAGGGGACCATTCATCAGCCAGGTTCATTGAAGGAGGGGGCTTGAAAAGATCCAGTTCCCCACCAAGTGCTTCACCTGCTGTTCCAGAAGGTCCAGCTCCCATTCCGACAGGATCAGCAGGTACGTTGGGGTGCAGTCGTGAATACAATTCATGAACTTCTTCATGTAATTGAAAGGGAAATGTGCCCTTGGGCCATTTCTAAGTATTTTGGTGATTAAGTGTCCAACACAAGTGCTTAAGTGTTAAAGTATGCCAAGGACTCAATAAGTGCAAATCAAGATTAAAGGTATGTTTCTAGACTTAGTACATTGTTTTGAAGACTAATGTATTGTGTCTAAGTGCTAGAAACAGGAAAAACAATTATGGAGAAGTTGGCTGTGTACAGCCAAAAGGCTGCTCGGTCTGGGTGCACCGGACTGTCCGGTGGTGCACCGGATAGTGTCCGGTGCGCCAGGCTGGCTCTGGCGAACTGGCTGCTCTCGGGTTTCGTCGGTGGCGTACGACTATAAATCACCGGACTGTCCGGTGAGCCAATAGTCGGTCGGGCCAACGGTCGGCCGCGTAATCCGCGCGTGACGCGTGGCAGAGCCAACGGTCAGAAGGGGGCACCGGACTGTCCGGTGCGCACCGAACAGTGTCCGGTGCGCCAACGACTCTGAATCTCCAACGGTCGGCTTCGCCAAAGAAGGAAAGAAATCCGCACCGGACAGTGTCCGGTGGTGCACCGGACTGTCCGATGCGCGAGGCAACAGAAAGCAAGAATTGCCTTCCTGGAATACTCTCAACGGCTCTTAGCTGCCATGGGGCTATAAAAGGGACCCCTAGGCGCATGGAGGAGAACACCAAGCATTCTCTAAGCATTCCTAAGCACCAAGACTCCAATTCCGCGCATTCGATTCTTTGTGATAGCAACTAGAGCTCCATTTGAGTAGAGAACTCTTTGGGTTGTGTTGTGAGCTCGAGTTGTGACTTGTGTGCGTGGTTGTGCTCTGATTTTGTGTCTTGTGTGCGTTGCTCATCCCAGCCTTACTTCCGTGCTTCTTTGTGAACATCAAATTGTAAGGGCGAGAGGCTCCAAGTTGTGGAGATTCCTCGCAAGCGGGATATAGTAAACAAAGCAAAACACTGTGGTATTCAAGTGGGTCTTTGGATCGCTTGAGAGGGGTTGATTGCAACCCTCGTCCGTTGGGACGCCACAACATGGAGTAGGCAAGTGCTGGACTTGGCCGAACCACAGGATAAAACATTGTGCCTATCTGTGTTGATCTTCTTGTGGTTATCGTGTCGTGCAAGAACTCCTCTCTAGCCACTTGGCTTTATTGTGCTAACTCCTAATCAAGTTTTGTGGCATTAAGTTTCAAGTTTTACAGGATCACCTATTCACCCCCCCTCTAGGTGCTCTCAATTGGTATCAGAGTCGTTCTCTTCAAGAAAGGGACTAATCGCCCGAACAGATGGATCCTAAGGGAAAGGGGATGGTGGTCAACGACAAGGAGAAGGAAACCATCTTCAACGAGCCGAGGGACGACAAAGCAAATGACTCCGGCTCGAGTCAAAAGAAGAAGGAAGGGAAGAAGAAGATGCGGATCAAGAAGATCGTCTACTACGACGACAGCGACGAGTCCTCTTCTTCCCAAAAGGACGACGACGAATACGAGAAAAAGAAAACGGTCAATTCAAACTTTTCTTTTGATTATTCTCGTATTCCGCAAAGTACAAATGCTCATTTACTCTCCATTCCACTTGGTAAACCTTCTCACTTTGATGGAGAGGACTACGGATTTTGGAGTCACAAAATGCGTAGTCACTTGTTCTCTCTCCATCCAAGCATATGGGAGATAGTAGAGAGTGGAATGCAATTTGATAGTACGGATAGTCCTTTGTTTATTAATGAACAAATTCATAAAAATGCACAAGCTACTACTGTGTTGTTAGCCTCATTGTGCAGGGATGAATATCATAAAGTGAGCGGCTTGGATAACGCCAAGCAGATTTGGGACACCCTCAAGATCTCACATGAGGAGAACGATGTCACCATGCTCACCAAGATGGAGTTGGTGGAGGGCGAACTTGGGAGATTCGCAATGATCAGGGGAGAAGAGCCAACCCAAACGTACAACCGGCTCAAGACTCTCGTCAACAAAATAAGAAGCTATGGAAGCACGCGATAGACGGATCACGACGTCGTCCGCCTAATGCTAAGGTCCTTCACTGTCCTTGATCCACATCTTGTAAACAATATTCGTGAAAATCCTAGGTACACCAAGATGTCGCCTGAAGAAATACTTGGAAAGTTCGTAAGCGGGCGGATGATGATGAAGGAGGCAAGATACGTCGATGATGCGTTGAATGGCCCAATCCACGAGCCTCAAACCGTGGCTCTCAAAGCAACGAGAAGCAAGGAGGCGCTACCTAGCAAGGTGGCGCAAGTTGAGGCGGCCGGGCTTAACGAAGAAGAAATGGCCCTCATCATCAAGCGATTCAAGACAGCACTAAAGGGTCGCAAGGAGCATCCCAACAAGAACAAGACGAAGGGGAAGCGCTCATGCTTCAAATGTGGTAAGATTGGTCATTTTATTGCTAATTGTCCCGATAATGATAGTGACCAGGAACAAGAAAAGAAGAGGGAAAAGAAGAAGGCTTACAAGAAGGCTAAGGGCGAGGCACACCTTGGCAAGGAGTGGGACTCGGATTGTTCGTCGTCTGACTCCGACAACGAAGGACTCGCCGCCTCAGCCTTCAACAAGTCGTCCCTCTTCCCCAACAAGCATCACACATGCCTAATGGCAAAGGAGAAGAAGGTAAACACTCGAAAGTCTACTTATGCTTCTAGTGATGATGAATCTAGCGATGATGAAATAGATTATGCTAGTTTATTCAAGGGCTTAGATAGAACTAAGATTGATAAGATCAATGAGTTGATTGATGCCTTGAATGATAAGAATAGATTATTAGAAAAGCAAGAGGATCTTTTGTATGAAGAACATGATAAGTTTGTAGAAGCACAAAATTCTCTTGCTTTAGAAGTTAAAAGAAATGAAATGCTTTCATGTGAATTGTCTACATGCCATGAATCTATCTCTAGCCTAAAAAGTGTTAATGATAATTTGAATGCTAAGTTATAAATAGCTAGTAAATCAACCTCTCGTGAAGAACATGTTACGATTTGCAATAGGTGCAAAGATTTTAATGTTGATGCTTGTAGTGAACATCTAGTCTGCATTTCTAAACTAAATGATGAAGTGGCTAGTCTTAATGCTCAACATAAGATTAGCAAAAATGATTTTGATAAACTAAAATTTGCAAGGGATGCCTACACGGTTGGTAGACACCCCTCAATTAAGGATGGGCTTGGCTTCAAGAGGGAAACCAAGAACTTGACAAGTCATAAGGCTCCCATCTCCACCAAGGAGAAAGGGAAGGCCCCTATGGCAAATAGTATTCAAAAGAACCATGCTTTCTTATACCATGATAGGAGATATTCTAGGAATGTTAATCATGATAGAAATTGCAATGATGTTGTTTCACATGCTTATGATTCAAATGCAATGTTTGCTTCAAGTTCTTCTATTATGCATGATAGAAGTTTGGCTAGGAAAAATGTCATTCATCATGTGCCTAGGTGAAATGCTCATGTACCTAGGAAAACAAGTAATGAACCTTCTACACTTTATCATGCTTTAAATGCTTCCTTTGCTATTTGTAGAAAGGATAAGAAGGTGATTGCTAGGAAATTAGGGGCAAAATACAAAGGAGATAAAACTTGCATTTGGGTCCCTAAGACCATTGTAACTAACCTTGTAGGACCCAACAAGAGTTGGGTACCTAAGACCCAAGCCTAAATTGCCTTGCAGGTTTATGCATCCGGGGGATCAAGCTGGATTATCGACAGCGGATGCACAAACCACATGACGGGGGAGAAGAAGATGTTTACCTCCTACGTCAAGAACACGGATTCCTAAGACTCAATCATATTCGGTGACGGGAATCAAGGCAAGGTCAAAGGACTAGGGAAGATTGCCATTTCATCCGAGCACTCTATTTCTAATGTGTTTCTAGTTGAGTCGCTTGGATATAACTTATTGTCTGTGAGTCAGCTTTGTAATATGGGATATAATTGCTTATTCACAAATGTAGATGTGTCCGTCTTTAGAAGGAGTGATGGTTCATTAGCTTTTAAGGGTGTATTAGACGGCAAACTCTACTTAGTTGATTTTGCAAAAGAGGAGGCCGGTCAAGATGCATGCTTAATTGCTAAGACTAGCATGGGCTGGCTGTGGCATTGCCGCTTAGCACATGTGGGGATGAAGAACCTTCACAAACTTCTAAAGGGAGAACACGTGATAGGTCTAACAAACGTAACCTTCGAAAAAGATAGACCTTGTGCAGCTTGTCAAGCAGGTAAACAGGTGGGAAGCTCTCATCATACCAAAAATGTGATGACCACATCAAGACCTTTGGAGTTGCTTCATATAGACCTCTTCGAACCCGTCGCCTATCTAAGCATAGGAGGAAGTAAGTATGGTCTTGTTATAGTTGATGATTTTTCCCGCTTCACTTGGGTATTCTCTTTGCAGGATAAATCTAAAACCCAAGGGACCCTCAAGCGCTTCCTAAGGAGAGCTCAAAATGAGTTTGAGCTCAAGGTGAAGAAGATAAGGAGCGACAACGGGTCCGAGTTCAAGAACCTTCAAGTGGAGGAGTACCTTGAGGAGGAAGGAATCAAGCACGAGTTCTCCACTCCCTACACACCACAGCAAAATGGTGTGGTAGAGAGGAAGAACAGGACACTCATTAACATGGCAAGGACGATGCTTGGAGAGTTCAAGACGCCCGAGCGGTTTTGGTCGGAAGCCGTGAACACGGCTTGCCACGCCATAAACCGGGTGTACCTTCATCGCCTCCTCAAGAAGACTTCGTATGAGCTTCTAACCGGTAACAAACCCAATGTGTCTTACTTTTGTGTATTTGGGAGCAAATGTTATATTCTAGTGAAGAAAGGTAGAAATTCTAAGTTTGCTCCCAAAGCTGTAGAAGGGTTTTTGTTAGGTTATGACTCAAATACAAAGGCGTATAGGGTCTTCAACAAATCATTTGGTTTGGTTGAAGTCTCTAGCGACGTTGTATTTGATGAGACTAATGGCTCTCCAAGAGAGCAAGTTGTTGGTCTTGATGATGTAGATGAAGAAGATATTCCAACGACCGCAATACGCACCATGGCGATTGGAGAAGTGCGGCCACAGGAACAAAAGGAGCAAGATCAACCTTCTTCCTCAACAATGGTGCATCCCCCAACTCAAGATGATGAACAGGATCATCAAGAAGAGGCATGTGATCAAGGGGGAGCACAAGTTGATCAAGTTATGGAGGAAGAAGCACCACAGGCCCCTCCAACCCAAGTTCGAGCAACGATTCAAAGGGATCATCTCGTCGACCAGATTTTGGGTGATATTAGCAAGGGAGTAACTACTCGCTCTAGATTAGTTAATTTTTGTGAGCATTACTCTTTTGTCTCTTATATTGAGCCTTTCAGGGTAGAAGAGGCCTTGCTAGATCCAGACTGGGTGTTGGCCATGCAGGAAGAGCTCAACAACTTCAAGAGAAATGAAGTTTGGACACTGGTGCCTCGTCCCAAGCAAAACATTGTGGGAACCAAGTGGGTGTTCCACAACAAACAAGACGAGCACGGGGTGGTGACAAGGAACAAGGCACGACTTGTGGCAAAAGGTTATGCCCAAGTCGCAGGTTTGGACTTTGAGGAGACTTTTGCTCCTGTGGCTAGGCTAGAGTCTATTCACATTTTGTTAGCCTATGCCGCTCACCATTCTTTCAGGTTGTTTCAAATGGATGTAAAGAGCGCTTTCCTCAACGGGCCAATCAAGGAGGAGGTGTACGTAGAGCAACCCCCTGGCTTTGAGGATGAACGGTACCCCGACCACGTGTGTAAGCTCTCTAAGGCGCTCTATGGACTTAAGCAAGCCCCAAGAGCATGGTATGAATGCCTTAGAGACTTTCTAATTGCTAATGCTTTCAAGGTTGGGAAAGTCGATCCAACTTTATTCACTAAGACTTGTAATGGTGATCTTTTTGTGTGCCAAATTTATGTTGATGACATAATATTTGGTTCTACTAACCAAAAGTCTTGTGAAGAGTTTAGCAGGGTGATGACTCAGAAATTCGAGATGTCGATGATGGGCGAGTTGAACTACTTCCTTGGATTTCAAGTGAAGCAACTCAAGGATGGCACCTTCATATCACAAACGAAGTATACGCAAGACTTGCTAAAGCGGTTTGGGATGAAGGACGCCAAGCCCGCAAAGACTCCAATGGGAACCGATGGACATGTCGACCTCAACAAAGGAGGTAAGTCCGTTGATCAAAAGGCATACCGGTCTATGATAGGGTCTTTACTTTATTTATGTGCTAGTAGACCGGATATTATGCTTAGTGTATGCATGTGTGCTAGATTCCAATCTGATCCAAGGGAGTGTCACTTAGTGGCTATGAAGCGAATTCTTAGATATTTAGTTGCTACGCCTTGCTTCGGGATCTAGTATCCAAAGGGGTCTACCTTTGACTTGATTGGATATTCAGACTCTGATTATGCTGGATGCAAGGTCGATAGGAAGAGTACATCAAGGACGTGCCAATTCTTAGGAAGGTCCCTAGTGTCGTGGAGCTCTAAGAAACAAACTTCTGTTGCCCTATCCACCGCTGAGACCGAGTATGTTGCTGCAGGACAGTGTTGTGCGCAACTACTTTGGATGAGGCAAACCCTCAGGGACTTTGGCTACAATCTGAGCAAAGTCCCACTCCTATGTGATAATGAGAGTGCTATCTGCATGGTGGATAATCCTGTTGAACACAGCCGCACAAAGCACATAGACATCCGGCATCACTTTTTGAGAGACCACCAGCAAAAGGGAGATATCGAAGTGTTTTATGTTAACACCGAGAACCAGCTAGCCGATATCTTTACCAAGCCTCTAGATGAATTTGTAGGCTGCGTAGTGAGCTTTTGTAGGCTGCGTAGTGAGCTAAATGTCTTAGATTCGTGGAACTTGGATTGATTTATAGCATACATGTGTTTTATGCCTTTGATCATGTTCCTTTATGCATTTTGTTGTTTATGTATGGTGCTCAAGTTGTACAAGCACTCCCCGGACCTCATAAGTCCATTTGCAAGTGATGCACATATTTAGTGGGGAGTTGTGCTACAACTTGATCCTTTGAGACTAACCATGTGCTTGAGTGTTCTTAATTTAGTCTCAAAGGTGGATTGAAAGGGAATGTTGGACTTGGACCATGAAAGACTTCCACTTCACTCCGATGAAAGAGTAACTAACTCCAAGTTCATCTTCATGCTCTTATTGCCTTTTTACTCTTAATTGAAGATTTTGGTGAGGCAATGGGGTTTAAGGGCCAAGATTGATCCCGTTTTGGTGTTTGATGCCAAAGGGGGAGAAAATAAGGCCAAAGCAACAAATGGATCAGCTACCACTTGAGAATTTTGAAAATAGTAGAGTTAGGACTTTTGATTTGTCAAAATTCTAAAATGTCTCTTTTTGTCAAAAGTTGGTCTCTTTTGGGGAGAAGGTTTGATTATGGGAAATAGGGGGAGTTTTTGAATCAGTGATCAATTTCTCTTGGAATATCTTTCTCTATGCCTCAACAAGTGAGTTTGACTTAGAGATAGGAAATTAAGTTTGACTTACAAAAACAAACCAAGTGGTGCCAAAGAATGATCCATATATGCCAAATTTGAATCAAAACAAACTTGTGTTCTTAGTTCCATTGATGATTGCACTTCTTTTAGTTGCTTTTTGTTGTGTTGGCATAAATCACCAAAAAGGGGGAAATTGAAAGGGAAATGTGCGCTTGGGCCATTTCTAAGTATTTTGGTGATTAAGTGTCCAACACAAGTGCTTAAGTGTTAAAGTATGCAAGGACTCAAGAAGTGCAAATCAAGATTAAAGGTATGTTTCTAGACTTAGTACATTGTTTTGAAAACTAATGTATTGTGTCTAAGTGCTAGAAACAGGAAAAACAATTATGGAGAAGTTGGTTGTGTACAGCCAAAAGGCTGCTCGGTCTGGGTGCACCGGACAGTGTCCGGTGCGCCAGGCTGGCTCTGGCGAACTGGCTGCCCTCGGGTTTCGTCGGCGGCGTACGACTATAAATCACCGGACTGTCCGGTGGTGCACCGGACTGTCCGGTGAGCCAATAGTCGGTCGGGCCAACGGTCGGCCACGTAATCCGTGCGCGAAACGTGGCAGAGCCAACGGTCAGAAGGGGGCACCGGACTGTCCGGTGCGCCAACGGCTCTAAATCTCACTACACGACGGTTCACTTACAGCGACCTACGGTTGGTTGCTAAAACGGCCTTCAGCGACCTACGGTTGGTCGCTAAAAACCTTTAGCGACCCATAAGGATGGTCGCTGTAAGTGCCGTCGCTAAAGGCTTTAGCGACCGACATCTTTTTAGCGACCGACCGTCCGTCGCTAATATTGTATTTTTAGCGACCAACTGTGGGTTGCTGTACTATAGATTTAGCAACCAACCGTAAGTCGTCATACTATACATTTAGCAACCAACAGAAAGTTGCCTCTAGTTATAGTCATTATTAATAATAATATACCATTAATTAGCATTCAACAACTGTTATATATACAAAAGCATCACAAATCACCAATTTTTATACAAATAATCACATAGATATACAAATTTAATTAGTATTGCGCAATGATAGATCCACATCACATAAACACAAGCACCAGAATATTATTAGATCATTCAAAAAACAGCACAATTATATCATTCACAAAAGCTAGCACCACAACTAGATCAGTCACAAGCACCACAACAAAATCATTCACAAAACCTACTCATGTTATTATGTTTTGCACATATTTGCAAACACTTTACAAAATCATTCACAAAAGTACTAACGCTTCAAGCAATTCGCAAAAGCCTTCACAAAAGCACCCCAACTTCTTGTATCCTCTTATATCCTCTTGTTTTAAGGCACAAGTTTGTAGGGGATGTGATGTCTCTCTTGCTTGATGCTAACAAGACATTTCCTTCACCAAAGCCATCTTCAACACTTGGCCCATCAAAAAGATCAATTCTCGTTTTCAATTGCCTGTCTGCAGGACAAGTGATATTTGCAGTAAGTAACATGATATGTTAACAAGAAAGCTAACGATGGATTCATCGCAGTTTATGTGAAAAACAATTCTGAAGCACAATTTAGCAGCATAAGCTTAATTTGTTATGGATGCAAATGCATCGCAAAAACTCAAGTTGCAGCTTACAATGACAAACCATTGCATTCAACAGCAAACTGTTCTCATTAGAACTGCCCGCTCAAACAATTCAAGAGTATATGTAAACATGTTTTACTATAGTAGATAGTGAAGGCCAAAAGGTATAACAAGTACTAACAATGAACCAGGAACTGAAAAGTTTGATATTACAGTAAGCAGTAAGTAGTTATGGTCACTTTTTTGAAGCCAGCTAAGTTTGATCCGAGTAAGAACAAAGCTCGATGAACTTGAGCAGGTCCGATCAATGCTACAAAATTGAAGTTCAGTTAAAGCTTCCCTCTCGGCAAGGTGATAAGCCAATAACCATACACTATACTGTCAAAGGACTAGAAAAGCACACACAGAAATACCTTGACAGAGATTTGAAAAAGCACCCATTTAAATAAGCAACACAATCTGTCAGTTCCTGTTCTATTGTCACCCCATTTAAATAACCAACACAAAAGAACCCATTCAATCACACGCTCCATAATTCAATTGCCGGATAATAAAAAACAAATAAAATTACTACTCCAACTTGGTGAAGCTGCAATCAGGTCTTATATTTAAGTATTTAACCGAATTTATATATAGAAAAAATACAAACGTTTGTACTACGAAATGAGCATATTATTAAAACATGGTGAAGTTAATTTTAAAGACGCTGCCAGTGGTGTGCTTGAATGACAAAAAAACAATAACATAAAATCAAATAAAGATTACTGTCAATGACAACAGCATCAGAGGTGATGAAGGTTTTCGCCACCGATGCAGCATGCTCCAAGCAGCACCTCACAACCTGTTTTTGCAAAAGAAAATCATCACCATGTCACCTAAATCCTTCTTTTCATAGCAACAAAAGGAATTGCTTCTGCACAAACACACTTTCGAGGGATCGATGATACCAGCAGCCATCAAATCCTCATACTTCCTTGTAGCTCAAGGACTTCCTTACAACTAGAACATGAGGCGCCCTTACGGGCGCTCTAATGTTAAGTTGAAGAACGCAAGAAATGGTACCAACTAAGAAGCCATTCATATATAGAGAACAAAAGCAAGTTCTAAAAAGGTACAAAACAAATTTCTGTGTAATACATACAGACCGTGTGATGTTCTATTGAGCTTCTATGCATTCGTTTGTTTCGGTCTAAAACTACTTCACCATCCTCTTTATGATTATCGTGCTTTATAGATCACCATACAAAAGCTATGCACATAGAACACTTGCATGCATGTATGGTGAATAATGATGATTTATTAGTAACACTAAGTATTTGTGTGAGACAAAATGACTGTGTATTATACATTAGATCACACATGGTCATGGTTTCCTAACAGAATTAGTATAAGTGAGTCGGTAAAAGCATATATGAAAAGATTAAAAGAGGAAATGTCCCAAAATCTGCACTTCTAATGGTAGGAAAATGGCACATGGTACACACCACCTAGATTCTACTCTCTTATAGTTCTAGACACTTAATTTGTCAAGAAAGATTTTTTTTTGTTTTCATTGAGAACTTGAGAGAATCAAATAGGAAATACCAATTAAATTGAACAATTCAAATGCACCTAGAAAATATACTTGAAGGCTATCTGCCACAATGTTATCCAAACTAATAACAACTCCTTCCCACCAGCCACTAAATTGCCAGACATCAACAGCAGTTCCAGGTAAAAGAGTAGCACCAATAGAAATATTTTCTTGAGGATGTGGCCTGATTCTTAGTCGGTCTTGGCATCTCAGTTCTAGTTTGTCAGAAAGAGTCAATGCAGAGGCAGGTACCATCTCCTACATAGAAGCACACAAAATCCTATTAATACACCAAGAAATAATCTAACCCTTTTTATCAAAGACCACAGAATACATTTTATGCAGGCACAAAAGAGTAGATAGTGACATAGGGTGTGGGCGTGTGTGGGGTTATAGTGCATTCTGTCTCTCAGTTATACTTATATCTAGCCTAATTTCAAACTCAAGTAATGAAGCAAACATACTGAACCTGGAAATTGCAGCTTCTATACATCGAGCATCAGTTGAGTATTTACTTTGAGGTGTCCATTTGTTGCTCCCATAACATTGTGGTTGTTCTCAGGTTGGATGATGCATGAAACTTGTCACTGAGTTTCATGCATTGGTTGTGTGAAAGGCATAACTGAGTAACTATACTATCCAAGAATTCTCACTAAAACAATGCTGAAATCTCAGCATGATTCAGAGTTTCAGACAACTACACAGCATCTCTGGTACATCATATCCAGCACCAACCTAAACAAGTGAATCACTACCTTTAATTCTTTTTTCAAGTAACCCGTACACAATAAGATGCATCCATTATGGGATAATTGGTACACAATATAAATACAATGCTACCTGATATGTACAGCACAGTCACTGCCAAGTTTGAAACTGAAAATTTTAGCTATACATTGCACCCAGTACGACATGGGAATCGAAGCGCATCAACACATCAATGTAGCACGCAAACACACACAATCAAGCAGAAATGTCGATCCAAATAAAATGTTTGCACAGATTCTGTCACCTAGCGTGAGGGGGCTTGGGCAGGCTTCACGGCAGCAGCTGTCTCCCCAGCGTCGCCATTGCTTCCAGCATATGGACCTAGAAAAAACTATCAGAATAGTGAGTAAACAGCGGGCCAGTAGCGGAAGAAACAAGCGAGAGAAGATCTTATCTAGCGAGTGGGGATGCGGAGCTACTCCACGGCGAGGCAAAAGCGGCGGCGCAGGAACCCATATCTAGCGACAGGTTCAGATCTGCCAAGAGGCTGACAGCGGGCTCTAAGCCGGTGAGGGCAACGGCGATTACGCGGCGGCGGCGGAAGTCGTGCTGACGGCAGCTGTAGCGGAGAACACGCCGTCACGGTGGGGGGAGGGGGGTGAGGTCGAGCGTAGCGATGCGGGGTAGAGAGGAAGCGGCAGACCGCGAGGTCCGGTCTGGCAACCACGACGACAACGACCACACGGCGGCGGCGTAGGCCGCGCTGAGGCCCGAGGGCGCGGACGTGGAGCCGAACGGTATTTCGGATGGAGATGGGTGGCGAAGAAGATGACGACAGTGAGGGGGGAGGGGTGGGGGCAGGACACGGTGGTGGCGTGGAGCGGTGGCGGCGCCATGGAGCGTTGGCCTGGCAGGATCCGAAGGGGGATGGAGGAGGGAGAATGGGAGAGAGGAGGGGACACACGCGAGGAAGCTGGGGGCGACGAGCGGGGGGGAGGGGGGATGCTGCGGCCGCGGCGGCGGATTCCGAAGGGACGGGGGTTGGAGGACGAGCCCTGGGAGAGAGAAGGCGAGGGCGTGCTAGTTTTTAATAGAAGTGATTTCGATTTGGACGAGTTGCCGAGTTGGGCCTGTTTGGGCCTAATTTTTTTAGCCACCAACAGTCACATGACAATCTATAGCGACCAACCGTCAGATGTCCATCTGTCTCTATAGCGACAAACCTTGAGTCGTTAAATTTCTAGACTTTTAGCGACCGACGGACCGTCGCTACAAACGCATTTAGCGACCAACCGTCGGTCCATAACTTTTAGCGACCAACCGTCGGTCCCTAATAAGGGTCACTAAAGATCAACCGTCGTATAGTGTCTCCAACGGTCGGCTTCGCCAAAGAAGGAAAGAAATCCGCACCAGACAGTGTCCGGTGGTGCACCGGACTGTCCGGTGCGCCAGGCGATAGAAGGCAAGAATTGCCTTCCTGGAATACTCTCAACGGCTCCTAGCTGCCTTGGGGCTATAAAAGGGACCCCTAGGCGCATGGAGGAGAACACCAAGCATTCTCTAAGCATTCCTAAGCACCAAGACTCCAATTCCGCGCATTCGATTCTTTGTGATAGCAACTAGAGCTCCATTTGAGTAGAGAACTCTTCGGGTTGTGTTGTGAGCTCGAGTTGTGACTTGTGTGCGTGGTTGTGCTCTGATTTTGTGTCTTGTGTGCGTTGCTCATCCCAGCCTTACTTCCATGCTTCTTTGTGAACATCAAATTGTAAGGGCGAGAGGCTCCAAATTGTGGAGATTCCTCGCAAGCGGGATATAGTAAACAAAGCAAAACACCATGGTATTCAAGTGGGTCTTTGGACCGCTTGAGAGGGGTTGATTGCAACCCTCGTCCGTTGGGACGCCACAACGTGGAGTAGGCAAGTGTTGGACTTGGCCGAACCACGGGATAAACCACTGTGTCTATCTGTGTTGATCTTCTTGTGGTTATCGTGTCGTGCAAGAACTCCTCTCTAGCCACTTGGCTTTATTGTGCTAACTCCTAATCAAGTTTTGTGGCATTAAGTTTCAAGTTTTACAGGATCACCTATTCACCCCCTCTAGGTGCTCTCAGTAATGTATTGCAGTACACCTGCAAGTTATCAACGGCCGTGCTAAGCTCCTCCACACGGGCTCGAGCCTTGGCTTCCCAGTCCCAAGCAATGGAACGTGAGTTGACGGCCCAATCGAGTACCAAATCTCGTTCGGCAAGCTCGTCATGCAGATGTCGGATGTCAGTTCTTAACTCATTTATACGCTGACCATCCTCAACCCATACACTGTTTCTATGACGTAGCTCCGTTCGAAGCTGCTCCACCTGGGCTTCTAGATCTCCAATGGGGTCATTGCTGCCGCTGCTACTCTCCTCTTGCCTTAGAGCCAGCTGGTGGCGAGGCACGCCAATTGGTCCAGTGGACTTGCGCGCGGTTTCCTCGTGCGTGACGGCATATCTCCATAAGGGGGAAAACTTTATTAGTATAGTTTTTAACATGATGCATGCATAATTACAGAATCAACCTTAGTTGATTCACAACCTTCTATACATTGCACTCTACTATCTAGTCTTAAAATAAGTACTTCAGAAGGTAATGAGATGAGAAGGAAAGAAATTTTCTTAGATAAGTCTTTGAAAATTCTTTTTAAAAATGCCTCATAATATCTGCAGAGATGGGCTTCGCTCCGATACCAGCTGTGACAGAACCTCCCAAGTCATTAGGCCCACCTACAGTTGTCCTTGTCCATCGGACTTCAGACAACCCTGCAGGTGCACCTGATCACTTGACAAGTTTGGTATCTGAATTCTTTACGTTGCCCAAGAGCGTTTCACCCGTCACGCAGATATTACAACACATCGGAGGTACGAGTATGCGCAAGCAGTTACAACAACTTATTTTATATTAAAGTATAGAAAGAGTAGTATTATTCAAGACCAGTAAAATATAAGAGTGCTGGAGTAATATTATTACAACCCTAGGAGGAAAAAACCCCTCCCGATTAACAGTAAAAAGTTTTTAAAGGAGGACACTTCCTCGTGAGGCTTCAATCTGGGTTTTCTTCCTTAGGCACCACCTTGGAACAAAAGCAACAAAAAATTGCTGCTTCCTCACCTACAACAACATGGGTTCGAAAACCCTGAGTGCGGAGTGTACTTTTGCAAGTCTTACCTATCAAAATAAAAGACTCTCAAGGATATGCTGGCTTTTGGGAACCAAGGTATGGCTTATCAAGAATCAAAGACTTTGTTTACAGAAATGCTTACTAATATTGGGTCCTTAAAAATCCAGTTTTACTTGTTAGGTTAAGTAAAGTTACCTGCATCTAGAGTTCTTTCTACCCTAGTTCAAGCACTTGACCTATACTAGCCAATTTCTTATCAACCCTTCTTGTTCACTAGAATGCTACCTGTAGGGCAGTGACCAAGTCTTCATGTTCAAGAAGTAACGACGATCCGAATCGATTAATACTCAACTGAGGATCTCCAATCACACGACATATGTAGCACTTAACCCTTCCATATGTCAACTCACCACCGGGGTTCTTAAGACCAGATCAGGTTCACGCCAACCGAGAGCACAGATACACCACCATCCAGCCTCTTGCCATGGAGGGTACACGCTACTCTTGCCATCTCTCCACTCCCATTGCGTGTTATCTTATTATGGTATTAGTCTGCCCGAGGCAAAGCTTACGCATGATGAGGCATGTGACCAGTTAAAAGGTCCTCGATCATCAAGCCTACATCGATAAGGTCCTTAATCGACTCAGACGAAGACACTACACCGAGACTCCCTTCTCGTGCAAGTCAACCGCTCGGTCTCAGCTTTATTATTTTCAACCCAAAGTTTGGTACCTGGCAGAGGTACATCTTTTCCGATGTTGAACCAATCACGGCCATGATGGATCCACCATCAAGTTTTATTTTGAAAACATCCCACCCACTTGAAGCATCATCTTTTGTCAAAAACAAAACATTTTTTCTAGAGCAAGGCTAAGCATAGAAAAACCTTTTTATAAAACAAGGAATCAAGGAAAGGTAATCAAATTTTCAAGGAAGCAAATACAGCAAGTGTTTAGCACACAACTCCTATCACCTAATGCATCAAGCAAGTGAGAAAGATTTTAAAATAGCAAGGAGGTGGCAAATGCACCGGGGCTTGCCTTGTGTTATAGGTGAGTCGGGCTCTGCTCCACATATGTCAAAATAAAAGCAGTTCCCGGCCGGTGGTTCTTCAGGTGGTGGTGGAGTAGCTCTTGCTTCTTCAACTTCTACTTCTTCGTTTTCTATATACCACATATATAATCATGAATGTTCATGTAATGCTTATGAAAATGCAAAGATAATAAAAAGAATATTATCTTAGGTCTTGAATAAAATTTTGCTTCACGGGACTCTAGGAATCTAAGGTTGTTGGAGTCAGAACTGAAGCTCCTAGGGCAAGCATCACTAGAAGATTAGGGTTTTGGGTTTTTGGCATCAAACATTATCCAAATCATACCAAACTTTACCCAAGGCTTCTAATTATCATCTTAAGCTTATCCCAACAGTTTAGTGATTTTTGGAGTTAGTAATTAATTTCTAAAATTCCAGAAGTATGGGTTTTGGCTATTTTAAATACTCCATAATTCCCTATGTGGAATAAAAATCATAAAATTATTTTTATTAAATACTATAGAAAATTAGGAGCCTAGCAAAATTGGTCATGTATTTTTAGCATTTTTCTACAATTTTCTATAAACTCGCCAACCCTGGCAGAAAAAGAAAAAGAAAAACTAGGAACACTGTTGTGCTGAATTCAGCCCAACCGGCCTGCAAAAGGGGGAAAACACGCGTGCGCCCGCGCCCACGATGCCGAATTTGCGAAAAGGCCCCTGATGTTTTAAATAACTCAAAAAGCGTTCCACGGACTATTCCTAGAGTCACTGACATCTACAAAAACATCCCTCTAGTTCTATTTCTTCTCCAAATCGATCCAAGACTACGGAGTGCTCACCGTCGACCACTCTGCTGCTCGAACCAGCCAAGATTGGCGATGGCTGCCCAAATTAATTACTGGGCAAGTATTACGGACACGAAACAACCCTAGAACAAGCTTGAATTGAGTGGTTATGGCCCTGGTTTAGCCTGACCACGGTGGCGGGGAATACCGAACACAATTTCATGCGTTCCGGGTAATTGAGCGTGGCCAAGCAAAGAGAGTGGAGCCGATGAGTATCATGAGCGTATATGGGTGTTGAAACACGATTAGGAAGAGTAGGAGCAGACCTGGGAGTGGCTGGCCGTGGAGCGTGGAGGATTTTCGCTCGCAAGTGACTAAAAAGGGGAAAACGGCGCCACAACGGTTCCTGGCGGAATTAGGAGGTGAGGTTGGGGCTACACGGTCGCAAAGGACTATGGTTTCACAGTGCACTACCAATTTTGGGAGAGGTGGAGAGGATTCCGTGAATTTGGGCTTCAACCGAGCTCACTGGTGAAGATGTGAATACCTCGCCGTGGGTGGTGGGGCTATTTAAAGGCGCGGTGGTCCGGCTAGCAATCCACGACCGCGGATTACATCGTTCGTGCATGGTTACCACGTAAAGAAGGGACACAGTGAGGGAGGAGCGAGGCATGGGTGACACGGCGGTGGAAATGACCAAGCCACGGTGGCCGCCGGTGAATTATCTCCGACTAGGCTCGGGCTAGGTCCGCGAGATCGCGACACGTCCAAAGCTACCTCCCCGCGAATATCCACGGCGTGCCAAGCACGAATCACGGCGAGCGGTGCGAATCCGGGCGCGCGGATCACCGACGGCGAGGGGGACTGAATCCTGGGATATTTCAGTGTACTGTATGTAGTGTACCATTGGAACCCAATTCAGAGTGCCTGACAGCCAGAGTTGCAACGCCTAGAGCTTGGATTTCTGTGCAAGAACATGCCAATCCGTCTATAACAAACTTGTAGCCCTACATACAAACTACAATTCTGTTATAGAGATCTTGCTCAGTTGCTTACTCCATTGAGCATGAATCAAGCCTAAAGTTCTTCAAAACTCACTGACAGTCAATATTCAGTCTCTGTATTATCTGACAGCCAAACTTTAGGGCCATTTAGCTCCTAATTTTGCACAATACCAAGGCTTAAGTACTTAATCAAAGTTGTTCTCCTATAGTAGCTCTAGACTTTTGATGTATTGACCCTAGGCAAATTCTTGGTATTTTTAGATTTACAGAGCTCCAAAGTTAGCCTTGCTCACTGATTTCCAGACTTAGTCATATGAGAGGAATTGAGTGTCTTTTTGCAAATAAGCCCAATTCACATCTTTTGACTTGCAAATCTTCAAATATGTGAACCATATGACTTGAGGTACCCTAACACCTTGGTTTTTGCACTTAGGTCCAAAAGTGGGCAAATTTTACATATAACCCCCTAGGGTTTCAACTCAGGGTTTTAAGTGGTCTTTTTAGGGTTTCAGGTACTTCTAGGGTTTTGGTGCTATCAAATTCCATTAAAGGTGATATCTTATGGCCATTTTTAATAAGTTTTGAGATTTTAACTAATTTAGGCTTTATTGACACCCTAATCCTCATTTAGGGTTAAGTACCCTACCCTAGGGTTTCACCTATGACCAGTCTCATCAATACAACTTGTTTGAAATTTTTGCCTAGTGAATGCACTCTAAATCTAACAATCACATGATATGATAATGCTCATGATGTTATGCTCAAGTTTTAGTGGCAGTAACACCAGGGGTGTTATAGGCAGCGGGTCCGCTTGTCGGTGGGCCGGGCGCGGGAGGCTGAGTTGGCACTAAGGACACACATGTGTGGGCCGTTGGCGGGTGACGGAGGAATGGGTCGTGACACAGGTGTTGGCCCAATCAGAGGTTGTGCTTCTTTTTCTTTTTTCCATGTTCTATTTAGATTCGAGGTTTCAAATTCAAACAAAAATTAACTTTCAAAATGCTCAAGCAAAAACTCCATCATGGATGCATTATTACACATTTTATTCTTCTTATATATATATATATATATTATCCTATTTTTGACAATGCTTTTAAATATGTGTTTCATACACACAACATAGTTATTCTAATACAATAGTTTCTAGTGTATCGAATACTTTTAGAGCATAATTATCAATTTATAATTTAGCAAAATGGATAATAAATTCATATAGGGATTGTTTTATTAATCTTTATTAGAACACTTATTTGTTTTAGGTTTCATGATATTTTTAAAATTTTTAAGTCTCAAATTAGGATTTCGAGATGTTACATTTGGATTGTTAGAGAATTAGACACTATCAGTTTTAATTTAATCCAGAAAACCAGTATGATGTATGTGACGACATGTACGTGCATGTGTGTATCACTACTCACATAAGAAGTAAACAACAGTAAAACATGCACAAATACAAAGAACAGAGTGTACCCCGCGGAGGGATCAATGCTTAAGGCATCAGTGGCTCCATTCATACGAGATGTCTCGTGTGTATGTTCGATGTAGTCGTATGCAGTCGATGCAGACAGATGTATGCAGTGCAGTCCCTCGAACGACGCCGACAACGAAGAACCGGATCAACGTTGGTTGAGCGGACGGAGCGAGCAGTAGCGAGTACGCTCCCCAAAAACCTGATCGCCCGCACACCCGTGCAAGTGTAGCTCTACGGACGGTGATTTCGGAGGCCTGCTCTCCCACTCTCTCTGTGCTTGCAGAAGTTGGGTCTGGAATGGGCTAAGTGCAACACGTCTGAGAGACTATTCGCGTCACTGGAAGAGTGTCGACCTCCTCCGTATTTATACATGCGCAGAGGGAGGGGAACAGACTGTAACGGTCACCATCAGAGCCAGAAACTGACAACCATTACAGCCAGCCAGGAACCGAAGTGCCATAAGAGACGTCCGTTACTAGCCATAAGACAGGAAACGGTCGGTCAGTACTCCAAACAAAATGTGCAACCATTAGGAAGAAATATTCAGACCAATGTCCGATCTACCACGAGCCACGGCCCCGTCAGCGGGACGCGCGCGCATGTGACAATCCTTCATTCTTTTCTTAACTTCTCAATAGATACACCAATGGTCCACCTATTTAAGTTGATTAATTTGTCCCTTAAACTTTTAATATAGTATTAAATTATTAGTACACCATAGCATCAAAATTGACCTTTATCATTGACTATTATTGAATATTAATTTAGACCAAATCCATATTAATCTAACATATTTATTGTATAGAGGACTAAAGTGGCAGATCCAAGATTTTTAAAGAGATTGGGCTACCCTATAAGCAACCAAAAACAAATGTATATATAATGGCATGCACAACTTTTTTCTATTAACCAAGAATTTCCTCATTTTCCAATTTTTTTCTGGAATATGTAATGGGACGTGCGCCTGGCCTAGTGGCGGAGAGCTAGGAGAGTTATGTAATTTGCAATCCGCGTTTGGGCCATGGCCTTTCCTCGGCCTGGACTAGTCCGTAATCACGAACAGGCCCACGAGGAGATAGATGTCCACTTGATCCCGCGCATATAAGTAGCCGTCACGGTGAAAAGCAGCACCTGCACTATCGGACTGGCTTTATTTATGGTGTGTTCCAAAAAATCGACAAAGGTCTTTCTACACTCAGCAAAGTCAAATAACACTCAACAAATATTTTATTGACAAATGATTTTTTGCTAAGTACTTTTTTGGGCATTTGATAAAATTTTTGCCGAGTGTCAAAAAACGCTCGACAAAGAAAAGTACTCGGTAAATTAATAATCACAAAAAATCCATAAAAACAGCAAAACGTTTTTTAACTAGGGAAATAAAACCCCAACCATCACCATTGCCCTACCTCATCAACCTTTCTCTCGCGCACAATCTCATCTACCACTACACAACTATATCACATGTGCATATATTATATTTTCATTTCCCACGTATTATAACAAACCAAGAGTAAATTGATTATTTAGGTATTAAATAAATTCAAATGAAAATATTGTCAACTGTAAAGTTGAATAACTTTGAAGGATCTACAACTTTCATTTTGATAGTTTCTTCATCCCATGTCATTTACAAAATTTAAATTTCAAATTTGAAAACTTCAAACATATTTTTCTATGACAAGATTATTTCAAATAAAAAATTGTCAATGATAAAATTTCATACCATTTCAAGCCTACAAATTTTATTTTGGTCCATCCGAGGTCGTTTGAAAAATTCGAATTTTAAAATTCAAACAAAATTTTGCATGACAAGATGACTTCAAACCAAAATGTTAACAACTACAAAGTTTCATAACTTTTTAAGACATACAACTTTCATTTTGGTGGTTTTTCCACTTGAGGTTATTTTGAAAATTCAAATTTTAAAATTGAAACGTAGTTTTCATTGACAAGCTAACTTCAAATCAAAAGATTGCCAACTACAAAATTCAAAAACTTCTCAAGATCTACAAAGCTATTTTGGTTCTTTGGTGTTTTATTCATCCCACATGTTGGTTCTAATATTATTCACAAATCTTATACATTTGTCTTGTAGTTTGATAAACTACGAGATAGATATAGTTTTTATGAACAAATTTACTTTTATTTTGTCATATAAAGAAATGACCGAAACATAATTTGTACATCTTGATAAGTTACATAAATTTGTCGTTGAAAACTTTTTTATTTAAATTAATTTACTGCTTTAAAATGCGATTTTTAAATTGTCTTTGACTAGTGATGAAAAAAACACTCAGCAAAGAAGCTCTTTGCCGAGTGTCAAAAATAAAACACTCGGCAAAGAAACTCTTTGTCGAGTGTTTTTTACCGAGTGTGTTTTGTTTGGCACTTGGCAAAGAACTTATTTGGTGAATGTCCGAAAAAGCACTTGGCAAATCATTTGACACTTGGCAAAGAGCCGGATTCCGGTAGTGGTGCGCGTGACGGTACAGTTGACATGAGATGTGCACCGAGAGATTTAGTACCAGCACAAACCAGAGCCCGGGCGCCTCCCCCCCTGCTCGGGAGCTGGATCCGCATCTGGCTGACGAGATACATATGACGTTGTCGGAGAGAAATGTCATAAGAGGAGAGAATCTTTTAGAGAAGTCTGTAAATAAAGATATATAATAGAAATATTGGTTGGACATAGTCTAACGTCAATCTGAGCGTTCGAGATTACCCGAAGTTTCGGTGCGAGTAATTTCGGATTTTTCTAATTGAGGATTTAAGAAAATATATCTGAAATTGTACACGAAATATCAGGTACTCGATAATTTAGGTTCTGGATATTTCTGGTTCAGGATTCGAGTTACCCATATTACCCAAATATCATTCCAGTAGCAGCATGACACCCAACTAATAAGTATTATTCCAGCATCAACATGAAAGCCAACTAATAAGTAGGGTCACAGCTGTTGGGGCAAAGGCGCAACGCCCCCTCGCTCGATCAACTACACGCTGAAAGGTAGAACATGTCGAAAATAATTCAAGCGAAGACTAAAGAGCGCGAATGTGATACCCGGTTTGCAAAGAAGAGAAGTTGGGGGTTGTTCTTTTTGTTTTTTTCCTCATCCGGTTGTTGTTTTGGGGATTTGGGATTTTGTGGAAAACATTCACAACTAGGGTAGTAGAATTTATTTGGTTTGACGCTTGCGCTGCGGTCGGGAGCTGTCGCGTGGGTTAGTTGGGCCGCAATTGGAGTTTCGGCCCATTAACCCTCCCAAACCCTAGCCGCCTCCCTCCTAACCCCCTCCCCCCATGTGCAGCCGCCCCCCCCCCACTTCTCTCCCCCCTTGGCCGCCGCCCCCCTGCCCATCTCCTCCTCTCTCAATTCTTGCAGCCACCAAACCCTAGCCGCCCCCCTCAATCCCCTCCTCCCAAGGTGCCAATCCTTGCCGCTCGGATCATCGTCGTCGTGGTGCGAGTCTTCAATCGTTTTGGTGGAGGGAAGAAGGGAGGAAGGAAAGGGGGAGAATCCAAGGTGATTTTTGTGTTCATCCCTTGTTCATTTGCGCTGCAATTTAATTGATTAGAGGTTGCGTTTGCGATTGGGTAGAGGGGGCTGTCCAGAATTTTAGGTGGTGGGTGAACAGCAGTAGTCTAGCAGTTTCTGTGTTTTTTTCGTGAGGAATTAAGGGAAATCAGTTTGGGGATCATGTAGAACTTTACCTTACCTTTCCAACGAGTATTTATGCGCTCAATTTGGAGTTATAAATTGAAAGTTATCACCGTTTGAATCCGGGTATGTGGCTGTCCAAAAAACAGATTTTCAGGGGGATGAACAGCAGCAGTATTAGCAGTTTCTGGGGATTTTTCGGGAGTAATTAGTGTTAATCAGTATGAGAATCATGTAGGGCTTTATGTGATCTTTCCAACAAGTACTTATGCGCTCGATTCGGAGTTATAATTCAGGAGATATCGTTGTTTGAATCCGGTTATGTTGCTGTCCAAAAAAACAGATTTTTCAGGGGGATGAACAGCAGCAGTATTAGCAGTTTCTGGGGATTTTTCGGGAGTAATTAGTGTTAACCAGTATGATAATCATGTAGGGATTTGTCTTATCTTTCCAATGAGTACTTATGCGCTTGATTTAGAATTATATTTTAAAAGATATCGCTGTTTGAATCCGGGTATGTCGCTGTCCAAAAGACAAAGAAAAACAGATTACAGGGTTCATCTTGTGGACTGTTTTGGGCTAATTAGATATTGGAATTTAATTATAAATTGTATACAAAACTTGTGGGGAATTTTATGTAGATGCCTCTGGAGTTTTTGTTTGTTACCACTGCTGTCATAATTTTAAAGTTATGAAATTATTAAGCAGCGCTGCTGCAGTTTGGTGGGTGTAGGGAGAGATGTAACCCGCGGCGGGGTTTGAGTTTGTGCGTAGGTGCGACGTCGCTTATGAGCCTGATTATGTGAAATTGGTGTACTAAGTTGGGTGTCAAAAACAGGTGGTGGACTTCCGGATCGTACTTAGGGATTTGCCCGAACTTCCGGTAAAGGCAAGTAAATACAGTGGTGGTTGCTACCGTTTGGTTTGCATCCTATTCCCTGTCATTGAGTATGCATAAGTTTTAATTATGTTAATCATTGAATTCTATGATGAAGTTTATTTGTTTGGAAGTATTAATTCTCAATTGTCTAATATTGTGGATGATCATAATTTGGTAATGATATATGTGGTTGATTCCCATCTGGATGAAGTTGAAGTGTCTATTTGAATCATGTTATATGAAGTGTTGTAGGCATGACATGCACATCGCATCATCCATCTTGCATTTTGAAGTTATGTCGTGATCTTATGGTCCGACCGTACCGGTACATTTTTTAGCATCGTACGTTGCCCGAGGAGGGGTACGATGCGGCTTCATATCCTTAGAGGTATGAAGGCAGAAGTCATCCTTGCATTTGCAGACGTTTGCACTCATGAGGAATATATGAAGTGTGACATTACTATGTTACTATTGTGGTTTCTACCTGCGAGGTGTGGTAACTAGGTGCGTTGTACGTTGTATACGTGCTGCACCTTCGTAATAAGAAGGTTGTGGAATCAAGTGGTGGTAAAACAATGTTCTTATGTGGTTAAACTGTTTGATATTATTTTACTTGCTGAGATGTGTCATCTCACTCTTGCATTACTCAATGCAGGTACTTGATACATGTTGGAAATGAGGGGAGTAGCAGCACGTCCACTTTCACTCTCACAATAACGCTGCCCAGGCGCAGCCATGATTTAATTAGAAACTTATTGTCAAAGGAAGTTTGTTTATTTTTTTTATATGGTCGTGCGCACTGGTTAATTCAGTTCAGGTCGTATGTTTATCTTTCCTTGCTAGGCGATTAATAATACTTAGTATGTTTTAGTCATGATATATGTTTATACTCTGTTGCCCCCTCTTTTATGCAATCTTGCAAAGGGGATGCTGCCGAAATTTTATATATGGACGTCGGAAGTGTAGTACAGTAGCATTTCGGGTTGTTTGTGGAACCCGGAGTGTTACAGTTGGTATCAGAGGATAGGCTTTAGATTCTACGCAATTTGAAGATAAATTTGACACACTTGCACATATAGGAAGGGTATGGGTTCATATATCTTTCATATTAGTATTTTATTGTATAGATGACTAGAATTTTCTTACTCCAAACCCCTTTATGGTTTGATGAGGTATGTCGTTAACGACGTAATGCTTGATATGAAATGTTACTTCTATTTAATATTGGTTTCTTGATGTGGTTGTATTTGAAGTTATTATGCGAGTGAAGCTACTAATGTACTTGTTTTATATACATATCGTCATGATGTTTTTTTGGGATGCAATGTTTACTAATCTCTGAGCTATTACCATCATATATTTCTATATGCTTGACTGTGGATGTTTTTTTTCCCAAAAGGATTCTTGGGTTCTAGTACTTGTAGGACCGATTGTTTATTGAGCTTGTGTATAGAGGATCTAATCCGACTTGGTGTAGTGTGAAAACACTATAAAATGAAGTTTTATGGTGTTGTTGAGTTTGATTGACTGTTGGGTTACAACCCAACTTATCAATGTAATATTTCCATGGGTGCAGTGCTTTACACCTCACCTTTTTTTGGCTAGTGTGGCTACTTGCCAACTTGATCTTAGAGTACAATAGGTTTGTCTCCATAGAGCAAAGGCAATGTTGTACTGTCTATGAAATCTTGAGACTAGAAGAACTCAAGTGAATTTGCAAGATGACGTGGATAGATAAGTTCAACCATGTTTACATGATAGGTTTTCTTATTGTGTGCAACCTTATCTTTAATAATAAATAGGGTGATTTCAAGTGGATTTTATGTCTATATTATAGTTGAAGAGGCATGCATGTTTTCCTTCTATGGTTTGTTTCTATAGCCAAAAAGGTTATGCATAATTTTTATTTGTTGGAGGCTAGTCATGTGGACGATATGGACAACCCGTTTTATATTGTTTTTAATCGCCGATGATACATGGTAGTTTTTTTATATGATCAGTTCTCTATGCATGCTTGTGGAATTATTATTTGGACCGCTTTATCTTAAACAAAGTCAATGTTTAATTGGAAGTTGCTTATGTTTGTTAGTCATCTATCTCTATAATGATGTGGTTGTTGCATTAGATGGAGATTTTTATTATATGAATGATGGTTTGATAGGTCATGTATGTCTACTACTTTGAATTCATCCTATGACATTACTAGGTACAAATTGTTCAAGTGCAATAATAGGAGGTATTGTTGTATGTGAGGTTAATCAAAGTAGTTGGGTTAGGTGGATTATCTTATTGAAGTCCAATTACTCCTGTTGAGCATAGTCTCGTGTTATTATTTTCGTGTTGAAAGTAATATTTATGAAGCTTTTGCATGAGTCTGTGTCAAGAAGTACATTAGTTTTTCTTGTTGTTATCCCTCCATTGCTTTATGAGTATTGCAAATTTTATCTCTTTTGAGAGGGGGAAAAGATGTTATATGACATGAGCACCATTTGCTTCACGTCAACAGAATAGTTTTGGAGATTTCTAGTAGTTGGATTCTAGTGTAATAACAACCATGTTTTATAGTGCTGGAGACGAGTATGTCAGGTGTTCCATACATTGTTGATACATGGATGTTTGACCTTAGTGGCATTAACAAACGAGGTTGTTGAATTCATTGATTGTTGTGCTTAGTGTTCTAACCTATTTGGTAGAGTGTTATTTAAAGACTTTGTGGAGTTGCATCCCAGTTTGGTAGTGGAAAATCCTAGTGTTGATGGCACCTGCCAATGACTTGGGTTTCATTTTATATTGTTTTTTTATTGTTGATAATGTGTTGTTTGGTTTCGGGAGGCATTTTAAATTAGTTGGAGGCTGAATCAGGCTTCACTTATCTAGAATGTTTTGTAGTATGTTTCTGCATCTTTCCATAGGATGCTTAATCACCATGTTTGGTCTAAACATTTGAGAGATATGGGTTTCTTAAAACATCTTTGTTGGTGTCTCTAGCAGAGTGAGTCTTTAATTTTGTACGGAAGAGTAGACATTGAAGACGGTATAATTTGGTCTTTGTGGACTATGAAAGTTTTAGTAATTTCATGATCTTTTCAAAGAGTATGGGTTTCTAATTCTCATTGCATATAATTGGAGTTAGGTTGCTCTGAAGTTGTTGCACTGTTGTGTCTGAACTTTAGGCGTCGTTATAATCACCAATAAATCGACCGCGTTTTGATAGTTGCAGAGCACAAATTTGCGAATTCTCTTTAAGCAAAACTTGTAGGTCTTTTCAGTACCTTTTTAATGGGTATTTACTTGTAACTGTCTGTTAAATAGATTTGGAGAGGTGGTTGCCCGGATATAAGTCGAATCTCTAATGTGCAGTATCTCAGGCTGAGTTTAGCTGTAGGTCATGCAGAGTTGAGGGCTATAAGGATAAATTTGGGTGCAACTTTATTGCAAAAGTCGTGGACAATTTTCAAAACTTTTCCAACGCGTGTTCGTTGTAGTTTAAGTTGAGTATAGCAGGAGTTATAGGTTTTTGAATTTTAGTTGTCCATTGTTTCAATCTTATCAGTTTTGAAACAAAAGAGTTGCGGTTTGGAAACCAATCCTGAGACACTCATTATAATAAAAGTTCTAGGGAATGTTATAATCTTTTCAGTGAGTTTATATTTGCAAAATTTTGTTAGCTGCAGGGAGTTATGATATCATGTATAGAATGTGCTTGGATGAATATGTGGGCAGACATAACATGCTTAAATTAATTCTTGTTCGCATGATGTGAGATTAGGCTTAAATGATTTAAAAAGTTATCATATTGCTTCTATACTTATATTTGTTATAGGTGTCTCGTAATGAAGAACCTAAAGTTATTAGTCTTTCAATGAACGCTTAATCTTAGAAGAGTAATGAACCTGATAAAATCTATTGCTTGCTATTGGGACTGCATGACCAGTTTTAGTTATGCAGCTAGTTCAATGAAGTAAACCATCTTTTCTGTAGAGATGTTATATATAAAAGTTGTAGCCAACTTCTTTATCTTACTTGTGTAAAAATTTCATGACCATAGGTCTAGTAGTTTGGGAGTTATGATTTTCTCAAGTTCAGTCTTGAAATCTGTGCAGATTCTATACAGATTTCGAAGCTGACCTTGTTTGCCCAATTTAAACTTCGAATAACTTATTATAAATTATAAAGAAGTTGTAGTACTTTTCTTAATCGTTACAACAAATTTTGGATTAATTTTTTGGAGATCTATAAGTTAAGTTACAGCTGTTTTAAGTGTGATCTCTGAATCTGTCCAAATTTGGACAGCAGAGCCTTTCTCGTGTCTTTTGACCTTAATATGCATTGAATTAACTTGATATGTTTATAAATGAATTATAGACAATTCTACTAGCTTTCTAAAAAGTCTGGGAGTACCTGAATTGGATGATTGAGACTCCAATTATGGATTTTTGAATTGAGTAGTTGAATTATGTCCAAGTGTGGACAGAATTTACGTTTAGCACTGTTTGACCTTTCTAAGTGTCAAATCTTGTTGTGATGATAATACCAAGGGTATAGTGGACTTTATAAGTTTTCCATAAAGTCCTAGTTTACTAATTTTCGATGCATATTTTGTGAGTTAGGAGCAAAACAATTAACCGCTGTGCTGCTATCTAGAAATATGCAAGCATTAAGTTGCTCTCTTGAAGTTGCTCTTGTTTGGCTAAGTTTGGTTTAGCCTATAGGAACATTATATGCCTTGCATTCATATATACATTCCTTGAAGTACTTGCATATGTCAATGATTGATTTGGTGTCAGGAAAGCTTGGTCCGAGGTATATAGGACCGTCTGCTATCTTGGCCGAGTTGGCAGCTGGGCTTAGCACATGTAATTGTCGGAATCTGTGATCAGAGCACACCAAGTATTCCATGTCTTTTTGTTGAGGAAGTATTTGCGGAATCCAGACCATCAAATCGAGCTAGAGCCGATTCCTGTGTAGCAAGAGCAGACTCTAGAGTGTCGTCTGCTGCGTATCTTAGAATCCTAGGAGCTTGAGGAGCTGATGCGGCAGAAGTACTCGAACTTTTCTTTATGTGTGAGTTTTGTTGATTCATTAATCTTTCTTTTGTTGTTCCGATAGAAGCGTCAGAATTCGAGGTCGAATTCTTTTTAAGAGGGGTAGAGTGTGATACCCGGTTTGCAAAGAAGAGAAGTTGGGGGTTGTTCTTTTTGTTTTTTTCCTCATCCGGTTGTTGTTTTGGGGATTTGGGATTTTGTGGAAAACATTCACAACTAGGGCAGTAGAATTTATTTGGTTTGACGCTTGCGCTGCGGTCGGGAGCTGTCGCGTGGGTTAGTTGGGCCGCAATTGGAGTTTCGGCCCATTAACCCTCCCAAACCCTAGCCGCCTCCCTCCTAACCCCCTCCCCCCATGTGCAGCCCCCCCCCCACTTCTCTCCCCCCTTGGCCGCCGCCCCCCTGCCCATCTCCTCCTCTCTCAATTCTTGCAGCCACCAAACCCTAGCCGCCCCCCCCTCAATCCCCTCCTCCCAAGGTGTCAATCCTTGCCGCTCGGATCATCGTCGTCGTGGTGCGAGTCTTCAATCGTTTTAGTGGAGGGAAGAAGGGAGGAAGGAAAGGGGGAGAATCCAAGGTGATTTTTGTGTTCATCCCTTGTTCATTTGCGCTGCAATTTAATTGATTAGAGGTTGCGTTTGCGATTGGGTAGAGGGGGCTGTCCAGAATTTTAGGTGGTGGGTGAACAGCAGTAGTCTAGCAGTTTCTGTGTTTTTTTCGTGAGGAATTAAGGTAAATCAGTTTGGGGATCATGTAGAACTTTACCTTACCTTTCCAACGAGTATTTATGCGCTCAATTTGGAGTTATAAATTGAAAGTTATCACCGTTTGAATCCGGGTATGTGGCTGTCCAAAAAACAGATTTTCAGGGGGATGAACAGCAGCAGTATTAGCAGTTTCTGAGGATTTTTCGGGAGTAATTAGTATTAATCAGTATGAGAATCATGTAGGGCTTTATGTTATCTTTCCAACAAGTACTTATGCGCTCGATTCGGAGTTATAATTCAGGAGATATCGTTGTTTGAATCCGGTTATGTTGCTGTCCAAAAAAACAGATTTTTCAGGGGGATGAACAGCAGCAGTATTAGCAGTTTCTGGGGATTTTTCGGGAGTAATTAGTGTTAACCAGTATGATAATCATGTAGGGATTTGTCTTATCTTTCCAATGAGTACTTATGCGCTTGATTTAGAATTATATTTTAAAAGATATCGCTGTTTGAATCCGGGTATGTCGCTGTCCAAAAGACAAAGAAAAACAGATTACAGGGTTCATCTTGTGGACTGTTTTGGGCTAATTAGATATTGAAATTTAATTATAAATTGTATACAAAACTTGTGGGGAATTTTATGTAGATGCCTCTGGAGTTTTTGTTTGTTACCACTGCTGTCATAATTTTAAAGTTATGAAATTATTAAGCAGCGCCGCTGCAGTTTGGTGGGTGTAGGGAGAGATGTAACCCGCGGCGGGGTTTGAGTTTGTGTGTAGGTGCGGCGTCGCTTATGAGCCTGATTATGTGAAATTGGTGTACTAAGTTGGGTGTAAAAAACAGGTGGTGGACTTCCGGATCGTACTTAGGGATTTGCCCGAACTTCCGGTAAAGGCAAGTAAATACAGTGGTGGTTGCTACCGTTTGGTTTGCATCCTATTCCCTGTCATTGAGTATGCATAAGTTTTAATTATGTTAATCATTGAATTCTATGATGAAGTTTATTTGTTTGGAAGTATTAATTCTCAATTGTCTAATATTGTGGATGATCATAATTTGGTAATGATATATGTGGTTGATTCCCATCTGGATGAAGTTGAAGTGTCTTTTTGAATCATGTTATATGAAGTGTTGTAGGCATGACATGCACATCACATCATCCATCTTGCATTTTGAAGTTATGTCGTGATCTTATGGTCCGACCGTACCGGTACATTTTTTAGCATCGTACGTTGCCCGAGGAGGGGTACGATGCGGCTTCATATCCTTAGAGGTATGAAGGCAGAAGTCATCCTTGCATTTGCAGACATTTGCACTCATGAGGAATATATGAAGTGTGACATTACTATGTTACTATTGTGGTTTCTACCTGCGAGGTGTGGTAACTAGGTGCGTTGTACGTTGTATACGTGCTGCACCTTCGTAATAAGAAGGTTGTGGAATCAAGTGGTGGTAAAACAATGTTCTTATGTGGTTAAATTGTTTGATATTATTTTACTTGCTGAGATGTGTCATCTCACTCTTGCATTACTCAATGCAGGTACTTGATACATGTTGGGAATGAGGGGAGTAGCAGCACGTCCACTTTCACTCTCACAATAACGCTGCCCAGGCGCAGCCATGATTTAATTAGAAACTTATTGTCAAAGGAAGTTTGTTTATTTTTTTATATGGTCGTGCGCACTGGTTAATTCAGTTCAGGTCGTATGTTTATCTTTCCTTGCTAGCCGATTAATAATACTTAGTATGTTTTAGTCATGATATATGTTTATACTCTGTTGCCCCCTCTTTTATGCAATCTTGCAAAGGGGATGCTGCCGAAATTTTATATATGGACGTCGGAAGTGTAGTACAGTAGCATTCCGGGTTGTTTGTGGAACCCGGAGTGTTACAGCGAAGACTGAAGAGTGAGATTCGCTACGGAGGGAGTGCACAGAGCGGGCGAAGGCTTGGGTGTTCCCTCCGTCTAGACGGGTCAGAACGAAGACCGTCGAGAATTTCGAAGGCTAACGTGTGGAACGCGAAGACCATGCGTGGTAACCTACTCCTTATTGTAATAAGGGCCCACATATAGCCGGCCAATGATACAGGGTCCCACTTGTAAGCTGCTATGAGGGCAGGGTTGTTAGTGCATCTATCCATGCTTGTAATTAATTACGCTGTAATGACCCGCCATAACCCTCCAAGGAGGAATATTCCGGGGATAACATAGGTAACCGAGGTCACAATCATCTTTGACAGGGCAGAGCTGACCCTCGGTTACCTATAAATACCTCCGTATAGCACCATTGCGGGGGACGGAAAAACCATTGTTGCCCTAATACTCTGTGTTACCGGCATCAAACCTTTTCCTGTTCTCCAACTGTTTGAGCTAGACTAACCACGAGTTAGCGAGTTCCAACATTTGGCGCCCACCGTTCGTGCTACGAAAAATCATTCCCGCGATGGCCCCCAAGAGAGCGAATTCGAAGGATGCCACTTCCATCGACAATGTAGCGAAGGCGGGCCTTCTGGCTGAAAAGAAAGGCAAGGCTCCCATTGCGGACGACATCCCTCAGGAGGCCTTCGACAATGAGGCAGTCAACAGGAAAAGGCAACGCCAAGACAACCTGCCTACGCCGGAGGGCACCGCGTGCACCTGCAGCTCTAAGGGAGTACCCCAAGCGCCCCCGCCAGGCTTCATCCACCTAGAGGCAGAAGACATCATCAAGGACAGTGAAAATCTTTGGCATTTCAGCCGAAGACCAACTTAAACTACGAGCCTTGCGTGTCAAGAACAATCATTTACATAAAAAAAGAAATACTCGCAACCAAGCGCCAATGCATCACCATGCAAGCCAAGGTCAGGCAGATGATACTAGATGAGGAGCAAAAGGCCAGAGAACTAGAACAACAAATTCCAGATATACAAGGTGAAGGCTCACACCACATGCAGCAGAGCCCTCTCATCACTCCAACCACTTCCCAGGGGATTAATTACCTTGACGAGCGAAGCCCACTTGCACCGCAACTCCAAGCATCACCCTGGCCTAGCATCGTCCAGAGGGGATGACACCACCATGGTCAAATCATTCATCATAGAACTTGAAGGCCCAGCCCTGACATGGTACACCACACTGCCGCCACTATCAATCGAGTCATGGAAAGCCCTTCGCGACAAGTTCTTGCTAAACTTCGAAGGATACAGGCCAAACACAGATGCCCTGGCTGAGTTATCACTTTGCAGATAACAACAGAAAGAAACCATCTTGGAGTACTACTAAAATTTCCTCGTACTGAAGTCACAACGGCCATCTATCGATGACCACATAGCCATCTACTACGCAATTAGTGGTCTTCGCGCCGGAGTTTTGAACAATCACTGTATAAGAGATCCACCCCAAAACTTGAAACAACTATATTAGTTATTCGAAAAGTATGCTCGGTCTGAAGAGCTTCACCAGTGCAACATCGAATCATAGCAGAAACCCAAGGACATCCCAGTCTAGCAGGACATGGGTCAAACTGGCACACTCCGAATCCGGCCGACCAAACCGCAACCAGCAACAAGTGAACACTATCGCCAACCAATAGCAGACTGGAGACACCGCTCGTTGCCAAGAGTACCCCACACAACAGGGTCACGGCACCAACCCCAGAGGTAGAGGCAAAGGCCGAGTCCCACAACCGCGAAGGTTCTATTGCCTTTTTCACGGAGAAGACTGACGCATCCCACCAGGGACTGCCCCAAAACCAAGGCCACCAAAGACAGGATGGACAGAAATCACCCAGCCGACAACCAACGAGTTATTGCACACACTTACCATCCCCAACCATACCAACAGCGATAATTCCACAATGAACCATTCCACCCCCACTAGCAAAACCATATGTACCAGCAACACTAAGAGATCCAAGCCCTTCCTCCACCACCACATCACCAAAATCCTCCACCACCCCCACCAGCACCCAAACAAGAGGACTTCGCCGATCAACCTTTATGTGGGGGCATCCACATGATTACCAAGGATATAGCGCAGACTTCGACACCAAATAGAAGAAAGATCACTGCTACAAAGTCAATCACGTAGCCCTCACTGGGCCGGTGGTTCAGACAAAATGGTCTCATGTACCAATCACCTTCGACGCAAGATACGTCGATCTACGCAGTGCAGATGCCATGGTAATCAACTATCGAGTGGCAGGTCGGGATTTACACAAGGTACTCGTCGAAAACAACAGTCAGGTCGACATCATCGTCTTGCACGCCTTCGACCGCATAGGCATTGTTGGGGACTTGTTCTCAAATGCTAAGAGTGAAGAACAAGGCAACACAGAAAATGTTAAACGTTAAAGTCCTTCGTCCTTCAAAGCATTATTTCACTTGGGATATAATGATTTTCGGATGAAGGTTATGAAGGACATACCTTCATAAACATTACATATCATAATGAAGAAGGAATTACATGGAATATAAAAGATAACATAAACAATTATGTATTATTATCAACTCATTTCTTTTTACTGCTATGGAAAAATGGAAATGATATTGGGTTACAAATATACCTTTGACATGAAAGAAGGTAAAAGTACAAACGTGACGCAAAAGCAAATGCCAAGTCAGCGTGAACAATATAGGGTTACTGTTCATCTATTTATAGGCACGAGACGCAACCCATGTAAAATTACACCTATGCCCTTTACATCTGCTAATAACTCTATAATAATTCATCGAGGTCTAAATAGCCTTTTCATCTTTAAGTCGGTTTCCCTTTTCACTATCATGCCGAAGCTCTTCTACACACAGCTTCGGCTCCGCGCCATCCTTCGTACCCCTTCTGTGCTTCTTCACGTTGTGGTTTTAACTCAGGTCCAAAGATACATGTTCACACATTGTACTCCAGAAACATTGTTAAACCATGTTTTTGAGGACCTTCGGAAGCCGAAGGCCCCCAACAGTAGCCCCTCGCAATATTAATTTGTTAGAATGATAAATTCAGATTGCGATATGGATGAAGGCCCCGAGCCGAAGGTCCGAAAAAACACCTTCCCTTTGCTAGAATAGCAACAACCACTGACAAGCGGGACCCTTCAGTTTTTGACGTACTCGGCATATAAATAAGAGCACATCGCGGATTCATTTAACACACTCCATTGCCATTGCTTTTGCTTGCCCAATTTTTAGCCCTTGCGCACCAACACTTTCTTGGCTTTGAGTTTTTAAGCTTCATATTCGAGAGCAGTTTTTCAGCACCTCCGAAGATGTCTCAAGATAAAAAAGCTGTTGCTGAAGCAAAACTGAGCCTTTCTGAAGAGAAGAATCTTGGTTTTCTTGAATTAATGGCAAAGACAAATACAGAGAAGATTACCAGGGAGATTTTGGAAGGCTTGTCTGAAGATACTGGTGATAGCGAAAGTTATGATGTGGAAAGTGGTGGAGAAGACTTCGAAGATCGACCCTGGCGACCAAGTCATGCAGTTTTTGGAAAATCAACTATTAAACAGGGTCATCTTGATAATATGAGGGGAAGATATTTTCGGGACATGTCTATTGTAAGGGCTGATGACGGAGAGAGGACTGTGCCTACTCCCGAAGAGAATAAAGTTGTGATCTTTCGAAGCTTTTTTAAGGCTGGGCTTCGGTTTCCATTAAGCAAATTTGTGGTTGAGGTTTTAAAGATTTATCAAGTCTACCTACATCAAATTACGCCCGAAGCAATCATAAGAATGGGAATCTTTGTCTGGGCCGTGAGGATCCAGGGCTTGGAGCCAAATGCAAAAAGCTTTTGTAATTTACATGAGCTAGTATATGAGACGAAACCCTGGGGTAAAGAGCAATATCATAACAATTTTGGCTGTTATAGCTTCGGTGCCCGCTCTGGGTCAAGCTGTCCCGTGCCAACTTTTCGGAAGAGATGGCCCGGGGACTGGATGAAGGAATGGTTCTATGTGAAAAACGATTTGAAGGCACGGGAAGATATTAAAGATATCATCATGCGCCCTATCTGGCAGCGTTTCGAACACCGGAAACCGAAGGTGGAAATGGATGAAGTAGCCGAAGAATGCCAGAGGGCCTTCGGCGTAGTCTGCTCTTTCATCGGGACAAGAGATTTAGTCTAGGAGCACATAGCTTTCGGAGTATGGCCACTTGTAGAAAAGTGGGAAATGCCAAAAGAAACTATTACCAAGCCTGACGAAGGTGGGCTGATTAAGATGAAGTTCACCTTCAGATACGAGGGTAAATTTGTCGAGCCAGATGATGATTGGCTGAAATGTATTGAAGCCACAAGCGATGAACTGCTTGGGCCATACTCCAAGACGGAAGATAATGCGCTATCAGCGAACTTCGATGGTCGGAAAAAGAAGAGGCTGAACAGAGTTTTGGATGCTATTGGATTCGTCTATCCTGACTATCGTTACCCAATACGGGGTCAAAAAAGAAAAGGTACAGCTTCTGTGAAGGAAGTTGCTTCGGCCGCTCCTAGTGAGCCAACGCCGAAGAGAAAAAAGATGAAGGTTCTTACGCACCGGCCACGCTATATTGAGCCGACCACAGTGCCCGAGTTTGTCGGCGAGGCTTCTTCGGCTACTGAAGTCAAAAAACCTATACCTGCGCAGAAAGCTGAAGAGCTGACTGCAACACCGAAGGCTGAAAGAACTAAAGAGTCGAAAGCTAAAGGGACAAAAATATCAGAAATTTTAAGCCCTTCGGCAGAAGTTGGAGTGCCACAAGCTCAGAAGGGTCCGGCTATGACCCCCAAAAGGAAAAGGATGGTTAATGTTTTGGATGTACTGGAGACAATAAAGTCTTCAAGCTCTACGCCGAAAAAAGTTGCCGAAGCTCAAAAAGCACAAATTGAAACAACAGCCTCTGGAGGCGAAACTACAAAGCACCAGGCTGAAATCAAAACTGGACCTTCAGAGTCTGCCAAAGAAAAATCCTTGGAAACCGAAGAAGAAAGTAGAAAGGAAACTTTAAAGCAAATTCTGTCTGAAAAAACTCTTTCTTCAACTCCCGAAGCACCTTCCAAATTGCCTGATTATATTGTGCGACATGCTTCGAGCAAAATACTATCTGAAGAAGAAAAATGAGAAGCTCATCATTACGCCCAGAAATTAAAATATCCGAAAGGGGCGTTGATATTCAATGGCAGCGGAGAAGAAGACTTCTTGTATTGTCTCCCAGACAGCAAGGAGATCTCTGTCTCCCGAGAGATGGCAAGAAGCTTCGGATTCCCAACTCTAGAAGATGGGCTTTCAGTTTTGTCAAAAGATGAATTAGCCAACAGCTTAGCACAGCTTAAAGGTGAGAAGATACACTTTTTGCGTGGTTAGAAATTCGTGTGTTTATTTCTTAATATCACATTCCTTTTGCAGGGCCTTATTCTCAGCAATGCCCTCAGAGCGCAAAAAAGTGCCGAAGATGAAGGGTGCACCATGGCTTTAAACAACCTTCGTTCCGAAGTAATTGAACTAAGGAACGAAGGTCTTGAGAAAGATAAAATATTAAATTCATTGGTGAATAAAATAAAAGAAGACGAAGCTGCTTCCAAAGCCCAAGCTGAGGCCCAGAAGCGCGAAATTGAGGATCTTCGGAAACAGCTAGCCGAAGCTAAAGAAAAATGGGCAGTTGCAGAAGCTAAACGAGAAATTAATAAACAATGGACAAATCATTTAGAGAAAAACGTTGAAGAACTTCGTGCATCCAAGGAAAGGTGTTATGAAAAGTCTATAGAGTGTGTTAAGAAAATAAAACTAGCTTCGCCAATGTTGGTGCATTCTCTAACGAAGACAACTTTGTAAGAGGCGATCCTGAAGGCCCAATTGATTGGATCAGCAATGAAGCTTAAGCTTTTGAGGAAGTTTTGAGTGGTCGCGTGGATATCTGTGCTTTCTCAGGTGCCCGAGGAATTGTGGCTATTTTGGAGAAATCAGGCTGCGACCATGTGAAAACTTTGGCTCAAGCCGAAGCTACTTTAAGTATTGAAGATACAAAAAACCCTTCGGCCGAAGCCAGCTTAGTGGGCGGAAAATTCTTTACTGACATCTGGGAGAATGGCGGCCGAAAGATGGCGCACGAGATAATAAAAAAGAGTGAAAAAGATTCTCATGATGCAAAAGAAGCGATGAAGGCAGCTGAAGAAACTGCGGAACTAGAAAGGAGGATAGGTATTGCTTAATAACTTCTAACTTTATGTTTTATCTTTGCGATTTCGAACTTATTTACGTTTTCTATCGCAGCTGAGCTATCTCCTTCCCCAGCGCCCTTCGAGCCAACGGCCGACCCAGAAGCAAAGAGAGAGGAAGAAATCACTAAAATGGCCGAAGCTATTTTAGATGAAGTTGTTTCTCGACTGTTGAACGAAGCTGCAGAAGCAGTTTTGAAAGAAGAATAGCTGTTATTGTAAAAACATTTGGAATGTAATATTTGCTGAACAAAGTGTGTAATATTTTTATAATTTTGAATGTAATGTATAAGTTGCTTGTAACTTAATTCTTTACGATGCATGAAACTTTACATACGTACCGTTTTTGAGCCTTCGGCGAAAAAAACACCTTCCCTTCTTTTCATGCTTCGTGAAGAATATCCATATTTCATAAAAACATCCAATCTTCGTAAAATCAGTAAGCAATAGATCTTTTCATTTTAGAGTTTGACGAAGGTATGCTTCTTCAATAATTATTTTGTGCCTTGGCACTGCTTCTTCGAAACAATCTCCGAAGATCAACATTGAACCCCCTTCTTGTGTCATTGATGCAATATGATGTATGATGTTATGCTATGCAAATGATGTGATGATGTGATGTTATGCAAAATGATATTTGTGCCGAAGATCAGCAGTGACTTTTCGCTACAAGCCTCCCTTAGGAGCTTCTTCGCCTTCTATTTCGGTGGTATCAGCGTTTATTTTTCGCTGTAAGCCTCCCTTAGGAGCTTCTTCGCCTTCTATTTTGGCGGTATCAGCATTTATTTTTCGCTGTAAGCCTCCCTTAGGAGCTTCTTCGCCTTCTATTTCGGCGGTATCAGCGTTTATTTTTCGCTGTAAGCTCTACATTCCCTTTGGAACGACGTTTGAGCAGAAAACTTACGCTGCGCTCCCTTACGAACGACTTTTTGTTATTTCGGGAAACTTACGCTGCGTTCCTTAGAACGACTTTTTGTTATTTCGGAGATTCTCCTTGTAACCATAAGTTCTTATGCTTCGGCAACTTTTTTTTAACTCCGTTATTCTGTGGAGAAGGTATATTTTTACTATGGCAAAAACGAAGCTATTACAAGAAATTGAAAACGACAAAAACACTTAAGCTTTCAATAATTGTTCCTTATTAAAAAGAAAATGATACTGAATGCAAAAATTGTTGCCGAGGTAGGATATCTGTTAGTAGATATGCTTTGATTCTGGCATAGTACTATTGACTGTGCGAGCTTCGGACTCCTCTCTAAAGTCTCATTGGTGGTGAGTGTGCTGACTCCCTTCTGGCTGCTGGCCTCGTTGCATTGGTGGTGGAGGTGGAGGCTGTTGCCAAGATGCCTGAGGTTGGCTTGCCGAAGCAACAGAAACTGCAGGGTGGTTACCCACATACTCTGGAATATACGGTGAGTGGTACGAAGCAGTATGCATAACTTGCTTCGGCTGGCTCTGTTGGGCTGCAGCTTCTGCTATCTCTTTCTGTTTCTGGATGGTGACATGGCACATCCTGGTAGTGTGGCCCTTGTCCTCACCACAGAATAGGCAATAAATTTTTCTGGGCTGATCCCCAAACCTTCCTCCGAAGCCCCTGGCGCCTTTGCCCCTTGGAGCTAGGGGCCGAGGATAGCTCTGTTGCTGCCCCAAAGCCTGGGAGGAATATTGCGGCCTCTGCTGCTGACTTCCCCTATCGTCATTCTGAGTGGAATGAATTGATCTGACATACCTAGGATGGATTCTCCCTCCGAAGCCCCTGGCCATTTCGGAGAACCTGTAAGCTTCCTCCCTTCTCTGTCGAAAGTCATTGTCAGCGCGGATGTATTCATCCATCTTCTGAAGTAGTTTCTCCAGGGTCTAAGGGGGCTTCCTGGCGAAGTATTGGGCTGAAGGTCCTGGTCGAAGCCCCTTAATCATGGCCTCAATGAAAATTTCATTGGGCACTGTTGGCGCTTGTGCCCTCAGGCGCAAGAACCTTCGGCCATACGCTTGGAGGTATTCTTCTTGATTTTGCGTGCACTGGAACAAAGCTTGAGCGGTAACTGGCTTCGTCTGAAAACTTTGAAAACTGGTGACCAGCATGTCCTTCAGCTTTTGCCATGATATGATTGTTCCTGGCCGAAGAGAGGAGTACCAGGTTTGTGCAACATTTTTGACTGCCATGACGAAAGATTTCGCCATGACCGCTGTGTTGCCGCCATAGGAAGATATTATTGCTTCGTAACTTATCAGAAACTGCTTCAGATCTGAGTGTCCGTCATAAATGGGGAGTTGGGGTGGCTTGTAAGACGGAGGCCAAGGTGTAGCCTGCAATTCTGCTGACAGAGGAGAAGCATCATCAAAAGCAAAATTTCCATGATGGAAATCCTCATACCAGTCATCCTCGTTGAAGAAGCCCTCTTGATGAAGCTCTCTGTGCTGAGGCCTTCAGTTTTGCTCATCTTGAGCAAGATGACGAACTTCTTCAGAGGCTTCGTCTATCTGCCTTTGTAGATCAGCTAGCCGAGCCATCTTTTCCTTCTTCCTTTGTACTTGCTGATAGAGCATCTCCATATTCCTGATCTCTTGGTCCAAGTCGTCCTCCTGGGGCGTTGTACTGGTGGCCTTCCTCTTCTGGCTTTGGGCCTCTCGAAGAGAAAGGGTCTCCTGGTTCGGGTCCAGCTGCTGTAGAGCTACAGCCCCTGTCGCTGAAGCTTTCTTTAGCGGCATGACGAAGGTCGATGCTTGCCGAATGTGTTCGAAACTCAAAAAGTGGAAGTCAGTTCACCGGAGGTGGGCGTCAATGTTGGGGACTTGTTCTCAAATGCTAAGAGTTAAGAACAAGGCAACACAGAAAATGTTAAACGTTAAAGTCCTTCGTCCTTTGAAGCATTATTTCACTTGGAATATAATGATTTTCGGACGAAGGTTATGAAGGACATACCTTCATAAACATTACATATCATAATGAAGAAGGAATTACATGGAATATAAAAGACAACATAAACAGTTATGTATTATTATCAACTCATTTCTATTTTACTGCTATGGAAAAATGGAAATGATATCGGGTTACAAATATACCTTTGACTTGAAAGAAGGTAAAAGTACAAACGTGACGCAAAAGCAAATGCCAAGTCAACGTGAACAATACAGGGTTACTGTTCATCTATTTATAGGCACGGGACGCAACCCATGTAAAATTAGACCTATGCCCTTTACATCTGCTAATAACTCTATAATAATTCATCGAGGTCTAAATAGCCTTTTCATCTTTAAGTCGGTTTCCCTTTTCACTATCATGCTGAAGCTCTTCTACACACAGCTTCGGCTCCACGCCATCCTTCGTACCCCTTCTGTGCTTCTTCACGTTGTGGTTTTAACTCAGGTCCGAAGATACCTGTTCACACATTGTACTCCAGAAACATTGTTAAAAATCATGTTTTTGAGGACCTTCGGAAGCCGAAGGCCCCCAACAGGCATCAACCACAGCCTACTCAAGCCTGCAGATAATCCTTTATACGGTTTTGGTGGCAAAGGCACATTTCCCATCGGCAAAATAGAGCTGCCACTGTCTTTCGGCACTACGCCCAACACGCGAAGCGAACAAGTCACCTTCGACATCGTCGACATGGTCTATCCTTACAACGCCATCATGGGGTGAGGATTCATCAATAAGTTTGAGGCAGCAATACACGAACTCTATCTATGCATGAAAATACCAGACCCTCAAGGTGTAATTACAGTATATGGAGATCAACTAGCAGCCAGAAACATACAAAGAGACTTCATCCCAGGCCAGTGCAACGTGCATTGTCTAACAACAGAATGCGAAGACAACAACAGTCCTCACACAACTAAACACAAAAAAGTTAACGTACAATTGCAGAGTAACGAGGGAACCAAGACAGTCCCCCTCGACCCCGCAACCCCCAAGCAAATAGTCTTAATTAGCGAAGACCTCCTACCAAGCGAAGAAGCAAGACCTCTCTCCTGCCTTAACTGCAATAAGGATGTCTTCGCATGGTCTGCTTTAGATCTAGTCGGGGTCAGCCGCATAATCATTGAGCACAGTCTGGGCATCAATCCCTCTGTGTGCCCAAGGAAACAACGACTGCGGAAAATGTCCGACGAAAGGACAGAAGCAGCAAAAGCCAAAGTGCACCGATTACTAGAAGCGAAATTTATTGAGCCAATAGCTTATCCCACCTGGCTCGCCAATGTCATCGTGGTGCAGAAGAAAAATGGGAAATGGAGAATGTGCATCGACTTCACCAAACTCAACAAAGCCTATCCAAAGGATAATTTTCCTTTACCACGAATCGACAAGATAGTCGATTCTGCAGCTGGCTACGAAGTCATGTCTCTCCTGGATTGCTTCTCGGGCTATCATTAGATATTTATGAAATAATAAGACAGGGCCAGCACAAGTTTCATCACACCCTTTGGCACATAATGTTTTGTGTGGATGCCCGAAGGACTCAAGAATGCCAGATCAACCTTCTCACCCCTTACCAAAAAGATCCTTGAAGACCAGATGGGTCGCAACATTTTCACGTATGTTGATGGCATAGTCGTTGCGAGCAAAAACAAAGATGACCACCTTTTAGACCGCGTAGAAACATTCGCCAACATGCGCGAAGCTCGACTCCGGCTGAATCCGGAAAATGCATTTTTGGTGTCCGCCAAGGCAAGATACTTGGCTATCTCGTATCGCACAGAGGAATTGAAGCCAACCCCAGCAAAATTCAAGCTATCATGGACATGGCACCGCCACAATCAATAAAAGAAATACAACGACTGACAGGCAGATTGGCTGCACTGAACAGATTCATCTCGTGATCCACTGAGCGAAGCCTTCCCTTCCTCAAAACATTACGAGGTGCAAATGACTTCACCTAGGGCCTAGAACAAGCCGCAGCCTTCGAGTCTTTGAAGCAATATCTGTTTGATCTGGCAACATTAACCAGCCCAGACCCAGTTTTACCTCTGCTACTCTACATCGCAGCTTCACCCAGCACAATCAGCATAGCCTTGGTCCAAGATAGGACCGGAGAGGGCAAGACCCACCAATGCCTGGTGTATTTTGTCACCAAAGTACTTACAAGCTCCAAGTGCAGCATGACAAAGTTAGAAAAGATAGCATACACCGTCATTATGGCTTCGTGTAAGCTAAGACATTATTTCGAGGCACACAAAGTACGAGTCACTTCAGATCGGGGTCTTGGAGAGCTGTTCAGAAATCCGGAGGCGTCCCCCAGAATAGCCAAATGGGCCGCTGAACTCTCTAGTTACAACATCACCTTCGAGCCAAGGACATCAATCAAATCTCAGGTTTTGGTCGATTTCATAGTAGACTAGACAGGGCCTTCGGAGCCACAACAACTTCGTGCAGAAACTCTTTGGACCATCCACTGCGACAGGGCATAGTGTCAACCAGGCGCCGGCGCTGCAGCAATCATTACATCACCCACAGGACTCAAACACAGATACGTCGCGCGTCTCCATTTCGCAGTGGACTCAGATAAATGCACAAATAACATCACTAAATACGAAGTAGTCATCTTAGGCCTTCACAAGCTATGAGCCCTCGGAGTTACCATATGCATCGTCAAAACTGATTTCAAGGTCGTCACCAGCCAAATCGAAAAAGACTACTCACCCAAAGAGCCAGTACTCATGCAATATCTCGCTACTGTCTGAAGCCTAGAAAAGCAATTCAAAGGATTCACCTTACAACACATTGAGCGAAACAAGAATGAAGAAGCTAACATGCTAGCCAAAGCAGCAGTGAAGGGCGAACCCTTGCCATCCGACGTATTTTTTCACATAGTCGGCACACCAGCCGTAAGAACCCCTAAGGATCTACAAATCACACAAGACGCCGACGGGCACCGGATAGTAAATCTAATAATGGCCGAAGACTGGTGGGCACCCATCACCCTTTATCTCCAAGGCCATTACCATCCCTCCAATTAAAGCGAAGCCAAAAGGTTAAAACACAGAAGCAGAGACTTCGCTATAGTCGACGGACAGCTCTACAAGAAGGGGATAAGTCAACCCATGTTAAAATGCATAACTGAAGCCGAAGGCATAGAGCTTCTCCGTGAAGTCCACAGGGGTATATGTGGATCACATTCGGGACCAAGAGCCCTTGCTGCCAAAGTCATACGCCAAGGTTTCTATTGGCCAACAATTGTATGCGCGGCCAACCAGGTGACCCGTTCGTGCGAAGCATGCCAAAAATTCTCACCACGAATGGGCGCCCCTTCGCAACTCATAAAGCTCATTGCACATACCTGGCCACTACAGCGTTGGGGACTAGACATTATTGGACCACTTCCAATAGTGCAATGCAACTTAAAATTCACCATCGTTGCCGTTGAATATTTCACCAAGTGGATCAAAGCCCGAGCTGTGTCGACAATAACATCAAAGACAACGGAAAAATTCTTCTGGCAGAATATTGTTTGTTGGTTCGGAGTCCCATTAGAGCTAACAGTCGATAATGGAAAGTAATTCGACAATCAAGATTTTAGGGAATTCTGCAATTCTATCGGTACGAATGCAGTATTCGCATCAGTCTACCACCCACAATTCAATGGAGTAGTAGAGTGTGCCAACAGCAAGATTTTCAGCGCCATAAAGAAGAGACTACTTGACGACAAGAAGGGAGAATGGGCAGACCAACTTCCCGAAATCATATGGGCACTGAACACAACAGAATCTAGAGCTACTGGGTTAACTCTTTTCCGCTTGATGTACGGATCCGAAGCAATGGCATCGCAAGAACTAAAGCATGGATCTCCACGACCAAACACCACAGCTACTCCAGATGTCGACGAGTCAACCTCCAAGGACCTTATCGATGGAGACCATGTTCTCGCCCTCGAAGCATTGAACAGATACCAAGCACAAACGAAGGCATGGCGCGACAACACTGTCATTCCTAAAGAGTTTGAAGAAGGGGACCTAGTCCTCATCAGAACCACCAAAACAGAGTCCCGACAAACTCGAGCCTAAATGGGAAGGGCCATTCATCGTCAAGACGAAAACATCCCCAAACGCCTACAGACTCAAAACACAATCCAAAAAAGACCTAGAGCACTCGTGGAATGTAGACAACCTAAGAAATTTTTTTGTCTAAGACAGCAATTTCCAAGGCCTTCGTGCATTTGTAACTTTCACAGACATTATTTTAGTCGGGCCCGCACTCTTTTCCTCTCAGGGGGTGAGGTTTTTAACGAGGCGGAGCCATGTAATAAATCGTCGCAAAAATCCCGTCAAAACTTAAAAGCGGCACCATGACAGCGGGATGTCGAAAAAGACCGCAGAGTCGGTCTTCGGCATTTGACGCTAAAACAGTCACCGCAACAGCTAGCCTCAATAGTCGTTGCGTGCGACAAGCACAATCCAAGTAGAAGTCACCTAAGGGTGCAGCTGGATCAATATAAGTGCGTACCAGCACCCAAGGGTGTGAAGTTGTCCTAGAGACACATATTTTTATCCGAGCAAAAGTCGCCTAAGGGTGCAGCTGGATCAGCACAACAAGTGCGTGACAACACCCAAGGGTGTGAAGTAGTCCCCAAGACGCATATTTCTATCCAAGCAAAAGTCGCCTGAGGGTGCAGCTAGATTCACACAAGAGGCATATCACAAAAGGGCGAAGTCGTCACCTGGACAGAAGATCATACTCTATCAACAGTCGGATCAATATAAACATATTAATGAACCCAAGCGCGCAAAGACGCTACCATGTGCAACTTAGCGCATACACCACAATGAAAGACACATCATATTACAATTACAAGATGCACATTGCGCACAATAAAATCGCCCACATACATGTCCCCATAGCCATCCTTTGGCGAAGGGGGCGAGGGCAGCGTTTTAGCTTATTGTCACCAAAGAAAGGCGGTGGCAACACTCATTGGTACATTGGTTCTTGTTTCGGAATAAAACCAGCTTCTCGGAAATTAAACAACATCAACCTCAACTCTTCACCATCAAAAAGGTCCCGCAGATCCCCCTCCCTGAAGCACGACCCAGCCACCGGTGCCAGTAAGTCGCGATAGGTCCCTTGATCCAGTCGCGGTCCGATCCGAAGACGCGACCTCTCCATGCCCATTCGACGATGTCTTCTAATACCTTGCAAAGACTCTCCTACCATCCTAACACTTTGTTTCGATACCCCAATCCTTTTTTGCCCCCGCGGTTCACCAAGGACTACCTCGGTCGAAGTTGTCGGTGCCTCAAGGGGGCGACCCTCAACGGAGACTCCGTTGTAGCTACATCTAGCGCCACAAAATAATCTAAATCATCTTCCGAGGACTCATCTATCCAAGCAAATGGGCTCCCCAGCTTTTGACCTGCCGAAGACCACAACCCAACATTAGATTCATCAGACGAGTCACTACTAAGAAACACCACATTTCCATCCATCAAAATATCAACATTCGCGTTATCATCACGGTTTGCTTGCGCAGGCCCAGACGCCGAAACCTGCGCAACAACCGATCTTCAGTATCATACACAAAGCAAACACTGTCAGGTTATTTTCTATTACATTCTTGCAACCTGCTCAGAAGCATCCGCCGCTACAGGACCCTCAGTGCAGCCTCCTTGGAGCAAGGATTGCTCTTCCGCTCCCGCCTCCACTGTCGCAGAACCTCCCAAGTTATCGGGCCCACATGCACCTATCTTTGTCTCAAAGACCTCAGATGGCTATGCATGTGCACCAAACAACTTAACAGGATCTATCCGAGTGTCCCAAGGACCCCAGATAAACCACTTACCGCCAAGATCGCAGGATTAAGTAAACACAACTCACATACAAACATTTGCAGCGGAAATAAATTCTTTATTACAACATGAGTATAAGTTACAATAGTTACAAGTTATAACAGGGTTACAATATATATTCATTGGAGTTGATTACAAAAGAAATTGATTAAAAAATATTACAATTTGAATGTATAAAATATTTATAAGTTTTAAAATACATGCTAGCTTAAGTGACAATCCTCAATAAAGAAACTATAGATGAGATATACTTATACATATGAGAAGGCTGAGCCCACCGGCACTTAGCACCATTCACAACAGAACAAAATTATAACCTGAAAACAACAGGGAATAAAACCCTGAGTACGCAATTACTCACCAAGACTTACCCGACCAAAGAAAAGACTCTCAAGGGTATGCTGGTTTGTCGGGAATCAAGGTAAAGCTTATCAAATTTCAAAGACTCATTTTTGCATAAAAGCTTACTAGTAGTGGATCCTTACGCCAAACTTTTACTTCACAAATTAAGTACTTTTCCTGAATCTAGATTTGTTTGATCTAGAGCATTCACTTGTCCTACCCTAGCTTCCTTTTATCAACTTTAGTTTCACTTGTTATCTACGATGAGGGTCGAAGATCCAGTCTTCATATCCGAGAAGTTCGACGATCCGAATCGATTAATACCCAGTTGGGGATCTCCAACCACATGACATATGTAGCACTTAACCCTTGCATATGTCAACTCACCACCAGGTTTCTCAAGACTAGAACGGGTCCCCGCCAACCGAGAGCTCAGTACCCCACCATCTAGCCTCTTGCCAGGTAGATACACGATACTCTCGCCATCTCTCCACTCCCATTGCGGGCCGGCCTTTCTGGTATTGGTCTAGCCGAGGCTAAGCTTACCCATGATGAGGCATGTGGCCAGTTAAAGGGTCCTAGATCAGCAGGCCAATCATGTGGTCCTTAAGCAACACAGACGAGCGACCTTTCCTGCTCAACGTCTGGTCTAGATTTATTCCAACCATTTTCCCATTTTTGGTACCCGGCAGGGGTACTCTTTTCCGAATGATGAACCCACTCCGGCCGAAGGGGAATCATCACCTTAAGTTTGCTTTGATTTTTGAAACAAAAAGCCCATAACAGTGTTCCACATCATTCTTTTTTTAACAAACGAATTTTTTTAGTTTCTAAGCAGAGATAAGCGTTATCAGTTCTTTTTATAAAACAGGTATCAAGGAATAGTAATCGAATTTCAAGGAAAGGTAATGCATCAATTGTTTATCACACAACTCCTATCACCTAATGCATCATATAAGGTGATAAAGCATTTAAATAACAAGGAAGGGGCAAATGCGTCGGGGCTTGCCTGGGATAAACACTACGTTAGTGTTGTTACATTTGGTTGGCGAACATCGAAAATCCTGGTATAGTCAATCCATTCATCTTCTGTCGACATAGTTGCTAAGATATCACCGGTCCACGCTCTTCATTTCGCACGATCATTAATGCACCTACATGATATGCGAGATGCACATGAATGGATAGGAGCATAGATAGCAACATCAACTAAATCAAGAACCACATCACTTGTTCTAATAAATAGGGCCTTATCAAACAACATAAGAGTTTTTCCAAGATCATAATTTAAACCCTACAGACTTAAAATACTAAGGTGAAATGCCTACTATGTAGTTTTCATATTCCTTTGAAGGGGACTTAAGGGTAATACATGCTTTCAACTAATTTGAATAACGATGAATATTTATTCAAGACGATTAGCTTAAGTACTCAAGCTCCATTTATGACTATTAAGCAATCAACAAATATAGCACCCGACAATTACTAAGGCAAGACAATAGTGAAATGATAAAATCAGTACAAATAACTCTAAGTGAATAGCATTGGCTTCAAACAAGGGAGCCAAAGCAACACCAAACTTAATGCCCCAAGAAACAATCTAATTTTGTTAAGGGTAAGGCTCCCATGGTTTAGGATAGAGAGGGTTACATTTTATATCCTGAGAACTATCCTGAGCACAAAATTAGGAAAATTCATGCTAGAAAACCTCACAATGTTTCTCATCATGCTTATTTGTATAGTAATGAGGCATCTAACTCTAGGCATTCCACTCATATCAAAATGCCTAAAAAGAAAAATTCCTAATGCATCAAATGAGCATAACATTTCATTTAAAACTTTTGATGCATCTTATGTGCTTACTAATAAATCAGGCAAAGTAGTTGCCAAATATGTTGGGGGCAAACACAAGAATCCAAAGACTTGTGTTTGGGTACCCAAGGTGCTTTTTTCTAATGTGAAAGGACCCAAGACCGTTTGGGTACCTAAGAACAAGGCTTAAATTTGTTTTGTAGGTTTATGTGTTGGAACTTGCTCTCCGATGCAAGTTGATCCAACGGGGGAGTGAAGCAACGTAAACAGGGTTCTTGTACGAGATGGCAATCGCTTTGTTAATCTAGCCTCTCAAGGGCACTGTGCGGGGGTATTTATAGGTATCTGAGTGCCCAGCGTCCTATGTTAAGGACGCATGTGCCCTCAGACACCTAGGTTATCCCCGGAATATTCCCATAAAGCGGGGTTACAGACTGTAATTACAGGAAGGCCTTTACAAATTAGGCCCGTAATGCGCAGCGGCCACGCAGGGCCTGTTACAATGGGCCGGATCACACGTGGGCTTCCATGCTGGACGAGGTCGCAAGATGAGACGACCTCGTCACAGGTCTTCGTCCAGTGGCGTATGGGATGAAGGGTAAGTCTGCCCATTGTCTTGTCTCCGTTGGTGCAGCGAGGACGGCGAAGGCATCGAGCGAAGGGTGGCGTCTTCGCCTTCGCCCCAACATTTGCCCTCCGAGGGACCAGTTTGACTAAGTCATCTGGTGCCGAAGACGTCGCTAGATGGCGGAGACGCTGCCTTTGCTCGAAGTGGTTCCACGGGGGTTTTTGATATGACCATTGATTGACGCCGTACTATTGGATTGCGGGTTTCCCGAAGTGCCGTGCCCTGTGTATAAAAGGGGGCGGGGGGCGGCGGGTTTTGAATTTTATCTTTCCGCGCTCCACGAAAACCCTAACTGCCTTCTCAAACCGCTCGCTGCTCGTCTGCCCTCCTTGCTCTTGCTCGTCGGAGATCTGGCCTGTGTGAAGCAGACCGCCCGCCGCCGCCGACGGTACGTAGCGATGTCGTCCTCTTCTTCTTCTGCTACCGCTACGCCGCCGGCCGATGCGTCGTCTGAGGGGACGCTGAGCAATGTGGCGGCGGAGGAGTTGCGCGCCAGCGACACGGTGGATTTCGGCGCATCGCGGATGTCCTCGGTTCGCGTGCAAGACATGCAGCAGCTTGGTTATTTTGGCGGCGGAGTGGCACGTGTCTCGGGGGCGGAGGAGGTCCCCGAGCTAGAAGGCGAGTTGGTTGTCTTCGAGGCGTTCTTCGCCGTTGGTCTTCGTCTGCCCGCGCATCGATTCGTGGGAGAAGTCCTGCGCAGATTTAACGTCCAGGTCCACCAGCTGACGCCGAATGTCGTGGTGGCCCTGTCAAAATATGTATGGGCAACGACTTCGTACGGCGGGCAGCCATCGGTCGAAGTCTTCGTGAAGTATTATTGTCTGCATTGGCAGAAAAGGATGATCGGAAATAAGATTGCTCAATTTGGGTCCTGTACATTTACGCCGAAGACCGGCAAGACTTCGATGGAAGTCGTTGAGTTGGTTCCTTGCGCCCGCAATAAATGGGGCAACTGGTACGAGTTTTGGTTCTACGTTGCTGAGGGCACGGTCGAAGACCATCCGGGGCTCCCTGTGGCTGAGATGTGCTCGCATTATTACTTAGCATACCCGCAGTTTGAAGTGGCAGAGGAGGATGCAGACGAAGGGGCCCTGTGGTGCGCGGCCGGCCTGAGTAGCGGGCGCGATTTGGTTGAGGAGTTTGTCGCGTATGGGGTGTGGCCCTTGGCGCGTGGCTGGGCGCTGGGCGAAGTATGCCCTCGCCAGATGCCTTCCCGTGGTGGGATGCTGGTGCGAAGTCCCGCCTTCGCACTAGAGTTGCATAGCCGCGATCCCGCAGCATTCGTGCGTGAGGCGGAGGATGGGGCGGTGCGGATTGTTGGTCGGAACGTGCCGAAGACGGAGGGCCAGCGTAGCTGGGATATACGCGGGTCCAACGATCGCTTGAACAGGGTCTTCGAGTTGAACCGTCTGCCATATGGCGGTTATCCCGGGCAAGACGATGTCGACCGTCGCGGGAAGAAACCGGCGGCAGAGACTGGAGACGACCCAGCGCCGGCGGCCGCCCCATCCTCTAAGAAGAGGAAGCTAGGTACTGCTACGGGAGGACTAGGGGTCTCCGATAGTTTTGCTATGGAGTTGATGGGGACATGCGCGGCCCCCGGGGGAAGGATGTCTTCGCCCGAGCTCCGGGAGTCTTCGGCGCGGATGCTGAAGGTTACCGGGGGTTGGTGGCCTAAGAACGTTCCTATCCCCCGCGCGGCTGGCGAAGACTTTTTTACATCTCGCATGGTTCATGACTTGAGAGTGTTTCCTTATGGACGGAATATTGCTGCTGTTGTGTCGGCAGTGATGGATAAGGATCGTCAGAAAGCTGCGCAAAAGCGTCGGGCGGTCATCAGGCTGCCCGAGGCTAGGCCGAAGAGGGCGCGGGGGACCGCGAAGGCTGCCGCCCCCGGCGGTAGCCAGCCGACGCTGGCGGCGAAGTCGGCCGGCCCTGGGTCAAGCAAGGTGCCGGATGTCGTGAATGCAGTCGGCGCCGGCGGAGCCAAGTCTACCTCGGCCGGAGCCGCGAAGGCCCGAGAATTGCCTCCGCCGGGAAAGCGCATTGCCGATTTCGGCACTGATATTAGTGTGGAGGATTATCTCACTGGTAAGTCGTTGGCCCGTTTTTTTTGACTGTTGATACGTCGCAGGATCGGGCGAGCGACAACTTGTTGTTGTTCCGCCTGCGGTGGCGACAACGGTGTCTGCCATAGTGCCGGGGGCGAAGGGTGGCGCTCTCAGCGCTGGCGGTGAGATTTCGGCGCTCGTTGCCGTCAAGGATGAGGCGGGCACTGTGTCCCGCTGACTGAAGGAGGCGTCGCAGCGGCTAAGTCAGGTAAGTTGGGCTAGACTTCAGTTTTCACCGGTTTCGTTGGGATTGTGGTCTTATGTGTGTCTTTTAGGCGGCTGACTTCGCTGACCGCGTGGCGTCGGGGGCCCTTACGGCAGTTGTGTCTGCCGAAGTCGAGAGACTTCGGGCGCAGCATGCTGAGGCCGTCCGGGAAAAGTCGGTCGCCGATAGCAAGTGCCGCAAACTGGCGGAGAAGGTGGCCGCGCTGGAGGGCGAGAGGACTAAGCTCCAGCGCCAGCTGGCGGAGGAGAGGAGGGAAGCTAATCAGGCCCTCGCCAAGGCGCAGTCTGCGCAGGCGGAGGCCAATGTGGCGCGGGTGGAGGGTAGCCTCGCCAGGCAACGCGCCGAGGAATGGGAGGAGCGGTTCAACGCTCTGTAGGCCCGCATGGAGAGGGCAGAGGCTCCTACGTGCTCGGAAGTTGAGCGGACGCTCAAGCAGCTTATGGACTCATACCATGAGCTGGGCGCGCGGACCGCTGACTTCGAAGTGCCTGACCGAGAGTCAGGCCTTCGTTGCCTCGAGTGGCTGCAAGAGGAGTTGTTGGCGCTCCCGACCATTGTGGAGGGATTTATGTCCTATGCCTCCCTGGTCACCTGTGAAGGGGCGATGAACGCGCTGTCCCGCGAAGGGTGCCGTCACTATGAGGTCTTCGACCGATCTGATGAGGATTTCGAGCACAAGATTTACAAGGTTGAGGACCCTGTGGTGAAGAATCCGCAGGAGCCCTCTTTGACCGGATGTGGGGCCCCCACGGTCGGGAGGTGGTCAGGGAGCGGTCCGACACGGCGAGGGGTCAGGTAATGTTTGACTCTTGTTTAGTGTTGTTGAATGTGGGTTATATGTGGGCTTGCTGTATCTGTGTATCTGTGTTTCAGGCGGCGCGTGACGAGAAAATGGAGGACTTCGGGGCTTTGAACAGCGCGCGGCCTAAGGCGGAGTCGAACCCGGTGGCGGCTGGGCCTGAGGTCACCCCGGCACCGCCCCCAGAAACCGTCGAAGGCTCCCTCGATGCCCCCGCAGCCACTGCGGCCGGTGGTGGCTCGTCGCCAACCGCTGTGCCGAAGGCTGAGGATCCCCCGAAGACGGCGACGGAGCTGGCAGCGGAGGATCCCACAGCGGCTGGGTCTTCGCAGGTGGCTTAGTGGGTGTGGGTAGTTAGGGAATTTTGTATATGTTGTCGAACCTTGGTTGCTGCGCAGGTTCAAGATTTTGGGCCTGCGCACGCAACCGCTACTGCTAATTTTTTGGCGGCTTCGACCGTGGATGCTGGTAATGAATCAGATGAGTCTGCGTCTAAGTTTTCTGATTTTGGTGACTCTGGGAGTTCGGTTGAGTGGACGGAAGAGTCATCGGATGAGGACTTGGATTACTTTGCGGCCTTGGATGTGGCAGCGGCGGAGGCTTCGCCGCGTGCTGCGGATGCTGAAGTTGTGCCTGGTCCAAGTGCTGGGCGTAGGCGGCGAAGGGCGGTTACGAAGCATAGAGTGAGTGAGGCGGATGGTGGTCGGCTTCGTGTGGGCAGGGCTGGCAAGCAGGAACTGTTGTTTTCGCCGGCCGTTACGAGTGTAGGTGAGGGGGAGCTGCGAAGTCTTTTTGAGGGTGAGGAGCTGAGGATAATGCTATTTAACTATAGGGAGATGGGAATCATTTCGAAGGTTGAACCGATGTAAGGTGTGATGCCCTCGCTGTGCATATGTAATAGCTTGTATGATGAGGTTGTGGGCCTTCGCACATTCGGTATGCTCACAAAGGCGTTGCGCACTTGGTCTGGTGTATTTGTTATGTCAGTCCGGCGTGCATGTAGTCGGTCTTTGCGCGGACAGTTTGGTGTAGTCTTTTTGAGGAAGACTTTGATTTTTCTCACTTGTTGTGCTTGGTCCGGCTGCACCCTTAGGCGACTTTTGCACGGATAGTCTTTTTGAGGAAGACTTCGATTTTTCACACTTGTTGTGCTAATCCGTCTGCACCCTTAGGCGACTTTTGCACGGATAGTCTGTTTGAGGAAGACTTCGATTTTTCGCACTTGTTGTGCTAATCCGGCTGCACCCTTGGGCGACTTTTGCACTGATAGTCTTTTTGAGGAAGACTTCGGTTTTTCGCACTTGTTGTGCTAATCCGGCTGCACCCTTAGGCGACTTTTGCACGGATAGTCTTTTTGAGGAAGACTTCGATTTTTTGCACTTGTTGTGCTAATCCGGCTGCACCCTTGGGCGACTTTTGCACGGATAGTCTTTTTGAGGAAGACTTCGATTTTTCACACTTGTTGTGCTAGTCCGGCTGCACCCTTAGGCGACTTTTGCGCGGAGTGTCGCACGCGAGGGTAGCTAGCGCTGGACCTCGCAGTGACTTTGTATTGGTCGAATGTCGAAGACCGCCGGCGCGGTCTTTTTTCGACGTAAATTTTTGCGGGGGATTTTTCACTTGTATATTACATGACTCCGCCTCGTTAAAAACCTCACCCCCCGGGAGGAAAAGAGTGCGGGCCAGAATAAAATTGTTTTTTGTGAATTACAAGGGCGAGCTGGCCCTGATGAGTCAAACAAAAAATTTGCGGAGATTATCAATGTTCCAGGAATGCTCCAAGTCTTCGCCGTTTGGCGTTGCGAGCCTGTATGCGCTGGGGGATGCCTTCGTCTTGACAATGAAAGGGCCCTCCCACTTGGGCTCTAGCTTGCCCCTGGACTCTGTCCGAGCTGTTCGGACGAGTACGAGGTCCCCTTTGCTGAATTCCCTCGGGATGACTGCGTGGTCGCGCAATGCTTTTGTCTGGGCTTGGTATTTATTTAGAGCCTGTAGGGCGAAGACGCGGTCTCCATCGATGAGATCCTTCGAAGTGGGTTCGTCCACGTCGGGGACAGCTGACGAGACTGTCCGTGGGGACCCATGTTTTATTTCTTGTGGGGCCATGGCCTCCGATCCATATAGAAGGCGGAAAGGGGTGAACCCAGTCGCCCTGCACTTAGTCGTGTTTAGCGCCCAGACCGCTTCGGGTAACAAATCAGGCCACCTGCCCTTTTTTCGTCGAGGAGCATCTTCTTGACAGCTGTGAAAATTTTGCCGTTGGCGCGTTCCACAACTCCGTTGGACTGCGGGTGGTATACTGAGGCGAAGGCAAGCTTGGTGCCAATGGAGAAGCAGAAATCCTTGAAGTCTTGGCTATCAAACTGCTTGTCGTTGTCAACTGTGAGTTCGGACGGTACTCCGAAGCGGCAAACAATGTTTTGCCAGAAGAATTTCTGTGCAGTCTTTGATGTTATTGTGGATACAGCCCTCGCCTCGATCCATTTGGTAAAATACTCGACAGCGACGAAGGTAAACTTGAGGTTCCCTTGAGCCGTGGGCAGGGTCCCGACAATGTTCAGGCCCCAGCGCTGGAGAGGCCATGTGTGGGCGATTAATTTTGTGAATTGCGAAGGGCTGCCTGGTCGAGGAGAAAACTTCTGGCAGGCTTCGCAGGACCTTGTGACCCGATTTGCGGAGCAGATCATTGCGGGCCAGTAGAAACCTTGACGGATCACCTTTGCGGCTAGGGCCCTTGGCCCTGCGTGAGAGCCGCAAGTACCGCTATGGACTTCACGCAGGATTTGGACGCCTTCGGTCTCGGTGACACATTTAAGCATTGGCTGACTGACCCCCTTCTTGTAAAGCTGGCCCTCAATCAGTGCGAAGTCCCGGCTTCGATGTTTGAGGCGCTTGGCCTCGTTGATGTCGGTTGGGTGGTAGTACCCCTGTAGAAACAGGGTTATTAGTGCCGGCCAGTCTTCGGTCATGATAAGGTTGACTATGCGGTGGCCCTCGCTGTCGTTGGTTATTTGGAGCCCTTCGGGGCTCCGGACGACTGGCGTGCCGATAACATGGTAGAACACGTCGGAGGGCAGGGACTCGCCTCTGGCGGCAGCCTTGGCCAATGTGTCGGCTTCTTCATTCTTGGCCCGGTCCACATACTGCAAGGTGAACCCCTTGAATTGTCTCTCGAGACTTCGGATGGCCGCGAGGTATTGCATAAGTGCGGGGTCCTTTGCTGCATAGTCTTTCTCGACTTGGCCGGCGACTACCTTGGAGTCTGTTCTGACAATGTAGGTGGTGACACCAAGGGCCCTTAGCTTGCGGAGGCCGAGGATGACAGCTTCATATTCTGCTATGTTGTTTGTGCATCTGTCAGATTCTAGAGCGAAGCTAAGGCGTGTCGCGTATCTATGCTTGACCCCGGCGGGTGAGGTGATGACTGCAGCAGCGCCTGCCCCCGCATGGCACCATGCACCGTCGCAGTGGATTGTCCAAACCTTCTCTGTGGATGGGTCCGGCTGTGTTATTGGCCCAGTCCAGTCGACGACGAAGTCTGCCAAAAATTGCGACTTGATGGCTGTCCTGGGCTCGAAAGTGATGTGGTAGCCGGAGAGTTCGGCCGCCCATTTGGCAATCCTGACCGATGCCTCCGGGTTTTTGAACAATTCGCCTAGTCCCCTATCTGAGGTGACCCGGACCTTGAATGCTTCAAAATAGTGGCGCAATTTGCGCGAAGTCATAACAACTACATAGGCAATCTTTTCCAGTTCCGTCATATTACATTTTGATGGTGTTAGCACTTCGGAGACGTAATAAACTGGACACTGCCTGATCACGCCCTCTACTGACTGCTCCTGAACCAGTGCCGCGCTGACCGCATGCGGCGAAGCCGCAACATAAAGCAACAGGGGTAGCGAAGAGTCGGGGCTTGTAAGAACTGCCAATTCCGATAGGTACTGTTTTAATGAGGCGAAGGCCGCTGCCTGCTCTGGTCCCCAAGCGAAGTCTTTTGCGCCACGGAGAGTTTTGAGGAAGGGGAGACTTCGCTCTGCGGACTTGGAGATGAATCTGTTGAGGGCGGCCAATCTGCCTGTCAGGCGATGGACGTCTCTGGCTGATTGCGGTGGCGTCATGTTGATGATGGCCTGAATTTTGGTTGGGTTGGCTTCGATTCCGCGGTGTGACACCAGGTAGCCCAATATTTTTCCCTGGCGAATGCTGAATACGCACTTTTCGGGGTTTAGGCGAAGACGTGCGTCCCGCATGTTCGCAAACGTTTCGGCGAGGTCAGCAAGATGATTCCTCCTTGCTTCTGCTGGCGACGACGATGTCGTCCACATACGTGAATATATTTCTGCCGACCTGCCCTTCGAGCACTGTTTTGGTAAGCCGGGAGAAAGTGGACCCGACGTTCTTGAGTCCCTCCGGCATTCTCATGAAGCAATACATGCCGAAGGGTGTTATGAAGCTGGTGCTGGCCATGTCCTCCTCCTTCATGTATATTTGATGGTAACCGGAGAAGCTGTCGAGGACTGACATGACTTCGCACCCGGCCGCGCTATCGACTATTTTGTCGATCCGAGGCAGCGGGAAGTTGTCCTTTGGGCAGGCCTTGTTGAGACTAGTGAAGTCGATGCACATCCGCCATTTGCCGCTTTTTTCTGCACCATCACAACGTTGGCGAGCCACGTGGGGTAGGCCACTGGCTCGATAAATTTGGCCTCCAGGAGGCGATGTACCTCGGCCTTGGCGGCTTCTGTCTTCTCATCAGACATTTTGCGGAGCCGCTGTTTTTTCGGTTCACCGAAGGGTCGATTCCCAAGGTGTGCTCAATGATGGATCGGCTGACCCCGACCAGGTCGAGGGCGGACCAGGCGAAGACGTCTTTGTTCTTGGACAAACAGCAGAGGAGTTTCTCCTCGTCATGCGAAGTGAGGTCTTCGCTAATGGTGACCGTCTGCTTGGGCGTGGCCTGGTCGAGGGGAACATTCTTGGTCTCGTCGTTGCTCTATAGCTGTGCTTTGTCGTGTTCTTTGTCAGTTTGGCTGGCGGACGCGGGGACCTCGCGCTGGGCCGTGAGGCAGTGCACGTTTCTTTGCCCGGGGACGAAGTCCCACTCTATGTTCCGCGCAGTCTGCTGATTGCCGTAGACCGTGATGGCGCCTAGCGGACCTGGTATCTTCATGCACAGGTAAAGCCATGAATGGCTGCCTCAAACTTGTTGATGGAGCCCCGACCCATGATGGCGTTGTACAGATACACCATATCGACGATATCGAAGGTCACTTGCTCACTTCGGGCATTGGGTGCTACACCGAAGGAGAGAGGCAACTCTATTATGCCGACGGGAAATGTGCCCTTGCCGCCGAAACCATACAATGGGTTGTCCGAAGGCTTGAGCAGGCTGTGACTTATGCCCATGCGGTCGAAGGCATGGAGGAAAATGATGTCTGCTTGTCTGCCATTGTCGACTAGGACTTTGTGCAGGTCCCAGCCTGCCACGCTGCAGTTGATAACCATGGCGTCGATGTGGGGGGTGCTGTGCAGATCGACGTCTCGGGCGTCGAAGGTTAGCGGCACATGGGACCACTTCGTCTGCACGACCGGACCGGTGATGGCGACGTGGTTGATGCTGCGGTAGTGGTCCCGCTTCTGCCGCTTCGTGTCGACGTCGGCGCTGGACCCCCCAGTGATCATATGAATGACTCCGCGATACGGCTGATCGGCGAAGTCTTCTTGCTTTGGGGCATGGGGGTGGTGGATGTTTTGTTGTTGCTGGTGTGGAGGTGGGGGTGGGGGAGGTACAATTTGTACTTCCTAGTGGTGTTGGTATGCGTGGTGCTGTGGATGCGGAGCGAGGGCGTGGATGTATGGTGGAGGGGGTTGCTGATATGTGTGCGCGACAACTCTAGGGTTGTCGGCTGGTTGCGCCCGTGCCATCCTGTCTCTGGTGGTCTTCGTCTCTGGGCAGTCTCTGGTTTGGTGGGCGCAGTCTTCACCGTGAAACAGGCAGTAAAATCGGCGCGGCGGCTGCGCACGTCCCCGGCCCCGTCCACGAGTTCCGTTTCTGAGGCCCTGGGGGATATTCCTGGCGGCGAGGGGCCTCACCAGTGGGGTGCTGGTTGGCGATGTTGTGCACCTGCTGCTGATTCCGGCCGTCCCGACCGGAGTCTGGCTGCGGAGTCCTCGTCCACGTGCGGCTGGACTATGAAGCATCTTTGGGTTTCCTCTGAGACTCAACTTTGCGCTGGTGGAGCTCTTCGGATTTGGCGTATTTTTCAAATAGCTGATACAACTCCTCAAGGTTCTTGGGCGGATCCCTGATGCAGTGGCTGTAAAGGACGCCGGCCCGAAGGCCACTGATGGCGTAGTGGATGGCGATCTGGTCATCGACCGAGGGCAGCTATGACTTGAGTGTCAGAAACTTGCGGTAGTACTCCCATAGAGTCTCTTTTTCTAGTTGCTTGCAGAGTGAGAGTTCGGCCAAGGCGTCGGTGTCTGGGCGGTACCCTTGAAAGTTGAGCAGGAATTTGTCCCGGAGGCTTCTCCAGGAGTCAATGGACAACGGGGGCAACCTGGTGAACCAGGTGAGAGCTGGGCCCTCGAGGGCGATGATGAAATACATGGCCATCGTGGCGTCGTCCCCACCGGAAGATGCAACGGCGACCTGATAACTCATGATGTATTGTGCTGGGTCAGTGCTGTCGTTGTACTTGGGGTAGGTCCCTGCCCGGAAGTTGGCAGGCCAGGGTGTCACTTGCAGGTGTGGCGCCAGGGGACTTCGCTCGTCGAGGTAGTTGACACCTTGGAATGTCGCGGCGTGTGGGATGGCGTGGTCGCGCTGGGGGAAGTGCAGGTCTTCGACTTGTGTGCGCTATTGCAGGGGTGGCCCGTGTTGCAGGTCGAAGTGGCCTTCGCGCTGCATTAGCGTGATCTCTTGCTCGAGCTCCTAGGCCTTCTGCTCTTCGTCTCGTATCATTTGCCGCACCTTGGCTTGTGCAGACACACGTTGGCGCTTGGCCTCAAGTATCTCTTTTTGCTTCTGGAGATTGCGGTTCTTGATGCGCACGGCGCACAGCTATAGCTGTTCTTCCGCTGAGACACCGATGACTTCGCCGTCCTCGGTGAGGTCCATGCCCTCCGGTGGAGCGAAGCCTGGGGGAGGTTGCGGCTGTCCTTCAGGGCCGCAGGTGCGGAGAGCGTCGTCTTCAGTGGCCTCTTGGTGGGTGGTGTGGGTGAGGGCGAGGGCCTTGCCCTTTTTTGTGGCCAGCAGTGCTGCCTTCGCAGCCTCGTCAGCCTTTGAGCTAGCTTTCTTGGGTGCCATCGCGGGTGGTTTTTTTGTAGCACGAACGGTGGGCGCCAAATGTTGGAACTTGCTCTCCGATGCAATTTGATCCAACGGGGGAGTGAAGCAACGTAAACAGGGTTCTTGCACGAGATGGCAATCGCTTTGTTAATCTAGCCTCTCAAGGGCACTGTGCGGGGGTATTTATAGGTATCTGAGTGCCCAGCGTCCTGTGTTAAGGACGCATGTGCCCTCAGACACCTAGGTTATCCCCGGAATATTCCCATAAAGCGGGGTTACAGACCGTAATTACAGGGAGGCCTTTACAAATTAGGCCCGTAATGCGCAGCGGCCACGCAAGGCCTGTTACAATGGGCCGGATCACACGTGGGCCTCCATGCTGGACGAGGTCGCAAGATGAGACGACCTCGTCACAGGTCTTCGTCCGGTGGCGTATGGGACGAAGGGTAAGTCTGCCCGTTGTCTTGTCTCCGTTGGTGCAGCGAGGACGGCGAAGGCATCGAGCGAAGGGTGGCGTCTTCGCCTTCGCCCCAACATTATGCATCTGGTGGATCAAGTTGGATAATCGATAGCGGGTGCACAAACCACATGACAGGGGAGAAAAGGATGTTCTCCTCATATGAGAAAAATGAGGATCCCCAAAGAACTATCACATTCGGGGATGGAAATCAAGGTTTGGTCAAAGGTTTGGGTAAAATTGCTATATCTCCTGACCATTCCATTTCCAATGTTTTTCTTGTAGATTCTTTAGATTACAACTTGCTTTCTGTCTCGTAATTATGTAAAATGGGCTACAACTGTCTTTTTACGGATATAGGTGTTACTGTCTTTAGAAGAAGCGACGATTCAATAGCATTTAAAAGAGTGTTAGATGGTCAGCTATACTTAGTTGATTTTAATGATAACAAGGCTGAACTAGACACTTGTTTAATTGGTAAGACTAATATAGGATGGCTCTAGCATTATCGACTAGCCCATGTTGGGATGAAGAATCTTCACAAACTTCTAAAGGGAGAACACATTTTAGGACTAACAAATGTTCATTTTGAGAAAGACAGAGTTTGTAGCGCATGTCAAGCAGGGAAGCAAGTTGGAGTTCATCATCCACACAAGAACATCATGACGACTAACAGGCCGCTTGAGCTACTCCACATGGATCTATTCGGCCCGATCGCTTACATAAGCATCGGCGGGAGTAAGTATTGTCTTGTAATTGTGGATGACTATTCTCGCTTGACTTGGGTATTCTTTCTACAGGAAAAATCTCAAACCCAAGAGACCTTAAAGAGATTCTTGAGACGAGCTCAAAATGAGTTCGGATTGAGGATCAAAAAGATTAGAAGCGATAATGGAACGGTGTTCAAAAACTCACAAATTGAAGGATTTCTTGAGGACGAGGGCATCAAGCATGAGTTCTCTTCTCCCTACACACCTCAACAAAATGGTGTAGTGGAGAGGAAGAATAGAACTCTATTGGACATGGCAAGGACCATGCTTGATGAGTACAAGACACCTGACCGGTTTTGAGTAGAGGCGATTAACACCGCCTGCTACTCCATCAACCGGTTATATCTTCACCTAATCCTCAAGAAGACATCATATGAACTTCTCATTGGTAAAAAGCCTAATGTTTCTTATTTTAGAGTTTTTGGGAGCAAATGCTTTATTCTTATTAAGAGAGGGAGAAATTCTAAATTTGCTCCTAAAGCAATAGAAGGCTTTTTACTTGGTTATGACTCAAACACAAGGGCATATAGAGTCTTCAACAAGTCCACGAGATTAGTTGAAGTTTCTTGTGACATTGTGTTTGATTAGACTAATGGATCCCAAGTGGAGCAAGTTGATCTTGATGAATTAGATGATGAAGAGGCTCCATGTGTCTCACTAAGGAACATGTCCATTAGGGATGTGTGTCCAAAAGAATCCGAAGAGCCCACACAAGCACAAGATCAACCATCATCTTCCATACAAGCATCTCCACCAACTCAAGAAATGGATATGGCTCAAGAGGAAGAAGATCAAGACGATGAGCCACCTTAAGAGGAGGACATTGATCAAGGGGGAGATGAAGATGATCAAGACAAGGAAGATGATCAAGAGATTCGGGATCAAAGACCGCCACACCCAAGAGTCCACCAAGCAATTCAAAGAGATCACCCCGTCAACTCCATACTTGGTGACATTCACAAGGGGGTAACCACTAGATCTCGAGTTGCTCATTTTTGTGAACATTACTCTTTTGTGTCTTCTATTGAGCAATACAGGATAGAGGATGCACTAAGAGATCCGAATTGGGTGGTGGCAATGCAATAGGAGCTCAACAACTTCATGAGGAATGAGGTATGGCATTTAGTTCCACGTCCTAACCAAAATATTGTAGGTACCAAGTGGGTATTCCACAACAAACAAGATGAGCATGGTGTGGTGACTAGGAAAAAAGCCCGACTTGTTGCAAAAGGTTATTCACAAGTCGAAGAGTGCCTTCCTCAATGGTTCTATCAAGGAAGAGGTATATGTTGAGCAACCTCCCGGCTTTGAAGATAAAGAGTAGCCTAACTATGTTTATAAGCTCTCAAAGGCGCTTTATGGGTTCAAGCAAGCCCCAAGAGCATGGTATGAATGCCTGAGAGACTTTCTTATCACTAATGGCTTCAAAGTTGGTAAAGTTGATCCTACTCTCTTCACCAAAACTATCGCTAAAGACTTGTTTATTTGCCAAATTTATGTTGATTATATTATATTTGGGTCTACTAACAAGTCATCTTGTGAAGAGTTTAGTAGGATCATGATACAGAAATTCGAGATGTCTATGATGGAGGAGTTAAAATATTTCCTTGGATTTCAAATCAAGCAACTCCAAGAGGGCACCATCATCAGCCAAACTAAGTACATTGAAGACATACTTAAGAAATTTGGAATGCAGAATGCCAAACCCATCAAGACACCCATGGGAACAAATGGGCATCTCGACCTCGGCACGGGAGGTAAGTCCATAGATCAAAAGGAATACCGGTCGATGATAGGTTCTTTACTCTATTTATGTGCTTCACGACCAGACATTATGCTTTCTGTATGCATGTGTGCAAGGTTTCAGGCAAATCCTAAGGAAGTTCACCTTAGAGCTGTGAAAAGAATCATGAGATATTTAGTTTACACTCCTAAGTTTGGGCTTTGGTACCCCAAGGGATCTACCTTTTATTTGATTGGGTATTTCGATGCCGATTATACTGGATGTAAAATTGACAGAAAGAGCACATCAGAGACTTGTCAGTTTCTGGGAAGATCTCTGGTGTCTTGGGCTTCAAAGAAACAAAACTCAGTAGCTATTTCTACTGCCGAAGCCGAATATATTGCTGCAGGCCATTGCTGTGCACAATTACTTTGGATGAGGCAAACCCTTAGGGACTATGGCTACAAGTTGAGCAAAGTCACTCTCCTATGTGATGATGAGAGTGCAATCCGCATGGCGGATAATCCTGTTGAACACAGCCGCACTAAGCACATAGACATCCGGTATCACTTTTTGAGAGATCACCAACAAAAGGGGGATATCGAAATTGCTTATGTTAATACCCACAACCAATTAGCCAATATCTTTACCAAGCCACTAGATGAAAAAACTTTTAGCAAACTTAGGAATGAGCTAAATATACTTGATTCACGGAACTTTGATTGAAACATTACATACATACATAATTTATATACCTTTGATCATGTTTTTTCATTTGGTACAAATACATATTTCTTATTCTTCTTGTGCCAAGGTTAAGACTAATGTGCTTTCAAGTGTATTTCTATGCTTAGTCTTAAATTGAAAGGGAAATGGAGTATTCGGAAAAGACAAGACTTCCACTCCAACTCTGACGGTATCATTTATCGTTTGCTTTTACTCATGCAAATCTCAACTGGTATAATCCTTCACTCATGTTGTGGGGGAGAAAGTATTAGGCCCTAAAGGGGGAGAATTGTAAAGGGCTCTCAAGTTCTCCATTTTTGGCGATTAATGCCAAAGGGGAAGAAAGTATTAAGCCCAAAGCAAAAGGACCGCACCACCATTTTAAAAATAAAAATGTTCAAAAAACTGAAGGAAGAAATTACTTCAATTAGTGTTTATTTCAATTGGTGTCTGAGTTAATCTAAAAAAAATCAATTCGTATCTTATTTGGTTTCAAAATTTCAAGTTAGTATAAAAATTTCAACTTGTTTAATTTCATTTGATATCTGTTTTCAAAAAGGAGAAATCATTTCAAAAGCCCTCTTGAATGAGGGAGAGCTTTCATTTAGTCAAAGGAAAAGCATTTGAAACAGGGGGAGGAATTTCAAATCTTGAGAATGCTTCTTGAAATCATATTCTTATACCTTTGGCTATTTGCAAAAAGAATTTGAACAGATTTTTCCATGAGATTTGCAAAAATAAGCATGTGGTGCAAATGTGGTCCAAAATATTAAATAGAAGAAAGCAATCACGTTTATTTTTAGACATATGTATAAAGTCTTTCAATTGGTTTAAATCTAAGTAACCTATGCACATCAATCATAAATGCAAACTAGTTACATTTCTACATTCTATATTTGCTTTGGTTTGTGTTGGCATCAATCACCAAAAAGGGGGAGATTGAAAGGGAAATGGGCTTAATCATTTTCTATAATCGATTTTGGTGGTTGACGTCCATCACAAACCACGTGGACTAATTAGTTTGCCTAGATGTCTCTTATCTCAGGTGCATAAGGTTCAACACAAACCAAGAAAGAAATTCAGTTGGGGACTCAAATAAATTTGGAGCAGAGACTTGAGAGTGTGCTGCCAAGTGGTGCACCGGACAATGTCCGGTATGCACCGGACAGTGTCTGGTGCACCAGGCCAAGCACCAAGCGAACATGCCACTCTCAGGTTTTCTCAGGGCGCGCTCTGTTATAATTCACCGAACTGTCTGGTGAGCCAACGGAGCAACGGTAACCTGGCGCCAACAGTCGACTTCAAAAGGGAACAGTGCAAGTCAGAAGTCAGAGCAGAAAGTCAGAACACACCGGGCATGTCTGGTGCAGCTACAGGACAAAGAGTTCCAACGGTCGTCCGCTCCAAACCCCAATGGGCGTGCTGACGTGGCACGCACCGGACAGTGAACAGTACATGTCCAGTGCACCACCGGACTGTCCAGTGTGCCCATTGACAGCAAAAACAGCCAAAGGCCAGGAAGTGGTTGGAGGCTATAAATACCCCCCCAACCACCTCCTTCAATGGCATCCAAGTTTTCTGAAGTTCACATTCAATACAAGAGCAATAACATTCACTCCAAGACACATTCCAAAGATGAAATCCTCTCCAAGCTTCCAAATCAACTCAGTTCATTAGTGACTTGAGAGAGGGTGTTTTTGTGTTCTTTTGTTGCTCTTGTTGCTTGGATTGCTTTATCCTTCTCTATTATTATTCTCATAAGTGCTTTGTAAAGCTTGCAAGAGACACCTAAGTGTGTGTTAATCCTTGCGGGGTCTTAGTGACCCAAGTGATTAAGGAGAATGCTCATCTGGTCTAAGTGACAGTTTGAGAGAGGGTAAGGGTTGAAATAGACCTGGCCTTTGTGGCCTCCTCAACGGGGACTAGGTTCTTTGGAACCGAACCTCGGTAAAACAAATCACTGTGTTCACTTGTGTTGATTTCTATTTGATTTGTTTTCCCTCTTTCCTATCTCTAAAGTTCCCTTGCTCATATTGTTTTTGAGTTTGCTCCCAAAGTTATCTGCATCTATTGGAGCAACTCTAAGCATGGAGAACAATCTTTCTAACTCCGATTTAATTCTAACGCTAACCCCGGCCTTAGTGCAAGTTTAAGTTTATAAATTTCAGGTTTCGCCTATTCACCGCCCTCTAGGCAACTTTCAGAAGGCTCCAACTTTAGCAAAGCTGCTCTTTAATTTTTTTGCGCATTCCATGGATATCTCATAACATTTTTCTTTGGCAGCACAAAGCTCATCGGCATTCTTTTGCACTCTTGATCTTTTGATTTCGCATATCTCATGCTTCACCACTTCAACTTCAAATTTTTTAGTTGCTTCAGCAACCTTTCTCTTTAGATCTTGTACTTCGGCCTCGTGAGCTTCGGCTTGAGCGAAAAGCTTGGCCTCGTTAGATTTCAATATATCCTCTAAGGAGAGTAATATTTTATCCTTTTGAAGAGCTTTGTTTCTTAACGTGATAACTTCTGAACGAAGATTCCCAAGAGCTATTCGGCAGCTCTCATCCTTTGCTTCTTTCTAGGCCTTTAAAGCCTTGCTTAGAATTAAGCCCTGGAAAACAAAGAGTGAGCACGTAACAATGGCAAGAAAAAACATAAAAAGAATCTATTCTAGATAAGTCAAAATATACATACCTTAAGACTGTTGTAAGCAAGACTGTCTGGAAGTTAATCTTTCGACATTGCAGATAGGCCAAGTTCAAGCTTCGGATATCCTATGTTGTCCATTATTTCCCGATAGACATGTATATCTTAACTGTCTAGTAGACAATAAAGAAAGTCATCTTCGTCATTTCCACCATATACCAAGGACCCTCGAGGGTATTTCAGATCCTTGGCATAGTGTTGCACTTCGGCAATCTGCTCTTCTGATAGTTGCTTTCTCGAAGCATGTCGAACAATATAGTTCAAATCATCCTGGGAAGATGCTTCGGGAGCAGACGCCGAGGGTTTCTCTGGAAGGCTCTTTTTCGTAAGATTTTCTAGTACAACTTTCGAAGGACCCGCTTCGGCATGGGAAAAAGTACTAGCAGTGATCATCTTTGGAACATCTTCGGTTTTACTCCCAGAAGCTTCGGCAAAAGAAGGAGGTGGTGTTTTCACAGATTCTAGAACAGCTTCCAAAACACTAGCCATCCTCCTTTTCCTTGGAGTTTCTGTGGTAGCTGGCAGCTTCGGCAATATCGTTACTTTCATCTTCGGCTGTTCTGGTACTTTTTCTGGTTCTAGCCCTTTGGTCGGGTCTGCAATAATTCTAGTAGGCACAATAGGAGCAGTCTCTATGGCCAAGGGGGTTATTTCCACCCTTTCACTTAACTTCGGCACATCGGTCGTCTCGATGCGCCTGGGTCTACGTGTTAAAACTTTGATTTTCTTCGACCTCGACACACCAGTAGTTGCCGAGGTAGCGGCTTTCCTTTTCCTCCCTTGCTTCCGGGTGGGATAGCAGTAGTCTGGGTATACGAACCTGATAACATCAAACACCCTGTTTAACTGCTTCTGTGGCGGAACCGCTCAAATTATTCCAACTTAAGTGCCTAAGTCCCGCCTTAGAGGCTAGACCACACTTAATTGGGAATAACACGTCAGTCCCTCGGATCTAGTCCGACGAGGCCACTAACAGGATCAAGTACCACGTACTCACTCGATGGTGAGGCACAGAGCAAATATAATAAAGCATAAAACCATACATTAAGGAGTATTAAATTTATTATATCATCATCGGAGTTTTAGCAACAGTAGTAATCATTGTTCGGAATGCAGCGGAATAAAACTAACGATGAATGGAGGGATGGGGAAGCCTGTCCCATCACTCCTCATGCTCCTCCTCAGCCAAGGTAGGGTCCCACTCGACTGTCCAACTCGGTGGCAAGATGGACGGCCAAGTCACTCCAGCAACCATGTCCTCCAGAGAACCTGTTAAATTATGCCACAAGCAAGGCTGAGTATACTAATACTCAGCTAGACTTACCCGGTGTGAGGAGTCTACTCCTCTACCTCTAGACATGCAGCTGTTTGGCTGAGGGGTTTGGTTTGCCAAAAGCACTAGCTGAGTCTAAAAATCAAGTTTTAGCTTTTTCAAGTTTTAGTGTGACTCTCTTAAGACCAAATGTATACCTATCTAGTCATACATGGTATCAAACATTTAGCAATCAACAACTTTTGCCAAGTCATCACATTTCCACTTGTTACTCAATGTAGCAGCATGGATCAAGCAGTCTCATTAGCTGCGAGGAGCAGACGATTCGAATCGAGTTTCAAACCTTGCAAGGTAAACCTAAACACACGACGTGGCGAGGCACTCCATCCCCACACACACCAACCGTCCCCCTCGATTCCCCGTCAGCAGATCAGGGCTCACCATCTTGGCGTACAATGCCTCACTGACCCCGACTACCGTCGTGCAGTGACCGCACTTGTACCCACCATAACCGGAATGGGAGACCACGTCTCAGGTCGCGTGAGGGGTAAAGTCTGCTGCCAGGTTCAATCAGGTACTAGGCTTACCGATTTACCATATTTCTCGGCATGTGCTTAGTACGTTCAAACGCTTGACACACGGTACCACACCTTAATCCTTATTCCAATTTACGTCTCGTAGACAACCAATCCCCATGGATTGTTGTCCACCGACTAATATCGTTATGATATGAAAATGGATACAACCAATTCCTGACCTCGCGCGAGTGCAAAAAAAATCACTCAACTTCTACCGAGATCCCTAATTAGCAAAGCAGCTACTCGACCTAGTATCCATCTCAAAAGGAATCCTGAGTTCATGAAACTATGGTTTCAGACAACTCCTACACTTAAGTGCACAGTACAAGCCTACAAACATTAAGTGCAGTAAAATAGCAAATAGAATAGGTTATGCATAAAACCGAGGCTTGCCTTCCAAAGCTGGGGCAGGCAGATCCTCGATGGCAGGCTCTGGTGCTGGATCCGGGGCTACCTCCTGAGCAACTCCTTGCTCCGGCACGAGGATGTACTCTCCGTCAGCGAGGTTGCAATCTATCGAATGTAATGAATAAGACATATGTATGCTATGATATGCAGGATTTTGTAACTATTATGCATAGTGAAGAAAAACTAAGTTAGTTGATAACTTAGGGTTTCCTTGTTATAAGAAGCTCTTGTGGTTTATGCTTATCAATTTAGGTTTGAGGTTTTGCTTAGAGGTAAACATAATGGATTAAGGCTTGGATTGCCTTAAAGGTTCTAGTAGGTACTCAAGAGTTTTGCTGTTTTGGTCAGGGTAACATTTATCTCCACTACTTAATTCTTTCTTTTATTCTCTTTTCATGCTCTTAAGTTGGGTTTGAACTACAACATTGATTTCAAAATTTCCAAAACTTCTGTAAAAATTACAGTGGGTTACTATTGGTCACTGTAGTCTATCATATAAATTTGAGGTCAAAAATAAATAGAACTTTGCACTACATCTCTCATTTAGGTGTGGGCTCTGTACTAAGAGTTATTTTTGCTGGTATCTATGGGTAATAATATGCTTCTGTGCCAAAAATCACAGAGGGTTACTTAGTGGTTATTTAGTTATGCTTTTCTAAGGTTTAATGCCAAAAAGGTACTTATAACTAACTTGTTATTTGAAAAATATCAAACAACAGAACTCATATTTTTCCTATGTTCATAATAACAAAGTATTAGTTATCCCAAGGTTGGGGTGTTTTCTCCTCAGGATTATTTCTCTAAGATTTTCCTAAGTTTTCCTTGTTTGCATAAAATAAAAGGTATCTCATTTCTTTTGTACTAAACAAAGGTCTAATAAATTTTTCCAGTGAACTACATTAAATAAGTGAGCTAACAAAAATGTGGTTGCTCCCTGGTTCTTAATTTAAATTAACTTTTCTATTTTCTTTATCTTTAAGCTAAAAATGATTTAAATGGCAAACCCTACCTTAATTTGGTGTACTGAGGGGTTTACTATTTTTAAACAGATTAGGGAGTGATTAAGTACTTCTCTGATTTTTCTTAACCTCAGTCTAACAGTGTAACTATTTTTTCCTTCTATTATTTAGCTTTTGGCCAAATCAATATTTAATTCCAAACTTTAAATTCTTTTGCAATACTAAGTGTTGGGGACTTGTTCTCAAATGCTAAGAGTTAAGAACAAGGCAACACAGAAAATGTTAAACATTAAAGTCCTTCGTCCTTCGAAGCATTATTTCACTTGGAATATAATGATTTTCGGACGAAGGTTATGAAGGACATACCTTCATAAACATTACATATCATAATGAAGAAGGAATTACATGGAATATAAAAGATAACATAAACAGTTATGTATTATTATCAACTCATTTCTATTTTATTGCTATGGAAAAATGGAAATGATATCGGGTTACAAATATACCTTTGACTTGAAAGAAGGTAAAAGTACAAACGTGACGCAAAAGCAAATGCCAAGTCAGCGTGAACAGTACAGGGTTACTTTTCATCTATTTATAGGCACGGGACGCAACCCATGTAAAATTACACCTATGCCCTTTACATTTGCTAATAACTCTATAACGATTCATCGAGGTCTGAATAGCCTTTTCATCTTTAAGTCGGTTTCCCTTTCCGCTATCATGCCGAAGCTCTTCTACACACAGCTTCGGCTCCGCGCCATCCTTCGTACCCCTTCTGTGCTTCTTCACGTTGTGGTTTTAACTCATGTCCGAAGATACCTGTTCACACATTGTACTCCAGAAACATTGTTAAATCATATTTTTGAGGACCTTCGAAAGCCGAAGGCCCCCAACAGTAGCCCCTCGCAATATTAATTTGTTAGAATGATAAATTCAGATTGCGATATGGACGAAGGCCCCGAGCCGAAGGTCCGAAAAAACACCTTCCCTTTGCTAGAATAGCAACAACCACTGACAAGCGGGACCCTTCAGTTTTCGACGTACTCGGCATATAAATAAGAGCACATCGCGGATTCATTTGACACACTCCCTTGCCAGCTGCTTTTGCTTGCCCAATTTTTAGCCCTTGCGCACCAACACTTTCTTGGCTTTGAGTTTTTAAGCTTCATATTCGAGAGCAGTTTTTCAGCACCTCCGAAGATGTCTCAAGATAAAAAAGTTGTTGCTGAAGCGAAACTGAGCCTTTCTGAAGAGAAGAATCTTGGTTTTCTTGAATTAATGGCAAAGACAAATACAAAGAAGATTACCAGGGAGATTTTGGAAGGCTTGTCTGAAGATACTGGTGATAGCGATAGTTTTGATGTGGAAAGTGGTGGAGAAGACTCCGAAGATCGACCCTGGCGACCAAGTCATACAGTTTTTGGAAAATCAACTATTAAATAGAGTCATCTTGATAATATGAGGGGAAGATATTTTCGGGACATGTCTATTGTAAGGGCTGATGACGGAGAGAGGACTGTGCCTACTCCCGAAGAGAATGAAGTTGTGATCTTCCAAAGCTTTTTTAAGGCTGGGCTTCGGTTTCCATTAAGCAAATTTGTGGTTGAGGTTTTAAAGATTTATCAAGTCTACCTACATCAAATTACGCCCGAAGCAATCATAATAATGGGAATCTTTGTCTGGGCCGTGAGGAGCCAGGGCTTGGAGCCAAATGCAAAAAACTTTTGTAATTTACATGAGCTATTATATGAGACGAAACCCTGGGGTAAAGAGCAATATCATAACAATTTTGGCTGTTATAGCTTCGGTGCCCGCTCTGGGTCAAGCTGTCCCGTGCCAACTTTTCGGAAGAGATGGCCCGAGGACTGGATGAAGGAATGGTTCTATGTGAAAAACAATTTGAAGGCACGAGAAGATATTAAAGATATTATCATGCGCCCTATCTGGTAGCGTTTCGGACTCCGGAAACCGAAGGTGGAAACGGATGAAGCAGCCGAAGAATGCCAGAGGGCCTTCGGCGTAGTCTGCTCTTTCATCAGGACAAGAGATTTAGTTTAAGAGCACGTGGCCTACAGGATATGGCCATTGGTAGCTAACTGGGAAATGCCGAAGGAAACCATCAGCAACCCACACGAAGGTGGTCTAGTTCGACTAAAATATACCTTCAGGTTCGTAGACCAGTTTATTGAGCTAGACGACGATTGGTTGAAATGCGTTGAAGCTACAAGTGATGAAGTGCTCGGACCGTACTCAAAGGCAGAAGATACTGCGCTATCAGCGGCCTTCGGAGGCCGGAAAAAGAAGAGGCTGAACAGAGTTTTCGATGCTATCGGATTTGTCTATCCTGACTACCGTTACCCAATACAGGGTCAAAAAAGAAAAGGTACAGTTTCTGTGAAGGAAGTTGCTTCGGCCGCTCCTAGTGAGCCAACGCCGAAGAGAAAAAAGATGAAGGTTCTTACGCACCGGCCACGCTATATTGAGCCGGCCACGGTGCCCGAGTTTGTCGGCGAGGCTTCTTCGGCTACTGAAGCCAAAAAACCTATACCTGCGGAGAAAGCTGAAGAGCTGTGTGCAACACCGAAGGCTGAAAAAACTGAAGAGTCAAAAGCTGAAGGGACAAAAATATCAGAAATTTTAAGCCCTTCGGCAGAAGTTGGAGTGCCACAAGCTCAGAAGGGTCCGGCTGTGACCCCCAAAAGGAAAAGGATGGTTAATGTTTTGTATGTACTGGAGACAATAAAGTCTTCAAGCTCTACGCCGAAAAAAGTTGCCGAAGCTCAAAAAGCACAAAATGAAACAACAGCCTCTGGAGGCGAAACTACAAAGCACCAGGCTGAAATCAAAACTGGACCTTCAGAGTCTGCCAAAGAAAAAACCTTGGAAACCGAAGGAGAAAATAGAAAGGAAACTTTAAAGCAAATTCTGTCTGAAAAAACTCTTTCTTCAACTCCCGAAGCACCTTCCAAATTGCCTGATTATATTATGCGACATGCTTCGGGCAAAATACTATCTGAAGAAGAAAAACGAGAAGCTCATCATTACGCCCAGAAATTAAAATATCCGAAAGGGGCGTTGATATTCAATGGCAGTGGAGAAGAAGACTTCTTGTACTGTCTCCCAGACAGCAAGGAGATCTCTGTCTGCCGGGAGATGGCACGAAGCTTCGGATTCCCAACTCTAGAAGATGGGCTTTCAGTTTTGTCAAAAGATGAATTGGCCGACAGCTTAGCATATAACAGCTTAAAGGTGAGAAAATACACTTTTTGCGTGGTTAGAAATCTGTGTGTTTATTTATTAATATCACATTCCTTTTGTAGGGCCTTATTCTCAGCAATGCCCTTAGAGCGCAAAAAAGTGCCGAAGATGAAGGGTGCACCATGGCTTTAAACAACCTTCCTTCCGAAGTAATTGATCTAAGGAACGAAGGCCTTGAGAAAGATTAAATATTAAATTCAATGCTGAATAAAATAAAAGAAGACGAGGCTGCTTCCAAAGCCCAAGCTGAGGCCCAGAAGCGCGAAATTGAGGATCTTCGGAAACAGCTAGCCGAAGCTAAAGAAAAATGCGCAGTTGCAGAAGCTAAATGAGAAATTAGTGAACAATGGACAAATCATTTAGAGAAAAACGTTGAAGAACTTCGTGCATCCAAGGAAAGGTGTTATGAAAAGTCTATAGAGTGTGTTAAGAAAATAAAAACTAGCTTCGCCAATGTTGGCGCACTCTCTAACGAAGACAACTTCGTAAGAGGTGATCCTGAAGGCCCAATTGATTGGATCAGCAACAAAGCTGAAGCTTTTGAGGAAGTTCTGAGTGGTCGCGGGGATATCTGCGCTTTCTCAGGTACCCGAGGAATCATGGCTATTTTGGAGAAATCAGGCTGCGACCATGTGAAAACTTTAGCTCAAGCCGAAGCTACTTTAAGTATTGAAGATACAAAAGACCCTTCGGCCAAGGCCAGCTTAGTGGGCGGAAAATTCTTTACTGACATCTGGGAGAATGGTGGCCGAAAGATGGCGCACGAGATAATAAAAAAGAGTGAAAAAGATTCTCATGATACAAAAGAAGCGATGAAGGCAGCTGAAAAAACTGCGGAACTAGAAAGGAGGATAGGTATTGCTTAATAAGTTCTAACATTATGTTTTATTATTTTTTTACGACTCCGAACTTATTTACGTTTTCTATCGCAGCTGAGCTATCTCCTTCCCCAGAGCCCTTCGAGCCAACGGCCGACCCAGAAGCAAAGAGAGAGGAAGAAATCACTAAAATGGCCGAAGCTATTTTAGATGAAGCTATTTCTCGACTGTTGAACGAAGCTACGGAAGCAGTTTTGAAAGAAGAATAGCTGTTAATGTAAAAACATTTGGAATGTATTATTTGCTGAACAAAGTGTGTAATATTTTTATAATTTTGAATGTAATATATAAGTTGCTTGTAACTTAATTCTTTACGATGCATGAAACTTTACATACATACCGTTTTTGAGCCTTCGGCGAAAAAAACACCTTCCCTTCTTTTCATGCTTCGTGAAGAATATCCATATTTCATAAAAACATCCAGTCGTCGTAAAATCAGTAAGCAATAGATCTTTTTATTTTAGAGTTTGACTAAGATATGCTTCTTCAATAATTATTTTGTGCCTTGGCACTGCTTCTTCGAGACAATCTCCGAAGATCAACATTGAACCCCCTTCTTGCGTTGTTGATGCAATATGATGTATGATGTTATGCTATGCAAATGATGTGATGATGTGATGTTATGCAAAATGACATTTGTGCCGAAGATCAGCGCTGACTTTTCGCTGCAAGCCTCCCTTAGGAGCTTCTTCGCCTTCTATTTCGGCGGTATCAGCGTTTATTTTTCGCTGTAAGCCTCCCTTAGGAGCTTCTTCGCCTTCTACTTCGGCGGTATCAGCGTTTATTTTTCGCTGTAAGCCTCCCTTAGGAGCTTCTTCGCCTTCTACTTCGGCGGTATCAGCGTTTATTTTTTGCTGTAAGCTCTGCATTCCCTTTGGAACGACTTTTGAGCAGAAAACTTACGCTGCGCTCCCTTAGGAACGACTTTTTGTTGCTTCGAGAAACTTACGCTGCGTTCCTTAAAACGACTTTTTGTTATTTCGGAGGTTCTCCTTGTAACCATAAGTTCTTATGCTTCGGCAACTTCGTTATTCTGTGGAGAAGGTATATTTTTACTATGGCAAAAACGAAGCTATTACAAGAAATTGAAAACGACAAAAAACACTTAGGCTTTCAATAATTGTGTCTTATTAAAAATAAAATGATACTGAATGCAAAAACTGTTGCCGAGGTAGGATATCTGTTAGTAGATATGCTTCGATTCTGGCACAATACTATTGACTGTGCGAGCTTCGGACTCCTCTCTGAAGTCTCGTTGGTGGTGAGTGTGCTGACTCCCTTCTGGCTGCTGGCCTCGTTGCATTGGTGGTGGAGGTGGAGGCTGTTGCCAAGATGCCTGAGGTTGGCTTGCCGAAGCAACAGAAGCTGCAGGGTGGTTACCCACATACTCTGGAATATATGGTGAGTGGTACGAAGCAGTATGCATAACTTGCTTCGGCTGGCTCTATTGGGCTGCAGCTTCTGCTATCTCTTTCTGTTTCTGAATGGTGACATGGCACATCCTGGTAGTGTGGCTCTTGTCCTCACCACAGAATAGGCAATAAATTTTTCTAGGCTGATCCCCAAACCTTCCTCCGAAGCCCCTGGCGCCTCTGCCCCTTGGAGCTGGGGGCCAAGGATAGCTCTGTTGCTGCCCCGAAGCCTAAGAGGAATATTGCGGCCTCTGCTGCTGACTTCCCCTGTTGTCATTTTGAGTGGAATGAATTGATCTGACATGCCTAGGATGGATTCTCCCTCCGAAGCCCCTGGCCATTTCGGAGAACCTGTAAGCTTCCTCCCTTCTCTTTCGAAGTAGTTTCTCCAGGGTCTAAGAGGGCTTCCTGGCGAAGTATTGGGCTGAAGGTCCTGGCCGAAGCCCCTTAATCATGGCCTCAATGACAATTTCATTCGGCACTGTTGGCGCTTGTGCCCTCAGGCGCAAGAACCTTCGGACATACGCTTGGAGGTATTCTTCTTGATCTTGCGTGCACTGGAACAAAGCTTGAGCGGTAACTGGCTTCGTCTGAAACCCTTGAAAACTGGTGACCAGCATGTCCTTCAGCTTTTGCCATGATGTGATTGTTCCTGGCCGAAGAGAGGAGTACCAGGTTTGTGCAACATTTTTGACTGCCATGACGAAAGATTTCGCCATGACCGTTGTATTGCCGCCATAGGAAGATATTGTTGCTTCGTAACTCATCAGAAACTGCTTTAGATCTGAGTGTCCGTCATACATGGGGAGCTGGGGTGGCTTGTAAGATGGAGGCCAAGGTGTAGCCTGCAGTTCTGCTGACAGAGGAGAAGCATCATCAAAAGCAAAATTTCCGTGATGGAAATCCTCATACCAGTCATCCTCGTTGAAGAAGCCCTCTTGATGAAGCTCTCTGTGCTGAGGCCTTCAGTTTTGCTCGTCTTGAGCAAGATGACGAACTTCTTCAGAGGCTTCGTCTATCTGCATTTGTAGATCAGCTAGCCGAGCCATCTTTTCCTTCTTCCTTTGTACTTGCTGATGGAGCATCTCCATATTCCTGATCTCTTGGTCCAAGTCGTCCTCCTGGGGCATTGGACTGGTGGCCTTTGTGGCGGAACTGCCCGAATTATTCCAACTTAAGTGCCTGAGCCCTGCCTTAGAGGCTAGACCACACTTAAATGGGAATAATCCGTCAATCCCTCGGATCTAGTCCGACACGGCCACTGATAGGATCAAGTACCACAATCTCACTCGAAGGTGAGTCACAGAGCAAATACAATAAAGCATAAAACCATATATGAAGGAGTATTAAATTATTACATCACCATCGGAGTTTCGCAAAAGTAGTCATCATTGTTCGAAGTGCAGCGGAATAAAACTAACGGTAAATAAACAGAGAGATGGGGAAGCCTGTCCCATCACTCCTCATGCTCCTCCTCAGCCGAGGTGGGGTCCCACTCGACAGTCCAACCCGGTGGCAAGATGGACGTCCAAGTCACTCCAGCAGCCATGTCCTCCAGAGAACCTGTAAAATTATGCCACAAGCAAGGCTAAGTATACTAATACTCAGCTAGACTTACCCGGTTTGAGGAGTCTACTCCTCTACCTCTAGACATGCAGCTGTTTGGCTGTGGGGTTTGGTTGCCAAAAGCACTAGCTGAGTTTCTAAATCAAGTTTTTAACTTTATCAAATTAAGTGTGACTCTCTTAAGGCTAAAGATGTACTATCTATTCATACATAGTAGCAAACATTTTTAGCAATCAACATCTTGTATCATCTCAGCACAATTCCACTTGTTACTCAATGTAGCAGCATGGATCAAGCAGTCTCATTAGCTGCGAGAAGCAGACGATTCGAATCGAGTTTTTATCCTTGCAAGGTAAACCTAAACACACGACATGTAGGGGCACTCTGTCCCCACACACATCAACCGTCCCCATCGATTCCCCGTCAGCAGATCAGGGCTCACCGCCTTGGCGTACAATGCCTCACTGACCCCGACTGCCATCGTGCAGTGACCGCACTTGTACCCACCATAACCGGAATGGGAGACCACGTCTCAGGTCGCGTGAGGGGTAAAGTCTACTGCCAGGTTCAATCAGGTACTAGGCTTACCGATTTACCATATTTCTCGGCATGTGCTTAGTACGTTCAAACGCTTGACTCACGGTACCACACCTTAATCCTTATTCCAATTTTTATCCCGTGGACAACCAATCCCCATGGATTGTTGTCCACAAACCAGCACCATTATGATAGAAAGTGGATACAACCAATTTCTTGACCTCGCGCGAGTGCTAGAAAAATCACTCGACTTCTACCGAGATCCTAATTAATAAAGCAGCTACTCGACCTAGCATACTAGTACTCATCTCAACAGGATTCCTGAGATCATGCAACTAGGGTTTCAAACAACTCCTACACCTAAGTGCACAATCAATCCTACAATCATTAAGTGAAGTAAAATAGCATAAATAACAGGTTATGCATAAACCGGGGCTTGCCTTCCAAAGCAGTGGCAGGCAGGTCCTCTGGTGCAGGCTCTGGTGCTGGATCTGGGGCTACCTCCTGAGCAGCTCCTTGCTCCGGCACGAGGACGTACTCACCGTCAGCAAGGTTACAGTCTATCGAATGCAATGAACATGGATGTCATGATGCTGCAGGATTTAATAACATTGTGCAAAGAAGAAAACTAAGTTAAGGAGTAACTTAGGGTTTCTTGGTCATGTGGGGCTTCTAGTGGGTTATGCTTATCACTTTTAGGCTTAGGTTTTTATTGTTGAGGATAATCATAGGGAATTTGTATTGCCTTTTTATATACTTCAGTGGACAAGTTATAAGGAGTTTTTAGGATGACACTAATTTCCTGTTGTTCACTTTTCCCTTTCTTTGCTTTCTACTTATGGTTTCTAGTGAAGGTTTGAACTATGATAGGGGTTTAATATTTTCCAAAAATTCTGTAAAAATTACAGTGGGTTGTCATTTGCTATCCTAGCATGTCTTAAGAATTTGAGGCTTGAAATATAAAGGCTATGCTTTAGACAAAATAACAAGAGTTGTGTAAAAAGGGCCACTTTACACTACATCTCTTAATTAGGGGTGAGTTCTGCCCTAAGGGTTATTTTTGTTGGCATCTAACAGTAATAATAGGCTTCTGTGCTAAAAATCACAGAAAACTAAGGGATGGTCATTTAGTTATGATTTTCTAAAGTTAAATGTCAAAAAGGCACTTTCTACTACATTGTTATTTGAAAAATGTCAAACAGTAGATTTCATATTTTTCCTAAGTTCTTATTAACAAACCATTAGTTATCCCAAGGGTTGGGGTGTTTTCACCTTGGGGTTATTTTTGTAGGGTTTTCCTAAGTTTTCCTTGTTTTATTGAAATAAAAGGTATCCTACTTATTTTATACTAAACCAGGGTATGATAGATTTTTCCAGTGAACTATATTGAATAAGTACCCTAACAAAAATAGGGGTGCCCTCTAGTTCATTATTTAAACCACATTTTCTATTTTTCTTAACCTTAAGCATATTGTAAAATAAGTGGTAAAAATTAACTTAATGGGGTGGACAGAGAGGTTTAGCATTTTTAATTAGGTCAGTAGGTGGACATAAACTTCTCCAAATTTTTCTAATCCTAGCCAAATAGTACAACTATTTTTCTTTCTATTATTGAGCCTTTGGCCAAAACTATAATTAAATCAGAACCTTAAGGTTTTCTATAATACATAGGGGGTTTTATATTTTTCTTAAGTAGGTTACATTATTTAGAGTCTGACAAAATTGGTTTGACCAAATTTGGATGAACTAAACAGAAGTTATGGATTTTCAAAGTTTCTGTTTAAAATTAAAATCAGGTTTAATAAGGTTTTCTGAAAAAGCAGTTTACACCGAGGTCCCTAGGTTAAAACTAAATCAACCCGCTCAAATCTACCCCTGCGCCACTATTCCCCTGAGTCGCTGACAGTTCAAAAAGCCCCCTGACCTTCCCTTCTTCTTCCCCGAGGTCCTTCCCCTAATGTAAACAGTACCCGCGGGAAAGAAAAGGGCGGCGCGGCTTATCGGCGACGAGAGAGGTCCGGCGAGGGGCGGGGTTGGCTCGGGGAGGCTCTGGCGGTCACAGCGATGTACGGCTCGACGGCGGGGATGGTCGGAATCGCTCGGTCCACGTGCGCAGGCGGTTGTCCTCGTCGGCGGCGGGTGTGCCGGCCAAACTACAGCGATCTGGTTCAATCCAAGGGCACGGTGAGCTTCACGGGGTGACGTAGAGGCTATCTGTGCATTGAATCGAAAAATGGCTCAGTGATTTACCCGGTCCACGTGCTCCGGCGGGGTTGTGAACTCCGGCGACCGTGGACTGGCCTATCCGGCGAAGCAGGCTTCAATTCCTCGCTCGGGGAGCTTCACTGTGGTGTGCTCACTCGTCTCCGAGGGTCAGACAGGGTCGGGAAGGGCTGGGCTGGCCGGTCTACGGCGGCAGGGGCTCGAGTGGCCGCGAACACGCCGTGCACGGGCAAACGACGGTGAACTAGGCTCCGGTGAGGTTTGAGCGTGCGTGGAAGAGTGTGGTCGACGCCTGAGTGGGCTTTATAAGCGCGGGCGCGGGCCAGGGCGTCGGCTGGCCGTTGGCGCGACGCAGGGCGCGCGCGGGCGTGCTCTGGCGCGCACAGAGCGCGTCGAACACGTGGAGCTTTCCTTCTGCCCGTGTTCCACAGCTCACCCAAGTCGCAAACGTGCGAATCTTGGCAAAAATCCGGCGCGAGTCTTTTCCTGGCACCTAGGGCTGTCTCTCATCCGTGAGCTGCCATGACAGATATGGCCTAGGTAGGGAGATCTTCGGTCGCCAAATCGGGTGTGTCACACTGCCCACCTCGCGACAAAAACCATGCCAAGGCATGTCAAACGTCGAGGTCTCGGGCTCAGCTTTTTCCAGTGGGTGCCCTAGGTGGTATACCACATTTTTGGTATAGAACAAAGGTGGATTTGGTGCCAGCTTCGAGGTGAACACGGCTGATCTTTAGTGTAGGTGTAGTTTTTAACTTAGAGAGAATTAGAGAGCTCTAGCTCTCTCTCTACTTAGGGAATGGATTTGGGGTTTCTCCAGGGGCCTTTTTGCAATATTTCCATCCCATAATTGCTGGTTATAAGGTTACTTAAGGTTTGGTTAAAGGTTACTCATGTTTTGCACAATTGCTCACCCTCTCCCCCCTCTTATCCATGGCTTTGGGAGATAGGGTTCAAGAGAGGTCTAGGGTTTCCTCCCCCCTTGTCCAAAGTGATAGTTGCACTCAACTAGGGTAATGCTTTTGGTCATTCACATCTCTTGGTTAAAACCTAGTTTCCAAAGCCCTACACTTTTGCTCCTTAAGTTTCTTCCACATGTGATCATAGTCCTTAGCACCAAGGTGTGCTCTAGCCATGGTAACACCTGAGGTGTTATAGCCCTCCCCCCTTAAAGGAATCTCGTCCCGAGATTTTAGGTAGAGTCCCTTGGAGGGGTGCTTGAAGGTGTGTTGGTGTGCTACTCTTTCTTTATACTCAAGTTTCTCTTGTTAACTGCTCTTCGAATGTCATTCTCTTTGCAACTTCAGAAGGAAGCCCTTTTTAAGTTAAATCCACAACTTAGACTATCCTTGTTATCTAAGTTTTTCTTATAATTGTATTCAAAGGGCAGGTGGGGGTGGGATTTTGGGGTTACGTACCGACTCTTTTGGGTAGAAAGTCGGGGAAGCGAGAGCGCAGAAAATCCTCAGTCTCCCATGTAGGTTCTTCTGCTGAATGGTGACTCCAATGAACCTTATACATTCTGACTGATCTTGCCCGAGTCGATCTCTCCTTCTGATCTAATACCTTGACGGGGTACTCTTGATAGGACAAGTCTGGTTCTATCTCAAGATCTGGTTCAGGTAGCACTTCAGTGGGTAAGCGGACACATTTCCGCAGCTGAGATACGTGAAATACATTGTGAACTGCTGACATGTGAGGTGGCAATTCCAATTGGTAGGCTACGGGTCCACAAGCTTCCTTGATCTCGTAGGGTCCAATGTAGCGAGGAGCCAACTTGCCCTTGATCCCAAATCTCTGGACACCCTTGGTGGGTGATACCTTAAGATAAACATGATCTCCCACCTCAAACTGTAGAGGCTTCCGCCTCTTGTCATGATAGCTCTTTTGCCTGGCCTGAGCAGCTTCTAGGTTCTTCTTGATAATTCTGACCTTTGCTTCTGCTTCAAGTACCAAATCTGGCCCAAAAATTTCCCTCTCTCCTGCTTGAGACCAATTCAGTGGGGTCCTACACCTTCTCCCATACAAGGCTTCAAAAGGTGCCATCTTCAGGCTGGACTGATAGCTGTTATTGTAAGAAAATTCTGCCAAGGAAAGACACTTGTCCCAAACCTTTCCATAGTGTAGTGCACATGCTCGCAACATGTCTTCCAAAATCTGGTTTACCCTTTCTGTCTGGCCATCTGTTTGAGGATGGTATGCTGAGCTTCCTATGACCTGGGTCCCAAGTGATTCCTGCAATTGTTCCCAAAATCGTGCCACAAATGGTGCTCCTCGGTCTGAGACTATAGTCCTTGGTATCCCATGCAGACGAACTATCTGGTCAATGTAGATCTCTACATACCTCTCTGTCCTATGGGTGGTATGCACTGGCAAGAAATGAGCAGTCTTAGTTAATCTGTCCACAATAACCCAAATAGAATCATGGTGCCTGGAGGTATTGGGCAATCCCACTATGAAGTCCATGCAAATGTCCTCCCATTTCCAAGATGGTATGGGAAGGGGTTGCAAAGGGCCTGCTGCCTTCAAATGACTGGTTTTGATTCTCTGGCAGGTGTCACACTCGGATATGTACTTGGCAATTTCCCTCTTCATTCTGGTCCACCAATATAAAGATCTGAGATCATGGTACATCTTGTTGCTACCAGGGTGCATGGAGAATTTGGAAAGGTGAGCTTCATCCAATATCTTCTTTCTGAGCTCAGGGTCCTTGGGAACAACCAATCGATCTCCAAACCATAGAATTCCCTTGCTGTCCAGACGGAAGCACTTGTATTTTTCTGCCCTTTGCTTGATCATTTCCTTGAGCATCTGAACACCCTTATCTTCAATCTGTGCCCTGACTATTTGCTCTTGCAATGTGGGTTCCACCGAGATATAACTTAAGTCACCCGAAGAAACAACTTCCAGGTTCAATCTGCAGAATTCATCACACAGGGTGGTAACTCTCGCATCCATGCTCATACAATTGCACTGGGCTTTTCTGCTCAAGGCATCTGCCACAACATTGGCTTTGCCGGGATGGTAATGCACCTCCAAATCATAGTCCTTGATTAATTCTAACCATCTTCTCTGCCTCATGTTCAGATCTGCCTGAGTGAAGATGTATTTGAGACTCTTGTGATCAGTGTAAATGTTACAGTGAGCTCCCATCATGTAGTGTCTCCATAACTTAAGAGCATGAACCACAGCTGCCAATTCCAGATCATGTGTGGGGTAGATCTGCTCATGGGGTCTGAGTGCTCGGGAAGCATAAGCAATTACTCTGTTATCTTGCATTAAGACACAACCCAATCCCGTACCAGAAGCATCACAATAAACCTCAAATGGCTTGGTGTTGTCAGGTTGAGCCAGCACTGGGGCCGTTGTCAAATGCTGCCTCAAAGTGTGAAAGGCATCTTCGCACTTTTGGCTCCAATCATACTTGACTCCCTTTTTCAACAGTTCAGTCATTGGTTTGGCAATTCTGGAGAAATCCGGAATGAATCGTCGATAATACCCTGCCAATCCCAGAAAACTCCGAATTTGCCTCACTGTAGTCGGGGGTTTCCAATCCATCACCTCTTGTACCTTCTCAGGATCAACTGATATCCCATCCTGAGAAATTGTGTGACCCAAGAATTTGATCTCCTTCAGCCAGAATTCACATTTAGACAACTTAGCATAAAGACGATGATCGCGCAGTCGCTGGAGCACGATGTGCAGGTGCTCAGTATGTTCATCTTCATTCTTGGAATAGACCAGAATATCATCAATGAAAACGACCACGAACTTGTCCAATTCTGGCATAAACACTGAGTTCATCAAGTACATAAAATAAGCTGGGGCATTGGTCAGCCCAAAAGACATCACCAAAAACTCATACAGCCCATATCTGGTAGAGAAAGCCATCTTGGGAATATCACTGGCACAGATCTTAATCTGGTGGTAGCCTGAGCGAAGATCTATCTTGGAGAACACTTTGGCTTCCTACTAACTGATAAAACAAAACATCAATACGGGGTAGTGGGTATTTGTTCTTGATGGTCACCGCATTGAGAGGGCGGTAGTCAACACACATCCTCAAACTCTCATCCTTTTTCTTTACGAACAAGGCGGGACATCCCCAAGGCGAAGTACTTGGGCGAATAAACCCCTTGTCCAACAATTCTTGCAATTGCTTTTTCAGTTCTGCCAATTCCGCGGGAGGCATCCTATAAGGTCTCTTAGAGATAGGAGCAGTCCCAGGTTGCAATTCGATGGCGAACTCAATGTCTCGGTCAGGTGGCATCCCTGGCAATTCATCCGGAAACACATCCGGGTAGTCACAGACCACTGGGATCTTTTCCACTGGGGACTCTATCATAACGAAGGCACAAGAATGGGTACATCCTTGGTCGGGCAAAAATAATGTAGTTCCACCACAGGTTGGTGAGTGCACCTCAATGGCCCTGGCTGCAATATCAATAACTGCTTGATGTCTGGTTAACCAGTCAGTTCCCAATATAATATCCATGCTATCCAAACCCAAAATGAGGAAGGTGGTTTTAATTATTAGACTACCAAACTTTATGGGCACATGTCTGTTGATTTGATAGGTGGCAACCCTGCCTCCTGGTGTTGAAATTGTAATGCCCCCATTGGTGTGGTGAAAGGGCAACTAGCACTTGGCACTAAATTTGGCACTGATAAAACTATGTGATGCACCAGAATCAAAAAGAATAATAGCAGGATAATTCAAAACTGTAAAGATACCAGTCATGACGGGTGCTCCCTCTGGAATATCAGCCATGGTGGTGAAGTTCAGCCTGCCCTGCCTCACTTGCACCTTCTGCCTCTTGCCTTGGTTCTGATTAACATTCTGTCCCTGCCTCTGCTGGTTCCTGGGGCAATTCTTGGCATAATGTCCGGTGTTGCCGCAAGTGAAACACCTGTTGTCATTTGCTTGACGGTACTGCTGTTGCTGCTGATTGTTCCTCTGAGCTGGAAACTGGGTACGGTTGGGTGCCTGCTGCTGCTGCTGCTGTGGTCGGATCACCCATCTCCCTTGCTGCTGCTGGGGTCCCCTGTTCTGTGTGTCAGACACAATCCTGAAGCGCTGTGGCTGAGCTGAGGGTCCTGCCACATGGGTCTTCCTCTTCTTTTCTACCTGTCGAGCTGTAATGCAGTCCTCCTGGGAGATAGCCATGTTGACCAACTCATTGTAATTGTTGGCCCTGACGGTGTTGAGACGGTCATGGAGCTTAGTGCTGAGCCCCCTCCTGAACCTGTCTCTCTTCTTCTCATCTGTATCTGCGTGATATCCAGCATACTGGCACAAGTCATTAAAAGCCTGGGCATACTGCAACACTGTCCTGTTGCCCTGAGTGAGTGCCAGAAACTCGTTGAGCTTTTGGTCCATAATCCTGGCTGGTATGTGGTGTCCTCGAAAAGCTGCCTTGAACTCTCTCCATTCCACCTCTCGATCCTCTGACTGCATGGCAAGAAAATGGTACCACCAAGTCCTTGCGGGTCCGCGAAGCTGCTGGGTGGCGAACCTGACTTTAGTGACCTCTGAGCAAGCTCCATGGAGTAGCGGGAATTTGGATTCCACCACTCGCAACCACACATCTGCATCAAGTGGGTCCTCTGCCCTTGTGAACAATGGAGGCTGGGTACTGAGGAACTCCTGGTAGATAGCTGCCGCGGGGTGACGCTGATGGTCTCCACCACCATAGTGCTGAGGTGGTGGCTGACGCTGAGCTAGCTGCCTCAAGATCTCATTCTGCTGAGCCATTAGCTCCTGCAGAGTGGGAGGCGGTGGCGGTGGCGGTGGTGGAGGAACGCGCTCATTCTGGCCACGACGCTGTCTCCCGGCCATCTGAAAAATCACATATATACTTAACACCATATCTCCAAGTTCAAGGTTTTAATCGCGGCGAAAGAGTCAAAAGCAAATTGATAGATTCCGACATAAACTAAAAAGCATAAACATTCCGTCCAGATTTAAAAACTGACATCATCCATCAACCAACTTCCGAGAGAGTATTATCACGGTTACATTAATGGTCCCAAAAAGACTCAACTCTATCTAGCCTAGTACCCCAAGGGTGCAAAAGCTAAGCTAGCTGCGAGGAGTCCTACCATCACCGACTTCTAACTCTATCCCTGACACTTAGTGAGCGAACGAGGCAACACTCGACTCGGGGGAAGGTGGTCTCCCTGAGCCAGCAGTGGCCATGCTGGAGGCAGGCTCCTCCCCTCCCTCAATGTCGACGTCCTCGTTGGCCTCCATGTCCTGGATCTCCTGGTGATGCATATCCAGGTGCTCATTAGCCTCAGCAAGCTGCTACTGAGTGTTAATAAGCTGATCCTCGAGAACCTCGATGGTGTTCTCCCTGGTGCCCACTAATTCCTCCAGCTCTTGGATATCAGTGGATAGCTGCTCCACCTGCAAGTCCTTTTCCACCATTTCAGTGGACAAATCAACCACGAGCTCCTCCCTGTTGTCCAGGGTGATCTTTGTCACCTCCAATAGTGCCATCAGATGGGACATCGCCTCACCGCGCATCACTTGCAGACGGTACAGAGCATTCATGCACCGTACGGTCAAGTGCGCAGTCTGTCCTGGGTAGATGGCCCAGATATCCTTGGCATGCTCCACCCGATCCTTCCACATTGGGTCGTCCTCCCTCTCGGCGGGGAACAAGCCAATGGGGTGGGTAGCCAGCTCCAAGGGATGGAATCCGCAGAAAGTGGTCAACCCGTGCAGAGCGATCGCCTCGATCGTGTCCTCAGCTCGGTATCCAAAAGACTCAGAGTCCAACGAGCGCCAGCCTGGCTGCAGGGGATGAGGCTCCAAAGTCATCCTCACCCTACAGCGGGGCACTCGGTGCTTCTCGAACTGCTGCACCGCGTACTGAGGGGGTGTCGTGTATCCGACCCCCTGAAGTACCTCCCACAGAATGCGGGGAAAGCCCTCTCGTGCAAGCCCGTCAGTGTGGGATAGTGCGTTTCTGTCATCTGAGGATCCGTGGGAAGTCATCTGTGTACGGTTAAGTGTAAGTAAAAGAAAAAGAACTATAAAAAGAACAAGAAAAATAAGACTCAGCCTTTCTCTAGTTAAATAAAATGGTACTGGGGACTTAGTTGGTTATCATCTTGTTTTTAAGTCTTTACTCAAATGTCCATTTGTTTAATTTAAGAATGCATGCATGCTCGTCCTGAACGACATCACCAATGTAAAGGGGATAGGGATGAACCCCCATCCTTTAAGGTGGCCTGTAGGGCCTAATCACTTAGCCACCTAGCTACCCTTCTATCATCCTAAGGCTTCACGTCCTAGGTCTATCCTGCTCGTCCTACTATCTATCCAACATTGTTTCTATCAAGTTTTACTTGGAAAAAGATGGTATTTATATTTTATTGATTCCTCTGTGGTGGTACAAGCTCCGATACCAGCTGTGGCGGAACTGCCCGAATTATTCCAACTTAAGTGTCTGAGCCCTGCCTTAGAGGCTAGACCACACTTAAATGGGAATAACCCGTCAATCCCTCGGATCTAGTCCGACACGGCCACTGACAGGATCAAGTACCACAATCTCACTCGAAGGTGAGTCACAGAGCAAATACAATAAAACATAAAACCATATATGAAGGAGTATTAAATTATTACATCACCATCGGAGTTTCGCAAAAGTAGTCATCATTGTTCGAAGTGCAGCGGAATAAAACTAACGGTAAATAAACAGAGAGATGGGGAAGCCTGTCCCATCACTCCTCATGCTCCTCCTCAGCCGAGGTGGGGTCCCACTCGACAGTCCAACCCGGTGGCAAGATGGACGGCCAAGTCACTCCAGCAGCCATGTCCTCCAGAGAACCTGTAAAATTATGCCACAAGCAAGGCTGAGTATACTAATACTCAGCTAGACTTACCCGGTGTGAGGAGTCTACTCCTCTACCTCGAGACATGCAGCTGTTTGGCTGTGGGGTTTGGTTGCCAAAAGCACTAGCTGAGTTTCTAAATCAAGTTTTTAACTTTGTCAAATTAAGTGTGACTCTCTTAAGGCTAAAGATGTACTATCTATTCATACATAGTAGCAAACATTTTTAGCAATCAACATCTTGTATCATCTCAGCACAATTCTACTTGTTACTCAATGTAGCAGCATGGATCAAGCAGTCTCATTAGCTGCGAGAAGCAGACGATTCGAATCGAGTTTTTATCCTTGCAAGGTAAACCTAAACACACGACATGTAGGGGCACTCTGTCCCCACACACATCAACCGTCCCCATCGATTCCCGTCAGCAGATCAGGGCTCACCGCCTTGGCGTACAATGCCTCACTGACCCCGACTGCCGTCGTGCAGTGACCGCACTTGTACCCACCATAACCGGAATGGGAGACCACGTCTCAGGTCGCGTGAGGGGTAAAGTTTACTGCCAGGTTCAATCAGGTACTAGGCTTACCGATTTACCATATTTCTCGGCATGTGCTTAGTACGTTCAAATGCTTGACTCACGGTACCACACCTTAATCCTTATTCCAATTTTTATCCCGTGGACAACCAATCCCCATGGATTGTTGTCCACAAACCAGCACCATTATGATAGAAAGTGGATACAACCAATTTCCTGACCTCGCGCGAGTGCTATAAAAATCACTCGACTTCTACCGAGATCCTAATTAATAAAGCAGTTACTCGACCTAGCATACTAGTACTCATCTCAACAGGATTCCTGAGATCATGCAACTAGGGTTTCAAACAACTCCTACACCTAAGTGCACAATCAATCCTACAATCATTAAGTGAATTAAAATAGCATAAATAACAGGTTATGCATAAACCGGGGCTTGCCTTCCAAAGCAGTGGCAGGCAGGTCCTCTGGTGCAGGCTCTGGTGCTACCTCCTGAGCAGCTCCTTGCTCCGGCACGAGGACGTACTCTCCGTCAGCAAGGTTACAGTCTATCGAATGCAATGAACATGGATGTCATGATGATGCAGGATTTAATAACATTGTGCAAAGAAGAAAACTAAGTTAAGGAGTAACTTAGGGTTTCTTGGTCATGCGGGGCTTCTAGTGGGTTATGCTTATCACTTTTAGGCTTAGGTTTTTATTGTTGAGGATAATCATAGGGAATTTGTATTGCCTTTTTATAAACTTCAGTGGACAAGTTATAAGGAGTTTTTAGGATGACACTAATTTCCTGTTGTTCACTTTTCCCTTTCTTTGCTTTCTACTTATGATTTCTAGTGTAGGTTTGAACTATGATAGGGGTTTAATATTTTCCAAAAATTCTGTAAAAATTACAGTGGGTTGTCATTTGCTATCCTAGCATGTCTTAAGAATTTGAGGCTTGAAATATAAAGGCTATGCTTTAGACAAAATAACAAGAGTTGTGTAAAAAGGGCCACTTTACACTACATCTCTTAATTAGGGGTGAGTTCTGCCCTAAGGGTTATTTTTGTTGGCATCTAACAGTAATAATAGGCTTCTGTGCTAAAAATCACAGAAAACTAAGGGATGGTCATTTAGTTATGATTTTATAAAGTTAAATGTCAAAAAGGCACTTTCTACTACATTGTTATTTGAAAAATGTCAAACAGTAGATTTCATATTTTTCCTAAGTTCTTATTAACAAAACATTAGTTATCCCAAGGGTTGGGGTGTTTTCACCTTGGGGTTATTTTTGTAGGGTTTTTCTAAGTTTTCCTTGTTTTATTAAAATAAAAGGTATCCTACTTATTTTATACTAAACCAGGGTATGGTAGATTTTTCCAGTGAACTATATTGAATAAGTACCCTAACAAAAATAGGGGTGCCCTCTGGTTCATTATTTAAACCACATTTTCTATTTTTCTTAGCCTTAAGCATATTGTAAAATAAGTGGTAAAAATTAACTTAATGGGGTGGACAGAGAGGTTTAGCATTTTTAATTAGGTCAGTAGGTGGACATAAACTTCTCCAAATTTTTCTAATCCTAGCCAAATAGTACAACTATTTTTCTTTCTATTATTGAGCCTTTGGCCAAAACTATAATTAAATCAGAACCTTAAGGTTTTCTATAGTACATAGGGGGTTTTATATTTTTCTTAAGTAGGTTACATTATTTAGAGTCTGACAAAATTGGTTTGAGCAAATTTTGATGAACTAAACAGAAGTTATGGATTTTCAAAGTTTCTGTTCAAATTTAAAATCAGGTTTAATAAGGTTTTCTGAAAAAGCAGTTTACACCGAGGTCCCTGGGTTAAAACTAAATCAACCCGCTCAAATCTACCCCTGCGCCACTATTCCCCTGAGTCGCTGACAGTACAAAAAGCCCCCTGACCTTCCCTTCTTCTTCCCCGAGGTCCTTCCCCTAATGTAAACAGTACCCGTGGGAAAGAAAAGGGCGGTGCGGCTTATCGGCGACGAGAGAGGTCCGGCGAGGGGCGGGGTTGGCTCGGGGAGGCTCTGGCGGTCACAGCGATGTACGGCTCGACGGCGAGGATGGCCGGAATCGCTCGGTCCACGTGCGCAGGCGGTTGTCCTCGTCCGCGGCGGGTGTGCCGGCCAAACTACGGCGATCTGGTTCAATCCAAGGGCACGGTGAGCTTCACGGGGTGACGTAGAGGCTATCTGTGCATTGAATCGAAAAATGGCTCAATGATTTACCCGGTCCACGTGCTCCGGCGGGGTTGTGAACTCTGGCGACCGTGGACTGGCCTCTCCGGCGAAGCAGGCTTCGATTCCTCGCTCGGGGAGCTTCACTGAGGTGTGCTCACTCGTCTCCGAGGGTCGGACAGGGTCGGGAAGGGCTGGGCTGGCCGGTCTACAGCGGCAGGGGCTCGGGTGGCCACGAACACGCCGTGCACGGGCAAACGACGGTGAACTGGGCTCCGGTGAGGTTTGAGCGTGCGTGGAAGAGTGTGGTCGACGCCTGAGTGGGCTTTATAGGCGCGGGCGCGGGCCAGGGCGTCGGCTGGCCGTTGGCGCGACGCGGGGCGCGCGCGGGCGTGCTCTGGCACGCACAGAGCGCATCGAACACGTGGAGCTTTACTTCTGCCCGTGTTCTACAGCTCACCCAAGTCGCAAACGTGCGAATCTTGGCAAAAATCCGGCGCGAGTCTTTTCCTGGCACCTAGGGCTGTCTCTCATCCATGAGCTACCATGGCAGATATGGCCTAGGTAGGGAGATCTTCGGTCGCCAAATCGGGTGTGTCACATTGCCCACCTCGCGACAAAAACCATGCCAAGGCATGTCAAACGTTGAGGTCTCGGGCTCAGCTTTTTCCAGTGGGTGCCCTAGGTGGTATACCACATTTTTGGTATAGAACAAAGGTGGATTTGGTGCCAGCTTCGAGGTGAACACGGCTGATCTTTAGTGTAGGTGTAGTTTTTAACTTAGAGAGAATTAGAGAGCTCTAGCTCTCTCTCTACTTAGGGAATGGATTTGGGGTTTCTCCAGGGGCCTTTTTGCAATATTTCCATCCCGTAATTGCTGGTTATAAGGTTACTTAAGGTTTGGTTAAAGGTTACTCATGTTTTGCACAATTGCTCACCCTCTCCCCTCTTATCCATGGCTTTGGGAGATAGGGTTCAAGAGAGGTCTAAGGTTTCCTCCCCCCTTGTCCAAAGTGATAGTTGCACTCAACTAGGGTAATGCTTTTGGTCATTCACATCTCTTGGTTAAAACCTAGTTTCCAAAGCCCTACACTTTTGCTCCTTAAGTTTCTTCCACATGTGATCATAGTCCTTAGCACCAAGGTGTGCTCTAGCCATGGTAACACCTGAGGTGTTACAGCCTTCCTCTTCTGGCTTCGGGCCTCTCGAAGAGAAAGGGTCTCCTAGTTCGGGTCCAGCGGCTGCAGAGCTGCAGCCCCTGTTGCTGAAGCTTTCTTTGGCGGCATGACGAAGGTCGATGCTTGCCGAAGGTGTTCGAAACTCAAAAAAGTGGAAGTGAGTTCACCGGAGGTGGGAGCCAATGTTGGGGACTTGTTCTCAAATGCTAAGAGTTAAGAACAAGGCAACACAGAAAATGTTAAACATTAAAGTCATTCGTCCTTCGAAGCATTATTTCACTTGGAATATAATGATTTTCGGACGAAGGTTATGAAGGACATACCTTCATAAACATTACATATCATAATGAAGAAGGAATTACATGGAATATAAAAGATAACATAAACAATTATGTATTATTATCAACTCATTTCTATTTTATTGCTATGGAAAAATGGAAATGATATCGGGTTACAAATATACCTTTGACTTGAAAGAAGGTAAAAGTACAAACGTGACGCAAAAGCAAATGCCAAGTCAGCGTGAACAGTACAGGGTTACTGTTCATCTATTTATAGGCACGAGACGCAACCCATGTAAAATTACACCTATCCGTTTACATCTGCTAATAACTCTATAACGATTCATCGAAGTCTGAATAGCCTTTTCATCTTTAAGTCGGTTTCCCTTTCCGCTATCATGCCGAAGCTCTTCTACACACAGCTTTGGCTCCGCGCCATCCTTCGTACCCCTTCTGTGCTTCTTCACGTTGTGGTTTTAACTCATGTCCGAAGATACCTGTTCACACATTGTACTCCAGAAACATTGTTAAATCATGTTTTTGAGGACCTTAGGAAGACGAAGGCCCCCAACACTAAGGGGGTTTTGCATTTTTCCTAGGTAGTTCTCATTATTTAGAATCAGGCAAAATTGGTTTGACCAAATTTGGTTGAATAAAACTGAAGTTATGAATTTTACAAGCTTTGTTTGCATTTAATTTAGAAATATTAAAAAGGTTTCCTGGAAAACCAGTTTACACCGAGGACCCTGGGTTCTTCCTAAACCATTTCTTTAATCTATACCCCTACACAACTATTCCTCTAAGTCTCTGACAGTTCAAAAAAACCCCTGACTTCTATTCCTTCTTCCCCGAGGTCCCTCCCCCCCTTTTGAACAGTACCCGCGAAAGGAAAAAGGGTGGCGCGGCTTACCGGCGGCAAGGGAGGTCCGGCGAAGGGTGGGGTTGGCTTTGGGAGGTCCTTGCGGTCACAACGAGGTGCGGCTCGACGACGGTGATGGCCGGAATCGGCCGGTCCACGTGCGTAGGCGGGCGAGCTCATCGGCGGCGTGTGCTCCGGCCTATCCATGGCGATACCGATCAATCCAAAGGCACGGGGAGCTTCACGGTGTGCTAATGAGTCGACCCATGCAAGTAATCGAAGAATATCTCACCGTGGGGCTCGGTCTACGCTCGCCGGCGGTCGGGTGAAGTCCGGTGATCTTGATCCGGCGTCTCCGGCGAGGCAGAGCTCGATTCCTCGCTCTGGGAGCTTCACCGAGGCACGTAGAATCTATTCCAAGGGTTGGATGGGGTTGGGGATGGCTCTGCTGGCCGGTCTACGGTGGCGGGGGATCAGGCGGCCACTGGCACGCTGTCTGCAGGGCAAGCTCCGGCGATCTCTTGCTCCGGTGAGGTCGAGAGCGCGCGGGGGAGTACGGCTGAAGCTTCAGCTAGCTTTATAGACGCGGGCGCGGGCAGGAGACACGGGCGCGGCTTGGCTCGGCGCGGGGCGCGCGGGGTCGGGCGCTGGGCATGCTCTGGCGCGTTCAGGGCGCGTCGAACACGTGGAAGTGTTCTTCTGCCCATGTTCAATAGCTCGCCGAGATCGCAAACGTGCGAATCTTGGCAAAAATCCAGCGCAGGCCTCCTCCTAGCACCTAGGGCTATCTCTTGTATGTGAGTTCCAATGGCAGATATGCCCTAGGTAGGGAGATTTGCGGACGCCAATTCTGGCTTGTCCCACTGTCCACCTCGCGACAAAAACAATGCCAAATCTTGTCAAACGAAATTGGCTCGGTTTCAAACTTTTCCAGTGGGTGCCTTAGGTGGTTTGGCACCTTTTTGGTATTTCAGACCAAGTGGTTTTGACCATTTACTAAGTGAACACGGTGGATCTTTAGATTAGGGTTAAAATTTGACTTAGAAAAGAATAGAGAGCTCTAGTGTGCTCTCTACTTAAGGGGTGAATTTGGGGTCTTCAAGGGGTCTTTTTGTAATGTTTCCCCTCTACATTTGGTAGGTTACAATGTTACTTAAACTTTGGTTAAGGATTAGAATCAAGTTTTGGCAATTTGATGAACTTATCTACTGATTTCTTTTGCTTGGAAGTCTAGTGCCTTTAGGGGTCTTTAGGGCTTAACCTCTTTTGGCTCAAGATGACAATTGCTCAAATGTGTGGGTGAAGCTTTTGTCATTAACCTTTCTTAGCTAACCCATGCTTCCAAGGTTTTAGGTGCTTCTTCTCCTCCACTTAACCCCATATGATCACAAGTCATCAGTGCATAAATGAAGCCATTGCCCTGGTAACACCTGAGGTGTTACAGCCCTCCCCCCTTAAGGGAATCTCGCCTCGAGATTTTGGGTAGGGATCCTTTAGGGGGTACCAAGAAGGTGTGCTGGTATGTTGCCTTTTTCCTTTTGGTCAAGTTTATCTAGTTAACTGCTCTTCGAATGTCATTCTCTTTGCAACTTCAGAAGGAAGCCCTTTTAAAGTTATTTTCAAAGCTTATCATATCTTGAATATCTAAGTTTCTCTTATATTTAGTCTCAAAGGGCGGGTGGGGTGGGGTTTTGGATTACGTACCGATTTCTTTGGGCAGAAAGTCGGGGAAGCGAGAACGTAGAAAATCCTCAGTCTCCCACGTAGCCTCTTCTACTGAATGGTGACTCCACTGGACTTTATACATTTTGATCGACCTTGCCCGTGTTGATCTCTCCTTTTGATCCAATACCTTGACGAGGTACTCTTGATAGGATAAGTCTGGTTCTATCTCCAATTCTGGTTCAGGTAGTACTTCCGTGGGTAAGCGGACACACTTCCGCAGCTGAGAGACGTGGAACACATCATGAACTGCTGACATATGGGGTGGCAACTTCAATTGATATGCCATAGGTCCACAAATTTCTATGATCTCATAGGGCCCAATGTAGCGAGGAGCTAACTTGCCTTTGATTCCAAATCTCTGAACACCTTTAGTGGGTGATACCTTAAGATAAACATGGTCTCCCACTTTAAACTGTAAAGGTTTCCTCCTCTTGTCATGATAGCTCTTTTGCCTGGCCTGAGCAGCTTCTAGGTTCTTCTTAATAACTCTGACTTTCTCCTCTGCTTCAAGAACCAGGTCAGGTCCAAAAATTTCCCTCTCTCCGGCTTGTGACCAATTTAGCGGTGTCCTACACCTTCTCCCATACAAGGCTTCAAAAGGTGCCATCTTTAAACTGGACTGGTAGCTGTTATTATAAGAGAACTCTGCCAATGAAAGACACTTGTCCCAATCCTTTCCATATTGTAGCACACATGCCCTCAACATGTCTTCCAAAATCTGATTCACCCTTTCTGTTTGACCATCTATTTGAGGATGGTATGCTGAGCTTCTTATTACATGGGTCCCAAGTGATTCTTGCAATTGCTCCCAGAAACATGCCACAAATGGTGCCCCTCTGTCAGATACGATAGTCCTTGGTATTCCATGCAATCGAACTATCTGGTTGATGTAGATTTCTGCATACTTCTCCGCCCTATGGGTGGTATGTACTGGCAAGAAATGAGTTGTCTTAGTCAATCTATCCACAATGACCCAAATAGAATCGTGGTGTCGGGAGGTATTGGGCAATCCCACAATGAAATCCATGCAAATATCCTCCCATTTCCAAGATGGGATGGCAAGGGGCTGCAAGGTGCCTGCTACCTTCAAGTGACTGGCCTTGACTCTCTGGCAAGTGTCACATTTTGATATATACTTCGCAATTTCCCTCTTCATTCTGGTCCACCAGTACAAGGATCTGGGATCATGATACATCTTGTTACTGCCGGGGTGCATGGAAAATTTGGAAAGTTGAGCTTCATCTAATATTTTCTTTCTGAGCTCAGGGTTTTTGGGAACCACCAATCGGTCTCCAAACCAGAGAATCCCTTTGCTGTCCTGACGGAAACATTTATACTTTTCCGCCTTCTGTTCGATCATTTCCTTAATAACTTGAACACCCTTGTCACCAATCTGTGCCATGACTATTTGCTCCTGTAAGGTGGGCTCCACTGAAATATAACTTAAAGCAACGGAGGAAAAAAACTTCTATGTTCAGCTTGCACAACTCATCACACAGGGTGCTGATTCTTGCATCCATATTCATACAGTTGCACTAGGCTTTCCTGCTTAAGGCATCTGCCACACATTGGCTTTGCCAGGATGGTAATGCACCTCCAAATCATAGTCCTTGATTAATTCTAACCATCTTCTCTGCCTCATATTCAGATCAGCCTGAGTGAAGATGTACTTGAGACTCTTATGATCAGTGTAAATATTACAATGAGCTCCCATCAAGTAATGTCTCCAAATCTTGAGAGCATGAACTACGGCTGCTAACTCCAGATCATGTGTGGGGTAGTTTTGCTCATGGGGTCTAAGTGCACGGGAGGCATAAGCAATGACTCTGTTGTCTTGCATCAAGACACATCCCAATCCAGTACCGGAAGCATCGCAATAAACCTTAAAGGGTTTGGTGTTGTCCGGCTGAGCTAGCACGGGTGCTGTGGTCAAATGTTGCCTTAGCGTATGAAAGGCATTCTCACACTTCTGGCTCCATTCATACTTGACTCCTTTCTTCAACAATTCAGTCATTGGCTTGGCAATTCTGGAGAAGTCCGGAATAAACCGTCGATAATACCCTGCCAATCCCAGAAAACTTCGAATCTGCCGTACAGTGGTAGGAGGCTTCCAATTCATCACTTCTTGTACCTTCTCAGGATCAACTGATACCCCATCCTGAGAAATGGTGTGACCCAAAATTTTTATCTCCCTCAGCCAGAAATCACATTTGGACAACTTAGCATATAGACGATGATCGCGCAATCGCTGAAGCACGATGTGTAGATGCTCAGTATGCTCGTCTTCATTCTTGGAATAGACCAGAATATCATCAATGAAAACCACCACAAATTTGTCCAGCTCTGGCATGAATATCGAGTTCATCAAATACATGAAGTAAGCCGGGGCATTGGTCAGCCCGAAAGACGTCACCAGGTACTCATACAACCCATACCTGGTAGAGAAAGTCGTTTTCGGAATATCACTAGCCCTGATCTTGATTTGATGGTAGCCCGAGCGAAGGTCTATCTTGGAGAATACTTTGGCTCCCACCAACTGATCAAACAATACATCAATGCGAGGCAATGGGTATTTGTTCTTGATGGTCACCGCATTGAGAGGGCGGTAATCGACACACAATCTCAGACTCTCATCCTTCTTCTTCACAAATAAGGCAGGACATCCCCATGGTGAAGTACTTGGGCGATTAAACCCCTTGTCCAACAACTCTTGCAGCTGCTTTTTCAACTCCGCCAACTCTGCTGGAGGCATCCTATAGGGTCTCTTGGATATAGGTGCAGTCCCGGGTTGTAATTCAATCGCGAACTCTATGTCTCTGTCGGGTGGCATCCCTAGCAATTCATCAGGAAAAACATCTGGGTAATCACAGACTACGAGTATTCTCTCAACCGGTGATTCTAACATGGTGAATGCACAAGAGCGGATACAACCCTGATCGGGCAAATATAATGTGGTTTCACCACAAGTAGGCGAGTGCACCTCAATGGCCCTTGCTGCAACATCAATTATTGCCTGATGTCTTGTTAACCAGTCAGTTCCTAAAATGGTATCCACACTATCCAATCCCAAAATGAGGAGGGTGGTTTTAATTATCAGACTACCAAACTTTATAGGTACATGCCTATTGATTTGATAGGTGGCAACCCTGCCTCCTGGTGTAGAAATTGTAATACCCCCATTGGTGTGATGGAAAGGTAACTGGCATTTGGCACTAAATTTTGTACTGATAAAACTGTGTGATGCACTAGAATCAAAAAGAATGATTGCAGGATTATTCAAAACGGAAAAGATACTAGTCATGACGGGTGCTCCCTCTAGAATGTCAGCCATGGTGGTGAAGTTTAGCCTGTCTTGCCTCACTTGCACCTTCTGCCTCTTGCCTTGATTTTGGTTGGAACCCTGTCTCTGCCTCTGCTGATTCCTAGGGCAATTCTTGGCATAATGCCCGGTGTTACCACAAGTGAAACACCTATTGTCATTGGCCTGACGGTACTGCTGCTGTGACTGATTGTTCCTCTGAACTGGGGGCTGAGAGCGGTTGGGTGCCTGCTGCTACTGCTGTGGTCGGATCACCCTACTTCCTTGCTGCTGCTGGGGTCCCCTATTCTGAGTGTTGGATACAATCCTGAAGCGCCGAGGCTGAGTTGAAGGTCCTGCCACAGGGGTCTTCCTCTTCTTTTCTGCCTGACGGGCTATGATGCAGTCCTCCTGAGATATGGCCATGTTGACTAACTCATTGTAACTGTTGGCCCTGACGGTGTTGAGACGGTCGCGGAGCTTAGTGCTGAGCCCCCTCCGGAACCTATCCCTCTTCTTCTCATCAGTGTCTGCATGATATCCAGCATACTAGCACAGGTCATTGAAGGCCTGAGCGTACTGTAACACAGTGCGATTTCCCGAAGTAAGTGCCAAAAACTCATTGAGCTTGCGATCCATAATGCCTGCTGGTATATGATGCCCCCTGAAAGCTGCCTTGAACTATCTCCATTCCACCTCATGGTCAACTGGCTGCATAGCAAGAAAGTGGTCCCACCATGTCCGCGCGGGTCCGTGAAGCTGCTGAGTGGCGAACCTGACCTTAGTCACATCTGAACAAACTCCGTTGAGTAGTGAAAATTTGGATTCCACTACCCTAAGCCATACATCAGCATCAAGCGGATCCTCTGCCCGAGTGAACAAAGGCGGCTGCGTGCCAAGGAACTCCTGATAAGTGGCTGCTGCTGGGTGACGCTGATGATCACCACCGCCATAATGCTGAGGTGGCGGCTGACGCTGTGCCAACTGTCGTAGAATCTCATTCTGCTGGGCCATCAGTTCTTGCAGGGTAGGAGGCGGTGGTGGAGGAATGCACTCATTCTATCCACGACGCGCTCTCCCTGCCATCTGAAAAACCAAGAATGCTTCAATATCACATTTCTGATGTCAGGGTTACGTGGCGAAAGATTAGAAAGTGTAAAACCAATATCTTCTTGCATAAGTCATAAAAGATTCCTCATGGCATAAAAGCTTTCCTTCATAAATTAAAATGGACTTCATTCAGCATCCATACTTCCAAAGAGTTTGCTAAGACTACATCAGTGACCCAAAAGACTCAACTCTGTCTAGCCTAGTACTCCAAGGGTGCAAAAGCTAAGCTAGCCTCGAGGAGTTCTACCGCCACACACTGCTAACCCTATCCCGGTGACCTAGTGAGAAAACGAGGCAACGCTCGACTCGGGGGAAGGTGGTCTCCCTGAGCCAGCAGTGTCCAAGCTAGAGGCAGGCTCCGGCTCCTCTCCTCCCTCGATGTCAATGTCCTCGTTGGCCTCCATGTCCTGGATCTCCTGGTGGTGCATATCCAAATGTTGGTTAGCTTCCGCGAGTTTCTACTGAGTGTTGATGAGCTGATCCTCGAGAACCTCAATGGTATTCTCCCTAGTTCCCACTAGCTCCTGGATCTCGTTGGACATCTGCTCCACATGTAGGTCCTTTTCCACCATCTCGGTGGAGAGGTCTACCACAAGTTCCTCTCTATTATCCAAGGTAATCTTGGTAGCTTCCAACAATGCCATCAGATGAGACATTGCCTCTCCTCGCCTCACCTGCAGGCGATATAGAGCATCCATGCATCGAACCGTCAAGTGCGCAGTCTGCCCTGGGTAAAGAGCCCATATATCCTTGGCATGCTCCACTCTGTCTTTCCACATTGGGTCGTCCTCCTTTTCAGCAGGGAACAAGCTAATGGGATGAGTAGACAGCTCCAAGGGGTGAAAACCACATAAGGTGGTCAGCCCGTGGAGAGCAATCGCCTCCATAGTATCCTCAGCCTAGTACCCGAAAGACTCGGAGTCCAACGAACGCCAGCCTGGCTGTAGGGGATGAGGCTCCAGGGTCATCCTCACCTTACAGTGGGGCACTCGGTGCTTCTCAAACAGCTGCACCGCGTACTGGGGAGGCATCGTGTAATCGGCTCCCTGAAGCACCTCCCACAAGATGCGGGGAAAACCCTCTCGTGCAAGTCCATCCGTGTGGGACTGTGCGTTCCCTCGGTCCAAGGATCCATGAGAAGTCATCTGTGTATGGTTAAGCGTAAGTAAAAGAAGATGAAGTATAAAATAAAAAGGGGATCAAAACTCAGCCTCTCTATGGCTACGACAATGTCACTGAGTGTACTTAATCTGTCATTATCATGTATTAAAAATTATTACCCAATTATTAATAGTTTAAGTAAGGATGCATGCATGTTAGTCCTAAACGACCTCACTTCAACTTAGAGGGAATAGGGAAAAACTCCCATTCCTTATAGTAGCATGTAGGGCTTACTCAAATAGCCACCTAGTTACCCCTCTATCATCCTAAGGCTTCACGTCCTAGGTCTATCCTTATCGTCATACTATCTATCCAACATTTGTTTCTATCAAGTTTTACTTTTAAAAAGGATGGCATTTATAGTTTATTGATTCCTCTGTGGTGGTACGAACTCCGATACCAGCTGTGGCGGAACAACCCGAATTATTCCAACTTAAGTGCCTAAGTCCCACCTTAGAGGCTAGACCACACTTAATTGGGAATAACACGTCAGTCCCTCAGATCTAGTCCGACGAGGCCACTAACAGGATCAAGTACCACGTACTCACTCGATGGTGCGGCACAGAGCAAATACAATAAAGCATAAAACCATACATTAAGGAGTATTAAATTTATTACATCATCATCAGAGTTTTAGCAAAAGTAGTAATCATTGTTCGGAATGCAGCGGAATAAAACTAACGATGAATGGAGGGATGGGAAAGCCTGTCCCATCACTCCTCATGCTCCTCCTCAGCCGAGGTAGGGTCCCACTCGACTGTCCAACCCGGTGGCAAGATGGACGGCCAAGTCACTCCAGCAACCATGTCCTCCAGAGAACCTGTAAAATTATGCCACAAGCAAGGCTGAGTATACTAATACTCAGCTAGACTTACCCGGTGTGAGGAGTCTACTCCTCTACCTCTAGACATGCAGCTGTTTGGCTGAGGGGTTTGGTTTGCCAAAAGCACTAGCTGAGTCTAAAAATCAAGTTTTAGCTTTTTCAAGTTTTAGTGTGACTATCTTAAGACTAAATGTATACCTATCTAGTCATACATGGTATCAAACATTTAGCAATCAACAACTTTTGCCAAGTCATCACATTTCCACTTATTACTCAATGTAGCAGGATGGATCAAGCAGTCTCATTAGCTGCGAGAAGCAGACGATTCGAATCGAGTTTCAAACCTTGCAAGGTAAACCTAAACACACGACGTGGCGAGGCACTCCATCCCCACACACACCAATCGTCCCCCTCGATTCCCCGTCAGCAGATCAGGGCTCACCGCCTTAGCGTACAATGCCTCACTGACCCCGACTGCCATCGTGCAGTGACCGCACTTGTACCCACCATAACCGGAATGGGAGACCAGGTCTCATGTCGTGTGAGGGGTAAAGTCTGCTGCCAGGTTCAATCAGGTACTAGGCTTACCAATTTACCATATTTATCGGCATGTGCTTAGTATGTTCAAACGCTTGACACACGGTACCACACCTTAATCCTTATTCCAATTTCCGTCTCGTAGACAACTAATCCCCATGGATTGTTGTCCACCGACTAACATCGTTATGATATGAAAATGGATACAACCAATTCCTGACCTCATGCGAGTGCAAAAAAAATCACTCGACTTCTACCGAGATCCCTAATTAGCAAAGCAGCTACTCGACCTAGCATACTAGTATCCATCTCAAAAGGAATCCTGAGTTCATGCAACTATGGTTTCAGACAACTCCTACACTTAAGTGCACAGTACAAGCCTACAAACATTAAGTGCAGTAAAATAGCATATAGAATAGGTTATGCATAAAACTGGGTGTTGGGGACTTGTTCTCAAATGCTAAGAGTTAAGAACAAGGCAACATAAAAAGTGTTAAGTGTTAAAGTCCTTCGTCCTTCGAAGCATTATGTCCCTTCGGGAAATAATGAGTCTCGGACGAAGGTCATAAGAGACATACCTTCGTAAACATAACAAGTAATGACGAAGGACTCATATAAAGCATGAAATATAATATGAGCATCATCATAGAATCATTTCTATTTTATTAACATGGAAAAATGGAAATGATTTCAAATTACAAATGTACCTTCGGTCCTGAGAGAAGGTAAAAAGTACAAGCGTGACGCAAAAGCAAATGCCAAGTCAGCGTGAACAGTACGGGGGTACTGTTCATCTATTTATAGACACAGGACGCAGCCTGTGACGAATTACAATTATGCCCTTTACAAAAGTTTACAACATTATGTTAGACCTCTATGGATAAAAAGGTCATTCTATCTTTATGTCGGTTTGCAACGCCGAAGCTCTATAAAAAGGAACCTTCGGCCATTTCCTGGGGACGATTTCAGCCGAAACTGCTTCTTCACGCAAGACCTTCGGCGCAACGAAGCATGGGCCCAACAGTAGCCCCTTTCGCGGCGCTAGATCGTTTTTCGTAACGAGCTTGAACCGTGAAAAATCCTCTCAAGCTTCGGGAAGCCGAAGGTCCAAAAAACACCTTCCCTGAGCTCGTTGCCGAGAAACGATTCATTTCCCGAGATCGTGTCGGTCCCACCTTGCAGAGTCACTGTTTGGTCTTTGCGGTCCACTGCGCAGCGAGTACAAGTTACTGCCCGCCTGGTGTAAAAACCCTGCCGCTTCGCCTTCTTACCTGCAGCACTATATAAACAGACGAGTAGGTGTGAAGTTACCACAGCATTTACTGCTATTTGCACTGTTTTGCTGCCAAAATTTTTAACCATCACCGAAGCTTGTTTGTCAGATTTGAACGAAGCTCCATCTTGAAGCCTGCTTCGGAGAAAAAAGTATCAAAGTTTCACAAGTTCATAATTAAATGGCCAGAGTTCGCTCTACAGCTAGGGTTGAGCGTGAGGGGGACGAAACTGAAGCTTCGGAGACTGTGCCCATCTCCGAAGCGATGCAGCGCTCCGGACTGGTGACTGCGGAAGAAATGCCTGCTGCCGAAGCAAACCCGACAGCTGCCGAAGGAGAAGGGAACATTGAAGAAACCGACTCCGAAGATGACTACCGTATTGCCATGCCCAGCAAACCCAGCCACCTAGACTTCGGAAAATCGACTGTTTCAAAGGTTGATCTCGCCAAGATGGTGAAAGCAGGTTTTTTCAGTGAAGATCAGAAGAAGCTACTTCGCTTCGGGGGAGAAGAGACCACCCCGAAGCCAGAGAAGGACGAGGTTGTCATCTTCAAAAGCTTTTTAAAGGCTGGGCTAAGATTCCCTGTTCACGAGATTGTTGCGGAGATATTGAAGAGGTTTGGCATCTACCTTCATCAGTTAACTCCTAACGCTATCGTTAGGCTTAGCGTTTATATTTGGGCCCTCCGAAGCCAAGCAGTGGAGCCTTTTGCTGACAGTTTCTGTCGAGTTCATGAATTGCATTATCAAACAAAGGCCAGAAAAGATGGGCTTCATGAAAACTTCGGTTGCTACAATTTTGCCTACCGGAAAACCGCAAAGTTTCCTGTAATCAGCTACCGAAGCAAATGGCCGGCAGGCTGGAAATCAGAATGGTTCTATGTCAAGGTTGATGAGGACAAGGAGAAGCTTGTGCAAAGTCCACTCGAGCTAACTTTCGGAGAAACCCGACCCCACTGCAACATGACACCAGAGGGTCAAACTCAACGGGCAATGGATGAATTCAGAATCATTGCAGAGCATATTGGTACCAGGGATCTGGTTCAAGAATTCTTAGCATTCAGAGTCTTCCCTACTCTGAAAAAATGGGTAATGCCAAAGTTAAAGGGGGAGAAGAAGGAAGGGGATCTTGTCCGGCTTCCTTACCACTTCAAATTCAAGAAATATTTTAAGAAGCCCTGCCAAGAGTGGCTGGATACAGTTGAGGTGATGTGTAATGAAATTCTTGGAAATTATTCGAAAAAAGAAGATCAACTGATGACAGCAGCCTTCGGCACCCGTCCGAAGCGAAGGCTGAACCGAGTGCTTGATGCACTGGGTTTCGAATATCCTGATTATGCGCAGCTGAACAAAGGTGCTGAGGGCCAGAGAAGAAAAAGAGCGGCCGAAGCTTTAAACAAGGATGAAGAACAACCATTAAAAAAGAAGAAAATTGTCAAGAGAAAAATATCAACTCCAAAGCGAAAACTATCCGAAGAAGAGGGGACCCCCACACCACCTTCTACTAGCGACGTGGAGGAAATTCTAAAGGTAATGACTGAACCCATGCCCACGAAGCTAAGTCCATTAGGGCCTCGACTGACGAAGCTTTTTCAAAAGGTGGCGGAGCCGGAAAAAACGAAGATAGCCAAAGCGAAAAGGCAAAGAATTATTGCCGTAACAGAAGTTATTGACAAGACGCCACCGAGGGCGTCAATTCAGAAAACACCAGCCGTTGAGAGCACAGAAAATGTCGAAGTCGCACCTTCGGAGGTCGCGGCTACCGAAGCCGCTACAGCCGAAGATGTAAACTTAGAATCTACTATTGAAAACATCAACAAAATTTTAACAGACATGGCTGCAGAAGAAGCTGCCACCACTGCTGAAGAAACCATGGCCACAGTGCCTGGGAAAGGGAAAGAAATAGCCGAAGACACTTCGGACGACGAAGCCTACTCATTTCAAAATTTAGTCGGGCAAAAACTGTCGAAAGCCGAAAAAGAAGAGCTTAAGGAATACGCCAAATCTTGCGGATACAAGCCAGGAGCTCTTCTATTTGGAGGCATTGATGATGAAAAACTGGGCTGCATCCGGGACTCAGCTGGGGCTAAGGTCATCGGTACTCTATCAAAGAGTATCGGTTTTCCGAAACTAGAGACAGACATCAGCCGCTACCGACGACAACATATCGTCGGCAGCTTATTTTATTCAAATTTCAAGGTAAACATCCTTCTCTCTAACTTCTATTGTTTTTTAATAATGGCAATATTCTTTAACGAAGGTTGTTTATTTGCAGAGCATGCTTCTAAGCAAAGCTTTGAGGATGCAGCAAGATCTAGAAGATAAGAAGCACGAGGCTATAATTGAAAATTTAGAGAGCAAGATAAAAGAACAATCAGCTATTATTGAAAAGAAAGACTTCGAACTTCAATCAACCGAAGGCTTACTGGCAGAGACTGAAGCCAAAGTAGCAGAATTGAATTCGAAGCTTCTCTGCCAATCAAAACAATTTGAACAAGAGAAGCTAGAACTTGATTCGAAACTTGAAGCCGAAGTCCAAGCCAACTCAAATTTGAAGAAATCATTAACAAGCCTTCAGGATAAATGTTTGAATTTTAGCAACAATTGTATCCAACAACTAAAGAAGATCTTTTACTCAGTTGGAGCCAGCAGCGGGAAATTTACCCCTTCGGATGAAGATTTACCAAAAGCCTTCGATCATATCGAAGCTGAAATTGAAGAACTTGACGAAGTTATAGCTGGGCATGGTGACTTCTGTGCCTGGGTAGCTTCTCGGGGTACTGCTGCAGCATTCCTGAAGGCTGGCTGCGAGCATGGAAAGATTGTCAACAGGCCCAACTTCGCCCTGTCCCCATCAATTCTCGACGACATTCCTGACCTCGCCCGGAGCATCTCAAATAGATTCATAAAAATGATATGGACAAAAGGCGGGCGAGAGAAGGCTGGGGACGAAGCTCGAAGTCATCTTGAACCAGTAAGAAATCATACTTTGTACTTACCTCCTTCTTCACACTTGATTTTTACTCGGGATACCTTGATTCATGTAGGATGACGAAGCTGAAGGTGATACTTAAAGGAAATGCCGCCGAAGCAGAAACCTGACGAAGATTATTAGGAGTAGACTAGAAAAAACTCAGGAGAATTTGTAACAACTTTTTGTAAATACAATTAATCTATTCCCAAGGAACTTTGTTCATACCTTGTAATATATTCTTACCCTTTTATTGAGACGCTTTGATGTGGACGAAATCAGTATTTTGAGCCGAAGGCGAAAAAACACCTTCCCTTCTTTTCGGACACAACGAAGCATAAAAGACCATTTCTTCTTTTTGCCAAAGCTTTTCTTTTTTGTACATGACGAAACATAAAAGACCGCTTCTTCCTCTTGCCGAAGCTTTTCTTTTTTGTACATGACGAAACATAAAAGACCGCTTCTTCTTCTTGCCGAAGCTTTTTCTTTTTGTACATGACGAAACATAAAAGACCGCTTCTTCCTCTTGCCGAAGCTTTTCTTTTTTGTACATGACGAAACATAAAAGACCGCTTCTTCCTTTTGCCGAAGCAACCACTTAGGAACACAAATGCTATGAATGAATGCTTATGAATGCAAATGCTATGATGTAATGTGCGAATGAATGTCCAAAGCATATAACCGAAGCCACACTCAACCATTATTTCCTTGGAATCAACCACACATCAGCTCTGCATTCCCTTAGGAACGACTTTGGAGCTTCCTCGTCTTTTACTTAGACGGTATAAACTCTGCATTCCCTTAGGAACGTCTTTGGAGTTTCTTCGCCTTTTACTTAGGCGGTATAAGCTCTGCATTCCCTTAGGAACGTCTTTGGAGCTTCTTCGTCTTTTACTTAGACGGTATAAACTCTGCATTCCCTTAGGAACGTCTTTGGAGTTTCTTCGCCTTTTACTTAGGCGGTATAAGCTCTGCATTCCCTTAGGAACGTCTTTGGAGCTTCTTCTCTTTTTTCTTTTTCTGTTTCTGCACTCGATGGTGCGTTCTCAGCTGTTACATTTACATTTTTTGGGGGATTTTGCTCTTATAAGACTAAAAAAGGAAATTACACATGATGGCCCCATTAAAAACCTTTCTCCCCCTTCGGAAAGGAAAAGGGTGCCATGAAAAAGAAAAGAAAAAACATAAAAAATTACATCATGTTATACATAGTATCGCCGAAGCTCATCCGCATTCCAAGACCTTGGAATTTCGTTGCCATCCATGTCCTTCAATCTGTATGATCCAGGCCTTGACGAAGATACTACTAAGAATGGTCCTTCCCATTTCAACTGTAGCTTACCCACTGTATCTGGGTTAGCCACTCTCCGAAGCACCAAGTGTCCCGGCTCAATATTTTTTAGCCGGACTTTTCTATCTCGCCATTTAACTGTTTCAGCCTGATATTTATTGATATTCTCCACGGCCTGAAGCCTGATCCCTTCTAAAGCATCCTTTTCCACAAGGCAAGCATCTTCGGGACCTGATTCTGCCGAAACTACTACTCTTATTGATCCAGCTTTTGCTTCCTCCGGAGTTATTGCTTCGTCACCGAATAATAATTTGAATGGGGTAAAGCCTGTAGACCTTGATGTTGTTGTATTGTGGCTCCACACCACTTTGATTAACTGATCTAGCCACTTTCCCCTGGGTTGATTGAAGATTAACTTCATTATTCCTGTCATTATAATGTCGTTGGCCCTTTCAACGAGCCCATTTGACTCCGGATGCCTGACTGATGCAAAATGGATCTTCGTTCCAATTTGATCACAGAAATTTCTGAAAGCTTCGGAGTCAAACTGCGTTCCATTATCTACAGTGATTGCCTTCGGTACCCCGAAGCGACAGACAATATTCTGCCAGAAAAACTTTTGGACAGTGGCCGAAGTTATTGTGGCCAATGGCTTCGCCTCAATCCACTTGGAAAAATACTCCACAGCCACTATAACATATTTTAGATTCCCTTGAGCCGGTGGTAATGGACCCAACAAGTCAAGGCCCCACCTTTGCAATGGCCAGATGGGTTGTATCAGCTGTGTCAAAGACGAAGGTTGTTTTTGATCTCTTGCACATTTCTGACAACCTTCGCACTTTTGCACTAACTCCGCCGCATCTGAAGCTGCCTTCGGCCAATAAAACCCTTGGCGGAAGACTTTCCCAAGTAATGGCCTGGATCCGATGTGGGATCCACACAGGCCTGCATGTATCTCTTTCATCAACTCTATACCTTCGGCTCTAGATAAGCACTTGAGCAGCGGAGCGCAAACTCCATGTTTGTATAATTCCCCTTCTATCATGACATACGGACGAGCTCTTGCCTCTATTCTTTTATTGTAAGCTTCGTCATCTGAAAGGAACTTACCCTGAAGGTAAGAGATTATTTCAGTTCTCCAATCTTCGCTGTAAACAGGAGATATGTTGAGGACTGCTCTTTCAAGGAGCTCCACTGAAGGTGCCTTTATTGTTTCGAAGAACACATCCGAAGGTAACGGCAGCCCCTGTGCCGCAGACTTAGCTAGCAAATCAGCATGCTCATTTTGTCCTCGAGGAATATTCTTGACAGAGAATCCTTCGAAGGATGCTTCGATCCTTCGGACCGTATCTAAATATTTTTCAAGCTTCGGATCTTTAGCCTTGCAACTTTTGTCAACATGACCCGAAACCACCTGGGAATCAGTTTTAAGAATTGCCCTTCTGATTCCCATTGCCTTTAATTTCCGAAGGCCCAAAAGCAGGGCTTCGTACTCAGCAATATTGTTCGTGCAGCTGAAATCAAGTCTTGCTGCATAACAAGTTTTGACCTTGGATGGTGAAACCAACACAGCAGCTGCCCCTGCTCCGAAGATTCCCCAAGAGCCATCACAAAACACTGTCCACACTTCGGCATCTTTATTTGCTTCTTCATCCTGAGCCCCTGGCGTCCAGTCGGCAATGAAATCTGCCAATGCTTGAGACTGGATCGAAGATCTATGCACATAATCAATGTAAAATTCGTTGAGCTCTGCAGCCCATTTCCCAATCCGTCCAGTAGCTTCTCTATTTCTCATTATATCCTTCAACGGCTGCGAAGAAGGAACAATGATATTGTATGCCTGAAAATAATGCCGAAGCTTCCTGGATGCCATTAAAACGGCATATAATACCTTCTCCAGCTCTGTATAATTTTTCTTTGAGACACTAAGGACCTCAGATACAAAATACACTGGAACTTGCTTCTTAAGCTGGCCATAAAGCTTCTCCTGGACGAGCGCCGCACTTACTGCTGAGTGCGAAGCTGCCACATATAACAACAGAGGAGCCCCTGGCGTTGGCGGAGTTAATGTTGTGAGATCTATCAAGTATTGCTTCAACTCTTCGAAGGCTTTTTGTTGACTTGGGCCCCATTGAAAGACTTCGGCTGACTTCAGCACCTCGAAAAATGGTAAGTTTCTTTCTGCTGATCTGGATATAAATCTGTTGAGAGATGCCAGCCTTCCTGTCAATCTTTGGGCCCCTTTTCTTGTAGTTGGTGGCTCCATTCGAAGTATAGCTTCGATTTTATTTGGATTAGCTTCGATTCCCTTTGTTGAAACCAAGCATCCAAGAAATTTACCCTTCTTTACTCCGAAGACACATTTCTCTGGATTCAGCTTCAAACCAGCTTGTCTGAAGCTGGCGAAGGTCTCCTGCAGATCAACAATATGATTTTCCTGCTTCGTGCTTTTGACGATAATGTCATCAACATAGGTCAACACATTTCTGCCTATTTGAGACTGAAGAACCTTCGCAGTCATTCTGCTGAAACTTCCTCCAGCGTTTTTGAGCCCCTCAGGCATCCGAAGATAGCAATACGTGCCACTTGGAGTTATGAAGCTAGTTTTCGGCTCATCTTCCTTTTTCATCCAGATTTGATGATATCCTGAGTAACAGTCCAAGAGACTCATGAGCTCTGAAGAAGCTGCTGCATCGACTAGAGAGTCTATCCTTGGCAACGGGAATTCGTCCTTCGGACAAGCCTTGTTGAGATCTGTGAAATCGATACACATTCTCCACTTGCCATTGGCCTTCTTCACCATAACAGTGTTAGCTAGCCACTCTGGATACTTCACTTCTCTGATAACTCCTGCACTGAGGAGTCTTTTTACTTCATTGCGAGCCCCTTCGGCCTTGTCATCAGACATTTTCCGAAGCCTCTGCTTTCGGGGTCTGAAGGATGGGTCAACATTGAGCGAATGTTCAATAACATCCCGATTTACTCCACAGAGATCATTAGCCGACCATGCAAAAACATCTTTGTTGTTGAATAAAAACCTTATCAAGGTTTTCTCCTGGTCTTCAGATAATTGCGAGCCCAACAGCACCTTCTGCTCTGCTATGTCCTCACACAATAGCATGGGCTTCGGCTGATCTGCTGAAGCTGCCTTCTCCCTTCTGAATTTGTACTGTTCACAAGCTTCAGTTCCATCTATATTATGGATTGCCTTGGAGTCGGTCCAGCTTCCTTCGGCCCTTCTAGCAGCTTCCTGGCTTCCATGGATAGCAATAGGCCCTTGGTCCGAAGGTATCTTCATGCAAAGATAGGCAGGATGAAGGATTGCTTCGAAGGCATTAAGAGTGCCACGACCAATAATTGCATTGTAAGGATATTCCATGTCAACAATGTCAAACACAACTTGCTCAGTTCTAGTGTTGTTGATGAATCCGAAGGTTACTGACATGGTGATCTTGCCCAGTGCTACAATCTGTCTTCCTCCGAAGCCACAAAGAGGATGTGTAGCATCATGAATCTTATCTTCTGGCTCTTGCATCTGTCTGAAGGCTTTAGCAAATATGATGTCAGCTGCACTGCCTGTATCGACCAAGACATTGTGAACCAGAAATCCTTTGATAACACAAGAGATAACCATGGCATCGTTGTGTGGGTAATCTTTGAGCTGAAGGTCCTCTTGAGAGAAGGTAATAGGAATGTGAGACCATCTTGATTTGATGAAGGGACCTTGCACCCCAACATGCTGTACTCTTCTCTGCGCTTCCTTCTTCTGCATCTTGTTAGCTGGCTCTGAGGACGAGCCACCTGTGATCGGGAGCACCAGCTTCGGGTCCGAAGCAACTCCAGCTTGATTGTTGAACGAAGCCATCAGCTCAGAAAAGTGGAAGTGAGTTCACCGGAGGTGGGCGCCAATGTTGGGGACTTGTTCTCAAATGCTAAGAGTTAAGAACAAGGCAACATAAAAAGTGTTAAGTGTTAAAGTCCTTCGTCCTTCGAAGCATTATGTCCCTTCGGGAAATAATGAGTCTCGGACGAAGGTCATAAGAGACATACCTTCGTAAACATAACAAGTAATGACGAAGGACTCATATAAAGCATGAAATATAATATGAGCATCATCATAGAATCATTTCTATTTTATTAACATGGAAAAATGGAAATGATTTCAAATTACAAATGTACCTTCGGTCCTGAGAGAAGGTAAAAAGTACAAGCGTGACGCAAAAGCAAATGCCAAGTCAGCGTGAACAGTACGGGGGTACTGTTCATCTATTTATAGACACAGGACGCAGCCTGTGACGAATTACAATTATGCCCTTTACAAAAGTTTACAACATTATGTTAGACCTCTATGGATAAAAAGGTCATTCTATCTTTATGTCGGTTTGCAACGCCGAAGCTCTATAAAAAGGAACCTTCGGCCATTTCCTGGGGACGATTTCAGCCGAAACTGCTTCTTCACGCAAGACCTTCGGCGCAACGAAGCATGGGCCCAACACTGGGGCTTGCCTTCCAAAGCTGGGGCAGGCAAATCCTCGATGGCAGGCTCTGGTGCTGGATCCGGGGCTACCTCCTGAGCAACTCCTTGCTCCGGCACGAGAATGTACTCTCCGTCAGCGAGGTTGCAATCTATCGAATGTAATGAATAAGACATATGTATGCTATGATATGCAAGATTTTGTAACCATTATGCATAGTGAAGAAAAACTAAGTTGATAACTTAGGGTTTCCTTGTTATAAGAAGCTCTTGTGGTTTATGCTTATCAATTTAGGTTTGAGGTTTTCCTTAGAGGTAAACATTGTGGATTAAGGCTTGGATTGCCCTTAAAGGTTCTAGTAGGTACTCAAGAGTTTTGCTGTTTTGGTCAGGGTAACATTTATCTCCACTACTTAATTCTTTCTTTTATTCTCTTTTCATGCTCTTAAGTTGGGTTTGAACTACAACTGTGATTTCAAAATTTCCAAAACTTCTGTAAAAATTACAGTGGGTTACTATTGGTCACTGTAGTCTATATTATAAATTTGAGGTCAAAAATAAATAGAATATGCCCTGGACAAAAATAACAAAAGTTGGGGCAGAGGGGTCACTTTGCACTACATCTCTCATCTAGGTGTGGGCTCTTTACTAAGAGTTATTTTTGCTGGTATCTATGCTTCTGTGCCAAAAATCACAGAGGGTTACTTAGTGGTTATTTAGTTATGCTTTTCTAAGGTTTAATGCCAAAAAGGTACTTATAACTAACTTGTTATTTGAAAAATATCAAACAACAGAACTCATATTTTTCCTATGTTCATAATAACAAAGTATTAGTTATCCCAAGGTTTGGGGTGTTTTCTCCTCAGGATTATTTCTCTAAGATTTTCCTAAGTTTTCCTTGTTTGCATAAAATAAAAGGTATCTCATTTCTTTTGTACTAAACAAAGGTCTAATAAATTTTTCCAGTGAACTACACTAAATAAGTGAGCTAACAAAAATGTGGTTGCTCCCTGGTTTTTAATTTAAATTACCTTTTCTATTTTCTTTATCTTTAAGCTAAAAATGATTTAAATGGCAAACCCTACCTTAATTTGGTGTACTGAGGGGTTTACTATTTTTAAACAGATTAGAGAGTGATTAAGTATTTCTCTGATTTTTCTTAACCTCAGTCTAACAGTGTAACTATTTTTCCTTCTATTATTTAACTTTTGGCCAAATTAATATTTAATTCCAAACTTTAAATTCTTTTGCAATACTAAGGGGGTTTTGAATTTTCCTAGGTAGTTCTCATTATTTAGAATCAAGCAAAATTGGTTTGACCAAATTTGGTTGAATAAAACTGAAGTTATGAATTTTACAAGCTCTATTTGCATTTAATTTAGAAATATTAAAAAGGTTTCCTGGAAAACCAGTTTACACCGAGGACCCTGGGTCCTTCCTAAACCATTTCTTTAATCTATACCCCTGCGCAACTATTCCTCTGAGTCTCTGACAGTTCAAAAAAAACCCTGACTTCTATTCCTTCTTCCCCGAGGTCCCTCCCCCTTTTGAACAGTACCAGCGAAAGGAAAAAGGGCGGCGCGGCTTACCGGCGGCGAGGGAGGTCCAGCGATGGGTGGGGTTGACTTCGGGAGGTCCTTGTGGTCACAACGAGGTGCGGCTCGACGATGGTGATGGCCGGAATCGATCGGTCCACGTGCGCAGGCGGGCGAGCTTGTCGGCGGCGTGTGCTCCGGCCTATCCATGGCGATACCGGTCAATCCAATGGCACGGGGAGCTTCACGGGGTGCTAATGAGTCGACCCGTGCAAGGAATCGAAGAATAACTTACCGTGGGGCTCGGTCTACGCTCGCCGGCGGTCGGGTGAAGTCCGGTGATCTTGATCCGGCGTCTCCGGTGAGGCAGAGCTCGATTCCTCGCTCTGGGAGCTTCACCGAGGCACGTAGAATCTATTCCAAGGGTTGGACGGGGTTGGGGATGGCTCTGCTGGATGGTCTACGGTGGCGGGGGATCGGGCGGCCTTTGGCACGCCGTTTGTAGGGCAAGCTCCGGCGATCTCTTGCTCCGGTGAGGTCGAGAGCGCGCGGGGGAGTACGGCTGAAGCTTCGGCTGGCTTTATAGACGCGGGCGCGGGCAGGAGACACGGGCGCGGCTTGGCGCAACGCGGGGCGCGCGGGGTCGGGCGCTGGGTGTGCTCTGGCGCGTTCAGGGCGCGTCGAACACGTGGAAGTGTTCTTCTGCCCATGTTCAACAGCTCGCCGAGATCGCAAACGTGCGAATCTTGGCAAAAATCCGTTGCAGGCCTCCTCCTAGCACCTAGGGTTGTCTCTTGTATGTGAGTTCCAATGGCAGATATGCCCTAGGTAGGGAGATTTGCGGACGCCAATTCTGTCTTGTCCCACTGTCCACCTCGCGACAAAAACAATGCCAAATCTTGTCAAACAAAATTGGCTCGGTTTCAAACTTTTCCAGTGGGTGCCTTAGGTGGTTTGGCACCTTTTTGGTATTCAGACCAAGTGGTTTTGGTGCCATTTACTAAGTGAACACGGTGGATCTTTAGATTAGGGTTAAAATTTGACTTAGAAAAGATTATAGAGCTCTAGTGTGCTCTCTACTTAAGGGGTGAATTTGGGGTCTTCAAGGGGTCTTTTTGTAATGTTTCCCCTCTGCATTTCGTAGGTTACAATGTTACTTAAACTTTGGTTAAGGATTAGAATCAAGTTTTGGCAATTTGATGAACTTATCCACTGATTTCTTTTGCTTGGAAGTCTAGTGCCTTTAGGGGTCTTTAGGGCTTAACCTCTTTTGGCTCAAGATGACAATTGCTCAAATGTGTGGGTGAAGCTTTTGTCATTAACCTTTCTTAGCTAACCCATGCTTCCAAGGTTTTAGGTGCTTCTTCTCCTCCACTTAACCCCATATGATCACAAGTCATTAGTGCATAAATGAAGCCATTGCCCTGGTAACACCTGAGGTGTTACAGCTTCTTGCCACGACCGCCAAAGGCAGTTGTCATAGCTTCGTCTTCTGCCTTCGAATACGCTCCAAGTGTCTCATCACTTGTTGCTTCTATGGCGTCCAACCAATCATCATTTGTGAAAGGGAAATGTGTCCTCGGCCATTTCTATAAATGTTTCGGTGATTAAATGTCCAATGCATATTGTTTTAGTTCATATGTGCTAAGTGGTTGAGAAGTGCAAATCAAGAATAAAGGTATGTTTCTAGCCCTAGTTCATATCTCTCTAAGTACTAGGGAAACTGCCAATAAAAGTGGAAATGAATTGGAGAAGTCTTGGCTGAGTTCAGCCAAACCAGCACCAGCCTGTGGTGCACCGGACAGTGTCCGGTGCCCAGGCTGGCCCGACGACAAACTTGTCGCTCTCGGGAAATGCGAAGGCGCTGTGGCTATAATTCACCGGACTATGCGGTCTGCACTGGACTGTCCAGTGAGTCAACGGCGCTCGTGCCAACGGTCGGCAGCGCAATCAGCGGGCGACGTGTGGCCTGAGCCAACGGTCACTTGGTCGCACCAGACTATCCGGTGTGCACCGGTCACAACTGACAGGAACACGTGGCCTGAGCGCAATCAGGGGGCCAAGGGCGCAACGGTCGACTCTGCTGGAAAAGGAAGGAGATCGAGCACCGGACAGGAACTGCTCATGTCCGGAGCACCAACCGATAGAAGGCAAGAATTGCCTTCCAATTGGATCTCCAACGGCTCCTGTCACACCACGGTTTTGAAGATAAACCGAATGCGAACCATGTACGTGCCAGGATCAGTAATTCACGTACACAGCAGTTACATAACTATACATCATCACACAATGCTCAAATAATAATATAAAAGGGGAATAATAGTCGATTACATCATATGTCTGAGACATCCACATGGTCTTTACAATAATCAAAGTGCGGAAAAGAAACGTAGATACACGCGGCCTTCACAAGCAGCCGACTGGGGGTTGCCGCTAACCCACACCTAGAACTCATCGTAATCTTGGAACTCCTGATGGTCTCCTTCCACGGCTTCATCCTCTCCTGAGAGGGGTTGCAATGCTGACAACCTGGGGATGGGGGGTTTGGTGTGTAGAGCAAGGGTGAGTACACATCAACATACTCAGCAAGTATCCTGTTTGGCTGTAGTGGACTAGCTTTATGTGGGGGTAAGTCAAGCAGTTGCTTTTAGTTGGTCAGATTATTATTACTAGTAGAGAAAGCCAAGTTTTAGAGTTAACCCACGTTATTAACCCAAACGTACTCCTAACCAGACGGAAAGAGTACCACTTACCATTACCAGAGCCAATACCAAGAACCATCAATCTCATTGCCACCTGCAATCCGAACATCTCTCATCAAGTACCACTAATCACTGGAGCTCCCTTGGCCGCTCATAACTGCGAGCACGGCTGATATATCAGTTTTCAAACACTCTGGCAGAGGTTGTGCACTTTACCCACAAGCCGTGATTCCCTTTTTGCCCGGAGATCATGACTCTCCATTGATCACTACCAAGGTGACCCAGCAGGGCATCACTATGTAGCCTTTACAAAGATTCCCCTGGCTGTAGCCGCCCGTTAAGTTTCCTAAATGCACCGCACTCCTCCCCAAGGGGCGAACCCAAACTTGGTAGAGCGAGCCACATACACCGAGCACCATTAACGGCACGACGGCTAAGCGAACTACACCCCAGTTCCTCTAATTATTCAGCTAAGGGCATCCCATTCCACCCTCATGGTTGCACTGTTTTCCCGGGCGGTCATCCAACAAATAGGTCCTTATGGAGAGGCACTCGAGAAACCGCTCGAGCCCCCTTGAATACCACAAGTATAACATCATAATAAAGGAGGGGAAAACAGCGTATCATTGATAATTCTCATCATGTTCATTGATTAGAGTTGAGCAATAGCATAAAGCTAAACAATAATAATCCAACCCAAATAGGTAAACAAGGACATGGATAACAAAAGCTAGTCAATCCTTAGATATAACTGTGAAATGCGGGAGGTGAATTAAAGAATGTATAGGACAAAGATAGGTCAAGGGACACTTGCCTCCACCAACCAGCTGCTGCTCAGGGACTTCTCCTGCGAGTTCCTCAAGCTCATCAACCATATCGTTCTCTATACGAACGCAAACATACATACATCCACACATTTAATACAAAAGAACAGTACACCATACCATAGAATGCAGTAAATAAACAGACGTTCCACGCGGGGCTCGCAACTATGGTTAAGAGAGAGAAAGAGGAAAAGACAATCGAGAAACGATCACGTTACATTATTATAAATTAAACCACTCGCTTAATAGAAGGACATTAATTTGGACACTACGTTTAGCATAAAGTAAAGTCATGTTTCATGTTTAATCATTATAAGCAGATGAAGATAAATTAAAAGGATCGTCGCGCGGTGAGACGCGCGACATAACACTTTAAATTGAATTAAGAAATCAACGACTCGTCGCGCGATAGAGCGCACTACGAGACACTTGCATTAATTATAAAGAGACGTTAAACGTCGCGCGACGAAACGCACGACGGCATACGTCAACAGAACTGAGTTTAAAACGAATCGTCGCGCGACGAAGCGCGCAACGCAGCACGTTAATAAATATAAATAAAAAGAATCATCGTGCGACGAAACTCGCGACGCAGCACGTCGACTAAACAACAATTAAGATAGATTAAAACGGGGTTAAGCGCAGTACGACTACGGTCGCACGCGCGAGAGCACGCTGCGCGTGCCGAAGGCACGTGAACCATGCAGGCGCGCGGGACGCGAGTCGGCGGGACACGGGTGCGGGCAGGGGCGCGACCGAGGGCGGGCGACCAGGGCGCGGGGCCGGGCACGGCCGCCAGGGCGCGCGGCGAGGGCACAACCGCCGGTGCACGGCCGGGGAGCAAGGGCTCGTGGCAGGGGCAGGCTTGGCGGGGCGAGGCCACGACGAGGGCGAGCTTGGCGGGGCGAGGGCACGCGGGCAGGGGCCGAGCCGCCGGCGCCGGGCGTGAGGCACGCGCGGGCGCGGGGCCAAGCTGCTGGCGTCGGGCGCGGGCGCGCAGGGGGCCGCGGGGGAGGGGGGCTCGCCGGGGCAGGGAGCAGGTCGCGGTAGAGGGGCAGTGCGGGGAGAGGCTCGCCAGGCGAGCGGGGAGGCCGCCGGGGGCGCGGCTCGCCGGGGCAGGGAGGGCGCGGGACTGGGGCCGCTCACGAGGCCGGGCGCGGGGAGGGCGGGGCGCGGCGCGGCCGCGGGTGGCGCACAGGGGCGCGACCAAGGGGCGGCGCGGGCGCGGGGAGGGCGCGCGGGCAGGAGGGTCGCGCGGGGAAGAAGAAGGCGAGGGGGAGGAGTGAGAGAATAGGGAAGGGGAGGGGAAAAACTCACCTCCGGGGATCCAAACTCCGGCGATCTCGACTCCAAACCCTAGGGCACCACGGGGAGAGAGAGAGGTGGAAGAGGGAGAGGGAGGTTACTGCGCGGAAGAAATCAAATGAGGCAAACGGATCTGGGGGAGGGGGGCGCGCATAGAGTGGGCAGGGACGCCAGGGGCGCGCGGGCTGGACCGGGCCGGACTGGGCCGGGCTGGGCCACACCACGGATCGAAACCCACGACACGCACGACCACTAAACGGAGTCCAATCGCGAACCGAAATCCGAAACGGAACGAGACGAACATGCGACATTAGACATAGAAATGCACTTCGGCATGATGCAACACCCATGACACTTAGGTTTTGTTTATACATGACACGGACACCTGCCACTATACTGGTTTGAAATTGGGAAGAAGTAGCGAAACGGGAAGAGAAAATAGAGTAACGCCCGAATTTGGTAAGTGAAAAGAAGAAAAAATTCTACCCCCAAATTTAGGGCGTTACAAACCTATCCCCCTTAAAAGAATCTCGCCCTCGAGATTCAAGATTGGCTAGCAAAGAGCTCACGGTATTTAGCCATCAGATCATCTTCACTGATCTCCAACACAGACCAACACAGCTTCTCAGTTAAAGAGGAAAGTGGAATAAAAAGGCTTCCCAACTAGATAACTAACTTCATTAACATATAACAGGTAAACCAAAATGCAGACGATACCCACACTCTGGTGACAGTCATTACAAAGATCCAAATCAAACATAGTTCATCATGACAAACATAAATGCACATGATAAGCAAACTACCATGTCTAACTAAGACTGACTAAGAGCGAGACTAACTCTAAGACTATAGCTTCTATGTATATATTTTCGTATTAATTACAAGATCCGACTCTGACGATCTATGGTTCTAAATTTATCTTGATCTTGCAGTCGAGGTTGCCATAAGACTGATGTCCACGCCGAGGTGAGCGGTACGGGTGCTAAGTCCCGACAGGAGCAGGGGAGCCATCATCCAGGTGACGACGCTCCGCGCGCTCAGCCCGCAGTTGGGCAATCTCAGCACGAACCCTACTCAGCTCGTCTAATGCATGGTTCAGCTCCGTCTTTAGCATGGCGGCTAGGTTGACTGTGCTGCTCAACCTAGGATTGTCCTCACCAACAGGTGAGACAATCATGCCTCCTGTGCTGCCAGATGGACGGCGGGGGTTGTTGGGGGCCTTCGGCTTCCGAAGGTCCTCAAAATCATGATTTAACAATGTTTCTAGAGTATAATACATGAACAGGTATCTTCGGACTCGGATCAGAACCACAGTGTGAAGAAGCACAAAGAACACGAAGGTTGGCGCAGAGCCGAAGCTGTGCGCAGGAGAGCTTCGGCACAATAGCAGAAAAGGAAACCGACTTAAAAAGGAAAAGGCTATTCAGACCTCGACGGGTTACCATAGAGTTATTAGCAAATGTAAAGGGCGTGGGTGTAATTTTACATGGGCTGCGTCCCGTGCCTATAAATAGATGAACAGTGCTCCCGTACTGTTCACGCTGACTTGGCATTTGCTTTTGCGTCACGCTTGTACTCTTACCTTCTTTCAAGCCGAAGGTACACTTGTAATTTGATCTCATTTCTATTTTCCACAATAGTTAAATAGAAATGAGTTGATAGAATTACATAATTGTTTATGTTATCTCTCATACTTCATATGATTCCTTCTTCATTATTGTATGCTGTGCTGATGAAGGTATGTCCTTCATAACCTTCGTCTGAAAATCATTATATCCCAAGGGAAATAATGCTTCGAAGGACGAAGGACTTTAACGTTTAACATTTTTTATGTTGCCTTGTTCTTAACTCATAGCATTTGAGAACAAGTCCCCAACATTGGCGCCCACCTCCGGTGATCTCTTTTCGACCACCTTCGGCAAGCATTGACCTTCGTCATGCCACCGAAGAAAGCTTCAGCAACAGGGGCTGCCGCTTTGCAGCCGCTGGACCCGAACCAGGAGACCCTTTCTCTTCGAGAGGCCCGAAGCCAGAAGAGGAAGTCCACTAGTCCAACACTCCAGGAGGACGAGTTGGATCAAGAAATCAGGAATATGGAGATGCTTCATCAACAAGTACAAAGGAAGAAGGAGAAGATGGCTAGACTAGCCGACCTTCAGAGGCAGATTGACGAAGCTACTGAAGAAGTACGCCATCTCGCTAAAGATGAGCAAGAGCGAAGGCCCCAACACAGGGAGCTTCATCAAGAAGGCTTCTTCAACGAGGATGAATGGTATGAGAATTTCCATCATGGAAATTTTGCTTTTGATGATGCTTCTCCTCTGTCAGCAGAACTGCAGGCTACACCTTGGCCCCCATCTTACAAGCCACCCCAGCTCTCCATGTATGACGGGCACTCAGATCCGAAGCAGTTTCTGATGAGCTACGAAGCAACCATATCCTCATATGGAGGCAATACTGCAGTCATGGCGAAATCTTTCGTCATGGCAGTCAAGAATGTTGCGCAAACCTGGTACTCCTCTCTTCGGTCAGGAACAATCACATCATGGCAGAAGCTGAAGGACATGTTGATCACCAGTTTCCAAGGGTTTCAGACAAAGCCAGTTACAGCTCAAGCTTTGTTCCAGTGCACGCAAGATCACGAAGAATACCTCCAGGCGTATGTCTGAAGGTTCTTGCGTCTGAGGGCACAAGCGCCAACGATGCCCAATGAGATTGTCATTGAGGCCATGATCAAGGGGCTTCAGCCGGGACCTACGACCCAATACTTTGCCAGGAAACCCCCTCAGACCCTAGAGAAATTGCTTCAAAAGATGGATGAATACATACGCGCTGATAATGACTTTTGTCAAAGAAGGGAAGAAGCCTACAGGTTCTTTGAGATGACCAGGGGCTTCGGAGGAAGAATCCACCCAAGGCACGTCAGATCAATCCACTCCTCCCAGAATGACGATAGAGGAAGTCAGCAACAGAGGCCACAGTATTCCTCGCAAGCTTCGGGGCAGCAACAAAGCTATCTTCGGCCGCCAGCTCCAAGGGGCAGAGGTGCCAGGGGCTTCGGAGGAAGGTTTGGGGATCAGCCCAGGAAAATTTATTGCTTATTCTGTGGTGAGGACAAGGGCCATACTACAAGGATGTCCCATGTCACCATTCAGAAATAGAAGGAAATAGCAGAAGTTGCAGCTCAGCAGAACCAGCCGAAGCAGGTCATGCATACTGCTCCATATCACTTGCCCTACATACCAGAGTATGTGGATAACCATCCTGCAACGTCTGTTGCTTCAGCCAGTCATCCACAGGCATCCTGGCCATAGCCTCCACCTCCGCCACCACTACAACCTGCATATTCGCGCGGCCAACAGCCAGAAGGGAGTCAATAGAACCATCAGCAAAGAGACTTCAGGGAAGAGTCCGAAGCTCGCACAGTCAACAGTACTGTGCCAGAGTCGAAGCATATCTACTAAGAGATATCCTACCTCGAAATCAGTTTTTACATTTATTGTCATTTTCTTTCTTACTAAAGAACAGTTGTCGAAAATTTAGTTTTCTTGGCGTTTTTAATTCCTTGTAATAGCTTCGTTTTTGCCATAGTGAAAATATATCTTCTCCACAGACTTATGGAGTCCAAAAATTTGCCGAGGCACAAAAAGCCGTTTCCAAGACACAAATATCTTCGAAGCTACAAAAAGTCGTTCTACGGAACGCAGCGTAAGTTGTCGAAGCTACAAAAAGTCGTTCCTAAGGGAGCGCAGTGTAAGTTTTCTGCTCAAAAGTCGTTCCAAAGGGAATGCAGAGCCAAATACCGCCGAAATATAAGGCGAAGCGCGAAAAGTCAATGCGAATACCGCCAAAATAGAAGGCGAAGAAGTTCAAAAGACGTTCCTAAGGGAATGCAGAACTTATAGCGAAAAGTCAGCGCTGATACACCGAAAAATAAGCGGTGAAGCCGAAAAATAAATGGCAAAGAGATTGTGTATTTCGTTGTGGGAATGTGTGTGCGTCTTCAGCATAAATATCATCTTGCACAGCATAACATCATCACATCATTTGCATAACATAACATCATACATCATGTTGCATCAATGGCACAAGAAGGGGTTACAATGTCAACCTTCGGAGAATGCTTCGAAAAAGTGAAATGGTGCTAAGGCACAAAATAAGTTTTGAAGAGATACAGATTTATTGGCTCTAAAGTGGAGGAAAAAGTGTATCGTTGACGAAGAATCAGTGCTATGGTGATGTTTGAAGCATTTTTTATAAAGTAATATGATATCGAGGAAGAGAAACTATCATTGACGAAGCATTAAAGTTTCTGCGACGATTGGAGAATTTTTTCACGAAGCATAAAGACTCTTCTTTATGAAGCATGAAAAGAAGGGAAGGTGTTTTTTTGCTGAAGGCTCAAAAACGGTATGTACAATAAAAATTTCATGCATCGCAAAGAAATAGATTACAAAGTCATTTACACATTACATTAAGAGCTCATGAGTACCAAATATTACAAGCATAATCCAGCAAATATTACATTAATATTTTGGCAATATTTTTACAATATCTATTCTTCTTCTCTCAAAATTTTGTCTGTAGCTTCGGTCAGAAGTTGAGTAACGACTTCGTCCATAATGGTTTCAGCCATGCTAATAATTTCTAATGATTCTTTTGCCTCTGCTTCGGCAAGTGGCTCGAAGGGCTCCGGGGGAGGAGATAGTTCGGCTGTGGTAAAAAACGTAAATAAGTTCGAAGTCACAAAAATAAAAAATTAAAGTTAAAAGCTATTAAGAAATACCTATCTGTCTTTCGAGTTCTGCAGCTTTTTCAGCTGCCTTCGTTGCTTCCCTAGCATCGTGAGTATCTTTTTCGCTTTTCTTTATTATCTCGTGAGCCATCCCTCGGCCGCCATTTTCCCATATGTCAGTAAAGAATTTTCCACCAACTAAGCTTGCCTCGGCCGAGGGATCCTTCGTATCATCAATAGATAAAGTAGCTTCGGCTTGGGCCAAAGCTTTCACATGGTCGCAACCTGATTTTTCCAAGATAGCAGCAATTCCCCTTGCACCTGAGAAGGCGCAGACGTCCCCACGGCCATTTAAAATTTCTTCAAAGGCTTCGGCTTCGCCGCTAATCCACTCAATTGGCCCCTCGGGATCGCCCCGTACGAAGTTGTCTTCACTTGAAAATGCGCCAGCATTGGCGAAGCTAGTTTTTATTTTTCCCACACATTTTATGGATTTTTCATAACATTTTTTTCTTTCGAATATCGAAGTTCTACAACTGTTTTCTCCTAATAATTTTTCCAGTAATCACTAGCGTCTCGGTCAGCTTCAGCAATAGAGCATTTCAATTTTGCTTCAGCCAGCTGTTTCCGAAGATCTTCAATTTCTCATTTCTGAGCTTCAGCTTGGGTTTTGAAAGTAACTTCGTCTTCTTTTATTTTGTTCACTAATGAATTTAGGATTTTATCTTTTTCAAGACCTTCGTTCCTTAGTTCAATTACTTCGGAACGAAGGTTGTTCAGAGCTATAGTACATTCTTCGTCTTCAGCATTTTTCTGAGCCCTGAGGGCATTACTAAGAATCAGGCCCTGCAAAAAGAAGTGTGATATTAAGTATAAGCATATAAAACAAAATTTTGTTTTTAAATACAAAAAATTCATTCTCATACCTTTAAACTATTATATGCTAAGTTGTCCGCCAGTTCATCTTTCGATAGCACCGAAAGCCCATCTTCTAGTGTCAGGAATCCGAAGCTTTTGCCCATCTCCCGGCAGACAGAAATCTCCTTGCTGTCTGGGAGACAATACAAGAAATCTTCTTCTCTGCTGTCGTTGAATATCAATGCCCCCTTTGGATATTTTAATTTCTGGGCGTAATATTGAGCTTCTCGCTTTTCTTCTTCAGATAACCTTTTTTCCCAAAGGATGTCGTACAATATAATCAGGTACTACGGAAGATGCTTCGGGAGTTGAAGTGACAGTTCTTTCAGGCAGAATTTGTTTTGCAGCTTCTTTTTCCGTTTCTTTTTCTCCGGTTTCCAAGGATTTCTCCTTGGCAGGCTCTGAAGGCCCAGCTTCAGTCCCGGCCTGGCTCTTTGTAGCATCAGTTTCAGTTAGCTTTGTCTCAGCCTGCGTTTTTGAAGCTTCGGCAATTTTCCCTGGAGTAGAGCTTGAACTCTTTATCGTCTCCAGTACATCTAGTACATTGACCACCCTTTTCCTCTTAGGGGTTGCTATAAGATCTTTTTGTGCCTTTGGCACTGTCACTTCTGCCGAAGGTCTCAGAACTTCTGATATTTTTGTTTCTTCGATTCTAGGTTCTTCAATTTTGTTAATCTTTGGCATTGTAGCCGGTTCTTCAATCTTCTGCGTGAGGGCAGGTTTGTCGGCTTTAGTAGCCGAAGATATTTCACCGCTGAATTCGGGCACTACGGCCGGTTCAATAAATTGTGGCCGGTGAGTAAGAACCTTCACCTTTTTCCTCTTCGGCGCGGGCTCGCTTGGAGCAACTGAAGCAGTATCCTTCCCGGAAGTTGCATTTTTTTTCTCTTCTTCCCCTATGGCGGGTAGCGGTAATCAGGGTACATGAACCCAATAGCATCAAAAACTCTATTTAGCCTTTTCTTCTTCTGGCATCCGAAGGCCGAAGCAGTTCATCACTTGTAGCTTCGATGCACTTCAGCCAGTCATCGTCTGGTTCGACAAATTGGTCTCCAAACCTGAAGGTATATTTCAGTCAAACCAAGCTACCTTCGTTGGGGTTGCTGATGGTTTCTTTTGGCATCTCCCAGTTGACTACCAATGGCCATATCTTGTAGGCCACGTGCTCTTGGACTAAGTCCCTTGTCCCGATGAAAGAACAAACTATGCCAAAGGCCCTTCGGCATTCTTCAGCTGCTTCGTCAATCTATACCTTCGGTTTCTGAAGGCCGAAGCGGGACCAAATGGGGCGCATGATGATCTCTTAAATATCTTCTCTCGCCATTAAATCATTTTTCACATAGAACCATTCTTTCATCCAGTCCCCAGGCCACCTCTTCCGGAAGGTTGGTACTGGGCAGCTTGAGCCTGAACGGGCAACGAAGCTGTAGCAGCCAAAATTGTTATGATATTGCTCCTTACCCCAGGGCTTCATCTCATATAAAAGTTCATGCATACTGCAGAAGCCTTTTGACTTGGTTCCAAACCTTGACTCCTCACAGCCCATACGAAGATTCCTATTCTTATGATGGCTTCGGGAGTAATCTGGTGAAGAAAAATCTGGCATATCTTCAAAACTTCAACCACAAAACTGCTTAGGGGGAACCGAAGCCCAGCCTTGAAGAAGCTTCGGTAAATTACGACTTCATTCTCTTCAGGGGCAGGAACAGTTCTATCTCCATTGTCAGCCCTCACGATGGATACGTCTCGAAAATGCCTTTCTTTCATGTTATCAAGATGACTTTGCCTGATAGTCGATTTTCCGAAGACTGCGTGACTTGGTCGCCACGGCCGATCTTCGGAGTCTTCGCCCCCACTTTTCACATCATAACTGTCGCTGTCATTGGTATCTTCAGATAAGCCTTCCATAATTTCTTTTGTAATCTTTTTTGTGTTGGTCTTTGCAATTGACTCGATGAATCCAGCAGTTTTTTCCTTAAGGAGCTTCTCCTCCTCGCTCAGCTTTGTTTCAGCAACAGCTTTCTTATCTTGAGACATCTCTTCGGAAATGGTGAAATGTGCTCTTAAAGCCAAAGTTTAGAAAATCTAAAAGGCCAAGCAAGCGTTGGTAGGCAAGAGCTAAAAATTGAGCAAGCAGTGTAGATGGCAAAAAGCGTGCCAAATGAGCTCGTGGTGTGCTCTTATTTATACACCTAGTGCGTTGCAAGTTGGAGGGCCCCGTTTGTCATTGACTGTTGCTATTCTAGCAAAGGGAAGGTGTTTTTTCGGACCTTCGGCCTAGGGCCTTCGTCCATATCGCAATCTGAATTTATCATTCTAACAAATTAATATTGCGAGGGGATACTGTTGGGGGCCTTCGGCTTCCGAAGGTCCTCAAAAACATGATTTAACAATGTTTCTGGAGTATAATACATGAACAGGTATCTTCAGACTCGGATCAGAACCACAGTGTGAAGAAGCACAAAGAACACGAAGGTTGGCGCAGAGCCGAAGCTGTGCGCAGGAGAGCTTCGGCACAATAGCAGAAAAGGAAATCGACTTAAAAAAGAAAAGGCTATTCAGACCTCGACGGGTTACTATAGAGTTATTAGCAAATGTAAAGGGCATGGGTGTAATTTTACAGGGGCTGCGTCCTGTGCCTATAAATAGATGAACAGTGCTCCCTTACTGTTCACACTGACTTGGCATTTGCTTTTGGGTCACGCTTGTACTCTTACCTTCTTTCAAGCCGAAGGTACACTTGTAATTTGATCTCATTTCTATTTTTCCACAATAGTTAAATAGAAATGAGTTGATAGAATTACATAATTGTTTATGTTATCTCTCATACTTTCATATGATTCCTTCTTCATTATTGTATGCTATGCTAATGAAGGTATGTCCTTCATAACCTTCGTCCGAAAATCATTATATCCCAAGGGAAATAATGCTTCGAAGGACGAAGGACTTTAACGTTTAACATTTTTTGTGATGCCTTGTTCTTAACTCATAGCATTTGAGAACAAGTCACCAACAGGGATAATACTTCAGGTTGAGACCGTCGGCTACCCCACAGAGAACTGAGCAGTAGTGCGAAAGCGCACGCCGTGCGGCATCTTGCATGGCCGCCTCAGCTGAGTCCCGCTCAGAGATAGAATAGTGCTCTGAGCAGACCTCAGCACCCCAGAGACTGTTCTCCGGACGTGTAGCATCCCAAAAATTCAAATCTTGAAATTTTCTCAAACTTGCTCTAAATTCAAAATGAATTTCAAATTTCATTTCAAGATGTTTGTTTGCAAGTTGATATCAGCAAGTAAAATATAGTGGTCTATATTCTCTCTAAAATCCTCAAAATATCCTACAAATATTTCCCCAGTAATCCCCTTCAAGTTCTTTCCAGAAATACTGCCCAAATATTCCACCGATATATCTCCAGATATTTTCCTCTTGAGAAATACCTTCCGAATCATTTTTGAAGTCCCCACAAATATTTTCTTCATAACTTTTCTCATGCTCATACGTATACGTATGCCTCCAGTGTCATACGGTGAGCTCTACAAGCTAATCTCACTTATACAAGACAAATACATGCTAATCTCTCAGTAATCCTCTTATCCTCCCACTAATCCTCTCATCCCTCCCCCTAATCCCCCTCACCACGGCTATAAATAGAGGGGCAAGGGCCTCCTCTCATCCCACCCCAAGTCATTTCATGGCAACTCTCTCCCCCCACACACCCACAGCCCAATCGGACCAGAATACCACAACATTCCAGCTATTTGGGTCCCGCCTCACTGTTGTCTGATGTGACACAGTAGGTAGGAACAGTTTCCACCAACATAAACCTCTGCCCAAGAAAAGCCCAAAAATAATTCCTCGCACCCCGCTCAAAAATACATTTGTATTTTTGATTTTCCAAATATCTCTAAATATTCAAATTCTAGAATATTCCAAGAATATTCCTTTCCTTTTCTTTTTCTCCTTATGATTATAAAATCCAAAACTCCTCCATCCAAACTCATATTTCAGTCATTCTTGTTTCTAAAAATCTTGTCAAACTATTCCCTATCCAACCATGTCATCCCTTAAACATGGTTCATATTCCAGAAAACTCCCAAAATACTCTTGTCCCATATTTTGCCTATAACTCTCCTGTTCATATTAAGTCAGACGATTCATTCGTCACTATTCTCACCAACAGTGAACTTCACAGTGCTACACCACATACACCCAGCTATAAATACACCCAGCTACCCTCTCCCACTCCATACACTCAACACCCTCAGCCAAGGCAAACACCCCACCCACTCAGTTACTCCGCTCTGTCGGCTACACGCATAGTGTCGCTTTTCTCCAGTCCACCCTCCTAGTAAGCACCTTCGCTCCACCACCAACAGTATCTCAACACCACATGACACATATTCTACTCAAGACTCTACCCATCCATATATCGCTATTCTGACCACTATACTAAATATTTGTTGGTATACTTGTTGGTTTGTATGTTTGCCTGTTCATGTTGCATAGTTATCAGAGCGTTCGTGTCGTCTCGTGGATGCCAGATTTGCAAGTCTACGCCAGGTAGTGGAGCTAGAAGCCAGTTCCGCGAGCTCCTCTTCCCTCTCGCCGGATAAGCACGGCAAGCTCACTGGATCCCTTTGATGCATAAATTACCTATGTTTTCCAACCACAACCCTCAGCCTGTTATTTTATGCATGATATGATTTTGAGACAAGTTATTATGGCCACCCAGCCGCTTGCCGCAGTCAATCCCTGATATAATTGTTACAAATGATTTGAGGAAAGGTGTGAGTTTTCAAAAGAAAATGCTTTTCAAAATGTGTATGATGAAGGGTTTTCACCCTTATCACCTTTGAGTAGGGATGATCAGGGACTCCCTAGTTTATGGGAGGGCCTAAGGTGATGGCTCAGCTGGTTTGGGTGTGAGCAGAAGGATTGTCCCCTCGTATAAGGACCGGTTTGTCATCTTTCACTACCTGTACTCATGATAAGTACAACCACTCGAGACTGTGTGGGCAGTCACTCAATCTGAACTCGTACGGTCCAACCCCAGGGTTATGAAGGCTGGGGAGCACCGGGAGGATAAGGAGGGGGAATGTTTTGTCCGGTTTGGGCATGGCGGTGGCCTGACTCCTTCCGGTATAACCGTTAAGGTTAGGACGTGCGAGGAAAGAAAGAGATTCAGCATTCGGGTCTCACGACGGTGAGATCGCAGAAACTGGACTAGTGGGTAAAGTGTACACCTCTGCGCAGAGTTTGAAAAACTATTCGAATAGTCCGTGTCCACAGGAATGGACGAGTCTGGATGTATAAAACTTCCTGGAAAAACTGAAAAACTTCCTGCTCGTTTTGGAGAGGATGCGCTTTGCAAAATACAAAATGTTTTACAAAACAACCCTGCATAAAATATTGCTGTTTCTGCAAAATATCCTGAGCTCCAGATATTCCATGCATTATATCTGATTTCCCCATTCCGCGGGTGAAGGTGGGCTGCTGAGTATGTTTGTACTCACCCTTGCTTATTTGTTGTTTTTCAGAAAAAGGAGATCGGGTAAGAGTTATGACTGTTCCCAACCTTGCTTGTGGCTGTTGGACCGCTGAATTGCTTCACTACGTATATCGGGCTACTTCAGCCCCACTCTGATGATATGTCCCGAGTTGTGGACCAACTCTTAAAGTTGTTCGCCACCTTTATAGGTTTGTCGTTTAAGCAGATCTGTAATCATCTGATGTATAAATGTGTTTACTAGCCTCCTAGGACTAGTAATTGTATCACATTTGAGTCCCAAAGGATTGGGGACGCTTCAGGTGGTATCAGAGCTGTTAGGTTGGCCGCAGGACGTAACCCCTAGCCTGATCAAAAGTTTTTGAGTCCAAACTATTTTCTTAAAAAAAATTCTTGCTCTCATCCCTTCATTTCAAAAATGCTTTCCCCCTTTCCTTCTCTCAGAAGTCAGATGGAGGTTCGTTGCCAAACCAGCTTTTGCCAGAATGAAGATGGTTTCCCCAAGTTGCTGAGAGCATGCACAGTTCGCCTCGGAATCAGGAGCCAGCTAGAGTATGATGGTCATGAATTCATCGAGCATGGCATAGAGAAGTGTGTCGTGACTGTATACATTGGATCCAGTCTGCACCATGTGGAATGGAGTGTCACTGCTGCTGGACACAGATTCAAAGACACCTGCCAAGTCGTTGCTCGCAAGGCATTGAGGGCCCTGTGTCAGATCTATGAAGCAGAAGTGGCCGACACCCCGCTCAGATTCTTTCCGCCCTTTCAGAGAGACCGTCCAGTTTGGATGGCCAGGATGCATGCATTGGAAGGGTAGCAGCTGCTTGAGGACGACCCCACAGTCGTGTACCTCACTGCATACCTGCTCACCCTGGATGGCCAGTATGATTTCTTGGCTCGGCACCACCGTCAGATGATTGCTCGAGCAGAAGATGCAGAGAAGCACAATTGTAAGCTCCATGTGGATCTCACCACAGCTCAAGCTCGTGTAGCTGCCTTGGAAAGTCGTGAAGTCATTGTTGTTGAAGCCCTGAAGCAAGCCAAGGATGAGCATGTCCAGAAGCTGATGGAGGCCTACTTGGTAACCCATAACCAACGTAGAGCCATGCGGATCCAAGAGCCCGCTCCATCCAACCCAGTTCAACCAAGGAGAGCTGAAGACCCCCAAATTCTTGAAGGTCACCCGGTCTCTATCAGAGGAGAGAAGAAGGCTTGGGAACTTCCGGAAGGAGCCATAGTCTTGGAAGAAATTCCAGTCCTCCCTCAGGCTATGAATAAGCAAGAGCACCCCGAGTCCTCCCAAGATCCCCCGCCGGAGTTGTTTGAGCCCCTTACCATGAAGAAGATTCCAACACCATCCCTTGAAGTCAAGGAAGAAGTTACAAGCACCTCGCCAACACCGCTGCCCTCTGAGGAACTACAAGATCCAGTCCAGCTTGAAGAAGAGTTCGACCCCGTGCTGCCATCTCAGTCGCCGCCAGAAGAAGTCATCAACATCAGCTCCCTCTTGACCCATCCAGGAGATGTCTCAGATTGAAGTTGTGTGCAAGCCTTGCCAGAAGAGAAGTTGTCTGGTTTGAAGTTAGTATGCCCAGTCCTCTGCATGCATTGGGTAGTGAAGTTTTTCTTCACTTTGGCTAGAGCCCTGCATGTATGAGAGGTAATCATGTAGTCTCGTGCTTTGAACAGCTCTAATTGTGTGGCCCCCTAGAGCATTTCAAAATGAATTTCGCTTGATGTTTTCTCCTCTTTTTGAGTGCATATGTGACACTTTAACGTTAGTGCTCATAAGTTGCATAGTTCTCAATTCAGGAGCCAAGCAATAGTAGCTATGCTTAGCCCCCGAATCTGAGTAGTCCGTGCTTTGGAAAAAAACTCTATTCTTCCCTTATTCAAAAAATTTGATTTGTTTGTGCCTATCATTGCTAAGCTTGTGTGTTTTCTTTTTAAGAAAGGTTTTCTCTAAAAACATAGATCACAAATTAGAGCTAATCCTCATCTTATGCTTCCATTCTCCCCTTAACCCATCTCAAGTGAAAAGCCCCTTGCCTAAGAAGATACCGGGAAGCTTACCCTTGAAGCCTGGAATAAGCTACAGAAGAGCCTGTCCAGCTGCTCAGTCAAAAGGACCGGCCGTGAGAATCAAAGTGCTGCCCCTGAGTCAAAGTAAACAGGAAAAGAGGACAGAAGGAGTTATTACCATACAGAGAGGCAAAGATTCTTGGAACCAGAGACCACAAACATCAGGGTCATCGACCCCACCACTCACCCGTGCCCCCCCCCCGCACTCGTGCCTGCCTCCATGCGCACTACCACCGCCCCACGCCCCGTTTGCAGCGCACTACCGCCACCCATGCCCCCTTTTGCAGCGCACCCACGCCATCGTCACCGGCAACAGGCCCCCCTTCCCCTTGTCACACCTGTTACCACGTAGCACCTACTCCATCACCACTACTCCGCAACCGAACACCAACACTCGTCTATAAACCTCCCCCCCACCAGCTCCCTCAACTCCCATCTCGCTCAAAGCAAAGCACACTCTAGATAGACCCCCCTGCCAAATAGCAAGCAACTCCATTTTCCACTCCCTCGCCCCTAAGATCACAATGCTTGGTGATTCTTGGGTTGAAGACTGTTGCACATGGTTCATAGTCTTTGGTTTCCTCCAATGTGTGATAGTAATACTCTTCGATAGAATCCTCGAGTTGGAAGAACAAAGAGAAAGAAAGAGGCAGTGAAAAGTGAGAAGAGAAAAGAAGATAGTGAAGAGAAGATAAGAAGAAGGTTATCCCAAAATCAACCCAGTGTCAGTCATCTCTTCGCAGCCTATTCAAGCAGCAGTAGCAAAAGAAGGCCCCATAACACCCTTGTTATGAGGTACTTCAAGGAGTTAAAATCCCCAAGATTCAAGAGTTCTACCCTCATTCTTTTTAAGTGGGGTAGTGTTCCAGTAAAGTTCCTGCTTTGGAGAAAAAGAAGAAGGCCTGTAGCAAGCTTGTGGAGGACCAGATCATCAAAGCATATAAGTTTTTGGATGAGAAGTGGTCACCCAAGTTCCATTGATGAAGCACCAGAAGACCAATCAAGGAAGGAATCCATGTGGGAGTTCGCGAGAGAAAGGTTGCATGTTGGCATCGTTGCTTCTTCAATAAGCTAGCTGCCAAGCAAAAGCTAGAAGCCTGAAGATGATCTTTGATTAGCCAGAATCAGCATTTGCAATCAGCAACCGGATGCTCCTGAAAGGCCAGATTTTGTTGAAGTTCCATCTCCTCGAAGAGTCTGCAAAGTGAAGATATGTAGCTGAAGTAAAGCTATACCCATAACCCTTCTAAGCCAAATCTCGAGGACGAGATTCCTTTTAAGTGGGGTAGATTTGTAGCATCCCAAAAATTCAAATCTTGAAATTTTCTCAAACTTGCTCTAAATTCAAAATGAATTTCAAATTTCATTTCAAGATGTTTGTTTGCAAGATGATATCAGCAAGTAAAATATAGTGGTCTATATTCTCTCTAAAATCCTCCTCAAAATATCCTACAAATATTTCCCCAGTAATCCCCTTCAAGTTCTTTCCAGAAATACTGCGCAAATCTTCCACCGATATATCTCCAGATATTTTCCTCTTGAGAAATACCTTCTGAATCATTTTTGAAGTCCCCACAAATATTTTCTTCATAACTTTTCTCATGCTCATACGTATACGTATGCCTCCAGTGTCATACGGTGAGCACTACAAGCTAATCTCACTTATACAAGACAAATACATGCTAATCTCCCACTAATCCTCTCATCCTCCCACTAATCCTCTCATCCCTCCCCTAATCCCCCCCACCATGGCTATAAATAGAGGGGCAAGGGCCTCCTCTCATCCCACCCCAAGCCATTTCATGGCAACTCTCTCCCCCCCCCACACACCCACAGCCCACTCGGACCAGAATACCACAACATTCCAGCTAGGGTCCCGCCTCACTGCTGTCTGATGTGACACAGTAGGTAGGAACAGTTTCCACCAACATAAACCTCTGCCCAAGAAAAGCCCAAAAATAATTCCTCGCACCCCGCTCAAATATGATTTTCCAAATATCTCTAAATATTCAAATTCTAGAATATTCCAAGAATATTCCTTTCCTTTTCTTTTTCTCCTTATGATTATAAAATCCAAAACTCCTCCATCCAAACTCAGATTTCAGTCATTCTTGTTTCTAAAATTCTTGTCAAACTATTCCCTATCCAACCATGTCATCCCTTAAGCATGGTTCATATTCCAGAAAACTCCCAAAATACTCTTGTCCCATATTCTGCCTATAACTCTCCTATTCATATTAAGTCAGACGATTCATTCGTCACTATTCTCACCAACAGTGAACTTCACTGTGCTACACCACATACACCCAGCTATAAATACACCCAGCTACCCTCTCCCACTCCATACACTCAACACCGTCAGCCAAGGCAAGCACCCCACCCACTCAGTTACTCCGCTCTGCCGGCTACACGCATAGTGTCGCTTTGTCTCCAGTCCATCCTCCTAGTAAGCACCTTCGCTCCACCACCAGCAGTATCTCAACACCACATGACACATATTCTACTCAAGACTCTACCCATCCATATATCGCTATTCTGACCACTATACTAAATATTTGTTGGTATACTTGTTGGTTTGTATGTTTGCCTGTTCATGTTGCATAGTTATCAGAGCGTTCGTGCCGTCTCGTGGAGGCCAGATTTGCAAGTCTACGCCAGGCAGTGGAGCTAGAAGCCAGTTCCGCGAGCTCCTCTTCCCCCTCGCCGGATAAACACGGCAAGCTCACTGGATCCCTTTGATGCATAAATTACCTATGTTTTTCAACCACAACCCTCAGCCTGTTATTTTATGCATGATATGATTTTGAGACAAGTTATTATGGCCACCCAGCCGCTTGCCGCAGTCAATCCCTGATATAATTGTTACAAATGATTTGAGGAAAGGTGTGAGTTTTCAAAAGAAAATGCTTTTCAAAATGTGTATGATGAAGGGTTTTCACCCTTATCACCTTTGAGTAGGGATGATCAGGGACTCCCTAGTTTAGGGGAGGGCCTAAGGTGATGGCTCAGCTGGTTTAAGTGTGAGCAGAAGGATTGTCCCCTCGTATAAGGACCGGTTTGTCATCTTTCACTACCTGTACTCATGATAAGTACAACCACTCGAGACTGTGTGGGCAGTCACTCAATCTGAACTCGTACGGTCCAACCCTAGGGTTATGAAGGCTGGGGAGCACCGGGAGGATAAGGAGGGGGAATGTTTTGTCCGTTTTGAGCATGGCGGTGGCCTGACTCCTTCCGGTATAACCGTTAAGGTTAGGACGTGCGAGGAAAGAAAGAGATTCGGCATTCGGGTCTCACGACGGTGAGATCGCAGAAACTGGACTAGTGGGTAAAGTGTACACCTCTGCGCAGAGTTTGAAAACCTATTCGAATAGTCCGTGTCCACAAGAATGGATGAGTCTGGTATGGTATGGCAATTAATGTTTTGTTTTCAAAAAAAAGAGATGCTTTTGAAAAGTGGTTTTTAAAAGGTTCGACAGTTGAGTCGTGAGCTATGGTGGACGGGAAGTCCAGTAGCTGTTTTTGAAAATGAAAACCAGTGGGAAACTGCTGAGATAACTGGATGGTTTAGTCCAGGGGATTTTGTTATAATACTGAAAAACTTCCTGCTCGTTTTGGAGAGGATGCGCTTTGCAAAATACAAAGTGTTTTACAAAACAACCCTGCATAAAATATTGTTGTTTCTGCAAAATATCCTGAGCTCTAGATATTCCATGCATTATATCTGATTTCCCCATTCCGCGGGTGAAGGTGGGCTGCTGAGTACGTTTGTACTCACCCTTGCTTATTTGTTGTTTTTCAGAAAAAGGAGATCGGGTAAGAGTTATGACTGTTTCCCAACCTTGCCTGTGGCTGTTGGACCGCTGAATTGCTTCGCTGCGTATATCAGGCTGCTTCAGCCCCACTCTGATGATATGTCCCGAGTTGTGGACCAACTCTGAAAGTTGTTCGCCACCTTTATAGGTTTGTCGTTTAAGCAGATCTGTAATCATCTGATGTATAAATGTGTTTACTAGCCTCCTGGGACTAGTAATTGTATCACATTTGAGTCCTAGAGGATTGGGGACGCTTCAGGACGGCGCACCAAGAAGGTCGCCTCCCAGCGGTCCGGGTAGACCCCGCGACTGTGCTGGAAGACCACACAACGATACTCGATAGACCAAGTACGCCGGTCAAGTGCCCGACGTAGCAGGGTGTCGAGCGCATCGTGGAAGTGACACCCGCGAGCAGCGTCGCGAGTGATGGGTCGAGCAACCCATCCTTCCGGCTCCTAGTCAGCAGAAGAGTCGGTGTCGTGGCTCGAGCTGCTGTCGCCACCTCCGTCGTCTGGGTCTCCTCTAGCAGCTACTCCAGGGGCTGGGGCGCTCAGTGGTGGTGCAGGGAGCGCCTCCAAGGGAAGCACGGGGGAGCAGCTCCTCACAGACTCTATCTCCTGCTGGAGCGAGAAAGAAGAGCCCTGCTGCTCCTGCTCCTGTCGTCGACGCTCCTGCTCCTCATGCAGGCGGTGGTGCAGCCTCTCCAAGTGGCTGGACTAACCGGTCACAGAACGGTGAAGCTGACGCTCCGCGAGACGAGAGGGTAAGAAGGGGATGACAGACTTCCGTCGGTGTGTCTAAGACGAGCCATCTACAAAAGACACCGCAAGCATAAGAGTGAGAACAGAACTAGTATGACCAGCAAGTAATGAACCATAAATAAATGAAGGATTAGAATAAAACACAATTTTCAGCAAGGTATAATATATAGTAGAACATAGGTTTGGTCGATATGACCAACTTTTGAAGGGATACCAAAGTCAAGGCAGGGACAGAAGTCTATAATCCTTAGAACGACCATTCTACTCTAGGTTAGCGGTCCTACAGTCAGCACGGCTTTGATACCACCTATGTCACACCCGGTTTTGAAGGTAAACCGAATGCGAACCATGTACGTGCCAGGATTAGTAATTCACGTACACAACAGTTACATAACTGGACATCATCACATAGTGCTCAAATAATAATATAAAAGGGGAATAATAGTCGATGACATCATATGTCTGAGACATCCACATAGTCTTTACAATAATCAAATTGCGGAAAAGAAACGTAGATACACGCGGCCTTCACAGGCAGCCGAATGGGGGTTGCCGCTAACCCACACCTAGAACTCATCATAATCTTGGAACTCCTGGTGGTCTCCTTCCATGGCTTCATCCTCTCCTGAGCAGGAGTTGCAATGCTGACAACCTGGGGATGGGGGGTTTGGTGTGTAGAGCAAGGGTGAGTACACATCAACATACTCAGCAAGTATCCTGTTTGGCTGTAGTGGACTAGCTTTATGTGGGGGGTAAGTCAAGCAGTTGCTTTTAGTTGGTCAGATTATTATTACTAGTAGAGAAAGCCAAGTTTTAGAGTTAACCCACGTTATTAACCCAAACGTACTCCTTTCCAGACAAAAAGAGTACCACTTACCATTACCAGAGCCAATACCAAGAACCATCAATCTCATTGCCACCTGCAATCCGAACATCTCTGATCAAGTACCACTAATCACTGGAGCAACGTTGGCCGCTCATAACCACGAGCACGGCTGATATATCAGTTTTCAAACACTCTGCAGAGGTTGTGCACTTTACCCACAAGCTATGCTTCCCTTTCTGCCCGGAGATCATGACTCTCCATTGATCACTACCAAGGTGACCCAGCAGGGCATCACTATGTAGCCTTTACAAAGATTCCTCGGGGCTGTAGCCGCCCGTTAGGTTTCCTAAATGCACCGCACTCCTCCCCAAGGGGCGAACCCAAACTTGGCAGAGCGAGCCGCATACACCGAGCCCCATTAACGGCACGACGGCTAAGCGAACTACACCCCAGTTCCTCTAATTATTCAGCTAAGGGCATCCCATTCCACCCTCATGGTTGCACTGTTTTCCCGGGCGGTCATCCAACAAACAGGTCCTTACGGAGAGGCACTCGAGAAACCGCTCGAGCCCCCTTGAATACAACAAGTATAACATCATAATAAAGGAGGGGAAAACAGTGTATCATTGATAATTCTCATCATGTTCATTGATTAGAGTTGTGCAATAGCATAAAGCTAAACAATAATAATCCAAGCCAAATAGGTAAACAAGGACATGGATAACAAAAGCTAGTCAATCCTTAGGTATAACTGTGAAATGCGGGAGGTGAATTAAAGAATGTATAGGACAGAGATAGGTCAAGGGACACTTGCCTCCACCAACCAGCTGCTGCTCAGGGACTTCTCCTGCGAGTTCCTCAGGCTCTTCAACCAGATCATTCTCTATACGACCGCAAACATACATACATCCACACATTTAATACAAAAGAACAGTACACCATACAATAGAATGTAGTAAATAAACAGACATTCCACGCGGGGCTCGCCACCATGGTTAAGAGAGAGAAAGAGGAAAAGACAGTCGAGAAACGATCACGTTACATTATTATAAATTAAACCACTCGCTTAATAGAAGGGCATTAATTTGGACACTACGTTTAGCATAAAGTAAAGTCATGTTTCATGTTTAATCATTATAAGCAGATAAAGATAAATTAAAAGGATCGTCGTGTGGCGAGACGCGCGACATAACACTTTAAATTGAATTAAGAAGTCAACGACTCGTCGCGCGACAGAGCGCACAACGAGACACTTGCATTAATTATAAAGAGACGTTAAACGTCGCGCGACGAAACGCACGACGGCATACGTCAACTGAACTGAGTTTAAAACGAATCGTCGCGCGATGAAGCGCGCAACGCAGCACGTTAATAAATATAAATAAAAAGAATCGTCGCGCGACGAAACGCGCGATGCAGCACGTCGAATAAACAACAATTAAGATAGATTAAAACGGGGTTAAGCGCAGTGCGACTATGGTCGCACGTGCGAGAGCACACTGCGCGTGCCGAAGGCACGCGAACCATGCAGGCGCGCAGGACGCGAGTCACCGGGACACGGGTGCGGGGCCGGGCACGGCCGGGGAGCAGGGGCTCGCGGCGAGGGCGGGCTTGGCGGGGCGAGGGCAGGCTCGGTGGGGCGAGGCCGCGACGAGGGCGCGCGGGCAGGGGCCGAGCCGTCGGCGTCGGGCGCGGGCGCGCAGGGGGCCACGTGGGAGGGGGGCTCGCCTGGGAGGGGGGCTCGCCGGGGCAGGGAGCAGGGCGCGGCCGAGGGGCGGCACGGGGAGAGGCTCGCCGGGTACGCGGGGAAGCCGACGGGGGCACGGCTCGCCGGGGCAGGGAGGGCACGGGACCGGGGCCGGGCGCGAGGCCGGGCGCGGGGAGGGCGGGGCGCGGCGTGGCCGCGAGGGCTCGCCCGGCGCGGGACAGGGAGGGCGCGGCCGCGGGCGGCGTGCGGGCGCGGGGAGGGCGCGCGGGCAGGAGGGTCGTGCGGGGAAGAAGAAGGGGAGGGGGAGGAGAGAGAGAAAAGGGAAGGGGAGGGGAAAACTCACCTCCGGGGATCCAAACTCCGGCGATCTCGATTCCAAACCCTAGGGCACCACGGGGAGAGAGAGAGAGAGGTGGAAGAGGGAGAGGGAGGTTACTGTGTGGGAGAAATCAAATGAGACAAACGGATCTGGGGGAGGGGGGGCGCGCGCATGGGGTGGGCAGGGGCGCCAGGGGCGCGCGGGCCTGACCGGGCTGGACCAGGCCGGGCCACACCGCAGATCGAAACCCACGACATGCACGACCACTAAACGGAGTCCAATCACGAACCGAAATCCGAAACGGAATAAGACGAACACGCGACATCAGACAAAGAAATGCGCTTCGGCATGATGCAACACCCATGACACTTAGGTTTTGTTTATACATGACACGGACACCTGCCACTATACTGGTTTGAAATTGGGAAGAAGTAGCGAATCAGGAAGAGAAAAGAGAGTAACGCCCGAATTTGGTGAGTGAAAAGAAGAAAAAATTCTACCCCCAAATTCAGGGCGTTACAGCTCCTAGCTGCCTTGGGGCTATAAAAGGAACCCCTAGGCACATGGAGCACAATACCAAGCATTCTCTGATCATTCTAAGATGTGTAGACTCCGCCACCACGCATTCGGATCGTTGTGTCAGAGATTTGAGCACCATTTGAGTTGTGAACTCCATGCGCCGTGTTTTGTGCTCACATCTTGGCTTGTGTGCGTGTGTTTGCTGCGAATTGAGTCTTGCGTGTGTTGCTTTCCCTCCCTTACTCTTGTGCTTCTCTTGTGATCAACATTGTAAGGGCGAGAGGCTCCAAGTTGTGGAGATTCCTTGCAAACGGGAAAAGAACTCTAAAGAAAAAAGACCATGGTATTCAGGTTGATCATTGGATCACTTGAAAGAGGTTGAGTGCAACCCTCATCCATTGGGACACCACAACGTGGAAGTAGGCAAGTGTTACTTGGCCGAACCACGGGATAAAAACACCGTGTCTCTTGTGTTGCTTTTATCTGTGATTGATTTCTTCTCAAGAGCTTGCTCTATATCAACTTGGTTTAATCTAACAAACATTTTATAAACCAAGTTTGTGCTATTAGTGTTGAATTTTGCAGGATCACCTATTCACCCCCCCTCTAGGTGCTCTCAATTGGTATCGGAGTCGTACTTTCATCTAAAGGACTAACCGCCCGAAGAGATGGATCCTAAGGGCAAGGGGATGGTGATCAACGACAAGGAGGAGTCCCTCCTCAACGAGCCTAGAGAGGACAAGCCCACTGACTCAGGCTCGAGTCACAAGAAGATAGACAGGAAGAAGAGGCGCATCAAGAAGATTATCTACTACGAAAGTGACGCCTCCTCTTCTTCACCAAGGGATGACGACGACGACTCCTCGTCCAAGAAGAAAGCGGTTAATCAAAACTACTCCTTTGATTGTTCCCGTATTCCATACAATTCAAATGCTCATTTACTTTCTATTCCACTTGGAAAACCCCCACACTTCGATGGAGAGGATTACTCATTTTGGAGCCATAAAATGCATAGTCACCTATTTTCCCTTCATCCTAGCATTTGAGAAATTTTAGAAAGTGGAATACATTTTGATAGTACTGATAACCCTGTGTTTATCAATGAACAAATTCATAAGAATGCCCAAGCCACTACTGTTTTGCTAGCATCTCTATGCAGGGAAGAATATAATAAGGTTAGTGGCTTGGACAACGCTAAACAAATCTAGGATACCCTCAAGATTTCTCACGAGGGGAATGATGCCACCATGATCACCAAAATGGAACTTGTGGAAGGCGAGCTGGGGAGATTCACGATGATAAGGGGAGAAGTGCCAACACAGACATACAACAGGCTAAAGACCCTTGTCAATAAAATCCGAAGCTACGGGAGTACAAGATGGATGGATCATGATGTCGTCCGACTCATGCTCAGGTCATTTACGGTTATTGACCCCCATATTGTAAATCTTATTCGTGAAAACCCCAAGTACACCAAGATGACGCCCGAGGAAATCCTCGGAAAATTCGTAAGCGGGCGCATGATGGTAAAGGAGGCAAGATATGTGGATGACGCCTTGAACGATCCACTTCCTGTCTACGAGCCACAACTTGTTGCTCTCAAAGCAACCAGCAGCAGGGAGGTGCTACCTAGCAAGGTAGCACAATTGGAGGCTGCCGGACTCAATGAGGATGAGATGGCGCTCATCATCAAGCGTTTCAAGACCGCACTACAAGGACGCAAGGAGTACCCCAACAAGAACAAGTCAAGGGGAAAACGCTCCTGCTTCAAATGCGGTAAGACTGGTCATTTTATAGCTCGATGCCCCGATAATGATAATGACCAGGCACAAGAAAAGCATGGGAAGATGGAAAAGAAAAAGAACTACAGGAAGGCCAAGGGCGAGGCGCACATCGGGAAGGAATGGGACTCCGACTGTTCCTCATCCAACTCCGAAGATGAAGGACTAGCTGCCTCGGCCTTCAACAAGTCTTCGCTCTTCCCCAACGAACGGCACACATGCCTTATGGCAAAGGAGAAGAAGGTATGTATTCGAGATACTCCTAAGTATTCTTCTTCTAGCGATGAGGAATCTTCCGATGATGAGATAGATTATAGCGATTTATTTAAAGGACTGGATAGATCTAAGGTAGATAAGATAAATGAACTAATTGATGCTCTTAATGAAAAAGATGGACCTTTAGAAAAGCAAGAAGATATACTCTATGAGGAACATAATAAGTTTGTTAGTGTTCAAAAATCTCTTGCTATAGAAATTAAGAAGAATGAATTGTTGTCTTCCGAATTGTCCACCTGTCATGAATCTATTTCTAACTTAAAGAATTTAAATGATGATTTGAATGCTAAGATAGAGAAAGTAAATGAAACTAGTTCATGTGTAGAGCATGTTGTTATTTGCAATAGATGTAAAGACAATGACATTGATGCCTGTAATGAACATGCCTCTACTATTGCTAAGTTAAACAATGATGTTGCAAGTCTTAATGTTCAACTTAAGACTTGCAAGGATAACGATGAGAAGTTAAAATTTGCTAGGGATGCCTACACTGTTGGTAGACACCCCTCAATTAAGGATGGACTTGGTTTTCGAAAGGAAACCAAGAACTTAACAAGCCAAAGGACTTCCGGTCTCAACAAGGAGAAAGGGAAGGCCCCTATGGCTAGTAGCTCGTATTCTTCACATGATCAAAAGAACCATGCTTATCTTTATGCTCATGTCAAGAAAGTTTCTTATCATGATAAATGTTATAATCATGCTGCTTTACCTACTTATCATGATTGCTATGTTTGCATCGAGCTCCACATATGTTCATGATAGGAGTAGGCCTAGGCGCAATCATACTATTTCTTGTGCACCTAGGAATGTTTACACTGGTCCAACTGCTATGTATCAAATGTGTAATACTTATTTTGTACTTTCATGCAAAAAATGCTAAAGTAGTTGCTAGAAAATTGGGATCTAAATGCAAGGGAGACAAGACTTGCATTTGGGTTCCAAAAGTTATAGTAACTAACCTTGTAGGACCCAACAAGAGTTGGGTACCTAAAACCCAAGCTTAATTACCTTGCAGGTTTATGCATCCAGGGCCTCAAGATGGATTATCGAAAGAGGATGCACAAATCACATGATGGGCGAGAAGAAAATGTTCACCTCCTACGTCAAGAACAGGGATTCCCAGGATACTATTATCTTTGGAGATGGGAACCAAGGCAAGGTCAAAGGATTGGGCAAGATAGCCATCACAACCGAGCACTCAATATCAAATGTGTTTTAGTAGAGTCACTCGGGTATAATCTATTGTCTATAAGTCAATTGTGTCATATGGGCTACAATTGTTTATTTACAAATATTGATGTATCTGTCTTTAGAAGGAGTGATGGTTCATTAGCTTTTAAGGGTGTATTAGACGACAAGTTCTATTTAGTTGATTTCTCAAAGGAGAATGCCAATCTAGCTGCATGCTTAATCGCTAAGACTAATATGGGCTGGCTTTGGCATCGCCGTCTAGCACATGTTGGGATGAAGAACCTTCATAAACTTCTAAAGGGAGATCATGTGTTAGGACTAACCGATTTCTGTTTTGAAAAAGATAGACCTTGTGCAGCATGCCAAGCAGGGAAACAAGTGGGAAGCACTCATCACAGCAAGAATGTGATGACTACATCAAGACCACTGGAACTCCTACACATGGATCTCTTTGGCCCCGTTGCCTATCTCATTATCGAGGGAAGTAAGTATGGTCTTGTTATTGAAAGGGAATTAGGCTTACACCTAGTCCCTAATTAATTTTGGTGGTTGAATTGCCCAACACTAGTGTATAAGTTATATAGGTGCCAAAGGTTCACACTTAGCCAATAAAAAGACCAAGTATTGGGTTCAAAATAGAGAGCTAAAGACATCCCGAAAGGCTCCCTGGTCTGGCGCACCGGACTGTCCGGTGGCGCACCGGACAGTGTCCGGTGCACCAGGGGACCTCGCGCAGAACTCCTCAGCCTCGGGAATTTTCAGAAGCCGGCGCGCTATAATTCATCGGAATGTCTGGTGTACACCGGACAATGTCCGGTGCTCCAAGAGGACGCGGCTCTGGAACTTGGCAGCCTCGAGAATCCGTAGCGGCTGCTCCGCTATAATTCACCGGACATGTCCGGTGTACACCGGACTGTCTGGTGCGACTGCGGAGCAACGGCTACTTCACGCCAACGGTCACCTGCAGGCGCATTCAATGCGAGCCAGAAGCGCGCAGAAGGCAGGCACGACCATACTGGCGCACCGGACATTGAACAGTACATGTCCGGTGTGCACCGGACATCCAGGCGGGCCCAGAAGACAGAAGCTCCAACGGTCGAACCCAACGGCATTTGGTGACATGGCTATCGCACCGGACATGTCCGGTGTGCACCGGACTGTCCGGTGCGCCATCGAACAGACAGCTCCACCAAACGGCTAGTTTGGTGGTTGGGGCTATAAATACCCCCAACCACCCACCATTCATAGCATCCAAGTTTTCCACTTCCCAACTACTTACAAGAGCTCTAGCATTCAATTCTAGACACACCAAAGAGATCAAATCCTCTCCAAATTCCACACAACGCCCTAGTGATTAGAGAGAGAGATTTGCTTGTGTTCTTTCGAGCTCTTGCGCTTGGATTGCTTTCTTCTTTCTTGATTCTTTCATTGCGATCAAACTCACTTGTAATTGAGGCAAGAGACACCAAACTTGTGGTGGTCCTTGTGGGAACTTTGTGTTCCAAGTGATTGAGAAGAGAAAAGCTCACTCGGTCCGAGGGACCATTTGAGAGAGGGTAAGGGTTGAAAGAGACCCGGCCTTTGTGGCCTCCTCAACGGGGAGTAGGTTTGAGAGAACCGAACCTCGGTAAAACAAATCCGCGTGTCTCACTTCATTATTCGCTTGCGATTTGTTTTGCACCCTCTCTCGCGGACTCTATTATATTTCTAACGCTAACCCGGCTTGTAGTTGTGATTATTTTTGAGAATTTCAGTTTCGCCCTATTCACCCCCCCTCTAGGCGACTTTCAATTGGTATCGGAGCCCGGTGCTTCATTAGAGCCTAACCGCTCGAAGTGATGTCGGGAGATCACACCAAGAGGGAGATGGAGACCGGTGACAAGCCCACTACGAGCCAAGGGAGCACTTCATCGGAAGAGTCCCGCACCAAGAGGAAGGAGAAGAAGGACTCCTCCAAACGGAAGGAGAAAAGATCTTCTTCTTCACACCACAAGGAGAAGAAGGAAAAATCTTCTTCCCACAAGTCGCATCGGAAAGGCGACATGCACAAGAGGATGAGGAAGGTGGTCTACTACGAGACCGACACTTCATCAACATCGACCTCCGACTCCGATGTGCCGTCCGTAACTTCTAAGCGCCAAGAGCGCAAGAAGTTTAGTAAGATCCCCTTACACTATGCTCGTACATCTAGACCTACTCCATTACTTTCTGTTCCATTAGGCAAACCGCCAACCTTTGATGGCGAAGATTATGCTAGGTGGAGTGATTTAATGAAATTTCATCTAACCTCACTTCACAAAAGTATATGGAATGTTGTTGAGTTTGGAGCACAGGTACCATCCGTAGGGGATGAAGACTATGATACGGACGAAGTGGCCCAAATCGAGCACTTCAACTCTCAAGCTACAACCATACTCCTCGCCTCTCTAAGCAAGGAGGAATACAACAAAGTGCAAGGGTTGAAGAATGCAAAGGAGATTTGGGACCTTCTCAAGACCGCGCACGAGGGTGATGAACTCACCAAGATCACCAAGCGGGAAACGATCGAGGGGGAACTCGGTCGCTTTCGTCTTCGCCAAGGGGAGGAGCCACAAGATATGTACAACCGGCTCAAAACCTTGGTGAACCAAGTGCACAACCTCGGGAGCAAGAAATGGGATGACCACGAGGTGGTTAAGGTTATTTTGAGATCACTTATATTCCTTAACCCTACTCAAGTTCAATTAATTCGTGGTAACCCAAGATATACACTAATGACTCCCGAGGAAGTTATCGGGAATTTTGTGAGCTTTGAATGCATGATTAAAGGCTCAAAGAAGATCAACGAGCTTGACGAACCCTCCATGTCTGAGGCGCAACCGGTGGCATTTAAGGCGACGGAGGAGAAGAAGGAGGAGTCTACACCGAGTAGACAACCAATTGACGCCTCCAAGCTCGACAATGAGGAGATGGCTTTAATTATCAAAAGTTTTCGCCAAATCCTCAAGCAACGGAAGGGGAAGGATTACAAACCCCGTTCCAAGAAGGTTTGCTACAAGTGTGGTAAGCCCGGTCACTTTATTGCTAAATGTCAATTATCAAGTGATAGTGACAGGGATAACGACAAGAAGGGCAAGAGGAAAGAAAAGAAGAGGTACCACAAGAAGAGGGGCGGCGATGCCCACGTGTGCCGCGAGTGGAACTCCGACGAGAGCTCCACCGACTCCTCCTCCGACAACGAGGACGCCGCCAACATCGCCGTCACCAAGGGACTCCTCTTCCCCAACGTCGGCCACAAGTGCCTCATGGCAAAGGACGGCAAAAGGAAGAAGGTTAAATCTAAATCCTCCACTAAATATGAATCCTCTAGTGATGATAATGCTAGTGATGAGGAGAATAATTTGCGTACCCTTTTTGCCGATCTTAACATGCAACAAAAGGAAAAATTAAATGAATTGATTAGTGCTATTCATGAGAAGGATGATCTCTTAGACTCTCAAGAGGACTTCCTCATTAAGGAAAACAAAAAGCATGTTAAGGTTAAAAATGCTTATGCTCTAGAGGTAGAAAAATGTGACAAATTATCTAGTGAGCTAAGCACATGCCATGACACTATTGCCAACCTTAGAAGTGAAAATGCTAAATTAATTGCTAAGGTTGATTCTCATGTTTGTATTGATTCAACTTCCTATCCTAGAAATGATAATTTTGATTTGCTTGCTAGGATTGATGAGTTGAATGCTTCTCTTGCTAGCCTTAGAGATGAGAATGAGAAATTGTTTGCTAAGGCTAAAGAATTAGATGTTTGCAATGTTACAATTTCCGACCTTAGAACTATGAATGATATGTTGCATGCTAAGGTTGTAGAACTAAAATCTTGCAAACCCTCTACATCTACCGTTGAGCACACTTCTATTTGTACTAGATGTAGAGATGTTGATATCAATGCTATTCATGATCACATGTCTTTAATTAAACAACAAAATGATCATATAGCATTATTAGATGCTAAAATTGCCGAGCATAACTTAGAAAATGAAAAGTTTAAATTTGCTAGAAGTATGCTCTATAATGGGAGACGCCCTGGCATTAAGGATGGCATTGGTTTCCAAAGGGAAGACAATGTCAAACTTAATGCCCCTCCTAAGAACTTGTCTAACTTTGTTAAGGGCAAGGCTCCCATGCCTCAGGATAACGAGGGTTACATTTTGTACCCTGCCGGTTATCCCGAGAGTAAAATTAGGAGAACTCATTCTAGGAAGTCTCACTCTGGCCCTAACCATGCTTTTATGTATAAGGGTGAGACATCTAGCTCTAGGCAACCAACCCGTGCCAAGTTGCCTAGAAAGAAAACTCCTATTGCATCAAATGATCATAGCATTTCATTTAAAACTTTTGATGCATCTTATGTTTTGACTAACAAATCCGGCAAAGTAGTTGCCAAGTTTGTTGGGGGCAAACATAAGGGCTCCAAGACTTGTGTTTGGGTACCCAAAGTTCTTGTTTCTAATGCCAAAGGACCCAAAACCGTTTGGGTACCTAAAGTCAAGAACTAAAATTGTTTTGTAGGTTTATGCATCCGGGGGCTCAAGTTGGATACTCGACAGCGGGTGCACAAATCACATGACAGGGGAGAAGAAGATGTTCTCCTCATATGAGAAAAACCAAGATCCCCAACGAGCTATCACATTCGGGGATGGAAATCAAGGTTTGGTCAAAGGATTGGGTAAAATTGCTATATCACCTGACCATACTATTTCCAATGTTTTTCTTGTAGATTCTTTAGGTTCCAATTTGCTTTCCGTATCCCAATTATGTCAAATGGGCTACAACTGCCTATTTACTGATGTTGGTGTCACTGTCTTTAGAAGAAGTGATGATTCAATAGCATTTAAGGGAGTGTTAGAGGGTCAGCTATACTTGGTAGATTTTGATAGAGCTGAACTCGACACTTGCTTAATTGCTAAGACTAACTTGGGTTGGCTCTGGCATCGCCGACTAGCCCATGTTGGAATGAAGAATCTTCATAAGCTTCTAAAGGGAGAGCACATTTTAGGACTAACAAATGTTCATTTTGAGAAAGACAGGATTTGTAGCGCATGCCAAGCCGGGAAGCAAGTTGGCACTCATCATCCACATAAGAACATCATGACAAGTGACAGGCCACTGGAGCTCCTACACATGGATTTATTCGGCCCGATCGCTTACATAAGCATCGGCGGGAGTAAGTACTGTATAGTTATTGTGGATGATTATTCTCTCTTCACTTGGGTGTTCTTTTTGCAGGATAAATCCCATACCCAAGAGACCTTAAAGGGATTCTTGAGACGGGCTCAAAATGAGTTCGGCTTAAGGATCAAGAAAATTAGAAGCGACAATGGGACGGAGTTCAAGAACTCTCAAATTGAAGGTTTCCTTGAGGAGGAGGGCATCAAGCATGAGTTCTCTTCTCCCTACACCCCACAACAAAATGGTGTAGTGGAGAGGAAAAATCGAACTCTATTGGACATGGCAAGAACCATGCTTGATGAGTACAAGACACCGGATCGGTTTTGGGCCGAGGCGGTCAACACCGCCTGCTACGCCATCAACCGGTTATATCTACACCGAATCCTCAAGAAGACATCCTATGAACTCCTAACCGGTAAAAAGCCAAATATTTCATATTTTAGAGTTTTTGGTAGCAAATGCTTTATTCTTGTTAAAAGAGGTAGAAAATCAAAATTTGCTCCTAAAACTGTAGAAGGCTTTTTACTAGGATATGATTCAAACACAAGGGCATATAGAGTCTTTAACAAGTCCTCAGGACTAGTTGAAGTTTCTTGTGACGTTGTGTTTGATGAGACTAACGGCTCTCAAGTAGAGCAAGTTGATCTTGATGAGATAGGTGAAGAACAGGCTCCGTGCATCGCGCTAAGGAACATGTCCATTGGGGATGTGTGCCCTAAGGAATCCGAAGAGCCTCCAAATGCACAAGATCAACCATCCTCCTCCACGCAAGCATCTCCACCAACTCAAATTGAGGACGAGGCTCAAGTTGATGAAGGAGAAGATCAAAGAGATGAGCCACCTCAAGATGACGGCAATGATCAAGGGGGAGATACGAATGATCAAGATAAGGAGGATGAACAACCAAGGCCGCCACACCCAAGAGTCCACCAAGCAATCCAACGAGATCACCCTGTCGACACCATCCTCGGCGACATTCATAAGGGGGTAACTACTCGATCTCGGGTTGCACATTTTTGTGAGCATTACTCTTTTGTTTCCTCTATTGAGCCACACAGGGTAGAGGAAGCACTACAAGATTCGGATTGGGTGATGGCGATGCAAGAGGAGCTCAACAATTTCACGAGGAACGAGGTATGGCATTTAGTTCCACGTCCTAACCAAAATGTTGTAGGAACCAAGTGGGTCTTCCGCAACAAGCAAGATGAGCACGGTGTGGTGACTAGGAACAAAGCTCGACTTGTGGCCAAGGGATACTCCCAAGTCGAAGGTTTGGATTTCGGTGCAACCTATGCACCCGTAGCTAGGCTTGAGTCCATTTGCATATTATTAGCCTATGCTACTTACCATGGCTTCAAGCTTTATCAAATGGACGTGAAGAGTGCCTTCCTCAATGGACCAATCAAGGAGGAGGTCTATGTTGAGCAACCTCCCGGCTTTGAAGATAGTGAGTACCCTAACCATGTCTATAGGCTCTCTAAGGCGCTTTATGGGCTCAAGCAAGCCCCAAGAGCATGGTATGAATGCCTTAGAGACTTCCTTATTGCAAATGGCTTCAAAGTCGGCAAGGCCGATCCTACTTTGTTCACTAAAACTCTTGACAATGATTTGTTCGTATGCCAAATTTATGTTGATGATATCATATTTGGGTCTACTAACGAATCTACATGTGAAGAATTTAGTAGGATCATGACACAAAAATTCGAGATGTCTATGATGGGGGAGTTGAAGTATTTTCTAGGATTCCAAGTCAAGCAACTCCAAGAGGGCACCTTCATTAGCCAAACAAAGTATACTCAAGACATTCTAAGCAAGTTTGGAATGAAGGATGCCAAGCCCATCAAGACTCCCATGGGGACGAATGGGCATCTCGACCTCGACATGGGAGGTAAATCCGTCAATCAAAAGGTACACCGGTCGATGATTGGTTCATTGCTTTATTTATGTGCATCTCGACCGGACATTATTTTTTCCGTATGCATGTGTGCAAGATTCCAAGCCGACCCTAAGGAATCACACCTTACGGCCGTAAAACAAATCTTGAGATATTTGACTTATACACCTAAGTTTGGGCTTTGGTACCCTCGGGGGTCCACATTTGATTTGATTGGATATTCGGATGCCGATTGGGCGGGGTGTAAAATTAATAGAAAGAGCACATCGGGGACTTGCCAGTTCTTGGGAAGATCCTTGGTGTCTTGGGCTTCAAAGAAGCAAAATTCGGTCGCTCTTTCTACCGCCGAAGCCGAGTACATTGCCGCAGGCCATTGTTGCGCGTAATTGCTTTGGATGAGGCAAACCCTGCGGGACTATGGTTACAAATTGACCAAAGTTCCTCTTCTATGTGATAATGAGAGTGCAATCCGCATGGCGGATAATCCCGTTGAGCATAGCCACACTAAACACATAGCCATTCGGTATCATTTTCTTAGGGATCACCAACAAAAGGGGGATATCGAGATTGCATACATTAACACTAAAGATCAATTAGCCGATATCTTTACTAAGCCACTTGATGAACAAACTTTTACCAAACTTAGGCATGAGCTCAATATTCTTGATTCGAGAAATTTCTCTTGCTAATTTGCACACATAGCTCATAAGTATACCTTTGATCATGTCTCTTTTCTATATGATATGACTAATGTGTTTTCAAGTCCATTTCAAACCAAGTCATAGATATACTGAAAGGGAATTGGAGTCTTCGGCAAAGACAAAGGCTTCCACTCCACTCTACTACTCATCCTTCGCCGTCGCTCCGCATCACTCTCCAACTTTGGTATAATCTTCACTCATTTATTTTATGACCAAAGGAGGAGAAAGTACTTCAAGGGGCTCTAATGATTCCGTTTTTGGCGATTCATGCCAAAGGGGGAGAAAATATGAGCCCAAAGCAAAAAGGACCGCACCACCACCTAAATTTTAAAATTGGAGATTTTCAATTGATCAATTTCAAATTGGTATCTTATTATGTTCAAAAGGAGGAGGAAGTAGTATTTCAAAAATGATATATCAAAACCCTCTTGAACACTAAGAGGAGGATCTCATTTAGGGGGAGTTCTTGTTTAGTCAAAGGAAAAGCATTTGAAACAGGGGGAGAAAATTTCAAATCTTGAAAAATGCTTCGCAAAATCTTACTCATTTACCTTTGACTATTTGCAAAAGAACTTTGAAAAGGATTTACAAAAGAATTTGCAAAAACAAAACATGTGGTGCAAACGTGGTCCAAAATGTTAAAAGTGAAGAAACAATCCATGCCTATCTTGTAAGTATTTATATTGGCTCAACTCCAAGCAACCTTTGCACTTACATTTTGCAAACTAGTTCAATTATGCACTTTTATATTTGCTTTGGTTTGTGTTGGCATCAATCACCAAAAAGGGGGAGATTGAAAGGGAATTAGGCTTACACCTAGTCCCTAATTAATTTTGGTGGTTGAATTGCCCAACACAAATATTGGACTAACTAGTTTGCTCTAGTGTATAAGTTATACAGGTGCCAAAGGTTCACACTTAGCCAATAAAAAGACCAAGTATTGGGTTCAAAATAGAGAGCTAAAGACATCCCGAAAGGCTCCCTGGTCTGGCGCACCGGACTGTCCGGTGGCGCACCGGACAGTGTCCGGTGCACCAGGGGACCTCGCGCAGAACTCCTCAACCTCGGGAATTTTCTGAAGCCGGCGCTCTATAATTCACCGGACTGTCCGGTGTACACCGGACAATGTCCGGTGCTCCAAGAGGACGCGGCTCTGGAACTTGGCAGCCTCGGGAATCCGTAGCGGCTGCTCCGCTATAATTCACCGGATATGTCCGGTGTACACCGGACTGTCCGGTGCGACTGCGGAGCAACGGCTACTTCGCGCCAACGGTCACCTGCAGGCGCATTCAATGCGAGCCAGAAGCGCGCAGAAGGCAGGCACGACCATACTGGCGCACCGAACATTGAACAGTACATGTCCGGTGTGCACCGGATATCCAGGCGGGCCCAGAAGACAGAAGCTCCAACGGTCGAACCCAACGGCTTTTGGTGACGTGGCTGTCGCACCGGACATGTCCGGTGTGCACCGGACTGTCCGGTGCGCCATCGAACAGACAGCTCCACCAAACGGCTAGTTTGGTGGTTGGGCTATAAATACCCCCAACCACCCACCATTCATAGCATCCAAGTTTTCCACTTCCCAACTACTTACAAGAGCTCTAGCATTCAATTCTAGACACACCAAAGAGATCAAATCCTCTCCAAATTCCACACAACGCCCTAGTGATTAGAGAGAGAGATTTGCTTGTGTTCTTTCGAGCTCTTGCGCTTGGATTGCTTTCTTCTTTCTTGATTCTTTCATTGCGATCAAACTCACTTGTAATTGAGGCAATAGACACCAAACTTGTGGTGGTCCTTGTGGGAACTTTGTGTTCCAAGTGATTGAGAAGAGAAAAGCTCACTCGGTCCGAGGGACCGTTTGAGAGAGGGTAAGGGTTGAAAGAGACCCGGCCTTTGTGGCCTCCTCAACGGGGAGTAGGTTTGAGAGAACAGAACCTCGGTAAAACAAATCCGCGTGTCTCACTTCATTATTCGCTTGCGATTTGTTTTGCACCCTCTCTCGCGGACTCTATTATATTTCTAACGCTAACCCGGCTTGTAGTTGTGATTATTTTTGAGAATTTCAGTTTCGCCCTATTCACCCCCCCTCTAGGCGACTTTCAGTTATAGTTGATGATTTTTCCCGCTTCACTTGGGTATTCTTTCTGCAGGACAAATCCGAAACCCAAGGAACCCTAAAGCTCTTCTTAAAGAGAGCTCAAAATGAGTTTGAACTAAAGGTGAAGAAAATAAGAAGCGACAATGGGTCTGAGTTCAAGAATCTACATGTTCAAGAATATCTTGAGGAAAAAGGAATCAAGCACGAGTTCTCCGCTCCCTACACACCACAACAAAATGGTGTAGTAGAGAGGAAGAACAGGACGCTAATCGACATGGCAAGAATGATGCTTGGAGAGTACAAGACGCCTGAGTGGTTTTGGTCGGAAGCTGTGAACACAGCCTGCCATGCCATAAACTGGCTCTATCTACACCGTCTTCTCAAGAAGACCTCCTACGAACTCCTAACTGGTAACAAACCCAATGTTTCTTATTTCCGTGTATTTGGGAGCAAATGCTACATTCTGGTAAAGAAAGGTAGACATTCGAAATTTTCTCCCAAGGCCGTAGAAGGGTTTTTACTAGGATATGACTCAAATACAAAGGCGTATAGGGTCTTCAACAAATCATCAGGATTAGTTGAATTCCTTAGCGACGTTGTATTTGATGAGACTAATGGCTCTCCAAGAGAACAAGTTGATCTTGATGATGTAGATGAAGATGAGATTCCTACGGCCGCAATGCGAATGATGGCGATAGGTGATGTGCGACCACAGGAACTACAAGAACAAGATCAACCCTCCTCCTCTACGATGGTGCATCCCCCAACTCAAGACCATGAACAGATACCTCAAGAAGAGGGGCAGGATCAAGGGGGAGCACAGGAAGAACAGGTTATGGAGGAAGAAGCATCACGGGCCCCTCCAACTCAAGTCCGAGCGATGATCCAAAGAAACCATCCAGTGGATCAGATTCTGGGTGACATTAGCAAGGGAGTAACAACTCGCTCACGATTAGCTAACTTTTGTGAGCATTACTCGTTCGTTTCTTCTATTGAGCCTTTCAGGGTAGAAGAAGCCTTGCAGGATCCGGACTGGGTGTTGGCCATGTAGGAAGAGCTCAACAACTTCAAAATAAATGAAGTCTGGAGTCTGATGCCACGTCCAAAGCAAAATGTTGTGGGAACCAAGTGGATGTTCCGCAACAAGCAAGACGAACATGGGGTGGTGACAAGAAACAAGGCTCGACTTGTGGCAAAAGGTTATGCCCAAGTCGTAGGTTTGGACTTTGAGGAGACTTTCGCTCCTGTGGCTAGGTTAGAATCAATTCGAATTTTATTAGCCTATGCCGCTCACCATTCCTTTAAGTTGTTCGAAATGGACGTGAAGAGCGCTTTCCTAAATGGACCAATCAAGGAGGAGGTATACGTGGAACAACCCTCTGGCTTTGAGGATGACAGGTATCCCGACCACGTGTCTAAGCTCTCTAAGGCACTCTATGGACTTAAGCAAGCCCCAAGAGCATGGTATGAATGCCTTAGTGATTTTATAATTGCTAATGCTTTCAAGGTTGGGAAAGCTGATCCCACTCTATTCACAAAGACTTGTGATGGTGAACTTTTTGTTTGCCAAATATATGTCGATGACATAATATTTGGTTCTACTAATCAAAAGTCTTCTGAGGAGTTTAGCAGGGTAATGATGCAAAAGTTCGAGATGTCGATGATGGGTGAGTTGAATTACTTCCTTGGATTCCAAGTGAAGCAACTCAAGGAAGCCACTTTCATCTCTCAAACAAAGTACACTCAAGATCTTCTCATGAGGTTTGGTGTTGGGGGTCTGCTTCGTCGCCGAAGGTCCTGTGAGAAGAAACACCTTCGGAAGATCAAAACAGAAGCAATACCGAAGCTACCAATCAGGGAGCTTCGTAGCGTACCTTCAAGTGCACCGACTTAAAGATGAAAAGACCAATTGGCCCATGATAATTTGTGTTATGATTGTAACTGGTGATTGTAAAGGACACAAATGTAAATCCACACAGGCTGCGCCCTGTGCCTATAAATAGATGAACAGTATCCCTGTACTGTTCATGCGGACTTGTATTCACTCGCACGTCACACTTGGATTTTTACCTTCTGTCAAGCCGAAGGTATAAATGTAATTCAATATTGTTTACATTCATTCATGATTAAGTAACAGTAAATGTATATTATAACATCATTCTATTATTCATGTTGTTTCCCATGTTTCGTATGCTTCGTCTTTCATCTAAGTATACTATGATCATGAAGGTATGTCCTTCATGACCTTCGTCCAAAGATCATTATATCCTCAGGGAAATAATGTTTCGAAGGACGAAGGATATTAACCTTTAACCCATTTTTTGTGTTGCCTTGTTCTTAATTCATAGCAATTGAGAACAAGTCCCCAACATTGGCGCCCACCTCCGGTGAACTCACTTCCACTAACTGAGCTGATGGCTTCGTTCAACAACCAAGCTGAAGTATCTTCGACTACGAAGCTGCTGGTGCTTCCGATAACAGGCGGTTCAAGTTCAGAGCCGGCTAACAAGAAGCAGAAGAAGGAAGCACAAAGAAGGGTACAATATGTTGGGGTGCAGGGACCCTTCATCAAATCAAAATGGTCCCTGTTGGGCCTATGCTTCGTCGCCGAAGGTCTTCTAGGAAGAAGCGGCTTTCGGCTGAAGCTGTTTGTATAAGATGGCCGAAGGTCCATCTTCATGAAGTTTCGGTGTTACAAACCGACTTAAAGATAGAATGACCTTTTAGTCCATAAAGGTTTGAGTCAATGTTGTAAACTTTTATAAGGGGCATACTTGTAATTCCTCACAGGCTGCGCCCTGTGCCTATAAATAGTGAACAGTATTATTTTACTGTTCACGGATTCTGGTAATTGCAACCGCATATTCTGGAATTCAACCTTTTGTCAAGGCAGAGGTATTATTGTATTCAATGATTGGATATATTAAGAAAATATAATATAATTTGTCCATGACTTATTTATCTCTTTTGTACCTTTTATTTTATGTCATCTTGCAATATCTATTGAAATCTTAGTACGAAGATCTAAACTTCGTAATTTTACTATCATCAACCTTCGTCCAAGACCCATTATCCTCAAGGGAATAATATTTTGTGGACGAAGGACGTTGACATTTAACATTTTATGTTGCCTTGTTCTTAATTCATAGCACTTGAGAACGAGTCTCCAACATTGGCGCCCACCTTCGGTGAACTCACTTCCACTTTTTGAGCTGATGGCTTCGTTCAATGATCAAGCTGGAGCTGCTTCGGACCCGAAGCTGGTACTCCCGATTACAGGTGGTTCGTCCTCAGAGCCAGCCAACAAAAAACAGAAGAAAGAAGCACAGAGAAGGGTACAGCATGTTGGGGTGCAAGGACCCTTCATCAAGTCAAGATGGTCTCACATTCCTATTACCTTCTCCCAAGAGGACCTTCAGCTCAAGGATTACCCACACAACGATGCCATGGTTATCTCTTGTGTTATCAAAGGATTTCTGGTCCACAATGTCTTGGTTGACACAGGCAGTGCAGCTGACATCATATTTGCTAAGGCCTTCAGACAAATGCAAGAGCCAGAAGATAAGATTCATGATGCTACCCATCCTCTCTGTGGCTTCGGAGGAAGACAAATTGTAGCACTGGGCAAGATTACCATGTCAGTGACCTTCGGGTTCATCAACAATACTAGAACTGAGCAAGTTGTGTTTGACATTGTTGACATGGAATACCCTTACAATGCAATTATTGGTCGTGGCACCCTCAATGCTTTCGAAGCAATTCTTCATCCTGCTTATCTTTGCATGAAGATACCTTCGGATCAAGGACCCATCGCTATTCATGGAAGTCAGGAAGCTGCCAGAAGGGCCGAAGGCAATTGGACTGACTCAAAAGCAATCCATAACATAGATGGAGCTGAAGCTTGTGAACAGTACAAATTCAGAAGGGAGAAAGCAGCTTCAGCAGATCAGCCGAAGCCCATGCTCTTATGTGAGGATATAGCAGAGCAGAAGGTGCTGTTGGGCTCTCAGTTATCCGAAGAACAAGAGAAAACCTTGATAAGGTTTTTGTTCAACAACAAAGATGTTTTTGCATGGTCAGCCAATGATCTCTGCGGAGTTAATAGGGATGTTATTGAGCATTCGCTCAATGTCGATCCATCCTTCAGACCCAGAAAGCAAAGGCTTCGGAAAATGTCAGATGATAAGGCCGAAGGTGCTCGCAACGAAGTCAAAAGACTCCTCAGTGCAGGAGTTATCAGAGAAGTAAAGTACCCAGAATGGTTAGCTAATACTGTTATGGTAAAAAAGGCCAATGGCAAGTGGCGAATGTGTATCGATTTTACAGACCTTAACAAGGCTTGTCCGAAGGATGAATTCCCATTGCCAAGGATAGACTCTTTAGTTGATGTAGCAGCTTCTTCAGAGCTCATGAGTCTGTTAGACTGTTATTCAGGGTATCATCAAATCTGGATGAAGAGGGAAGATGAGCCAAAGACTAGCTTCATAACTCCAAGTGGCACATATTGTTATCTTCGGATGCTTGAGGGGCTCAAAAACGCTGGAGGAAGTTTCAGCAGAATGACTGCGAAGGTTCTCCAGTCTCAGATAGGCAGAAATGTGCTAACTTATGTTGATGACATCATTGTAAAAAGCACGAAGCAGGAAAATCATATTGCTGACTTGCAGGAGACCTTCGCCAGTTTCAGACAAGCTGGCTTAAAGTTGAATCCAGAAAAATGCGTCTTCGGAGTTGTTGGAGACTTGTTCTCAAATGCTAGGAGTTAAGAACAAGGCAACGTAAAAAATGTTAATCGCTAAAGTCCTTCGTCCTTCGAAGCATTATTTCCCTTAGGATATAATGATTTTCGGACGAAGGTGATGAAGAGTGTGCCTTCATAAATTTATTATACAGTGACGAAGGATAAAATGTAGAGAATATAAGAGATAACATAAATAATTATATATTATTATCAGACATAGACATAAACATCTTTGAATTACAAATGTACCTTCAACTGGAAGGAGATGATAGTACAAGCGTGACGCAAAAAGCGAATGCCAAGTCAGCGTGAACAGTACGGGAGTACTGTTCACCTATTTATAGGTGCGGGACACAACCCATACAAAATTACATTCATGCCCTTTACAGTTGATAATAACTCTATAGTAATCTGTCGAGGTCTAAATAGCCTTTTCATCTTTAAGTCGGTTTCACTTTCTGCTGTCACGCCGAAGCTTTCCTGCTCACACCTTCGGAGCTGTACCAACCTTCGTATTATTCTGGTCTACTGTGATGCCGACTTGAGTCCGAAGATACCTGTTCACACATTATACTCCAGAAATACTGTTAAATCCTGTTTTTGAGGACCTTCGGATGCCGAAGGTCCCCAACAGTAGCCCCTAGCAATATTAATTTGTTTAAAATAATAAATTTAGATTGCGACATGGACGAAGGCTTTACGCCGAAGGTCCGAAAAAACACCTTCCCTTTGCTAGAATAGCAACATTCACTGACAAGCTGGGTCTTTCAATTTTCAACGCACTTGGCGTATAAATACGGTCATACCGCAAACTCATTTGACACGCTCTCTGGCCAACTGCTCCCGCTCACTCAATTTTTAGCTCTTGTGCACTAAGATTTGTTAAGCCTTTAGTTTCGAAGCTTCGGATTTGAAAATAGTTTTTAGTGTCTCCGAAGATGTCTGAGGATAAGAAGACTGCTGCTGAGATGAAGCTGAGCCTGGACGAAGAGAAAAACTTGGGGTTTATTATAGCTATGTCAAAGACCAATACAGAAAAAATCACCAAGGAGATTCTGGAAGGTTTGTCTGAAGATACTGGTGACAGTGACAGCTATGATGTGGACAGTGGTGGTGAAGACTCCGAAGATCGTCCCTGGCGACCAAGCCATTCAGTTTATGGTAGATCAACTATCAAAGAGAATCATCTTGTCAACATGAGAGGAAGGTATTTCCGGGATTTATCCATTGTGAGGGCCGACGAAGGGGAAAAAACGTGCCCACACCCTGAAGAGAATGAAGTCGTAGTGTACCGAAGCTTTTTGAAAGCTGGACTGCGATTTCCCTTGAGCAGCTTCGTCGTGGAGGTGTTGAAAATCTTCGAAGTCTATCTTCACCAACTTACCCCCGAAGCAATCATAAGGCTGAATATCTTCGTGTGGGCCGTGAGAAGCCAAGGTCTGAAGCCTGATGCAAAAAGCTTCTGCAATATACACGAATTATCATACGAAACAAAACCTTGGGGGTAAGGAACAGTATCACAATAATTTTGGCTGCTACAGTTTCGTTTCTCGGTCCGGGTCAAGCTGCCCCGTGCCAACCTTTCGGAAGAGATGGCCCGGCGACTGGATGACAGAATGGTTTTATGTGAAGAATGATCTGACAATACGAGAAGATATCAAAGGTATAATTATGCGCCCTATCTGGCAAAGCTTCGGCCTTCGGAGGCCGAAGGTTGAAATGAATGAAGCTGCCGAAGAATGCCAGAGGGCCTTCGGCGCAGTCTTCTCTTTCATTGGAACGAGAGACTTAGTACAAGAGCATATTGCCTTCAGGGTATGGCCGCTCGCGGAGAAGTGGGAAATGCCACAAGAAACCGTAAAAGAGGCCGACGAAGGTGGACTTATCAGGTTGAAGTACACTTTTAAATTTGGAGATAAATTCGTTGAGCCAGATGATGACTGGTTAAAAAGTATTGAAAATTTAAGTGATGAACTGCTTGGGGCTTATTCGAAGGCTGAAGACACTGCAATGTCAGCAGCCTTCGGAGGCCGAAAAAAGAAGAGGCTGAATCGGGTATTTGATGCAATCGGGTTTGTCTACCCTGACTACTGCTATCCCATTCGAAGGCAGAAAAGAAAAAACACAACCTCTGCAAAAGAAGTTGCAACTGCTCCTAGCGAGCCAGAACCGAAAAGAAAGAAGATAAAGGTCCTTACACATCGGCCGCGCTATATTGAACCAGCTTCGGTGCCTGAGTTTACCGGAGAAACTTCTTCGGCCGCCGAAGCTGAAAAACCAACCGAGACGACCTTGCTGCCAGAAGTCGCAGAAACGGCCGAAATGCCAACAAAGATAGAGTTGGAACAATCAAAGATTTTGTTATCAGAAACGAAAGAGAAGGCCGAAGCGCCGTCCACAGAAAAAATGGAAGAGGTAAAAGAAGCAACTGAGGGATCCAAAACATTAGAAGTTTTGAGTCCTGCAGCAAACATTGAGACAGTAAAAAATCAAAAAGTGCCAGCAGTGACTCCGAAAAGAAAGAGAATGGCTAATGTGCTAGATGTACTGGAAACGATCAAATCTTCAAGCACACCTCCGAAGAGGGCTGCTGTCATTCCTGAAACAACAACTGAAATTTCTGGTTCTAAAGCTCCAGGGCAAGAGACTGAAGCCGAAGCTGGGCCCTCAGAGCCTGCAAAGATAAAATCCTTGGAAAGTGAGGCAGAAAAAATAACAAAGCCAACTTTTGTTGAAGAAACCGGTGTCATTGCCCCCGAAGCATCCCCCAAAGTTCGTGATTATATTGTTCGTCATGCTTCGGGGAAAAAACTATCAGAAAAAGAAGAGCAAGAGGCCCAGCACTACGCCCAAAAACTGAAATATCCAAAGGGGGCGTTAATATTCAATGGCAGTGGAGAAGAAGACTTCTTGTATTGTCTCCCCGACAGCAAGGAAATTTCTGTCTGTCGGGAGATGAGCAGGAGCTTCGGATTCCCAACTTTAGAAGATGGGCTCTTGGTGCTGTCGAAGAACGATCTGGCCGACAGCCTAGCTTACAATAGCTTAAAGGTGCGACAAATGAAATCCTTGTATTTTTTGTTGAGTCCAAAATTTTTCGTTTGTTTAAACCTATTGACGCAGACATATTTCTCTTTGCAGGGCCTGATACTTAGCAATGCCCTCAGGGCACAGAAAGATGCTGAAGATGAAGGGTGTTCTATAGCCCTGAGCAACCTTCGTTCCGAAGTTATTGAACTGAGGAACGAAGGTCTCGAAAAAGATAAAATGTTGCACTCATTGATAAATAAAATAAAGGAGGACGAAGCTGCTTTCAAAGGTCAAGCTGAAGCTCAGAAGCGGGAAATTGAAGATCTTCGGAAACAACTGGCCAGAGCCAAGGAAGAACGCATACTTGAAGAAACAAAGCGAGAACTCAGCGACCAATGGGCCGATCACCTAGAAATAACTGTTGAAGAGCTTCGTTCGTCCAGAAAGAGATGCTATAACAAATCTATAGAGTGTGTTAAGAAGTTAAAAGCTAGCTTCGCCAGGGTTGGCGCCTTCTCAAGCGAAGAAAACTTTACGAGAGGCAATCCCGAAGGTCCCATCGAATGGATCGGCCACGAAGCTGAGGCCTTCGAAGAAATTTTAAATAGCCGAGGAGATATATGCGCCTTCTCTGGTGCCAGAGGGATTGCCACCATCTTAGAGAAGAAGGGCTGCGAACATGTAAAAATTTTAGCACAGTCCGAAGCTGCTTTGTCCTTTGAAGGTGCAAGAGATCCTTCGGCCGAAGCTAGTATAATTGGTGGAAAGTTTTTTACCGATATCTGGGATAATGGTGGCCGAGAAATGGCCGGAGAAATTATTCGAAGAAGTGAAAAGGGCATTCACGATGCTAGAGAAGTAGCTGAGGCTGCTGAAAAGAGCGCAGAGGCCGAAGGTCATTTAGGTATTAACTAATAGCTTTTATTGTGTTGTAATCTTTAGGCTTTAAGATTTGTTTGCGATTTGTAATAGCAATGTAGCCGTATCCTGTCTTACTTCAGATTCTGCTAAAACGTCTTCGGGCCCTCAGCCGAAAGGAGACGACGAAATTAAAAAGATGGCTGAAGATATTATGGACGAAGTCGTCAATCGGCTCCTGAACGAGGCTGCAGAAGTCGTTTTGAGAGAAGTTTAAGTATTTTTGTGAAAACTTCTGAAATGTAATATACTGTAACATTTTGTAACCCCAAATGTAATATATCTATTTTTGTTAGTCAATTCTTTACGATGCATGAAACTTTACACGTACCACTTTTGAGTCTTTGACGAAAAAACACCTTCCCTTCTTTTCATGCTTCGTGAAGAAAAATTTATCTTTGTCACAACAATATCCAATGTTCTGATGAATAATATCCAGGCTTCGTGAAAATATTTTCCGAAGCCACACTTCCGAAGATCAATGATGTATCTTTTTGTGACTATGATTTCTCCCTTTTTTCAAAGCGTTCTTCTGTAGATTGATAATGTGTCCACCTCTTGTGCCATGTGCAAAATGATGTATGATGCTTATGCTATGCGAAATGATGCGATGATGTTATGTTATGTGAGATGATGTTTATTCCGAAGATACATACGCATCCCTGCAATAAAACACAATCTTTTATAAGCCTCCCTTAGGAGCTTCTTCGCCTTTTACTTCAGCGGAATCAGCGTTTATTTTTCGCTGTAAGCCTCCCTTAGGAGCTTCTTCGCCTTTTACTTTCAGCGGTATTCGCGTTGACTTTTCGCGCTTCTCCTTTTACTTAGGCGGTATCAGCGTTGACTTTTCGCTGTATGCTCTGCATTCCCTTTGGAACGACTTTGGAGCAGAAAACTTACACTGCGCTCCCTTTGGAACGACTTTTTTGTGACTTCGGCAAACTTACTCTGCGTTCCTTAGAACGACTTTTTGTTGCTTCGAAGAATTTTCGATAGTTCGAAGGTCCTCTTTGTTATCACAAGTCTTTGGACTTTAATCAATATAAGCCTGTGAAGAAAATATATTTTCCTTGTAGGAATCAACGAAACTAATTACATGAAACCTAAACAATGTCCTTTATTATAGAAAATAAAACTGAATGAAAAAGATTGCTATTAAGGTAGGATATTTGTCAATAGATGTGCTTTGACTCTGGCACAGTGCTATTGACTGTACGAGCTTCGGACTGCTCTCTGAAGTCCCTCTGATGTGGAGCATATTGGCTCCCTTCTGGTTGCTGGCCTTGTTGCAAAGGAGGTGGAGGCGGAGGCTGTTGCCAAGAAGCTTGAGGCTGACTCGCCGAAGCAACAGAAACTGCAGGGTGATTGCCCACATATTCTGGAATGTAGGGCGAATGATACGAAGCTGTATGCATGACCTGCTTCGGCTGAGCTTGTTGTGCTGCTGCTTCAGCTATTTCCTTTTGCTTCTGAATAGTAACATGGCACATCCTGGTAGTATGGCCTTTGTTCTCACCGCAGAATAAGCAAAAGATTCTTCTCGGTTGATCGCCAAATCTTCCTCCAAAGCCCCTGGCGCCTCTGCCTCTTGGAGCTGGTGGTCTGAAGGAGCTTTGCTGTTGCCCCGAAGCCTGTGAGGAACATTGTGGCCTTTGCTGTTGGCTTCCTCTATCATCATTTTGTGTAGAGTTATGAATTGATCTCACGTGCCTCGGGTAGAACCTCCCTCCGAAGCCCCTGGTCATTTCAGAAAACCTGAAAGCCTCCTCCCTTCTTTGGCGAAAATCATTATCGGCCCGAATGTACTCGTCCATCTTTTGGAGCAGCTTCTCCAAAGTTTGAGGAGGCTTCCGAGCAAAGTACTGAGCTGACGGTCCTGGCCGAAGCCCCTTGATCATGGCCTCGATGACAATTTCATTGGGCACCGTTGGTGCCTGTGCCCTCAAACGCAAGAACCTTCGGACATACGCCTGAAGGTATTCTTCGTGATCTTGGGTGCACTGGAACAGAGCCTGAGCAGTGACCGGCTTCGTCTGAAATCCTTGGAAGCTAGTTAACAACAAGTCCTTCAGCTTCTGCCATGAAGTGATCGTTCCTGGTCGAAGGGAGGAATACCAGGTTTGAGCCACACTCCTGACAGCCATAACGAAAGATTTGGCCATGACTGAAGCATTGCCACCATACGAAGATACTGTTGCTTCGTAGCTCATCAAAAACTGCTTCGGGTCTGAGTGGCCATCGAATACAGGAAGCTGGGGCGGCTTGTAGGACGGAGGCCAAGGTGTAGCCTGCAGCTCAGCGGACAGAGGAGAAGCATCATCAAAAACAAAATTCCCATGATGGAAATTGTCATACCAGTCATCTTCGTTGGGGAAACCCTCCTGATGAAGATCTTGGTGTTGAGGCCTTCGGTGCTGCTCATCCTAGGCAAGATGACGAACTTCTTCAGAGGCTTCGTCTATCTGCCTCTGCAGTTCAGCTAGCCTGGCCATCTTTTCTTTCTTCCTCTGTACTTGTTGATGAAGCATCTCCATATCTCTGATTTCTTGATCTATCTCGTCCTCTGGTGGTGTCGGGCTGACAGCCTTCCTTTTCTGGCTTCGGGCCTCCCGCAGGGAGACTGTCTCCTGATTGTGGTCCAGTGGCTGCAGAGCTGCAGCCCCAGTCGCTGAAGCCTTCTTCGGTGCCATAACGAAGGTTTATGATCGCCGAAGGTGTTCAAAAAACTGAGAGTGGAAGTGAGTTCACCGGAGGTGGGCGCCAATGTTGGAGACTTGTTCTCAAATGCTAGGAGTTAAGAACAAGGCAACATAAAAAATGTTAATCGCTAAAGTCCTTCGTCCTTCGAAGCATTATTTCCCTTAGGATATAATGATTTTCGGACGAAGGTGATGAAGAGTGTGCCTTCATAAATTTATTATACAGTGACGAAGGATAAAATGTAGAGAATATAAGAGATAACATAAATAATTATATATTATTATCAGACATAGACATAAACATCTTTGAATTACAAATGTACCTTCAACTGGAAGGAGATGATAGTACAAGCGTGACGCAAAAAGCGAATGCCAAGTCAGCGTGAACAGTACGGGAGTACTGTTCACCTATTTATAGGTGCGGGACACAACCCATACAAAATTACATTCATGCCCTTTACAGTTGATAATAACTCTATAGTAATCTGTCGAGGTCTAAATAGCCTTTTCATCTTTAAGTCGGTTTCACTTTCTGCTGTCACGCCGAAGCTTTCCTGCTCACACCTTCGGAGCTGTACCAACCTTCGTATTATTCTGGTCTACTGTGATGCCGACTTGAGTCCGAAGATACCTGTTCACACATTATACTCCAGAAATACTGTTAAATCCTGTTTTTGAGGACCTTCGGATGCCGAAGGTCCCCAACAGGAGTAAAGAAGGGGAAATTTCTAGGATGCTTGGTTTCAACAAAGGGAATTGAAGCTAATCCAAATAAGATTGAAGCTATACTTCGGATGGAGCCACCAACTACAAAAAAGGGGGCTCAAAGATTGACAGGAAGGTTGGCATCTCTCAATAGATTCATATCCAGGTCAGCAGAGAGAAACTTACCATTCTTCGAAGTGCTGAAGTCAGCCGAAGTCTTTCAATGGGGACCAATCCAGCAGAAGGCCTTCGAAGAGCTGAAGCAGTATTTAATAGATCTAACAGCACTAACTCCACCTATGCCAGGGGCTCCTTTATTATTATATGTGGTAGCTTCGCACTCAGCGGTAAGTGCAACACTTGTCCAGGAGAAGCTTGATGGCCAAGCCAGGAAACAGGTCCCAGTATATTTTGTATCTGAAGTTCTTAGTATATCAAAGAAAAACTACACAGAATTAGAAAAGGTGTTATATGCTGTTTTAATGGCATCCAGGAAGCTTCGGCACTATTTTCAAGCTTACAACATAATTGTTCCTTCTTCACAACCTCTGAAGGATATTATGAGGAACCGAGAAGCTACTGGAAAGATTGGAAAATGGGCTGCAGAGCTCAATGAATTTTGTATTGAATATGTTCATAGATCTTCGATTCAGTCTCAGGCGTTAGCAGACTTCATTGCTGACTGGACGCCAGGGGCTCAGGAGGAAGAAGCAAATAAAGACACCGAAGCATGGACAGTATTTTGCGATGGGTCCTGGGGAACCTTCGGAGCGGGAGCGGCTGCTGTGTTGGTTTCACCTTCCAAAGTTAAAACTTGTTATGCGGCAAAGCTTGATTTTAGTTGCACAAACAACATTGCCGAGTACGAAGCCCTGCTTCTGGGGCTTCGGAAGCTAAAAGCAATGGGAATCAGAAGGGCTGTTCTTAAAACTGATTCCCAAGTTGTTTCGGGTCATATCGACAAGAGTTGCAAGGCTAAAGATCCGAAGCTTGAAAAGTATCTGGACATGGTTCGGAGAGTTGAAGCTTCCTTTGAGGGATTTTCTGTCAAAAATATCCCTCGGGGACAAAATGAGCATGCTGATTTGCTAGCTAAGTCAGCAGCACAGGGGCTGCCCTTACCTTCGGATGTCTTCTTTGAAACAATAAAAGCACCTTCGGTGGAACTTCTTGAAAGAGCAGTCCTCAGTATATCTCCTGTTTATAGCGAAGATTGGAGGACTGAGATCATCTCTTATCTTCAGGGTAAATTCCTTTCAGATGACGAAGCTTATAACAGGAGGATAGAGGCAAGAGCTCGTCCATATGTCATGATAGAAGGAGAGTTGTACAAGCATGGAGTTTGTGCTCCGCTACTCAAGTGTTTATCCAGAGCCGAAGGTATAGAGTTGATGAAAGAAATAGATGCAGGCCTGTGTGGATCTCACATTGGATCTAGGCCGTTACTTGGAAAAATTTTCCGCCAAGGATTTTATTGGCCGAAGGCAGCTTCGGATGCAGCGGAATTAGTCCAAAAGTGCGAAGGTTGTCAGAAATGTGCACGAGATCAAAAACAACCTTCGTCTTTAACACAGCTCATACAACCCATTTGGCCATTGCAAAGGTGGGGCCTTGACTTGTTAGGTCCATTACCACCGGCCCAAGGGAACCTAAGATATGTTGTAGTGGCGGTGGAATATTTTTCTAAATGGATTGAGGCAAAGCCTTTAGCTACAATAACTTCGGCCACCGTCCAAAAGTTTTTCTGGCAGAATATTGTTTGTCGTTTCGGGGTACCAAAGGCTATCACTGTGGATAATGGAACACAGTTTGACTCCGAAGCTTTTAGGGATTTTTGTGATCAAATTGGTACGAAGATCCATTTTGCATCAGTCAGACATCCGGAGTCAAATGGACTCGTTGAAAGAGCCAATGGTATTATAATGACAGGAATAATGAAGTCAATCTTCAATCAACCAAGGGGAAAGTGGCCAGATCAGTTAACCAAAGTGGTGTGGAGCCATAATACAACAACATCAAGGTCTACAGGCTTTACCCCATTCAAGTTATTATTCGGTGACGAAGCAATAACTCCAGAAGAAGCTAAAACCGGATCAATAAGGGTAGTAGCTTCGGCAGCATCAGGTTCTGAAGCTGATTATTCTGTGGAAAAAGATGCTTTAGAAGGGATCAGGTTGCAAGCCGTGGAAAACATCAACAAATATCAAGCCGAAACAATTAAATGGCGAGATAGAAAGGTTCGGCTAAAGAATATTGAGCCAGGACACTTGGTGCTTCGGAGAGTGGCCAACCCAGAAACAGTGGGCAAGTTACAGTTGAAATGGGATGGACCTTTCTTAGTAGCATCCTCGTCAAGACCCGGTTCATACAGATTGAAGGATATGGACGGCAACGACATTCCTAGATCTTGGAATGCGGATGAGCTTCGGCGATATTATGTATAATTCGATGTAATTTTTCATATTTTTTATTTTTCTTTCATGGCACCCTTTTCCTTTCCGAAGGGGGAGAAAGGTTTTTAATGGGGCCATCACATGTAATTTCCTTTTTTAGTTCTATAAGAGCAAAACCCCCCAAGGAATGTAAATGTAAAAACTGAGAACGCACCATCGAGTGCCAAAAAGTAAAGGCGAAGAAGCTCCAAAGTCGTTCCTAAGGGAATGCAGAGCTTACAGCGAAAAGTCAACGCTGATTCCGCCAAAAGTAAAGGCGAAGAAGCTCCAAAGTCGTTCCTAAGGGAATGCAGAGCTTACAGCGAAAAGTCAACGCTGATTCCGCCAAAAGTAAAGGCGAAGAAGCTCCAAAGTCGTTCCTAAGGGGATGCAGAGCTGAGGTGTGATTAAGGAAATAATGGCTATGAGTATGGCTTGAGGTGTGATTGTTTGGCCATTCATTTGCACATCGCATTGCATCATAACATTTGCATTCATAATCATTCATCTAGGCATATGTAGGATAATCATCTTCATGGTATAAGCGGTTGCTTCGGCAAAATAAAAAAAAGAGATAGAAAAAAAAGGGGGAGGAGAAGAAAGAGCTTCGTGTATAAAAAGGAGAGCTTCGGAAAGAAGGAAAATATCGTTTTCTATGCTTCGTTGCGTACGAAAAGAAGGGAAGGTGTTTTTTCGCCTTCGGCTCAAAAAAGAAAATTTCGTCCACATCAAAGCATTTCTCATACATCAATGGAAGGATAAGGATATATTACAAGGTATGAACAGAATTCATTAAAGACAAGTTTTAGTTACATTTACAAACGTTATCTCAAAAGTTTCTCAAGTACTGTCTACAGTCTACTATTTAATCTCCAAGGAGCTTCAGCTTCGGCGTCATTTTTAATCATCGGCTTCGGCTTCGTCATCCTACATGAATAAGGTCGTTGAAAGTCAAAATCGAGCTTGCAAGAAAAGGTAAGCACAAGGTATGGTTTCTTACTGGTTCAAGGTGGCTACGAGCTTCGTCTCCAGCCTTTTCTCGCCCACCTTTTGTCCATATCATTTTTACAAATCTATTAGAGATACTTCGGGCGAGATCAGGAATGTCATCCAGGATTGATGGTGATAAAGTGAAATTTGGCCTATTGACAATTCTTCCATGATCGCAGCCAGCTTTCAGGAAGGCTGCAGCAGTGCCTCGAGAAGCCACCCAGGCACAGAAGTCACCGTGCCCAGCTATGACTTCGTCGAGCTCGTCAATCTCACCCTCAATATGTTCGAAGGTCTTCGGTAAATCTTCAGCTGAGGGGATGAATTTTTCACTGCTGGCTCCAACTGAGTGAAAAAATTTTCTTAATCGATGAATGCATTTGTTGCTAAATTCCAGACATTTTTCTTGAAGGCTTGTCAATAGTTTTCTCAAATCCGAATTTTGTTGAGCTTCGGCTTCAAGTTTTGCATTAAGATCTTGATTTTCTCGTTCGAACTGTTCAGACTGGCGGAGAAGCTTCGTGTTCAGTTCTGTTATTTTTGCTTCAGCTTCCGCCAATGAACCTTCGGTTGCCTGGAGCTCAAAGTTCTTTTTCTCGATAACATCCGATTGCTCCTTTATTTTGCTTTCCAAATTTTCAATTATAACTTCGTGTTTCTTGTCTTCAAAATCTTGCTGCATTTTCAAGGCTTTGCTCAATAGCATACTCTGCACGGAAACAACCTTCGTCAGACATGTTTTAGTTATTAGAAACAATAAAGGTTAAGGGAAAAATAGTTCACCTTGAAATTGGAATAAAATAAGCTACCAACGATATGCTGTCGTCGGTAGCGGCTGATGTCTGTTTCTAGCTTCGGAAAACCGATACTCTTTGACAGAGTACCGACAACTTTGGCCCCAGTTTGATCTCGAATACAATCTAATTTTTCGTCATCAATGCCTCCGAAGAGGAGTGCTCCAGGTTTGTATCCGCAGGATTTTGCATATTCTCTAAGCTCTTCTCTTTCAGCTTTTGACAGTTTTTCTCCAACTAAATTCTGGAATATGAACGCTTCGTTCTCTGAAGCTTCATCAGCAATTTCTTTCCCTTTCTTCGACGCTGCGGTCGCGGCCTCTTCGGCGGCGGTGGTGGCTTCTTCTGCAGCCATGTCTAGCAGTATTTTGTCAATGTGTGCGATTGTGCTCTCCAGGTTCAAATCTTCAGCTGCGGCAGCTTCGGCAGCTGCGACCTCCGAAGGTACAATTTCAATATCTGTCCCCTCCGCAGCCGCTGGTGTTTTCTGAGCTGAAGCTCTTGGCGGTGTCTTGTCAATTACTTCTGTCACAGTGATAATTCTTTGTCTTTTCGCTTTGATTACTTTCTTCGATTTTTCGGGCTCCTTGTCCTTCTGAAAAAACTTTGTCAGTCGGGGTCTCAGTGGACTTAGCTTCGCAGGTAAGGATTCAGTCATTACCTTCAGAATTTCCTCAACGTCAGCGACAGAGGGTGATGCGGGGGTTTCTTCGTCGGATATTTTATGCTTCGGAGAAGATGCTTTTTTCCTCTTCGGAATTTTCTTCTTTGATAGTTCTTTTTCATCTTCATTTAAGGCTTCAGTTATCCTTTTCCTTTTTTGGCCTCCGGCACCTTTGTTCAGATTTTCGTAATCAGGGTATTCGAAACCCAGGGCGTCCAGCACTCGGTTTAGTCTTCGCTTCGGACGGGTGCCGAAGGCTGCGGTCATCAACTGATCTTCTTTTTTAGAATAATTGCCAAGTATTTCATTGCACATCGCTTCAATCATTTCCAGCCACTCTTGGCAAGGTGTTTTAAAGTATTTCTTAAACTTGAAGTAGTAAGGTAAACGTACAAGTTCACCTTCTTTCTTTTCCCCCTGTAGCTTCGGCATTTCCCATTCTTTTAAACTGGGAAAAACTTTGAAAGCCAAAAACTCTTGAACCAGGTCCCTTGTGCTGATATGCTCTGCAATAATTCTGAATTCATTCATTGCTTGTTGCGTTGGACCTTCGGGTGTCATATTGCAGCGAGGTCGGGTTTCTCCGAAGATTAATTCGAGTGGACTTTGCACAAGTTTTTCCTTGTCGTCATCAACCTTAACATAGAACCACTCTGATTTCCAGCCTGCTGCCCATTTGCTTCGGTAGCTAATTACAGGAAATTTTGTAGATTTCCGATAGGCGAAGTTATAGCAACCAAAATTGTCATGCAATCCATCCTTTCTAGCCTTCGTTTGATAATGCAACTCGTGAACCCGGCAAAAGCTGTCCGCAAATGGTTCCACTGCTTGGCTTCGGAGTGCCCAGATATAAACAATAAGTCTGACAATAGCGTTAGGGGTCAGCTGGTGAAAATAAATACCGAACCTCTTCAGTACCTCTGCAATAATCCCATGTAGGGGGAATCTTAATCCAGCTTTTAGAAAGCTTTTGAAAATAACAATTTCATCCTTCTCCGGCTTTGGGGTAGTCTCTTCTCCCCTGAAGCGCAATAGCTTCTTCTGATTTTCAGTAAAAAAGCCCGATTTTACCATCTTGGACAGATCAGCCTTCGAAACAGTAGATTTCCCGAAGTCCAAATGGCTGGGTTTGCTTGGCATAGCAATGCGATAATCATCTTCGGGATCAGTTTCCTCAATATCTTCTTCCTCTGCTTCAGCGATTGCTTGTTCTGCATCTTCGCTAGGAATCTTTTCCGAAGTCACTAGCCCGGATCGTTGCATGGCTTCGGAAATGGGGACAGTCTCCGAAGCTTCAGTTTCGTCCCCCTCACGTTCAACCCTGGCGGTAGAGCGCACTCTGGCCATTTAATTATGAACTTGTGGAACTTTAATACTTTCTTCCTCCGAAGCAGGTTTCAAACAGGAGCTTCGTTCGATTCCGACAGACAAGCTTCGGCGACGGTTAAAAATTTTGGCAGCAAAACAGTGCAAATAGCAATGAATGCTGTGGTAACTTCACACCTACTCGTCTGTTTATATAGTGCGGCAGGTAAGAAGGCGAAGCGCCAGGATTTTTACACCAGGCGGACACCCGCTCGCACTCGCTGCGTGGTGGACCGCAAAGACCGAACAGTAACTCTGAAAGGTGGGGCCGATACACGCTGAGAAATTGAATCGTTTCTCGACAACGAGCTCAGGGAAGGTGTTTTTTAGACCTTCGGCGCTCTGAAGCTTAAGAGACTTTTTTCACGGATCAAGCTCGTTACGAAAAACGATCTAGCACCGCGAAAGGGGCTACTGTTGGGCCTATGCTTCGTCGCCGAAGGTCTTCTAGGAAGAAGCGGCTTTCGGCTGAAGCTGTTTGTATAAGATGGCCGAAGGTCCATCTTCATGAAGTTTCGGTGTTACAAACCGACTTAAAGATAGAATGACCTTTTAGTCCATAAAGGTTTGAGTCAATGTTGTAAACTTTTATAAGGGGCATACTTGTAATTCCTCACAGGCTGCGCCCTGTGCCTATAAATAGTGAACAGTATTCTTTTACTGTTCACGGATTCTGGTAATTGCAACCGCATATTCTGGAATTCAACCTTTTGTCAAGGCAGAGGTATTATTGTATTCAATGATTGGATATATTAAGAAAATATAATATAATTTATCCATGACTTATTTATCTCTTTTGTACCTTTTATTTTATGTCATCTTGCAATATCTATTGAAATCTTAGTACGAAGATCTAAACTTCGTAATTTTACTATCATCAACCTTCGTCCAAGACCCATTATCCTCAAGGGAATAATGTTTTGTGGACGAAGGACGTTGACATTTAACATTTTATGTTGCCTTGTTATTAATTCATAGCACTTGAGAACGAGTCTCCAACAGTCCCACATCCCAATTACCTTTTCCCAAGAGGACCTTCAGCTCAAAGATTATCCTCACAATGATGCTATGGTCATATCTTGTGTCATCAAGGGTTTTCTAGTCCATAATGTTCTAGTTGATACAGGCAGCGCAGCGGATATCATATTTGCTAAGGCCTTCAGACAAATGCAAGAGCCAGAAGACAAGATTCATGATGCTACACATCCTCTATGTGGCTTCGGAGGAAGACAGATTACAGCACTTGACAAAATCACAATACCATTTACCTTCGGCTTTGTTCATAACACAAGAACCGAATAGGTCGTCTTTGACATTGTTGACATGGAATATCCTTACAATGCAATCATTGGTCGTGGAACACTGAATGCCTTTGAAGCAATACTTCATCCAGCATATCTATGCATGAAGATACCTTCGGAACAAGGGCCCATTGCTATTCATGGGAGTCAAGAAGCTGCCAGAAAAGCCGAAGGAAATTGGACAGACTCAAAAGCAATTCACAATATAGATGGAGCCGAAGTCTGTGAGCAGTACAAATACAAAAGAGAGAAGGCTGCTTCAGTGGATCAACCGAAGCCTATGCTTCTATGTGAAGACATAGTAGAGCAAAAAGTACTGCTGGGGTCTCAGCTATCTGAAGAGCAAGAGAAAACTTTGATAAGATTTTTATTCAACAACAAAGATGTCTTTGCTTGGTCAGCCAATAATCTCTGTGGTGTCAACAGAGATGTCATTGAACATTCACTCAATGTGGACCCATCCTTCAGGCCAAGAAAGCAAAGGCTTCGGAAAATGTCTGATGATAAAGCCAAAGGTGCTCGGAATGAAGTGAAAAGGCTTCTCAGTGCTGGTGTCATCAGAGAGGTAAAATACCCAGAGTGGTTAGCCTATACTGTCATGGTGAAGAAGGCCAATGGCAAATGGAGAATGTGCATTGACTTCACAGATCTTAACAAGGCATGCCCAAAAGACGAATTTCCGCTACCAAGAATAGACTCTCTTGTAGATGCAGCAGCTTCTTCAGAGCTCATGAGTCTATTGGATTGTGGCTATCATCAAATCTGGATGAAGAAGGAAGATGAGCCGAAGACTAGCTTCATAACTCCCAGTGGCACCTATTGCTATCTTCGGATGCTTGAGGGGCTCAAGAATGTTGGAGGAAGCTTCAGAAGAATGACAGCCAAGGTCCTTCATTCCCAGATGTAACACCCCTGGTGTTTATATTCAGCTCGACAACGAGTATGGATTTAAGCACGTGATATCAGTAAATAAAATGGACACTAAGATCTAATCATCTTCGCCTATCGCGATTTTAATATCGCGTCTGTTTCGTCTGTCGCGAGTATGACGTCGTTTTTATTTTTATTTATCCGGGCTCTTGCTAAATTTTCGTGATGTTCGGAACATCTTTGTTCCGAAAATCGGCGCGCCCGATGATTATTTAAAATTCATCGCTCGCGCGAATACGAATTCGGAAACTCGATGTGTTTTTACGCATTTTATCCTGGGCACATTAATTGAAACTCGACAACTAAAATGTCGAGGGAAAATAATCTGTATCGCACGATGTCTGAGAAAAATCGTGCGCGAGATTATGACCCAGTTTATTCCTTGATCACGTTGTTTTGGCGACGAAATCGCGTGAGCATTTGCAACTATGGTTCCAGCTAATTTCAGTTAAATCATGGAGCAAATTATCAGTATCGAAATCAGTTTATTTCGGTCTGTTGTTTCTCGCCGGATCCAAATCTTCAGATATAAATAATTATTAAACAATTCGGTTCTCACTCGTCAACCGAGACAGCTCGTCCGAGAAATTTTAATTGAGCTCCAATTCACTAGTAACTTATCCGTGGCTGTGGAACCAGGTGTTCAGACACGGATGAAATTATTGATTTCAAATCAATTGGAATGCAGTCCGGAATACTGTTCTGAATTGTTCTGATTACATCTCGCTCTGATCTAAAAATCTTGATCCAAAATATCTTTGATTCCGTTTATAAAAAAAAGAATAGAAATTGGGGAAAATTTTTGAAAAATCTTTTCAACCTCATCCAAACCACCGCTCCTCAGGTGGATATTTCTTTCAGGCCGTTCAACTCTTCTCAGCATCCATCTTCCCTGCATCTCTCAACTCCACGACATGAGTTCCTCTTTGCTAAATATCCTTGGTTTGCCTCTATCTGCAGCAAGCCCCATCGCTTAGATTTTTTTGCCTAGCCATATCCTTTACGTTTGTTTCTCTCGGAAAAATCGTGCCACCCTGATTGTTCCTACAGCGCACGCCGTTCCTATCCTCTTCACGTACGCGATCTCTGGTGATTATCTCTCTGCCGCTCTTCTCTGCTATTTATACCTGCCGGCCAAGCTCCCTGTGCCCGGCCATGGCATCACCGTCGCGCTTGAGTTTGGACGTCGCCAGTCTGTGCCATGTCGTTCCCTCTACCTGCAGCAGTAGCAACGTGCGACCTGCCCTCCGTGCCGGTCGTCCTCACCAGATGCGCGACCCTGCTCGGCTTCCCTCTTTGCATGCGCGCAGAGCATCACCAGCCGCCGTGCTGCTTGCCGATCCATGGTCGTCGCTCGCCAGACCTCGCCCCATGGTTGTCGTGCGCGTGCCGCCGGGTGGTCATCCGCCTCGTCTATGTCCACGGGGTTCACTCGCACGGAGCTCTGCGGCCTCGCCTTCTCTGTCCTCGTCGCAGCAGAGCAGTCATCTCGCCGATCATCCCCAGCGCATCCTGGACCCTCTCCGCTCCTTGCTGCTTGGTCCCAGCTCGTGCCCAAACTCCCTCTGCCCGTCTCCGGCTCCCTGCGCGCGCGCCTGCTTCCTACGCCGCGCGCCGCGAGCAAGCTCCCAGGTGCTCGGCTAGCTCGCCCTCTCCAGCGCCTGTCTCCCCTGCTGTGAGCCCAGTGCCTAGCCCCAACTCCCCGCCGAGTTCCCTGCGCGCTCAGCCGGAGCTCTGCTCCCCTGCTCCTCTGCGTTGCGCTCCTTGTGCTTGCGCAGCTGAACGTCGTGCCGGGTACTGCGCAGTGTTTTGTCCGATGTCGAGCTTAGCTCGGTTTTTGTTTCTCTGCAGCATCGTACACCGCATGTCGTCGCTGCTCCCCATCGTGCCGTCGATCCCGCTTGAGCCCTTCGCGTTCATCGAAGCTCCCTGGCTCGACTCTGCCCAGTTCGCGTCCTGCTCATCTTTGCGTCGCGCGCGTAGCGTTCCATTGTTCCTGCGCGTGCTGCTGCGAAGCTCCCTGTTCAGTCTCTTCTGTCGCGTTGTTATGCGTGCAAAGTTTTCTGCTCACGACTGTGGTCGTGTTCATCGAATTCGCAACGCTTTGTTGCTGATTCGACTGTCGTCGTTCCGCGCGCCAGCAAGAAATCCCAAAAATCGGGTGAAGACGAAGCTTGTAGCGCGATATTCCCCAAGCGCTCGACAAATTGCCTGGATCGGAAAATCGCTACCGATCTCGTGGATTCGAGTCAGCCGTTGAAACGATAAGCTGATAATTTATTCAGAATAGTTCGATCGTTGAATGAATTAATGTGTTAGTGCGAGGCTCATTAGGGTGCTCGATAAATTGCGTGAGTCACGAAACTCTCGTCGACTTCACAGTTCTTGCGATTATCGAGCCAGATTCAGTTATAGCGAGTTATTTCGCTATTCCGGTCACTTAGCTGAATTAGTGGACCGAGTAGAATTTTGGTAGGCATGTGTGATGATAAAATATTTTAATCATTTATAAGGATATAGTATAATTTATAAGGCAAGGGATTAGTTCAGAATTTAATTAATTAACTGATAAGTTGTGATTAGCCTAATTGTATTTCATATGTATAGTTTGTTATTCGTGATGTTTGCGTTAGGTTCGAGAAGCGTAATTATTGCGTGTAGTCGTATATTGTATATTAATAACTAGTGATTCCGTACAAAATTGTACAACGCCTCGCCGCTAGGTGTTTAAATTCGTCATCACGTAGCACTATTTAGGGTTTTTGATATTCATGTCGATATGTATTCATGTGCATAATGCATTCCATTCAGGTACGTTAATTAATCGCGTGATGCGGAGAACCCGAGCCAAGTCGACCCCAAGCGCGGACTACTCCGCATGGAGATGCTGATGAACGAACCTGCCTGATCAAGTGCTAGGACAAGGTGTATCGCCAAGTGGTCGTCACCTAACAACACTAACCTAGTGTTACCCAGGCAAGCCCCGGTGCATGCAACCCCTTCCTTGTGTTTTTAAATAATTTTTGCACACTTAAGTCTAGTGAAATGTGCATTAGGTTTATAGGAGTTGCTTGGAAACCCTTTGATGCATTGCCTTCCTTGATATCCATACCTTTATAGATACTTCTGGTGAAGTATCAAAATATGATTTACAAAAATGCTTAGCCCTGCTCAGATCTTGTGGATAGAGGTTGTCTTATGCGTTAAGGCCTTGCTCAGGGGTTATCCTGAGGAAAGATGACTTCTACCTACAAGAATATATTCATTGAGAGCGTGGTGGGATCTTACTGCAAAGTTCCCTGTGATGCTCTTTTCATCCTAAGGAACACAAACAATCCTAAGGGTGAAAGTACTTAAATCGGAACTTGGGCTAGGAACAGGTGATGTTCTACCCAGGTTGATTAAGGATTGGATTCGTATGTAGGCTTGATGATCGAGGACCCTTTAACTGGTCACATGCCTCGTCATGGGTAAGCTTTGCCTCGGGCAGACTAAGGCCAGAATAAGATAACACGGAATGGGCGTGGAGCGGTGGCGAGAGTAGCGTGTACCCTCCGTGGCAAGAGGCTGGACGGTGGTGTATCTGTGCTCTCGGTTCGCGTGAACCTGATCTGGTCTTAAGAACCCCGGTGGCGAGTTGACATATGCAAGGGTTAAGTGCTACATATGTCGTGTGATTGGAGATCCTCAGCTGAGTATAATCGATTCGGATCGCCGTACCTTCGCGGTTATGAAGACTTGGTCAATGCCCTACAACCTAAGTCAGGATGTGAACCTCATGAATAAAAATGATGTTGTATTGATGAGATGGAGAAATTATACCAGATGCACACAGAGTCTATTAATATTTAATCTGGCGTTAAAATATTGAAAGTAAGGACTCACTTTAGTAAGCTATTTCTGCAAAAGTATCTAAGTTGATTCTTGCTAAAGCCTCTCCTTGATTCCCAAATCCAGCATACCCTTGAGAGTCTTTTCTTTAGTCGGGTAAGTCTTGCTGAGTAATTCCATACTCAGGGTTTTATTCCCTGTTGTTTTTCAGGTTATAGTTTTGTGCTGCTGTTGATGGTGTTAAGTGCCGGTGGGCTCGGCCTTCTTATATAAGTATACCCCGTCTTTATCTTCTTATTGAGGATGATCACTTGAGCTAGCATATATTTCAAACTTATACTTTTGTTAATCACTCCGATAAAATAATGTAAAATTTTTGTAACCTGTAAAATTTGGTAATAATATTTCCGCTGCAAAAATGTTGTGTATGTGATTTGTGTTACTTAATCCCGCGGTTCTGGTTGTAAGTGGTTTATCCGATGTCCTTGGGCAATCGGACGGATCCTGTTAAGTTATCTGGTGCACATGCATAGCTGTCTGAGGTCTTTGAGACAAGGACAGGTGCATGTGGGCCCAATAACTTGGGAGGTTCTGCCACATCTGGTATCGGAGCAGGATTAAGTATATACGGTCACATACGTATTTTAAAAACAAAGTTTTGGTTTTGAAAAACCTATTTTCAACTAAACACATTGTTTGGTTTTGAAAAAAAAAACAATTTTGAAAAAACTATAATGCTAGCGACATCCTCTGTTAAGCCCTAAACTAAGGACTATCAGGTGGCTTAGTTGAAAACCATAACCCATAACCGGGTGGGTATTGCATACATGTGTATTGTTATTTTTGAGGCCATTCAGTTCTGAATGGATCGACGCTCAAGGTAAGGTGAGATGTGAGAGCATGACCGAACAACCGTCGGTCTAGGGAAGTGCTTAATTGTGGCGCTTGACTATATACATGTTCTACATATGTATATACGAAAGCTGCGATGTGGAGTAATTACTTTTTCGGGAATTCAGTACCCCATGGATGTGTATGGGTATACAGACATGGGAATACTAACAAATGTAATGTACTTGTAACGACGCACCTACGCTCAGGTAAGAAGGTAAGTTACCATAACGAGTTGCCCTATGGTAAAAGTGTGGCAGCGGCGCCTATGCGTGGCTCGACGCTTAATGATGAGCTGGCCTCCGTATAGCAATATATGGAGTATAAACTGTGATAAATTGTCATGTGTGAACTGCATCATTGGGAAATTGGGCTGTGATGGGTTTTTCTGCAGGTACACTAACCTCGAAAACGTATGTGTAGTTGACGACTAGCAAAATACCGTGAGAGTCGTAAGTATGCCACCGATATAGAACGTTATTGCCATATTATGTTGGCAAAATTAGTGAGGACGGATAAGACGAGCATGCATCCTGATTGTTGCATTATGTTTGTCACCTATACATCCAAAATGCTTCTCTCACCCTTATTCCAGTAACCAGTGATTGTAGATAATGTGGTGTAATGCTGTAGTATGGACTTCAATGAAATAGCTGTCCTCCGTTCTTTAGATAATATGTTTAGGTGTATATGTGTTTGCCCTTGTGCTTGATGTGCCGGTAGAAGATTGGTGACTTATTTGCCTAAACCCAAAATCAAGCCATGTTCTTATTTTAGTGAACCATGACCCAAATTTGAATTCTCCGTTATCACTCCATGACCAAACACATAAAAATAAAGGCTTAGATAATATCTTTGTTGGACCTAAAGTGTACCCGGACTTGAAACAAGAATCTCGAGTCATGTTTCCTTCTACAACCATTCCCTTGTTTATTGGTGCAAGCTGATGTACTTTAACCAGTTCGCCTGTTCTTAAGGATCGCCATGTTGAATTATCAACCTAACCTAGGAAAAGTATGTCCGACCATTTTCTTGAATTTGATGCCTTTGATTTCCCCATACCTATCGAAGGCATACCAACTTAATCTTATGATTGTTTCCCCTCTGTATCTAATCAGATACTAATCCTTGACCTTGTAATCTCTATGATGGGCATAAAATATGCTTGGGCTGAAATAACAGTCTCCCATCATACTCCTTTTATCAAGTTTAGGTTATGGCCACGTCTTGTTCATTTCATCGGGCCATGATCTATGTGGCTTTCTACTTGTAACCGTTTTGACAGGTAGAGTCTCTTTGTATATTGTCACCCTTGCTCAATCCATTTGTGTTGCGCGAGATTTCTTATTGGTTACGTCTAGTAATGGTGTTATGACTAAAACCAATGGTGCTGCGATGAGACCGAGGGCCTCCTGTGAATGTACACACATGGTTGTGCTGCTCGGCACACGCTGGTATCATGATTAGTAGTTGTAATCCATTATGAGACTATATCAAGGTGTTATCTTAGCACAATCTGTTTTTGCTACGTGAGGTTCATTATTGGTGCCAGTTCGGTAATGGTGTCACAATTAATGACTTATGGTGCCGCTGCGAAACTGAGAGCCCCTTGTGAATGTACACGCAAGGTTATGCTGCTTGGCGGATGCTGGTATCAAGGTCTCTGGTCATGATCCATTGTGGAACTACACTGATGTGTGATCTTCCGTAGACCTTCCCTTGAAACCATTTCTATGTTGTTTGTCGAGTGATCAAGCAACATCCATCAGCTCTGTTGGATCAAAATGAGCATACCATTTTCATGTGTGGTCTCTTTTCTTTTGATCTTGGTAGTGACTACTGATACAAGTTCCCTTTACGTCCTTTGTGTAAAGGTGAAGCCATGGAGCTTTTTAGTGTTGGAAAACAACTGATTAGCTCTCAAAATTGAGATTGGATTTTCCCTCCTGTTGAAATGCAGGAGTTTGTTCATTCGCTTTCTTATTTAATCTATGTATTCCCTAACCAAGTGGATGATTCATCTTGCATGAAAAAAATGGATGAACAACCTGACCAATGGATTTCTACCCAAATGCATGATATTCCGCTAGCAAATGTGAACTCTCAACCCTTGGTTTACCGATGGTACTGAGAGGACCTGCTCAATGTCAAAAATAGTTCAATAAGTTGGTTTTACTAACTTGTAACTGCCCAATGAACAAAGGTTGAGTTTAGAGATCGTTTTATGGATTTTCCTGAACTCACTTTGGTTCAACCCATCCTAAGAAAGTACTTACCGGAATTGAGATTAAGTCGGCCAGTAACCACCTAATTATCGCTCTAGTCACGCCTCGATCGCCTCACGTGTGCTTTTCCAGCATGTGTGATCAAGTCGGGCCATGATTAGCGCTAGATAAAACGAACTGGTTGCAAAGACCGCATCTACAGATCCCTTTGCTGGTGATTCTCTCGAATCTATACCATCTTTCATGGACTTGGATTTTCTGGTTAGCCACAGGTCAACTGTGATGTTATTCAACATTCACACCCGTCTCGTGTGCTATGAACTTATCGTGACCACTTGTTGGTAAACCTCTTTCTGTGTGTTTTACCCAAGATGGTTGCATCTGGTTCTGTTTGGGTAAAGTCGCATATCTACCGCTCACCCAACAGACTCAGACAGTACAGTGTCATCAGAAAAAGCAAACTGCACACATGGAACCTTATGTGTTCTTGTGGCAGATAGCGTCTCTACTTTGGTACATCTCTAAATTAGCTTAAGGCGATACATGATATGTCCACTAGAGAAACAACATCCTGAGACACCCGTCTTTATTTGGAAATGTCTCACGATTATCGCTGATATGGACATGGGTTACATGCTTCTCTACTCTTAAAAGTCTTTCGCTTCGAATCTCGGGACGAGATTCTTTTAAGGGGGGAGGGCTGTAACACCCCTGGTGTTTATATTCAGCTCGACAATGAGTATGGATTTAAGCACGTGATATCAGTAAATAAAATGGACACTAAGATCTAATCATCTTCGCCTATCGCGATTTTAATATCGCGTCTGTTTTGTCTGTCGCGAGTATGACGTCGTTTTTATTTTTATTTATCCGGGCTCTTGCTAAATTTTCGTGATGTTCGGAACATCTTTGTTCCGAAAATCGGTGCGCCCGATGATTATTTAAAATTCATCGCTCGCGCGAATACGAATTCGGAAACTCGATGTGTTTTTACGCATTTTATCCTGGGCACATTAATTGAAACTCGACAACTAAAATATCGAGGGAAAATAATCTGTATCGCACGATGTCTGATAAAAATCGTGCGCGAGATTATGACCCAGTTTATTCCTTCATCATGCTGTTTTGGCGACGAAATAGCGTGAGCATTTGCAACTATGGTTCCAGCTAATTTCAGTTAAATCATGGAGCAAATTATCAGTATCGAAATCAGTTTATTTTGGTCTGTTGTTTCTCGCCGGATCCAAATCTTCAGATATAAATAATTATTAAACAATTCGGTTCTCACTCGTCAACCGAGACAGCTCATCCGAGAAATTTTAATTGAGCTCCAATTCACTGGTAACTTATCCGTGGCTGTGGAACCAGGTGTTCAGACACAGATGAAATTATTGATTTCAAATCAATTGGAATACAGTCCGGAATACTGTTCTGAATTGTTCTGATTACATCTCGCTCTGATCTAAAAATCTTGATCCGAAATATCTTTGATTCCGTTTATAAAAAAAAATAGAAATTGGGGAAAATTTTTGAAAAATCTTTTCAACCTCATCCAAACCACCGCTCCTCAGGTGGATATTTCTTTCAGGACGTTCAACTCTTCTCAGCATCCATCTTCCCTGCATCTCTCAACTCCACGACATGAGTTCCTCTTTGCTAAATATCCTTGGTTTGCCTCTATCTGCAGCAAGCCCCATCGCTTAGATTTTTTGCCTAGCCATATCCTTTACGTTTGTTTCTCTCGGAAAAATCGTGCCATCCTGATTGTTCCTACAGCGCACGCCGTTCCTATCCTCTTCACGTACGCGTCTCTGGTGATTATCTCTCTGCCGCTCTTCTCTGCTATTTATACCTGCCGGCCAAGCTCCCTGTGCCCGGCCATGGCATCACCGTCGCGCTTGAGTTTGGACGTCGCCAGTCTATGCCATGTCGTTCCCTCTGCCTACAGCAGTAGCAACGTGCGACCTGCCCTCCGTGCCGGTCGTCCTCACCAGATGCGCGACCCTGCTCGGCTTCCCTCTTTGCATGCGCGCAGAGCATCACCAGCCGCCGTGCTGCTTGCCGATCCATGGTCGTCGCTCGCCAGACCTCGCCCCATGGTTGCCGTGCGCGTGCCGCCGGGTGGTCATCTGCCTCGTCTATGTCCACGGGGTTCACTCGCACGGAGCTCTGCGGCCTCGCCTTCTCTGTCCTCGTCGCAGCAGTCATCTCGCCGATCATCCCCAGCGCATCCTGGACCCTCTCCGCTCCTTGCTGCTTGGTCCCAGCTCGCGCCCAAACTCCCTCTGCCCGTCTCCGGCTCCCTGCGCGCGCGCCTGCTTCCTACGCCGCGCGCCGCGAGCAAGCTCCCAGGTGCTCGACTAGCTCGCCCTCTCCAGCGCCTGTCTCCCCTGCTGTGAGCCCAGTGCCTAGCCCCAACTCCCCACCGAGTTCCCTGCGCGCTCGGCCGGAGCTCTGCTCCCCTGGTCCTCTGCGTTGCGCTCCTTGTGCTTGCGCAGCTGAACGCCGTGCCAGGTACTGCGCACTGTTTTGTCCGATGTCGAGCTTAGCTCGGTTTTTGTTTCTCTGCAGCATCGTACACGGCATGTCCTCGCTGCTCCCCATCGTGCCGTCGATCCCGCTTGAGCCCTTCGCGTTCATCGAAGCTCCCTGGCTTGACTCTGCCCAGTTCGCGTCCTGCTCATCTTTGCGTCGCGCGCATAGCGTTCCGTTGTTCCTGCGCGTGCTGCTGCGAAGCTCCCTGTTCAGTCTCTTCCATCGTGTTGTTATGCGCGCAAAGTTTTCTGCTCGCGACTGTGGTCGTGTTCATCGAATTCGCCAACGCTTTTTTGCTGATTCAACTGTCGTCGTTCCGCGCGCCAGCAAGAAATCCCAAAAATCGGGTGAAGACGAAGCTTGTAGCGCGATATTCCCCAAGCACTCGACAAATTGCCTGGATCGGAAAATCGCTATCGATCTCGCGGATTCGAGTCAGCCGTTGAAACAGTAAGCTAATAATTTATTCAGAATAGTTCGATCGTTGAATGAATTAATGTGTTAGTGCGAGGCTCATTAGGGTGCTCGATAAATTGCGTGAGTCACGAAACTCTCGTCGACTTCACAGTTCTTGCGATTATCGAGCCAGATTCAGTTATAGCGAGTTATTTCGCTATTCTGGTCACTTAGCTGAATTAGTGGACCGAGTAGAATTTTGGTAGGCATGTGTGATGATAAAATATTTTAATCATTTATAAGGATATAGTATAATTTATAAGGCAAGGGATTAGTTCAGAATTTAATTAATTAACTGATAAGTTATGATTAGGCTAATTGTATTTCATATGTATAGTTTGTTATTCGTGATGTTTGCGTTAGGTTCGAGAAGCGTAATTATTGCATGTAGTCGTATATTAATAACTAGTGATTCCGTACAAAATTGTACAACGCCTCGCCGCTAGGTGTTTAAATTCGTCATCACGTAGCACTATTTAGGGTTTTTGATATTCATGTCAATATGTATTCATGTGCATAATGCATTCCATTTAGGTACGTTAATTAATCGCGTGATGCGGAGAACCCGAGCCAAGTCGACCCCAAGCGCGGACTACTCCGCATGGAGATGCTGATGAACGAACCTGCCTGATCAAGTGCTAGGACAAGGTGTATCGCCAAGTGGTCGTCACCTAACAACACTAACCTAGTGTTACCCAGGCAAGCCCCGGTGCATGCAACCCCTTCCTTGTGTTTTTAAATAATTTTTGCACACTTTAAGTCTAGTGAAATGTGCATTAGGTTTATAGGAGTTGCTTGGAAACCCTTTGATGCATTGCCTTCCTTGATATCCATACCTTTATAGATACTTCTGGTGAAGTATCAAAATATGATTTACAAAAATGCTTAGCCCTGCTCAGATCTTGTGGATAGAGGTTGTCTTTTGCGTTAAGGCCTTGCTCAGGGGTTATCCTGAGGAAAGATGACTTCTACATGCAAGAATATTTTCATTGAGAGCGTGGTGGGATCTTACTGCAAAGTTCCCTGTGATGCTCTTTTCATCCTAAGGAACACAAACAATCCTAAGGGTGGAAGTACTTAAATCGGAACTTGGGCTAGGAACAGGTGATGTTCTACCCAGGTTGATTAAGGATTGGATGCGTATGTAGGCTTGATGATCGAGGACCCTTTAACTGGTCACATGCTTCGTCATGGGTAAGCTTTGCCTCGGGCAGACTAAGGCCAGAATAAGATAACACGGAATGGGCGTGGAGCGGCGGCGAGAGTAGCATGTACCCTCCGTGGCAAGAGGCTGGACGGTGGTGTATCTGTGCTCTCGGTTCGCGTGAACCTGATCTGGTCTTAAGAACCCCGGTGGCGGGTTGACATATGCAAGGGTTAAGTGCTACATATGTCGTGTGATTGGAGATCCTCAACTGAGTATAATCGATTCGGATCGCCGTACCTTCGCGGTTATGAAGACTTGGTCACTGCCCTACAACCTAAGTCAGGATGTGAACCTCATGAGTAAAAATGATGTTGTATTGATGAGATGGATTAAAATATTTAATCCGTCTTTATCTTCTTATTGAGGATGATCACTTGAGCTAGCATATATTTCAAACTTATACTTTTGTTAATCACTCCGATAAAATAATGTAAAATTTTTGTAACCTGTAAAATTTGGTAATAAGATTTCCGCTGCAAAAATGTTGTGTATGTGATTTGTGTTACTTAATCCCGCGGTTCTGGTTGTAAGTGGTTTATCCGATGTCCTTGGGCAATCGGACGGATCCTGTTAAGTTATCTGGTGCACATGCATAGCTGTCTGAGGTCTTTGAGACAAGGACAGGTGCATGTGGGCCCAATAACTTGGGAGGTTCTGCCACACCAGATAGGCAGAAATGTGCTGACCTATGTTGATGATATCATAGTGAAAAGCACGAAGCAAGAAAATCACATTGCTGATTTGCAAGAAACATTTGCCAATTTCATGCAAGCTGGCCTGAAATTAAATCCAGAAAAATGTGTTTTTGGAGTGAAGAAAGGCAAGTTCCTTGGCTGTTTGGTATCAACGAAAGAAATTGAAGCTAACCCAAGCAAGATCGAAGCTATCCTTCGGATGGAGCCACCAAGCACGAAGAAAGGGGCTCAACGGCTGGCAGGAAGATTAGCATCATTAAACAGATTCATATCTAGATCAGCGGAAAGAAATCTGCCATTTTTTGAAATACTGAAGTCAGCCGAAGTCTTTCAATGGGGCCCGACACAACAAAAAGCTTTTGAAGAGTTGAAAAAATATTTGATTGATTTAACAACATTAACTCCACCCACGCCAGGGGCTCCATTGCTCTTATATGTGGCAGCATCGCATTCTGCAGTGAGTGCGGCACTGGTACAGGAGAAGCTAGATGGTTAGTGTTGGGGGCCTTCGGCTTCCGAAGGTCCTCAAAAACATGATTTAACAATGTTTTCCAAGAGAAATGTGTAAACAGGTACCTTCAAAGTTAGGTTGCGGGTATACAAAAGCACGGTTAAAGACGAATCTTGACTGGGACGAAAGGCGATCACGACGAAGGATAAGACGATCACGAAGTTGTGTGCAGAAAAGCTTCGGCATAACGGCAGAAAAGGGGAACCGACTTAAAGATGAAAAGCCAAATTAGACCTCGAAGAATTACTATAGAATTATTGTTAAATATAATGGGTATTAATGTAATTTTGCATGGGCTGCGACCCGTGCCTATAAATAGGTGAACAGTGTTCCTGTACTGTTCACGCTGATTTGGCATTGGCTTTTGCGTCACACTTGTACTTTTACCTTCTCACAAGCTGAAGGTACATTTGCAATTTGATGTCATTTTTATTCTTCCATCATAATAAAATGGAAATGAATTGACAATAATATACAACTGTTCATGTTATCTTTATGTTTTATATGTTTCCTTCTTCATTATTATATTTTATGCTGATGAAGGTATGTCCTTCATAACCTTCGTCCAAGAAATCATTATATCCTTGGGGAAATAATGCTTCGGAGGACGAAGGATATCAATATTTAACATTTTTGTGTTGCCTTGTTCTTGATTCATAGCATTTGAGAACAAGTCCCCAACAGTCAGGCTAAAAAGCAAGCTCCAGTATACTTCGTCTCTGAAGTTTTAAGTCCATCAAAGAAAAATTACACAGAATTGGAGAAGGTACTATATGCTGTGTTAATGGCCTCCAGAAAGCTTCGGCATTATTTTCAAGCATACCACATAATTGTTCCTTCGTCACAACCTTTAAAGAACATCATGAGGAACAGAGAGGCTACTGGAAGGATTGGAAAATGGGCTGCAGAGCATAATGAATTCACCATTGATTATGTGTGAAGGAAATGGGTGACGCCTAAGAGGGGGGTGAATTAGGACTTCTTAAACTTTTACTAAACTAGGCCACAATTAAATCCCTAGAGCAAAACCTATGCCAATAATCAAACTAGAATGTGCAAACTAGGTTTTGTCTAAGTGTTGTTATCTCTACCGCAAAGGCTAAGTTTCAATCTACACTAGATAAGTATGAATACAAGATTGAAACTTAAATGCTTAATATAAATGCGGAAACTTAAAGAGCAAAGTAGAGAAGCAAACTCTCGTGGATGACGCCGGTATTTTTACCGAGGTATCCGGAACCGCGCAAGGTCCCGACTAATCCTCGTTGGTGCCCCTACACAAAGGGAAGCCCACGCGAGGGTCAAGCACCTCGGTCGAGTAACTCCGTAGAGAGCGGCGGGCCTTCTCCACGCGCAAGTGGTGCTCCGCTTCCGGCTACTCTCATACGCTCCCCGCCGTCTCCACTATCGAGCTTCCGGCCGAAACGCCGCGGGCCTCGTTCCCTCCGGTACACGGTGGTGGCCGTGACACAAACGCGGTTGTCACGGTCTCGCAAGACTCTCGCCCCACTCGGTACAATTACAACGACTCACGCAAGAGCCGAGGGGTTGTGAGGTTTGTCTAAACTCACTCAACAATCTAGGGTTCACCTAGAGCAAGCGCTAAAGCGGTCTAACTAACCTAAGTACTTCGCAAAGCACCTACGCTAATCACCGAGTGATTCTATTAAGCACTTGGGTGTTTGAGCTCTTGGAAATGTGCACTATATGCCTTGGTATGTTGCTTCGGCTCCCACACCTTCAAATGGCCGGTTGGGTGAAGTATATATAGGCCCCAACTCAAATATAGTCATTGGAAAGCAGTTCTGCAGCGTTCTATGGCGCACCAGACAGGTGCACCGGACTGTCCGGTGGTGCACCGGACATGCCACTTGTACTAGCCGTTAAAAGTAGCTGTTGGAGCTTCCGAAGATGGCACACCGGACATGGCGCACCGGACAGCCCATGTCTGCTTGTCGTATTTTGGCCATAACTTTTAGCTCCGAACTCTGATTTCGATGATCTTGTACTTTTTGGAAAGCTTATGAAATTCTCTACATCGCTGAGTTGAAGCCATATCAGTTTGAGTAAATTTGGCACACCGGACAGGCCAGTGTGCACCGGACATCCTATATGCTACTTCAGTTTTTCAGCAATTCCGACTTCGTATTGTGGGCATAACTTTTAGCTCCGAACTCCGATTTTGATTATCTTGGACTTTTTGGAAAGCTTATAAAATTGTCTACATCTCAGAGTTGAAGCCATGTCAGTTTGAATAGATTTAATGTTGTGAAACACTTCCAATTCAGTCAGCTCTTCGTCTCAACTTTATCAACTTCACTTTTGTTTTGTAGCTTTGTATCTCACTTCTACTTCTTGATGTGTTGGACTCTTAGCATGTATAAAGTGTCTTGAATATTACTTTGTAATGTCTTATATGAGTCTTATAATGTCTTCTTTGAGGTGTTACATCCTTAGAGCCTCAGTCCAATTCACTTCGCATCCTGTGAACTACAACACACAAATACTTGGAAAATACATTAGTCCACAGGTTATGTTGGTCATCAAACACCAAAACCTATTGAGCTAAATGGCCCGGGGTCATTTTCCTTACAATCTCCCCCTTTTTGGTGATTGATGACAACACAACCAAAGCAAGCAAATATAACAAACATTTGAATGAAAATATGCAATCTACTTGCTAGGATGCATGATTGTCCCCATAGAGTGAGATTATGGACTTAAGCCTCCCCCTAACTCCATAATTCACATACTTCCTATTTTAGTCCAAAATGCAAAAACCACTTGAAAGATCAAAATTTTAATTTGGTGGTGTTTGGTGTTTGATAACATTTTCATTGCTTTGGTCCCTACAACTTCTCCCCCTTTGGCATCAACCACCGAAAAGGAAGACATTAAAAGCATATAGGAAGCAAATAAGACTTGCCCTCTCTAAAGAATTATCAATTAATATCAATAGAAGCACTAAAAGATTACTCCCCCTAAATGAGTGTTCTCCTTTAGAAAGAATTTTCTCCCCCTTTAGAGACGAAGAAAAACTCCCCCTGACAGAGATCTTCTACTTAGGAAAAAGCATGTGAGAAATAGAGGTGCAAGACATAATTTGAATAGACTAACTTCCCTTATGCATAGGTAACAAAATATGAGTTAATAGTATACACATTTATAGCAACATGGGAAGTATAAGATATGAAATATAGTCTAATCAAATATTGGAGAAGACATATAAATGATACTTAATGTAGTCTCAAAGATACCAATCGAAAGTCAATGGCGGACCAATTGAAAACCAATGGCAGGCTTGTGAGACATGAAAGTTCTTGGAGATTTTGCAGTGGAAGATTGTTGTCATTTTCCGGGGACTTCATTTTCCTTACAATGAGACTATCACATAAAAATAGACTTGAAAAGGTGTTAGTCTCAAAGTCTTAGATTATAGAGTAACCTCCCCCTGGATTTGTGCATACAAGTTTTGAATACTTGTAGGAGACATGCACTTTGATTTGATATCAAGAGGGGCAAATTATCTATAATCCGAACTTTGGCACATATAAGTTAAATGATACAACTTGTAGAATATGAGTGTTTTACCTGTAGCATTTAAAATTATTAATTGATGTATCATTTACTATGGAGTGATAAAGAAGCTATGTGCCGTGCTTAAATACACATTTTAAACCGTGTAGGTTTGCTTAAGTGTATGAATTGAAAACAAGCAGTCCTACCATGTGATTTACCTAGTATGCATGCGTTTAAGAAAAAGTAAGTACAAATTGTAATACTAGGCATGAGAGGTAAAACTAGATACAAGAAAATAGATACGCATATCTAAAAATAAGGAATACAATAAATCTAAATACCTTAGTCATGGGTGGGGAAATTTGGGTCCAAAGTATCTACTAACCCTCTTGGCAATAAACTTGATCCAATGTGATGTATCCCATGATATACATCCTAACTTTGCCAAGTCTCCAAATTTCCCGTTGACCTTCGGTCCACTCACTTCCCTTTCAGGATCCAAACCTTCTTGGTGCTTTTCATAGTTGAAATTATTTCCTTTGGCACCCAGATGCGTTTGGCCCCCTTTCCTTTGTTGGCTTGCTTGTTGGCCTTGATTGCTATCACCTTTCCATTCTTTTTCTTCTTGATCAAATATGGTGTAGCAGCCTTTTTGTCCACCTTTTTGATGTAGGTGTTGGAGATTTTGCTTGATGGCTTTTGCTTGAGCTTTTGCCTTTGTTTATCCCCGGTTGTTGCCTTGCATTGGAAAGACTTATGGCCTTCCATGTGGCATAGCCTACAAATCACAGTTTCTCCCTCCATAGGCTTGTTCACTCCCGCAGTGGTGTTATCCTGTGGAGGTCGGATTTGTTTGGCTTTGCCTTTCTTGTCATACAAAGCCTTGCCAAGGCGAGCCACTTCCTGCCTTAATTGTTCATTTTCCTTTGCAACCTCATCCGAACATGTTTCTACAACAATATTCTCAACAAAAACTTGGTTGCAGGGGTTAGAATCATCAATTAAATCAAAGCAAGAAGTAGAAGCATCTTTCTTAATAATTTTAGGTATTTCAACTAAAGATGCTGCTGGGGTGCTACCGATGTTCTCTAGCTTAGTAGTTAGCTCATTATTGTGTATGCTAAGAATTTCCATTTTCTTTAGCAAATTTTCAATAGCTTCTTGGGAGCTAGCTAACTTAGCCTTAAGTTTTTCATTCTTTTTAATCAGACCATCATCAGTAGCAGTGGATGGAGCACTCGACTCTAATAGCTCAATTTTAGTTGATAGCTCACAATTTAGGTTTGCAAAAGTTTCAAATTTTTTTAGCAATTCTTTGTAATCATTTTGGGAGCTAATCAACTTATTTTTCAAAGTTTTAAGTTGAGCTTTTTGCTTAGTGCAAACATCCTGGAAAAATTTAACGGCTTCCGCAAGTTCATCTACAGAGGGCTTTCCCTCACCATCATCATCACTACTACTATCATCACTAGAGGATGGAATGCACATTTTACCTTTTGCCATAAGGCATTTGTGTGATGACCATGATGAGCGTGATGAGGACCGATGGCTGCGCGTTCTTGGAGGTTCATCTTCACTTGAAGAATCATCCCAAGTTCTGACACTTGTTAGCGCCTTGCCTTTGCTCCTCTCCTTTTTGGGTTTGGCCATAGTTGGACAGCTGTCCCTGAAGTGGCCCTTCTCCCCACATGTGAAGCATCCTCTCTTTCTTTGCTTTTTCCTGTCAATGTTAAAGAGAATATCTTCGACCTGCAGGGGCACACCCATTAGATTAATCTTGTGGATCATCCCCATTACCTTTCCGACGCGTCGGATTGTTTCTTCGTCCTTGGAGGATGATGTGCATGGTTGATTATCTTCATCATAATCACTTTCTTCTTCCTCCTCTTCTTCACTTAAGGAACTTGGAGTGGGGGCCTTCTTTTTGCCCTTCCTTTCATCACATGCAAAAGCATATGGCCTTGAGGAAGTTGGCTCCTCTCCCCGACACATTTTTCGTGACATCTCAAAAGCCATGATTTTCCCAATTACAATGGTCGGGGTCATGTTACTCAAGTCCTCTATGTTGTGAAGGATGGTGATGATGCTCCCATATCTCCGTTGTGGTAGCAGAGAGATAATCTTCCTCACAATGTCCGCATCACCTAGCTTATTTATGCCAATAGAGTTGAGCTCATTGATGATTAGATTTAAACGAGAATATATGTCTCTAACAAGCTCATCATCTCTCATAGCAAAAGTATTATACTCATTTAAGACTAGGCAATGTTTTTGCTCACGGACATTTGATGTGTCGTCATGGATCTCATGCAATTTTAACCAAATCTCATTAGCAGTTTTTAAGGTAAATACTTGATTAAAAATATCCATGCTAAGAGATTCATACAAGTAATTTTTGGCTCTAGCATTGAAATGAATTTCTTTTTCCTCACTCGCGGTGGGTTTCTCGGGATTCTTGGGGGGTTTCATCCCGTCACGAGTGACTCCAAACACCTAGATCAACAACCTCTAGGTAACAAGCCATTCTAGCACTATAATATGGGAAGTTAGTGCCGTCGAAGTGTGGTAGCCTATGGGTATCCATCCCTTCCTCTAAAAAGCGTCGGCTCTTTTAGCGGTGAAGCTAAAGCGTTTCAAATGAGCCAAAACCAGGCTCTGATACCAATTGAAGGAAATGGGTGACGCCTAAGAGGGGGTGAATTAGGACTTCTTAAACTTTTACTAAACTAGGCCACAATTAAATCCCTAGAGAAAAACATATGCCAATAATCAAACTAGAATGTGCAAACTAGGTTTTGTCTAAGTGTTGCTATCTCTACCGCAAAGGCTAAGTTTCAATCTACACTAGATAAGTATGAATACAAGATTGAAACTTAAATGCTTAATATAAATGCGGAAACTTAAAGAGCAAAGTAGAGAAGCAAACTCTCGTGGATGACACCGGTATTTTTACCGAGGTATCCGGAACCGCGCAAGGTCCCGACTAATCCTCGTTGGTGCCCCTACGCAAAGGGAAGCCCACGCGAGGGCCAAGCACCTCAGTCGAGTAACTCCGTAGAGAGCCGCGGGCCTTCTCCACGCGCAAGTGGTGCTCCGCTTCCGGCTACTCTCATACGCTCCCCGCCGTCTCCACTATCGAGCTTCCGGCCGAAACGCCGCGGGCCTCGTTCCCTCCGGTACACAAACGCGATTGTCACGGTCTCGCAAGACTCTCGTCCCACTCGGTACAATTACAACGACTCACGCAAGAGCCGAGGGGTTGGGAGGTTTGTCTAAACTCACTCAACAATCTAGGGTTCACCTAGAGCAAGCGCTAAAGCGGTCTAACTAACCTAAGTACTTCGCAAAGCACCTACGCTAATCACCGAGTGATTCTATTAAGCACTTGGGTGTTTGAGCTCTTGGAAATGTGCACTATATGCCTTGGTATGTTGCTTCGGCTCCCACACCTTCAAATGCCGGTTGGGTGAAGTATATATAGGCCCCAACTCAAATATAGCTGTTGGAAAGCAGTTCTGCAGCTTTCTGTGGCGCACGGGACAGGTGCACCGGACTGTCCGGTGGTGCACCGGACATGCCACGTGTACTAGCCGTTAAAAGTAGCCGTTGGAGCTTCCGAAGATGGCACACCGGACATGGCGCACCGGACAGCCCATGTCCGCTTGTCGTATTTTGGCCATAACTTTTAGCTCCGAACTCCGATTTCGATGATCTTGTACTTTTTGGAAAGCTTATAAAATTCTCTACATCGCAGAGTTGAAGCCATATCAGTTTGAGTAAATTTGGCACAGCGGACAGGCCAGTGTGCATCGGACATCCCATATGCTACTGCAGTTTTTCAGCAATTCCGACTTCGTATTGTGGGCATAACTTTTAGCTCTGAACTCCGATTTTGATGATCTTGGACTTTTTGGAAAGCTTATAAAATTGTCTACATCTCAGAGTTGAAGCCATGTCAGTTTGAATAGATTTGATGTTGTGAAGCACTTCCAATTCAGTCAGCTCTTCCTCTCAACTTTATCAACTTCACTTTTGTTTTGTAGCTTTGTATCTCACTTCTACTTCTTGATGTGTTGGACTCTTAGCATGTATAAAGTGTCTTGAATATTACTTTGTAATGTCTTCTATGAGTCTTATAATGTCTTCTTTGAGGTGTTACATCCTTAGAGCCTCAGTCCAATTCACTTCGCATCCTGTGAACTACAACACACAAATACTTGGGAAATACATTAGTCCACAGGTTATGTTGATCATCAAACACCAAAACCTATTGAGCTAAATGGCTCGGGGTCATTTTCCTTTCAATGTGCATAGATCTTCAATTCAGTCCCATGCGTTAGCAGACTTCATCGCTGACTGGACGCTAGGGGCTCAGGAAGAAGAGATAAATAAAGATGTCAAAGCTTGGACAGTGTTCTGCGATGGTTCTTGGGGAACCTTCGGCGCAGGAGCAGCTGCTGTTCTAGTAGCACCTTCGAAAGTCAGAATATGTTATGCAACCAAGCTAGACTTTAGTTGTACAAATAATATTGCCGAATACGAAGCAATCCTGTTGGGGCTTCGGAAGTTAAGGACAATGGGAATAAGAAGGGCTACCCTGAAAACTGATTCTCAAGTCATTTCTATCCATGTAGATTAAAGTAGCAAGGCAAGAGATCCCAAACTTGAAAATATCTGGATACAGTTCGAAGGTTGGAGGCTTCTTTTGAAGGTTTCTCTGTCAAGAACATTCCAAGAGGCGAAAATGAGCATGCAAATCTGTTAGCCAAATCAGCGGCTCAGGGGCTCCCTCTACCTTCAGAAGTATTTTTTGAAACAATAAAGGCACCTTCGGTTGAACTCATGGAGAGAGCAGTGCTAGCCATTTCTCCAGTACATAGTGAAGATTGGAGGACTGAAATCATATCTTTCCTCCAGGGTAACTGCCTCTCGGACGACGAAGTTTATAATAAAAGAATGGAAGCAAGAACAAGACCATATATCATAATAGAAGGGGAATTATACAAACATGGAGTTTGCTCCCCCTTCTCAAGTGTCTATCCAGAACCAAAGGTATAGAACTAATGAAGGAGATACATGCAGGATTGTGTGGATCTCATATTGGGTCTAGGCCTTTGCTGGGAAAGGTTTTTAGACAGGGATTTTACTGGCCGAAGGCAGCTTCGGATGCAGCAGATCTGGTCCAAAAGTGCGAAAATTGCCAAAAATGTGCAAGAGACCAAAAACAACCTTCGTCATTAACTCAGTTAATACAACCAACCTGGCCATTGCAAAGATGGGGCCTCGACTTGTTAGGCCCACTTCCACCAGCACAAGGTAATTTGAAATATGTCGTGGTGGCTGTAGAATATTTTTCTAAGTGGATTGAAGCAAAGCCTTTGGCTACAATAACTTCGGTTACAGTCCAGAAATTCTTCTGGCAAAATATCGTTTGTCGCTTCGGCGTGCCGAAGGCTATAACTGTGGACAATGGAACACAGTTTGATGCCGAAACTTTCAAAGATTTCTGCGACCAGATTGGCACGAAGATTCATTTTGCATCAGTCAGACACCCGGAGTCAAATGGGCTGGTCGAAAGAGCAAATGGTATTATAATGACGGGAATAATGAAGTTAATCTTTAATCAACCCAGAGGAAAGTGGCCTGATGAGTTGATTAAAGTGGTGTGGAACCACAATACAACTATATCAAGGTCAATAGGTTTTACACCATTCAAGATATTGTTTGGTGACAAAGCTATAACCCCAGAAGAAGCTAAAGCAGGGTCAATTAGAACAGTAGCTTCGGCAGAGGACGAAGCTGATTATTTTGTGGCAAAAGATACTATAGAAGGGACCAGACTTCAGGCTGTGGAGAATATCAATAAATATCAAGCTGAAACAATAAAATAGCGTGACAGAAAAGTTCGGCTGAAAAACATTAAGCCGGGGCATTTGGTACTTCGAAAAGTGGTCAATCCAAACACAGTAGGCAAGCTACAGCTGAAGTGGGAAGGACCCTTTCTGGTGGTATCTTCGTCAAGACCCGGTTCTTATAGGTTGAAGGATATGGACGGCAACGACATTCCTAGATCTTGGAATGCGGATGAGCTTCGACGATATTATGTGTAACTTGATGTAATCTTTTTTCATTTTTCCTATGGCACCCTTTTCCTTTCCAAAGGGGGAGAAAGGTTTTTAATGGGGCCATAGTTTGTAATTTTTCCTTTTTATTCAGCTCTACGAGAGCAAAATCTCCCAAAAATATGTAAAATGTAAAATCTGAGCATGCACCATCGAGTGCAGAAAAATAAAAAAACAGGGAGAAGCTCGAAAGTCGTCCCTAAGGGGATGCAGAGCACGACGAAGCTACAAAAAGCCGTTCCCAAGGGAGCGCAGCGTAAGTTTTCTACTCAAAAGTCGTTCCTAAGGGAATGTAGAGCCAAATACCGCCGAAATAGAAGGCGAAGAAGTTCAAAAGACGTTACTAAGGGGATGCAGAACTTACACCGAAAAGTCAACGGTGATACCACCGAAATAGACGGCGAAGAAGTTCAAAAGACATTTTATAAGGGAATGTATAACTTACACCGAAAAATAAGCGGTGAAGCCGAAAAATAAACGACAAAGAGATGTTGGTCATTTCTGAGGGAATGCAGAGTCTAGATGTGGCTTTGTATGTGTGTGTTTGGACATTCATTTGCACATTACATCACATCATTCATTGCATTCATATACATTCATTTAGACATTCATAAGATCATCATCATCATATCATAGACCACAGACAGTTGCTTTGGTTTTAATGACAAGGCTTCGACGAATACAAAAGAAGCAGATTTATGCTTCGTTGTGTACGAAAAGAAGGGAAGGTGTTTTTCGCCTTCGGCTCAAAAAGTACAGGTTTCATCCACAATCAAAGCAATGCATTCATGGATGAAAATGTAAAATGTATTACAAGGTATTGACAAATTTAAAGAATAATGTTTAATTCATAGATTACAATATTTTCTACAAAGCTAACTCAAAATTTTCTCTAGAACTTTTTTGCAGTAGCTTCGTCACTTCCCAACAAGCTTTGGTTCATTGATCTTCGGCTTCATCATCCTGTACATAACAAAGTAGTATAAGGAAAGCACAAATCTCGAGGAGAAGGTAAATCAGCAGACATAAGGTTATTACTGGCTTGAGGTGACTTCGAGCTTTGTCACCAGCTAAGCTTTGTCCACCCTTCGCCCAAATTTGAGTTACGAATCTGTTCCCAATGCTTCGGGCTAGGCCGGGGATGTCATTCAAGTCCGCTGGTGATAAGCTGAAGTTCGGCCTGTTTACAATATTCCCGTGCGTGCAACCAGCCTTCATAAAAGCAACAGCTGTGCCACGAGAAGCTAGCAGAGCGCAGAAGTCACCATGCCCAGCTATGACTTCATCAAGAGCATCAACTTCTCCTTCAACATGATCGAAGATGCCTGGTAGGTCTTCAGTTCAAGGTTTAAATTTTTCAGAACTGGCTCCAAATGAGTTGAAGACCTGCTTCAGTCGTTGCACGCACCGATTGCCGAAGTTCAGACATTTATCTTGAAGTTCCTTCAATGACTTTTGCAAGTTCAAACTCTTTGCAACTTCAGCTTCAAGCTTTGCATCAAAATCCTTCTTCTCTTGTTCGAAGCTTTTTGATTTCGTGGAGAGTTCACTATTTAATCTAGTAATCTCGGCTTGGGCTTCTGCCACCGAACCCTCCATTGTTTGAAGCACACGAAATCCTTCTTCTCCAGAGCAGCTTCGTGATCTTTAATTTTGCCCTCTAAGCCCTCAATTATAATCTCATTTTTCTTGTCCTCGAGGTCTTGTTGCATCCTTAAGGTTTTACTTAGTAGTAGACTCTGAAAAAATAGCCTTCATCAGAAGTAACTTTCATCTCGAAAACAATAAAAAGTTAAGGTAAGAACTTTACCTTAAAATTAGAATAAAACAAGCTACCGGCGATATGTTGCCGCCCGTATCTGCTGAGGTCGGCCTCAAGCTTCGGAAAGCCAACACTCTTCGATAGAGTGCTGACAACCTTCGCTCCAGTCCAGTCCTAGAGGCATCCTAAGCTCTCTTCGTCAACGCCACCGAAGAGCAACGCTCCTGGCTGGTAGCCGCAAGATATAGCATAATCTCTTAGATCCTCTTTTTCAGCCTTGGATAACTCCTGACCAATCATGTTTTGAAAATTGAAGTCCTCCGAAATATCTTCGGTAATCTTCTTCTCTTTGTTAAACACCTTCTCCCCTTTTCTAGGCACTGTGGCCAGGGTTTCCTCTGTAGTTGCAACAGTTTCTTCCGTGGCCATACCCAAAATCATCTTATCAATATCAGAAAATACGCCCACAAGATTTGTGGCTTCGGCCGCCGCAGCTTCGGCAGTTGTAGCTTCGGTGGGAGCAGCTTCGGCAGCTGGTGTTTTTGACGCTGAAGCCGACGGTGGCGTTTCATTAATAGCATCAATAACAGTAATAATCCTTCGCCTTTTTTCAGCAGGCTTCTTGATTGCTGCAGGCTCCTCCTTCTTCTATAAAAGCTTCATCAGTTATGGCTCTAGTGGACTTAGCTTGAGAGGTAAAGATTCGGTCATTACCTTTAAAATTTCCTCCACGTTAGCAGCAGGAGGCGTTGAAGGAATTTCTTTCTCTATATCAGTTGTTTTTGGCTTCGCAGCCGCAGCTTTTCTTTTCTTCGGAACAGCCACCTTCGGCTCAGGACTGGATTTTTTCTTTTTCAAATCTTTCTCATCTTCTTCTATCATTCTAGCAGCTTGCCTCTTCATAACACTGACAACTCTTTTTCGCTTTGGCCCTTCGGCACCCTTGCTTAACTGTTCATAGTCAGGGTATTCAAATTTCAGGGCATCCATTACTCGATTCAACCTTCGTTTAGGTCGGGTGCCGAAGGCCGCGATCATCAATTGATCTTCTTTCTTAGTATAGTTGCCCAGAATTTCATTGCACATAGCTTCAATCATTTCCAACCATTCTTGGCAAGGCTCTTTGAAATGTTTCTTGAACTTGAAGTGATAGGGCAGTCGAACAAGTTCATTCTTTTTCTTTTCTCCTTTAAGCTTCAGCATATTCCATTCCTTTAACGTCGGAAATACTCTATTGGCTAAGTATTCCTGCACCAAATCTCTAATACCGATATGCTCAGACACAACTCAGAATTTGCCCATAGCTTCTCGGCATGGTGACCCTTGCAGCATGTCGCACAGGGGCCTAGTTAACCCGAAGGTTAGGTCTAGTGGGCTCTGAACTATCTTCTCCTTCTTCTCATCAACCTTAACATAGAACCATTCATTTTTCCAACCGGTTGGCCATTTGGTGCGATAGCTGATTACCGGAGTCTTCATATCTTTGAGGTAAGCAAAGCTGTAACAGCTGAAATTCTCGTGTAGCCCATCTTCCCTAGCCTTCGTCTAATAATGAAGCTCGTGCACCCGGCAGAAAGCTTCGGCAAGCGGGTCCACTCCTTGGCTTCGGAGAGCCTAGATAAAGAAGCTAAGCCTAACGATAGCGTTAGGAGTCATGCAAAAGAAACCTCAATCCTGCTTTGAAGAAACTTCTGAAAACTACCACCTCATCATTTTCTGGCTTCGGAGTGGTTTCTTCCCCGCCAAAACGAATCAGCCTCTTCTCGGCTTCCCCGAAGTAGCCTAGCTTTATCATCATGGGCATATCAGCCTCAGAGACAGTAGACTTTCCAAAGTCCAAGTGGCTGGGCTTGGATGGCATGACGGTGTTCTAATTTATCTCTTCTTCATCAGCATCACCCTCTTCAATGTCAGCCTGTTCAGCTTCGGCAGCAGGTGCACCTTCGTTAGAGGCACCCTCTGTCACAACCAGTCCCGATTGCCTCATTACTTCGGAGATTGGGGCAGTCTCGGCAGCTTCAGCCTCCTCTCCGTCGTGTGTAACTCTAGCAGTTGAATGCACTCTGGCCATTTGATACTAAATTTCTTACGGTTTTGACGAAGTTGTTGACTTTTTGCAATTTTGCTGAAGCTCCCTCTTATGACGAAGCTAAACCAAGACGATGCTCTGATTGAGAATACGATGAATAAGCTTCGGCTATGGTCAAATTTTTTAGCAGCACAACAGTGCAATAGTAATAAATGTTGTGGTAACTTCACACCTACCCGTTTGTTTATATAATGCTGCAGGTGGGAAGGTGAATCATCAAGCCGCTCGCACCCACTGAACAGTCGCCTGCACCCACTAAACGGTGGACCACAATGCGCAAGAAGGTGAATCACAAGATCGCGCGTACCCGTCGTATGCTGCGACCACCTCGCACTCGGAATATTTAATCGTTTCTCGACAACGAGCTCAGGGAAGGTGTTTTTCGGACCTTCAGCATTCCGAAGCCTAAGAGAATTTTTCACGGGTCGAGCTCGTTACAAAAAACGATCTGGCACCGTGAAGGGGCTACTGTTGGGGGTCTGCTTCGTCGCCGAAGGTCCTGTGAGAAGAAACACCTTCGGAAGATCAAAACAGAAGCAGTGTCGAAGCTACCAATCAGGGAGCTTCGTAGCGTACCTTCAAGTGCACCGACTTTAAGATGAAAAGACCAATTGGCCCATGATAATTTGTGTTATGATTGTAACTGGTTGTAAAGGACACAAATGTAAATCCACACAGGCTGCACCCTGTGCCTATAAATAGATGAACAGTATCCCTGTACTGTTCACGCGGACTTGTATTCACTCGCACGTCACACTTGAATTTTTATCTTCTGTCAAGCCAAAGGTATAAATGTAATTCAATATTGTTTACATTAATTCATGATTAAGTATCAATAAATGTATATTATAACATCATTCTATTATTCATGTTGTTTCCCATGTTTCGTATGCTTCGTCTTTCATCTAAGTATACTATGATCATGAAGGTATGTCCTTCATGACCTTCATCCGAAGATCGTTATATCCTCAGGGAAATAATGTTTCGAAGGACGAAGGATATTAACCTTTAACCCATTTTTTATGTTGCCTTGTTCTTAATTCATAGCAATTGAGAACAAGTCCCCAACATTTGGGATGAAGGATGCTAAGCCCGCGAAGACACCTATGGGAACTGACGGACATCTAGACCTCAACAAAGGAGGTAAGTCCGTTGATCAAAAGGCATATCAGTCAATGATAGGTTCATTACTTTATCTTTGTGATAGTAGACCAGATATTATGCTTAGTGTATGCATGTGTGCTAGATTTCAATCCGACCCCAAGGAGTGTCACCTTGTGGCCATTGCGAATTCTTAGATATTTAGTTTCTACGCCTTGCTTCAGGATCTAGTATCCAAAGAGGTCTATCTTTGACTTAATCGGATACTCAGATTCCGACTATGCCGGGTGCAAGGTTGATAGGGAGAGCACATCAGGGACGTGCCAGTTTCTAGGAAGGTCCCTGGTGTCCTGGAGCTCTAAGAAACAAACATCTGTTGCCCTATCCATCGTTGAGGCCGAGTACATTGCCGCAGGACAGTGTTGCGCGCAACTGCTTTGGATGAGGCAAACCCTCCGAGACTTTGGCTACAATCTGAGCAAAGTCCCACTCCTATGTGACAATGAGAGTGCAATCCGCTTGGCGGCTAATCCTGTTGAACAAAGCTGCACTAAGCACATAGACATCCAGCATCACTTCCTGAGAGACCACCAGCAAAGGGGAGATATCGACATTTATTACCGAGAACCAGCTAGCCGATATCTTCACCAAGCCTTTAGATGAGAAAAGGTTTTGCAAGTTGCGTAGTGAGCTAAATGTCTTAGATTCGCGTAACTTGGATTGATCTATAGCATACATGTGTTCTATGCCTTTGATCATGTTACTTTGAGCTTTACTGTCTTTAAATTGCTTATATGTGGTGCTCAAGTTGTACAAGTCATCCCCAGACCTCACAAGTCCCTATGCACATGATGCACATGTTTAGGGGGGAGGATGTGCTACAACTTGACTTCTTTGAGACTAACCTGGCTGTTTGAGTGCACTTGAAGTAGTCTTGAAGGAACATTGAAAGGGAAAGTGAACTTGGACAAGGAAAGAGCTTCCTCTGCATTCCGGTAAAATGTATCCTGTCCTAAGTTCCTTTTTGTGTTCTCATTGCCTTTTTGCTCTTATTTGACATTTTGGTGTGGCAATGGGGTTAAAAGTCCAAAAGTGGTCCCGTTTTGGTGCTTAATGCCAAATAGGGAGAAAATTAAGGCCAAAGCAAATGAATCAACCAACCACTTGTGAATTTCAAAAATGTAGAGGTAGAAACTTTGTATTTGATCAAAACCATGTTATTGCAAAATTGTTCTCTTATGGGGGAGAAGTTTGATTATGGGAAAAAGGGGGAGCTTTATGCACTTGATCAAATTTTCTCTTGACAGATCTCTTGATTTTCCAAATAAGTGTATTTGACTTAGAGATAGGAAAAAGAATTTGTTTTGTGAAAATAAACCAAGTGGTGGCAAAAGTGATCCAAATATTCCAAATCTCAAGCGAGAAAAAATGGGTCTTCAAATCTGCACTTTTGAATGATGTTGCACTTTTAGTTGCTTTTTAATGTGTTGCATAAATCACCAAAAAGGGGGAGATTGAAAGGGAAATGTGTCCTCGGGCCATTTCTATAAATGTTTTGGTGATTAAATGTCCAATGCATATTGTTTTAGTTCATATGTGCTAAGTGGTTGAGAAGTGCAAATCAAGAATAAAGGTATCTTTCTAGCCCTAGTAAATTGTTTTTGGATACTAACATATCTCTCTAAGTACTAGGGAAACTGCCAAGAAAAGCGGAAATGAATTGGAGAAGTCTTGGCTGAGTTCAGCCAAACCAGCACCAGCCTGTGGTGCATCGGACTGTCCGGTGGTGCACCGGACAGTGCCCGGTGCCCAGGCTGGCCCGGCGATGAACTCGTCGCTCTCGGGAAAATGCGAAGGCGCCGCGGCTATAATTCACTGGACTGTCTGATGTGCACCGGACAGTGTCCGGTGCGCCAAGGGAGCCGAGGGCGCAACGGTTGGCTTCGCCTGAAAAGGAAAGAGATCGAGCACCAAACAGGAACTGCTCATGTCCGGTGGTGCACCGGACTGTCCGGTGCACCACCCGACAGAAGGCAATAATTGCCTTCTAATTGGATCTCCAATGGCTTCTAGCTGCCTTGGGGCTATAAAAGGAACCCCTAGGCGCATGGAGCACAATACCAAGCATTCTCTGATCATTCTAAGACGCCTAGACTCCGCCACCACACACTCGGATCGTTCTGTTAGAGATTTAAGCACCATTTGAGTTGTGAACTCCCTGCGCCGTGTTTTGTGCTCACATCTTGGCTTGTGTGCGTGTGTTTGTTGCGAATTGAGTCTTGCGTGTGTTGCTTTCCCTCCCTTACTCTTGCGGTTCTCTTATGATCAACATTGTAAGGGTTAGAGGCTCCAACTTGTGGAGATTCCTCGCAAATGGGAAAAGAACTCTAAAGAAAAAAGACCATGGTATTCAAGTTGATCATTGGATCACTTGAAAGGGGTTGAGTGCAACCCTCGTCCATTGGGATGCCACAACGTGGAAGTAGGCAAGTGTTACTTGAAGAAACCATAGGATAAAAACATCGTGTCTCTTATGTTGCTTTTCTCTGTGATTGATTTCTTCTCAAAAGCTTGATCTATATCAACTTGGTTTAATCTAACTAACATTTTATAAACCAAGTTTGTGCCATTAGTGTTGAATTTTGCAGGATCACCTATTCACCCCCCCTCTAGGTGCTCTCAATTTGGCTCAACAAATTGGTTCCTGAACCGAAAAGTGTACTTCAGATAAGCCAGGCCACCCTGGCTGGAGCCAACGGCGGCCTCCTTCGACATTTCCCACTCGCTTGCAAGAAGCCATACTTTGTATGCAATATGCTCTTGAACTAAGTCTCTTGTGTCAATATAGGTGCACACTGTGTTGAAAGCCGTCTGGCATGCTTGCACATCATTCCCATGTGCAATGGCTGGCCTCCTAATGCCGAAGCGAGACCATATAGGGCGTTGAATAATCCCTCTCACATCCTCCCTCTGATTCAGGTCATTCTTTACGTAAAACCATTTCTGCATCAAGGAGCCTGGCCACCTCTTCCAAAACGTCAGCACAGGGTAACTCGCCTCAGATCGAGGCACGAAGCTGTAACAACCAAAATTGTTGTGATAATGTTTCTTTCCAGTCGCCTTCGTCTCATAAGACAGCTCATGAACATTGCAAAAGCATCTTGCATCTGGTTCCAGTCCTTGGCTCCTCATGACCCAGATAAAACACCCACTTTAATAAGAGCTTCGAGGGTAATCTGATGAAGGTATATCTCAAATGTTTTCCAAACATCGACTAGCATCTTATGAAGCGGGAAACGAAGTCCAGCCTTCATAAAACTCCTGAAGTCTACCACTTCATCGATTTCTGGCAGCGGAACGGTGTCCTCTCCCCCAGCCCTCACTATAGACATTATGAAAATATTTTCCCTTTATCGATTCAATTTGTCCTTGCTTGATGGTGGATTTCCCAAAAACAACGTGGCTAGGTCTCCACGGCCGATCTTCGACATTCTCATCCTCACTCTCAATATCGAAGCTTTCACTATCGCTGGAGTTCTCAGATAACCCAGCCAGCATCTCATTGGTGATTTTTTCTATGTTGGTCTTCTACATAGCTTCGTAAAACCCATCCAGTCCAGGGTATATGATCTTCTTTTCCTCAGCCATTCAGACGATGGTTGCGTAGATGCCGAAGCTCAAAAGTCAATCGAGCTCGAGAAAGCAAAGTTAAAATGACAAACACAGCACAATCAGCTAGATAGCACGAAAAATACTCACGACACAGGCTTCTATATATATATACTCAGAGCCCCACAGTTTGGTGAGTCCCACAATTCAGAATGATTCGCTATTCAAGCGAAAGGAAGATGTTTTTTTCGGACCTTCGGCTAAAGGTCTTCGTTCACGTTGCAGTCTAAATTTGTTACAAAGAAATATATCAAAACTGTGAGGGGCTATTGTTGCGAGCCTTCCTCTTCCGAAGGTCCTCAAAAACATGACTAACCATATGTTTTCAGTATATGGATTATTACAGGGGCTTCGGCTTCGGCATAAAGGTCTTCTCTCATGGCAAAGACATACGATGTGAAGATGTAACTCGAAGGTGATAAGAATGGTCGCCGAAGCTATAGCCGAAGAGCTTCGGCTTAATATGGTGACGAAGACCAAATATGATGTTGACCGAAAGGGAAAAAGACTATTTAGTCCTTAATGATTCATGTTATGATTATAAATAGATGTCAGGGACATAAATGTACTTTTACCCGGGTTATGTCTCGTACCTATAAATAGATGAACAGTAGCACCATACTGTTCGCGCTGGATTATAATCACTCTCTCTTGTCTTCACCTTCGAGCAAGCCGAAGGTATCAATGTAATATGAATTCTGTTAATACTCATATATGTTTTGTGGAATGCAAATATAAATGAATCAACAAGATACAGTTATTGTCTACATCCTTTTGCGTTCATATTCATATATTAAATGATGAAGTATGTCCTTCTTGACCTTCGTCTGATGAATATTATACCCATGTGGAGATAATACTTCAGAAGATGAAGGTCTGTTATAATTAACAATTATGTTGCCTTGTTCTTGATTCACAGCATTTGAGAACAAGTGAACAACAGACGCTTTTACGTAAAACTTGTTATTTTTTGACGAAATTAGTGACTCAGATACCTTCGGCCACGACTAGAGATGGCAATGGGTAAATACCCACCGGGTATTACTACCTCATACTCATACCCACGACGCAAAAATAATCCCACCGGGTCACCCATATACACTGGCGGGTATGGATTTACCCCCATACCCATACTCATGTGGGTATGGGTCATCCATTGGGTCACCCGTACCCACAAAAATTAAACTACTATCAAAATATTATACTATACAAATTTCAAGTATATCTATATAAATACCGCTACAAAATTTTCTAGCATCATTTAATCATCCATTCAACACACCAAAGATAATTAGATAAAGTAATAACACTATGATAGTACTACATAGCACATTACATGTTCCATTACATGGTCATTAAATTGTTGTTAAATAATAAAAAGTTGGATGACTAAAATCCAAGTTCATGCTTGGGCAAAGTTTATATTGGGTATTTTATACCCACGGGTTAACGGGTATGGGTGAAGGCGGAACGTTCTAATACCCGTTTACCCATTGGGTGAAGATTTTTGCCCAATAACAGACCTACAGGTAGAATATTTAGCCCACATACATACCCTAATGGAGTAAATACCCATCGGGTATCGGATCGCGGGTACCATTGCCATCTCTAGCCACGACACCGCTTTAATTTTTTTTTCTTTTGTGGATAGGATGCTTGCATCTAAGCCCTCACATGTCATACTGTGTTGTACTATACCATAAAATATGACCTTTGTGCCGTTGCAATCTACTGTCATTGTACTAATAGCCTAGTACAAAGTGGTGCTAGGAATGTATTTATGGAAAACATTTTGAATCGACGATACAAACCAAACGACCTAATTAGGTTCGGATACTAGAACGGATGAATTTAGATATGGTTAACCTGTAAACCAAATAGACCGTATTTATTGATAAAAAATAGAATAAAACCTTGCAGAAGTTTAATATTTTTTTATTTCATACGATATTACAGTTTTGAAATAACACTATAAAACTTTTTAAGGAACTATTTTCTCAAGGAGGCAAGACCCAAACCGGAAATGCCGGGGGAAAAAAAAGAAGCAGAGGGCAGAGTGCGCTGGTACGCATTGTCGCCTTGCCGGTTGGTTGGTCAAAAGGATTGACGGACAGACCGGCCTCCCTTTTACAGTCTGTCTCTTCAAGTAGCGGAGGCACGAGCAATGGAGAAAGGCTTGAAAAAGGAGGGCGCCGCTGCCATTAAAGGCTCTCAAGGGACCGCGCTTGGGAGTGGGAGCGGGAGCAGTTGCAGCTGCAACGGTCACTTTGCTGGCTGCTGGGCCGGTCGGTTCCTTTGCCCACCAGCTCAGCTCACTCAATTCAACACTCTTCGAGCTTGCTTGCCCATCTCCCCAAACATCCGCCGCGCTTCAATACTTACAACGACTCAACGAGATCGCAGCTTCCATGGCCTTCTTTTCCGAATCCCAGACTCCTTTCACAAAACAGAAACAAAAATAAAATAAATCCCAGACTCCCAGAGACAGACAGACACAAGAGTTGGTGGCGTGGTTCCTTGTTTCTACCTCCCTGGGCTCCGTTTCTTTCCCTGCGAAGCTGGCTGGCTCGGCACGGCACTGCACAGAGCATACCGGCGGTAACTGAGAGGCCCTGCGGCGATGGGGAAGAAGCGAGCGGCGGCCGTGAGTGCTCCGTTCCCCGCGCCCGCCTCCGAGCCCGAGTCGGACCACTTCAGCGACTACGGCTTCGACCCGCAGCTCCTCCACTTCCCCTCCCAGGTCCATCTCTAGTTCTCAACACTACACTACTGCTCTACATGATTGCATCGACCTCTTCCAAAAGGAACAAAGATCCAATCATGCCTGCTGCATGCTGGACGCTGGTTACGTTCTTGCATCTTGTTGACGTGCGGTGTGGTTCCTCTGTTCCCCTCAGCCTGAGGCGAAGCGACCGTGGGGCAGGCGCCAGCGCCACCAGCAGCCTGCGCAGTTGAAGCCCCTGGACTCCGCGCGGTTCAAGCTACAGAAGCCCATCGCCAAGAAGCACCACCGCCAGCAGAAACAGCAGCAGCGCCGCCGGTGGTGGAGCTCCGCCGCCTCTGCCGCGCTCCATCTCTTCAGGAAGCGCCCCTCATCAACCAGACCCGCCGCAGGAGCTCCACCTCCCCAGTACGGGTCGCCCGCGTCGCCAACCGTGCCTATGTACCTCACCGACTGCGATGCTGGCGGGGACGACGGCGGCGGCGCGTCCGCGTGCACGTGCTGGGCACCGGCCGTGCGGTCCGGCCGCCTGGCCGCCGCCGAGCTTGGCGCCGCGGCAGTGGCGGTTCCCTACGTCAGCCTCAGGTCCACTAGCCTTGGCACTGGAGGCGCTCCGGTGATGCCCATCTACCTCGTCACCTGAAGCTAGCTACCTCAGGCCGACGCGGGTTTCTTCTTCAGAAGCTTGGACCACAAGACGTCAGTAAATTAAACCCTGTCCAAGCGCCTGGACTAGTCGGTCAAATATCAACTGCTTGCTTCTATAATTGTTCCTGGTTTTCTTCTCCCGTCTGTGGGGTATTTTCCAGATGTAGTTGCAGCAGCTGCGTTTTTCTTTCAAATTCGTTGCTCCAAGAAGGTTGCCGGCTCCTATATGGAAGTTCTGACTTCTTCAGTTTTGCGTTGAACTTTAGATTAAGAGACGATAGATTCTAGTATTAGAGCAACTTCAAAACAATGCTAAGAAGTTTCCAACAAAAAAAATTATTGAGGGCAGACTAAAAATTTTAAGAGTAAGATCATGTTTGTAAGCAACCCAGTTTTTAAGAAATTAGTTTTTATCTTTTAGCTAGAAGATGTCAGCTTCTTAGTTTTTAAGAAACTGATAATCCAATTTTTATAAACTAAGGTATGATATGTTTAGAACCACATCAATTTCTATAAACTAGCATCTAGATGCTTCCAAATATGTCCTAAATTATTATGTATATACTCCAACAACCCTCTTAAATAAAAACTGAAAAACAGAAAACTAGACTCAAAATTTTTAAAAAACACACCCTTCAAACAGCCCACTTTGCACATGTGTATGGGCTTTGGAAAAAGGGCCTTTATATGGGCAGCCCACTTTGCACCTACGTAATCTGTGTTCTCTTAAAATACTGCGGCACTCTTTTAATAGTCCACACATACTAAATGTGATCGGGAGGCAACAAGTCCAGGATTTCCTTAAAATACTGCCCACACAGTCCAGGATTTCCTTAAAATGCACCCTTTGCAAATATCTAGAGAGAACAAGTAATTGAGCCTTTCAGTTCATTGTTGCTCAGACTATGTATTTTCAGACTTTGATTCTAGAGATGTGCAGATAATAGTTTTAGATTGTGATGCATATGCAAATAGTATAATGCACAGATTGGATGTGATCATGCGTAATAAATGACCTCTTGTGTGTTCTCTATGTGCACGCCGTGAGCCACAAGTTTGTGTTCAAATCTGGTTCCATCAACTTCAGTAGCAGGATCATTAAAGTTGCAAGGGACATGTACGGATCACTCAACAAAAACTCTGATGCCTGCATAATGTTAGTGAACATATAGTTCTGCATACAGTTTTGCATTTAAGGATCTGTATCAATCATTTCAGAATTTAAACTTCGTGAACACCAGTAGAAATTTGTTTGAACCACATTCTCAGTCTTACAGACTCAGACTCCCATACTCACAGATTCAAGCAGACATTCTCGCACATTGTCGGATAATTAATTCAAGAAGACAAAACCAGAACACATTATAACATAAAGTGCCACAAACCCCACGATCACTAAGTATGTTCGCCACACGTGAAATGTTCGTTCACCGTCTGCACTCTGCAAACCTATTCGTTTATCGGCAGCACAATATGTTGCTAGGGTTGGGGATGGGTTAAAAAGCGTTCCGGCATGCATCAGGCCGTCCCTAGAAAGAATACGGGCAGTTCAAAGAAGAAAAAGAATACTAAATTCAACAAATGAAAATTCACAGCTCAATGGCTAGGAAGTCTGAAACATACCGGTGGGTGGCACATCGAAGGATCCAGCAGCGTCGCTACCTCCGAAGAAAGACGATGCAGCTAGATCTGATTGAACTCCTACATGTCATGCCATGGGATGACGAGGAACTCCTACACCATGGAAAGTATCTCGGTAGTCGCCTCCACTGTCGCTCCTGATCTCCATCACCGGCCATCTCCCACGGGAGGATTCGGCCGCGGACGAACTCCACTTCCCACAAGATTTGAGCCGACAGTGTTGGAGCAGCAGTCCTTGTCGGGACCATCTTACCCGCCTTCTCTTCGAACGCCGCCGCCTCCTCCTCTCCGGCCGCCGCCACCACCGCTTCCTGCCTCCACCACAACACCTACACACACGACAAAAGAAAAATTGGGGAGCCTAGAATCGCGTGGGCAGATAGATTGGGGAGGGATCAATCTCGTGAAAATATGTGGGAGGAGGTGGTGGAGGAGGGACTCTATTTTAGTTTCTATATTTGCCAATTTATAAATTAAAATTGAATAAAATGATAGGACTAAACATTAGTCCATATAAATTAAACACTCCCTAATTTGGATAAGGAGGAGATTTTAGCCCCCTCCAATCCTATCCGGTATTTGGACTCTCAAACTAGCCCTTAGAGTTACTCTTAGAGAACATATCCAGTTTTTGTCCTAAAAATCACGTCGACCAAATCGGAACACGTTCCCTTGTGTATTGCACTTCTCAGTCTAATTGAAGTATTGGAATTATAGTACACAATAAGTATTATTAAATAGATCATTAAATATATTTTTATTATAAATTTATTTGAAGCTATAAATATTGTTGGTATTTTTTATAAGATTTGTTAAATTTTAAAAGAATTCATAGATACAAATATCATAGTATCCGATACTCGGGAACCGGGTAGCCATAATAAGCCCATAACCTCTTAGGAAATGGCCCACCCGTCGACTAGGGCCTTGCCAAGCAACTCTATGAGCCAGAGCGACCGACCAAGTCTCGTTGAGCCACTCTACGAGACGGAGTGACCGAGCGACTCTGCGAGGCGGACCGAACGACCAAGTTCCCACCAAGTAACTCGGCGAGGCGGAAGTCCCAGTCAAGTACACCCGACCCGCGTCAGCAAGGACAAGACACGTCACCACTAGGCCACGACCGAACATACATGCGACGGACCAAGGGCGCGCTGGGAGGTCTCTATCAACACGACTGTACATCCCCTTATACGGTCCTGAGTGCATCCCCATTGCCCCGAGGGGCAAGTCAACCCCGGTCATGGGGATCTCAGCGTCAGAGCTTCTATAGTGACCCATATATCAGACAGTTCGCAATAGATACAACATATCGGGTGTATGCCTATGCACGCCAGTGAGTGACGTGGGCTCGTGACGACAGGCGAGACCGCATGACGCACGACCGCACCATACGGCTGACCCGTGAGACCCATCACGCACTACTATGAAGATGTCAACAGTGGACTCACTACAGGGACCCGTATGACAAACGAACGAGACAGTACGCCATACCGGGAGTATGGCTACGCACGACCCTACAGACAACGTCAGAAGGACTACACTACCCAAGGGCCACGGACCATGCTCTCACTAGTAGAATACAAGTCCCCACTCTAAGGATTTGCTCTTGAGCTATAAAAGGGTAGGATCCCTTCCATCTACACACCAGCACACCAGTTGAAACACGCCCCAAAACAATACTATGATCAGCACTACATTGGACTAAGGCGCAAGCCTGAACCAGTATACCCTCCACCTCAACCCCCATTCGAGTCTCAATGATTCACCATTCGGAGTGAGTCCACGCTAGCATCCCCACCGAACACAAATTTTATTATCCCTGGTTTCCGAAACCACGATAGTTGGCGCGTGTAAGTGCAATCAACCCTAACTAAGGGTTTTGGTGATTAAATGACAAAACAAACAGAGTTTCTAACAAGTTTGCTCTAGAGTTTGTATCTAAGGATACTTGGTGGTGGACCGAGGATGTTCAAAAGGCAATAAAGGAAAAGAAAGAATGTTACATGAGCCTGTTCCATGATAGAAGCGCGGTCAACATAGAGAGGTAAGGTGGCAAAGAAGACTGCAAAGCGAGCTGTGAGTGAGGCAAAGGGTTGAGCTTATGATGATCTTTACCGAAGACTAAGTACAAAGGTAGGGGAGAAAGATGCCTATAAGATAGCTAGGATTCGAGAAAGGAAGTTGAGGGACCTCAACTGTAACATCCCAAAATCCCAACCCAGGTTTGAAACCCTAACCCCCCCTTTTTGTTTTATTCTTCTCCCTAACCCTACCCCTAGGTCACCCAATCATTTGCATATACTTAAAATGATTTGAAGCACCTCACATAGACCATATTTATCACCAAGTTCATTTAGAGAATTTTTGTTAAGAGGAAAAGAAACAAAATGTCACAAAAGTAGAAAAGAAAAAGGAAAGAATTAGAAAAAGAAAAGAAAAAGGAATTTTCCTCTCCCCTCTCGCGGATGGGCCGGCTTCCAGCCCAGCTCACGCGCACCCGCCTCCCTCCCCTCTCCTTCCGGCCCAGGCGGCCCAAACCGCGCGCCACCCCCGCCCGCTGACAGCCCGACCCCACCCATCAGCGCCCCGCCTCTCTCTCTCTCTCGCGGACCTCTCTCACTGGCAGCCCGACCCCACCTGTCAGCTTCTTCTCCCTCGCCCATCCCTCACCGACGCGCTCGTCGCCGAGCGCTGCACGCCCCGTCGCCTCGCCATTAAGGCTCGCCCCGAATCCCGCGACCGTCCCGCCTCTGTGCCCGAGCCGTCCCCTCGTCCTCAGCCTGCCCGAGCTGTCTCGTCGCCGTTTGCTCCATGCCCGCCATCATGGAAGCTCGTCGGAGCTCGCCGTCCCCTCCATCCCTCTCCCCCCTCCCGGGCGCCTATAAAAGGGACAGCCGAGCCCGAGCACTCCACACCAGCCCCGGCCTCCTCCTGCACCCCTCCCCGAGCTCAATTGAGCTAGCAGCGCCGCCGTGCTTCCCTCCACCGCTCCGGTAAGCTCCCCTCTCCCTCCCTGGCGACCTTCCGTCCAATTAAATAGTGCCAAGAGCTCCGACACACTTCCACGTTCACTACACGCCACCTTCCTCACTCTATCTCGGCCGGAAAACTCACCGGCAGCTTCGCCGTCGCGGAAGCCTGCCACCGTGCCGCGGACCGGCCGCCCTAGGCCCCCGCAGGCGAAATTAGCCCCGCCCCTGTGATCCTCATCTTCCACTCATGCTCCGCCACCGCTCCCCCGTCGCAAAACCAGACCGGCGGCGGAGAACCGCCGCGGATCCCCACCGCCGGTCGACCCCGGTCGAGCCCCTTCCCCCCCTCTGTTGTCGCCAACGCCGTCAGCCCTCTCCTCTCTCGCTGGCTGGTGGGCCCACGCCTCCACGCCGTCCCCCGCCGTCTCCCCCGCACAGCTGGGCTAGCTGGGCCGCCAGCCTCGCCCGCGCGAGCGCCCGCGCCCATGTGGGCCAAAAATCCCCCCCGGCCCACAAGGAAAGGAAATCCTTTTTCTTTTTCTTTTCCATTTCTTTTTCCCATTTTTCCTTATATACTTATATGCTGATATTTTATGCACCAAAAATAGTTTAAATAAATTATTAGGGCACAAAAATAATAAAGTATAACAATTTGCACACTCCACAAAAGTCACCATGTTTGATGTATTGTTTTTGGCTATGTTTTAATTAGTGGAAGAGGGATCCGATCCTCCGGAACTCTTAGCTCCGGAAGAAGGGCAGGAACCCGACCCCTCCGAGATTAACCTTTTGTGCCAGGAAAGCTTCGACGAAGGCAAGTCCATCCTTCCCTTGATGCATTATTTACCTATTTCTCTCTACCACTGCCTATGCCTGGATTATGGGATGGGAGTCGAATTGCATGGTAAGCATGAGAGAGCCCGCATTAACTATTACTTCGATTAAAGATATGGGACAAGTAAAAAGGGGTATAAGTGAAATGTTTTCCAAAAAGAGTGCGATGAAGGGTACTCACCCTCATCACCTGGTGAAGTAGGATGATCAGGGACTCCCTGGTTTAGGGGAGGGCCTAAGGTGTTGGCTCAGCTGGTTTAGGCGTGAGAAGAAGGATCGTCCTCTCATATAAGGACCGGTTTGTCATCTTTCATTACCTGTACTCTCAAAAAGTACAACCACTCGAGGCTGTGTGGGCAGCCACTCAATCTGAACTCGTACGGTCCCACCCCAGGGTTATGAAGGCTGGGGTAGCACCGGGAGGATAAGGAAGGGGAATGTTTTGTCCGGTTTGGACATGGTGGTGGGCTGACTCCTTCCGGTATAACCGTTAAGGTTCGGACGTACAAGGAAAGAAAGAGTTTCGGATTCGGGTCTCATTGGCCATGAGATCGCAGAGCCGGACTAGTGGGTAAAGTGTACCCCTCTGCGCAGAGTCTAAACCTATTCGAATAGTCCGTGTCCACTGGTATGGACGAGTCTGGTATGGTATGACAATTAGTGTTTTCTACTACAACTGGGAACAGGGAAACGTGTGTGTGTGTTCAGGAAAGAAAGTAGTACCACGGGAGCAGGAAGCTCAGTGGTGGTTAAGCAAGTGTTACTTCTATTGTTGTTGGGAAAAACCCTAACTATTGAGTACTGCCTTTCTCTGAAAAAGTATGAGTGACTTCAACTCCACCACAATAAGCATGTACAATATAGGTCACTTTCTCTTTACGGGAGCCGGGTGGGCTTGCGGAATACCTAGTGTATTCACCCAGATTTATTTATGTTTTTCAGCAGCTGAAGACTTCTTTTCTGCTATGCTTGATTGATGGGGCTGTGTCTTCACCCAGTTCTGCCTGTGGCCTGAGCTATTTTATCTTCCACTGCGCTTTATCTTGTTTCGGCTCACCTTCGAGCTTGTATCCCCAGTATTGTAATAACATTATTCAGACTCTGTAACTATTTGAAGTAATGAATGTGATTACTAGCCTCCTGGGACTAGTAATTGTATCACATTTGAGTCCCAAAGGATCGGGACGCTTCAGGTGGTATCAAAGCTATAGGACTGGCCGTAGACCACAGCCCTGACCTTAAAAGTTGCCTTAACAAGAAAACACCTCTTACCTCCAAGAAACACTCTTTCCCCTTTTCCCCGATATTAATAGACCTTTCTTTTCGTCTACCAGATGGAAAACCCCTGGGTGATTAGGACTTCCTATTGCTCAGAGGAGGAAGGCTTTCCTCACCTTCTTCGAAGCTGCGCACTGCGCTTGGGGATCCGCAAGAAGCCCGAATATGTCTGGAAGGAGTACCGTGAAAATGGAATGGAAAAGTGCTCTATGGCAGTCTACTTGGGAGAAAGCCGGAACTACCCAAACCACCCTCCTTTCCAAATTACCTTCATCGGGCACCGCTTCCCAGACACATGCCAGAGCGTTGCTCGAAAAGCCCTCAAACAACTGTGCCAAAACTATAGCCGAGAGACCTTTGAGACTCCCCTCCGATATTTCCCACCCAGCAACAAAAACACCCCCACCTGGAAGAAAAGACTCCAGGCTCTGTCAGGAGGAGATCCCATAGAAGATGATCCCACTATCGTCTACATGGCCGGATACCTCCACACCCTCGACAACCATTACGATGAGCTCTCCTCCCAGTATACCCACCTAAACTCCCGAGTGGAAAGCCTAGAGCAGCGAGTCAAAGAGCTTACGCAAGAGAAGGTATCCCTCCAGGAGAGTCTCAGCATAGCGGAAGGCGAGGAAGCCAACACCCGTGAGGCCTATCGGACCTTGAAGACAGACTTTGACAAGAAGCTAAAGGCACTCGCCCCCAAAAGGAAGATCCAGAAGAAAACCACTAACCAAGGATGCCAGATAGAGAAGAAGAAGAAGAAGGCCCCTCTAGCCCTACCTCCCCCCAGAATCGATGACTGGTCCGACGAAGAAGATGTATCCCTAGCCAGCCTCGATGATCTTCTCAAGGCATTTGGGGACACCTTAGACAAGGAACTCGCTAGCACCTCGAAGAACGCCCTCGTGTAGTCTTCCTCTGTAGTAGTCTTATGCTTGTAATGTGATGGTGTAATGAATAAAATAACTTGGTTGAGAACAATTTGCATGTGCATGATAGTGACTCTCTTCCCTGGCAGATGGCTTCGGATAAAACCACGCCTACCGCCTCAGGGATTGGAGCAGGTTTCCCCCGAAGAGCTGAAGGGGAAGTCGTTAGAGAGGAAAGTGAAACCCACCTCCCCGCACCTCCACCCCTACCCTTAGACCTAGCCCAAGTTCTAGCCAATCAGACCCGACTCATCGAGGTCCTCACTCGAAATCTGGAAAATCAACGGCCAAATGGTGGAAGACCGCAAGACAGAATGGGAGACTTCCTGAGACTCAAACCTCCCACGTTCGCCGGATCAAGCAACCCCCTCGATGCAGACGATTGGATGCGCACGATCAAAAGGAAGCTGGAAGCCATTGGTTGCCCAGAAAACCAGCGTGTTCAACTGGCTGCCCACCAACTTTCTGGGATGGCCTTAGCCTGGTGGGACACCTTCAGCGTCACCATCAGAGATGCTACCTGGGCGGAATTTGAAGCAGCTTTCCGGGAGCACCATGTGCCCCAAGGATTGGTACAGCTTAAAGAGGATGAGTTCCGAGAATTGACTCAAGACGGGAGATCTGTCAGCGAATATGTGCACAAGTTCACGGAGCTAGCCCGCTACGCGCCAGATGATGTCAATACAGAGAGCAAGAAGATGGCCCGTTTCCTCAAGGGACTCAGGCCAGAACTCAAGACAATTCTGGCTAGCCAAGACTTCCTCAACTTCTCTCACCTTTCCAACAAGGCCATGCAAGTTGAAAGAGCTAAGGAGGAAGAAAAAGGACATCTCAAAAGGAAGTTCCAGGTTCTCCGGGCACAACAGCAGGACCGGCATGAGAAGACTCGATCATTTGGGTTTCCACCCAAGGGGCCCAGCTTCAGTAGGCCAGCTGGACCCACCCCGTCACGATTCAGCCAGCAGAGTCAGAGCTCTTTCCATTCTCCCTCGGTGGCAAGCAACCAACCTCCAGCAAATGCATGTTGGCACTGCGGTGATCCAAGTCACTTCAAGAACAACTGTCCGCAGCTGAAGCCACAGGGACCCGCCTACTCTAACTCGGTGAATGGCCCGAAGAATACCTCGGCACCCGCCCTCAAGGCGCCCTCCGCCGTCAGCCAGCAAAACAAGACTCCATAGCAAGGAAGGGCACGTGTAAATCACGTCGATGCCCAGGAAGCTCAGCAGGCTCCGGGAGTAGTACTCGGTGAGTTCCTTGTTGAATTTACTCCCGCTACTGTACTTTTCGATTCTGGAGCATCCCACTCTTTCATAGCCACTAGCTTTGTGGAAAAATATGGCATTCCCTCTACTCCCCTAGAGATTCCTTTGGTCACCCGAACCCCAGGGTCCGACCTCCTATGCCAGCTAAAATGTTCCCAAGTCAGAATCCTTTTAAGTGGGGTAGTGTTCCTGGCAGACTTAACCGTCTTGCCATCCAAGGGAATTGATGTAATCCTAGGGATGGATTGGCTAACTAAACACAAAGGCATCATCAGTTGCGCAGACAAGACAGTCCTCCTCACCGACCAGCAGGGAAAGTCAGTCTCTTGCCAGGCACAGCCACCCGCCAGTGACCCAATGATGTTCAATATAACAACGGAAAGTATGTCAGTAGTGGAAGAATTCATGGACGTATTTCCAGAAGAATTGCCCGGAATGCCGCCAGAAAGAGAAGTGGAGTTCTACATAGATCTAATTCCTGGAACAGCACCCATCGCAAAGAGACCATACCGCATGGCTCCAACCGAGTTAGCAGAACTAAAACTCCAAATCTCAGATCTTCAGCAAAAAGGGTACATTCGTCCCAGCTCATCACCTTGGGGAGCACCAGTCCTGTTTGTCTCCAAGAAGGATGGAAGCATGAGAATGTGTATTGATTACCGATCATTAAATGAGGTTACCATCAAGAACAAGTATCCACTTCCTCGGATCGACGACCTCTTCGATCAGCTTCAAGGAGCCAAGTACTTCTCCAAGATAGACCTGAGGTCTGGTTACCACCAATTGAGGATCAAGGAAGCAGACATCCAAAAGACTGCATTTGTCACCCGGTACGGGCAATATGAATTCACAGTAATGCCGTTCGGACTGACAAACGCACCCGCCTTTTTCATGAACCTCATGAATAAAGTGTTTATGGAAGAGCTAGATAAGTTTGTCGTAGTCTTCATCGACGACATCCTTATTTACTCCAAGAACCGCGAAGACCATAAGCATCACCTTCGGATCGTCCTTGGGAAACTCAGAGCACACCAACTTTTTGCCAAACTCAGTAAGTGTGAATTTTGGTTGGAAAAGATAGCCTTCCTTGGGCATATCTTGACCGCAGAAGGAATAGAAGTGGACCCCTCCAAAGTAGAAGCAGTGTCAAAATGGAGGCAACCAACCAACGTCAGTGAAGTTCGAAGCTTCCTAGGAATGGCAGGGTATTACCGCCGCTTCATCAAAGGATTCTCCAGCATAGCAAGACCAATGACAGAACTTCTCAAGAAAGACCATAAATTTATGTGGACCCCAAAATGTGAAGAAAGTTTCCAAATCATAAAGGAAAAACTTACAACGGCACCCGTTCTATCTCTGCCAGATATTCATCAAGATTTTGTCGTCTTCTGTGATGCCTCAAGGCAAGGCTTAGGGTGTGTGCTAATGCAGAACGAGAGAGTCATTGCTTACGCATCACACCTACTCAAGCCGCACGAGCAGAATTACCCCACCCATGATCTGGAATTGGCAGCCATAGTGCATGCCTTAAAGATATGGAGGCATTACCTAATCGGAAACAAATGCCATATCTTCACCGATCACAAGAGTCTGAGGTACATATTCACTCAACCTGATCTCAACCTCCGTCAGCGAAGATGGTTAGAGCTGATCAAGGATTATGACCTAGAAATTCACTATCACCCCGGGAAGGCCAATGTGGTGGCCGACGCCCTCAGTCGAAAGCCATTCGGAATTAAAGGGACCAACTTTCTAGAAGACTGGAAGAAAGAATCTGCACAACTAAATGCATGTCTGGGAAACAACGACAGTCTCGAAGTCAAGCCACTGCTAGAAGACCTCATCTGCAAAGCTCAACATCTAGACCCAGAGACGGCAAGGCTTGTGGAGAAAGCCCGCAAGGAACAGCTCCCGGACCTCAGGACAGATAACCAAGGAGTCCTTTGGTTCAAACACCGTCTGTGTGTACCAAGAGGAGAGGCCCGAGAAGTCCTACTCAAGGAAGCTCACGACTCGGCCTACTCCATCCACCCCGGAACTACTAAGATGTACCTGGACCTCAAGACCAGATACTGGTGGAAGGGGATGAAGAAAGAAATAGCTCAGTATGTGGCCCGATGTGACGTCTGCCAACGGACGAAGGCCGAACACCAAAAACCTGCTGGCCTATTACAACCCCTCCCGATACCTGAATGGAAGTGGGAAGAAATAGGCATGGATTTCATAACCGGACTACCCCGGACGCAAAAAGGGAATGATTCCATCTGGGTAATAATAGATCGCCTCACCAAGGTAGCCCATTTCATTCCAGTGAAAACTACCTTTGGAGGAGCCACCCTTGCCCGGATGTACCTCAAGGAGATAGTCAGACTCCATGGCATCCCAAGGAAGATAGTATCAGACAGAGGAACCCAGTTCACATCCAAATTCTGGACAAGCCTTCAGAAAGCTATGGGCACCAAGCTAGACTTCAGCACCGCGTACCACCCTCAGACAGATGGGCAGACAGAAAGGGTCAACAAAGTCCTTGAAGATCTGTTAAGAGCATGTGTTTTAGCTTTTGATAGAAGTTGGGAGTCCAGTCTACCTTACGTAGAGTTCTCCTACAACAATAGCTATCAGTCCAGCATCAAGATGTCACCATTCGAAGCACTGTATGGACGAAAATGCCAGACCCCTCTCATGTGGTCCAACGTGGGGGAAAAAGCACTAGAAGGACCTGCCTTTGTCAAGGAGGCAGAGGAGAAAGTTGCACTGATCCGCAGAAGGTTGCTTGAAGCTCAGAGTCGACAGAAGAGTTACGCAGACAACAGACGGAGGGAACTCCGATTTGAGGAAGGAGACTTCGTCTACCTTAAGGTTTCTCCAATGCGTGGGGTCAGAAGGTTCCAAGTCAAAGGAAAGCTAGCCCCATGTTTTGTAGGTCCCTATCCCATCATTGGCAAGGTAGGACCCGCCGCATACCGCCTGGAACTACCAGAATCCATGTCCGACATCCACAATGTGTTCCACGTGTCCCAGCTCCGCAAATGCCTGCAAGCACCAGAAAGTCACCTCGAAGAAGAGACAGTGCAGATCCAGAAAGACCTTCAATATCGTGAGAAACCAGTGAAGATTCTTGATTCAGCAGTCAGAAGGACCCGCACCTCAGAAGTAAAGCTCTGTAAAGTTCAGTGGAGCAGAGAAGGAGAAGAGGAAGCCACCTGGGAGAGTGAGGACTTCTTGAGGAGGGAATACCCTTACCTTTTCCCAAATCCAGTCTAAATCTCGAGGGCGAGATTCCTTTAAGTGGGGTAGGTTTGTAACATCCCAAAATCCCAACCCAGGTTTGAAACCCTAACCCCCCCTTTTTGTTTTATTCTTCTCCCTAACCCTACCCCTAGGTCACCCAATCATTTGCATATACTTAAAATGATTTGAAGCACCTCACATAGACCATATTTATCACCAAGTTCATTTAAAGAATTTTTGTTAAGAGGAAAAGAAACAAAATGTCACAAAAGTAGAAAAGAAAAAGGAAAGAATTAGAAAAAGAAAAGAAAAAGGAATTTTCCTCTCCCCTCTCGCGGCTGGGCTGGCTTCCAGCCCAGCTCACGCGCACCCGCCTCCCTCCCCTCTCCTTCCGGCCCAGGCGGCCCAAACCGCGCGCCACCCCCGCCCGCTAACAGCCCGACCCCACCCGTCAGCGCCCCGCCCCTCTCTCTCTCGCGCGGACCTCTCTCACTGGCAGCCCGACCCCACCTGTCAGCTTCTTCTCCCTCGCCCATCCCTCACCGGCGCGCTCGTCGCCGAGCGCTGCACGCCCCGTCGCCTCGCCATTAAGGCTCGCCTCGAATCCCGCGACCGTCCCGCCTCTGTGCCCGAGCCGTCCCCTCGTCCTCAGCCTGCCCGAGCCGTCTCGTCGCCGTTTGCTCCATGCCCGCCATCATGGAAGCTCGTCGGAGCTCGCCGTCCCCTCCATCCCTCTTCCCCCTCCCGGGCGCCTATAAAAGGGACAGCCGAGCCCGAGCACTCCACACCAGCCCCGGCCTCCTCCTCCACCCCTCCCCGAGCTCAATTGAGCTAGCAGCGCCGCCGTGCTTCCCTCCACCGCTCCGGTAAGCTCCCCTCTCCCTCCCTGGTGACCTTCCGTCCAATTAAATAGTGCCAAGAGCTCCGACACACTTCCACGTTCACGACACGCCACCTTCCCCACTCTATCTCGGCCGGAAAACTCACCGGCAGCTTCGCCGTCGCGGAAGCCCGCCACCGTGCCGTGGACCGGCCGCCCTAGGCCCCCGCAGGCGAAATTAGCCCCGCCCCTATGATCCTCATCTTCCACTCATGCTCCGCCACCGCTCCCCCGTCGCAAAACCGGACCGGCGGCGGAGAACCGCCGCGGATCCCCACCGCCGGTCGACCCCGGTCGAGCCCCTTCCCCCCTCCGTTGTCGCCAACGCCGTCAGCCCCCTCCTCTCTCACTGGCTGGTGGGCCCGCGCCTCCACGCCGTCCCCCGCCGTCTCCCCCGCTGTCACACCCGGTTCCAGGGGGTAGAACCGAGCGCATACCATATGTGTGCCAGGATCCATTTCCACACATATGTTGACGTCACAAGTGTAATATATCAAAAGACAATGCAATAAAGGCGTAAAGAGAGTATAAAACTTTATTACATCATCTGAAACATTGTGTCTTAAACCAGTATCATATCAAAGTAAAGCGGAAATAAACAACTGGGCAATCTTCCACAGGAAGTTGACCGGCACATCGTTAGACTTAGAATTCCTCGTCGATAAATTCTCCATCAAAGTCTCCAGCATCACCCTCTGATCAAAATATTAGCAAGGGTGAGCTCACTTATGGTCGGGGCTCAGCAAGTGGGGGAAAAATTAATGCAGGTATAACAAGGTGAGGCTAAGGTTGAGCAGTAAGCATTTTAGTTGGTCAACATTTTATTATCAACACCTGTCTTACTAATAAGAGTGAATCCCAAATATCCCAATTAAACAAAGGAATATGAATATAACAAAAACACCTAAGTGAAACCACTTAAGCAAATTATTGGCAGATCATCGGATCTCAATTTATGTCCATCTTTAAGTTTAATTATCATGTGAGGAGTCCAGGTCGCTCATAACCGGGAGCACGGCTGATATATCAGTTTTACACTCTGCAGAGGTGGTACAACTTTACCCACAAGCCATGTATCCCATCTAGCCCGGGTTGATCGGACCCTTAGACACTGCCGAGGTGAATGGCTAGGGATCCATTATGAGGTTTTCACAAAATACACTTAATACGAAGCAACCCGCTAAGGTTTCTAAGACGATGGTGGTGGCCCCCTGGGTGAAGTACCTTAGCCAAGAATACGACCCCATGTTAACATGGGCTGCCAGCACCTACCGCTCCCCCTCTTGCCCATCTTTCAGGTAAGGTTGCTAGGCACTAAGCATATAAAGCTATTTACCAAAGCCAGAGCCATGATAGCACTCGTGGTTGCACTGTTATCCTGGGTGGTCACTCCATGTTCCAATTAACTTGTAATAAATTTATCTTTAACCATCGGGTTAATGTCATAATTGCAAATTAATATTTTTGGAACATTAAAACCAATTCAAGAGTGACATTATGAATCATTAAGTTGAGCGGTAGCATGAATCTTGCACGGCTTAATTATTTTCCCAGGTTAAACAAGGAATACAGGTAGTAAATCTAGGAAATCCTTAATTAGGTAAGCCCATCAAATTATGCAATATATCAAAAGTAAACGTTTGTTATATGCAATGAGTAGGTACAAAAAGAATATGCAGAGGGAGAATCCACTTGCCTTGCTCAACAGCGTCTTGCGGGTCGTCCCCGAACGAGTTCGGATTCTCTACCACACAGTCCGCTTCTATTATAGTCGCACATCGCACATACAAAAATAAAGTATACACCCATAAGTAAACATGCACCATTACATAATCATACACCATTACATGCACATTAACACGTCGTACTAATCACATTTTAATCACGTACTAATCGTGTAAATACTTATTAATTTAATTATAGCTATTAATGTGAATCCTAATGGTGAATTTAGGAGTGGGTGCAATAAGTATAATTTTAACTAATATTAATTTATTTTAACACCATCAATGAAATTAAATAATACTTATGATCTTTTAATACTAATAAATAAATTAATACCCTTTATTCCTTCTATCTCAAATTAGTTAGTATAGCAAAAATGAAGTTAATAATATTAATATTCTAAAAATCCTTATAAACTATTAATTAAGCATTTTCTAACACAAGCGAGGTTATTTGACATAAACTAGTACTCTAACAATTTTAAGTTCTAAATCTGCGAACATGTTTATTTGACTAGCAAAAACCTATTTTACCATCTACCAATGATATTTTCTCCTCTCTTTATAAAAAAAATATGCTAATAAAATAATTAGATAAATCATCTAAAATCCTATATTCAATTGACATGAGTTTTATACCAGTTTCTAATCCATAAAAAGTGCACCTATAATTCTCCAAATAGTTTTCTAGAATTTATCGTGACCAAAATTGACTATAATTTCTTATCTAGTATTCTTATCACCAACGTGTGACTATTAAATCTACGCCATATTTTTCTAAACCAAAATCAACGCGTCGATTAACATGGAATAACACGGTGCACTACTAATCGTATATTTTTAACAAATTCCGTAGCGCACACAAATATATAAATTGGAATCACATGTGTTCATATTACAACAAACGAACTATACAACACATGAACCGAATCGAAAGCACTTTATAAAATACATAAAATAAATTTGGGTCGCCAACAACCTCGGGTTCGTGCGTGTGACGGGGACGGATCGACGGAGAGCGGGGCTCGACTACGGATAGCTAGTACGCGGCTCCGGTGAACTCCGGCGACGAACGGCAACACACTAGCGATGAGTGAGGAGTGCTAGAGGGAGAGGCAAACTCGAGTAGGCAAGAATGGGAGGCTCTGCTGTTCCCTTTTATAGAGAGAGGGAGGGGAAAGGAGAGGTTACTGGCGTCATCAAAGAGACTGTCAATGGTGCTGCTGTTACTGTACGTAATGGAGAGGAGGAATGAGGGGAGGAAGAAACGGTAGAATCAATCTCCATTAACACAAGAAACGGACGACAGTTTCTTCAATCGGGTGCGTGCAGGGCGCGGCATCGGTCGAGCTCGCGCGGGCATCCACGGCGTTGCGCAGGGCGGCTCGGGCACGGTCGGCTTGGGCGCGGTCGCACAGGCGGCATCGGACGGCACGCGCTCGGCCGCGGTGGTCGTCCATGGCGTGGGGCCCGCGGCGGGGATGCGCAGGGCGCGCGACCCGCGTGGCTTGGGGCGCGCGCGGGATGGTGTTCAGGCGAGCGGCTCGGCCGGCTACCTGGCAGCGGAGACGCGCAGGCGTGTAGAGGAAGCAGGGAGGAGAGAGAAGAGAGATAGGGGAGAGAAGAGAGAGAGAGAGAGAGACGAGGGAGAGAGAGAGAGGAGTGAGCGGCGGCGGCGGCTGGGGAAGCCAGCCAGGGGCGCGCGCTCTGGAATTTTAGGGTTAGGGGGGGTTTTGGGCCCTGGTGGGCCGGCCGGCTGGGGTAGTTTTAGGTTTTTTTTAATTCCGAAATTCATTTTTAAAGAACTCTAAAAATCATAAAAAAATACCAAAAATATTTATAAATGAAGTACTTGTTTTTAGACTAATAATTACTATAATACTTAATTATTATTTAATTTACCAGTATCTCTTTTTTTTAAAAAAAAATTAACAACAATCATCCGATAATAAATCAAGCGCATGCAAAGAAAACGATGCGAATGAATAATTAAACACTAAAAGTTTTATTACCCTAACTAATATAATATCTAAATTTATTATTTTAATTGATGGCTTTTATGGTGTTACAAACCTACCCCTCTTAAAAAGAATCTCGTCCTCGAGATTAAGAAACTTCCAAGAATAACTGGGGAAATTCTGCTCTGAGTTCATCTTCTCTTTCCCAAGTGGCCTCATCTTCCGAATGATGACTCCACTGAACTTTGCACATGTTAATGACTTTACTCCGCGTAATTCTGCGAGATGTTTCCAGAATTCTGATTGGGTACTCCGAATAAGTCAAATCCTCATTAACATTCAGTTCTTCCATGGGTAACTGTTCTTATGGTACTCTTAAGCACTTCTTGAGTTGTGATACGTGAAATACGTCATGCACATCTGATAGTCTATCGGGTAGCTCTAACTGGTAGGCTACTTCGCCTTTTCTTTCCAAAATCTTGAATGGGCCAATATAGCGAGGTGATAATTTTCCTTTGACCTTAAACCTTTTCATTCCTCTCATCGGTGAAACTTTAATGTAGACAAAGTCTCCTACTTCAAACATCAATTCTCTTCTTCTATTATCAGCATAGCTCTTCTGTCTTGACTGTGCTGTCTTCAAATTTTCTCTGATAATTTGCACTTGCTTCTCGGCCTCTTGGAGTATTTCTGGTCCAAATACTTGACTTTCTCCAGTCTGATTCCAATAAAGCGGTGTTCTACACTTTTGTCCATAGAGTGCTTCAAATGGTGTCATTTTGAGACTTGCTTGATAACTGTTGTTATACGAAAATTCTGCATAAGGCAAACTTTTATCCCAGCTTCTACCATGCTTTAGAGCGCAAGCTCTTAGCATATCTTCCAAGACTTGGTTTGTTCTTTCCGTTTGCCCATCCGTTTGGGGATGATAAGCTAAACTAAAGTTTAGCTTAGTATCCATGGACTCATGAAGTCTTTTCCAAAAGCGCGAGGTAAACTGGGTTCCTCGATCTGATACGATCTTCTTCGGTACTCCATGCAGACAAACAATCCTCGACATGTACAACTCTGCTAACTGGGCTCCTGAGTAGGTTGTCTTCACCGGTATAAAATGTGCCACTTTAGTTAACCTGTCTACTATGACCCATATTGAATCATAGCCATCTCGAGTACGGGGTAGCCCAACTATGAAATCCATACTGATTTCTTCCCATTTCCATTCAGGTACCTTGAGAGGTTGTAGCAATCCTGCTGGTCTTTGGTGTTCGGCTTTAACTCGCTGACACACGTCACATAGTGCAACATGAGTAGCAACATCTCTTTTCAGACCGTACCACCAATACTTTTCCTTAAGATCCTGGTACATCTTTGTACTTCCAGGGTGAATAGAATAAGCTGAATCATGAGCTTCTCTCAAAATAAGTTGGCGCAGGTGTTCAATTTCGGGTACGCATATTCTCTTCTTAAACCATATTGTGCCTTGTTCATCTTCCGTGAAATCTGGGGCTTTACCCAAACCAATCAAAGCTTTAATTTCCTTAATCTTCTCATCGGACTCTTGTCCTTTACGAATCTCTTCTTCCAAAGTAGATTCGACTTCCATCACTGTTGCTTCTACATTATTGAGAAATCCAAGGTTGAGTCGTTCCATTTCCCAGCACAATTCTTGTGACATCAAACGAGTAGTGATGTTGTTCACTTGACCCTTACGGCTCAAAGCATCATCTACTACATTTGCTTTTCCGGGGTGATATTGTATTTCCAAATCATAATCTTTAATCAACTCTAGCCATCTTCTCTGTCTGAGGTTGAGTTCCTTCTGAGTGAATATATATTTCAAGCTTTTGTGATCCGTGAAGATTTTGCACTTGTTTCCAATCATATAGTGCCTCCAAATCTTCAAAGCATGCACTACGGCAGCTAGTTCCAAATCATGCGTAGGATAATTCTTTTCATGCTTTCTCAACTGTCTTGAAGCATAAGCAATCACTTTTCCTTCTTGCATTAGCACACATCCAAGTCCAAGGTGTGATGCATCACAATACACATCAAATCCCTTGTGGATGTCTGGCATTACCAGTATTGGTGCAGTGGTTAACCTCTTCTTGAGTTCCTCAAAACAATTCTGACAAGCTTCATCCCATTTGAACTCTTTGCCTTTCTCCAGTAGAGAGGTAAGAGGCTTCACTAACTTGGAAAAACCTTCAATAAATCTTCTATAGTATCCTGCTAATCCAAGAAAACTTCTGATCTTGGACGCATATGTGGGTTGCTTCCAATTTAGTATCTCACTTATCTTTCCTGGGTCCACTTTAATTCCACCATCGGTAACAATATGCCCTAAGAAAGCAACTTCCTTCAACCAAAAATCACACTTCGAGAATTTTGCGTACAGTTGGTTATCACGAAGCTTTTGTAGGACTAGCCTTAGATGATCTTCGTGTGTTTCTTCATTCGGAGAATATATCAGTATGTCGTCAATGAATACGACCACAAACTGATCCAGATATTCCATGAATACTTTATTCATCAAGTTCATAAAGTATGCTGGTGCATTAGTCAGTCCAAACGACATGACCAAAAACTCATATAATCCATATCTCGTCGTGAAGGCTGTCTTCGGTACATCTTCTGCTCGAATCTTTAACTGATGATATCCCGATCTCAGATCTATCTTCGAGAATATCTTAGCTCCCTTCATTTGATCGAATAAATCTTCAATTCGAGGTAGTGGGTATTTATTCTTGATGGTTACTTCATTCAAACTTCTATAATCAACGCACATTCTTCTCGAACCATCCTTCTTGTTCACAAACTGCACTGGGGCTCCCCAAGGGGATGAACTTGGGCGAATAAAACCTTTTTCTAGTAATTCTTCTATTTGTTTCTTCAGTTCTACTAAATCTTTGACATCCATTCTATAAGGTCTTTTCGAGATAGGTGCGGTTCCGGGTACTAATTCAATAGAAAACTCTATATCACGGTCAGGTGGCATACCTGGCAATTCCTCCGGAAATACTTCTGGGTATTCGCACACTACTTTGATATTTTCCAAGGGCTTTTCTTCCAAGTGATTGATCACTGTCTTCCCTTTTTCATCTGTTGACTTATCTATGTTAACTTGGATTCTTTCACCTTGAGGACTTGTCAACATAATTGTTCCATTGGCACACCGTATCACTCCATCACAACTTTTCAACCAGTTGCATCCAAGAATCACATCAATCCCGTTAGATCCTAGGACCACTGGGTCGACTGTAAAATCTATTCCTTGCATCTTGATATTAACATGAGGGCATGAGTGTGTGGCCTTCATGTCACCTCCTGGTGAACTAATGTGTAATATCCTCTTCAGAGGGTACTTAGGTATGTTATGTTTTTCCACAAATGACTCAGTTATAAATGAATGTGATGCTCCAGAGTCAAATAAAACTGATGCAGGTATGGAGTTAACAAGGAACATACCATACACAATGTCGGCATCCTCAGGCACTGATTCCGCAGTGACGTGATTGACCCTTCCTCGGCTCTGGTTCTGTGGAGTCTTGATCTGAGCAGATCCACGAGCGGGGGTGTTCTGGTCATTTCTCTGAGTGTTGCTCCTTTGGGGTGTTTGCTGGTTGCGCCTTGGGCAATTGTTGGCATAGTGGCCTAGTTCACCGCACTTGAAACAGCCGTTGGGTTGGACAGGTGCGTTGTTTCTGGCCTGAGTGTTGTTGGTGCCACCCTGACGGTTCTGTGAATTTCCACCAGACCTCTGGTTGGTCTGGGGGTTGCTCCTTTGTTGATTCTGATTCTGATTATTTCTCTGGCCTTGCTGTCCAGAGCGTTGCACTTGATAATTATTTCCTCCCTGATTTCCAGAGCGGAACTGCGAACCTTGAGCATTGTTTGGCCGGGTGTTCCTGCTGGACTGACCTTGGAATTTTCTCTTATGGTCAGATAGCTCCTTCCTTTTGCTTTCAAGGCCAATTGCCTTGTTCAGGAGTGTCTGGAAGTTGGGAAATGTGTGACTCTGAAGTTGATAGTTCAGAGGTCCAATCAACCCTTCCAGGAAATGCTCTTGGCGCTTCTCATCAGTGTCCACTTCCTCAGGGGCATAACGTGAAAGCTGAGTGAAGCGATCACGATACTCACTGACAGACATATTCCCTTGAGTAAGGGAAAGGAACTCCTTCTTCTTCAGCTTCATGATTCCAGAGGGGATGTGGTGAGCGCGGAAGTTCTCTTGGAACTCCTGCCAAGTTATGGTATCAGCGTTGGGATGTGCCGCTGTGAAGGCATCCCACCAATCGGACGCAGCTCCCTCGAGTCTTCCCGAGGCGTACAAGACCTTCTCCCGGTCGTTGCACTGAGTGATGTCCAACTTCTTTCCAATGACTTTGAGCCAGTCATCGGCATCCAGGGGATCAACCGCATGAGAGAATGTAGGCGGGTGATGACTCATGAAGTCCCGGTGCTTATCTCTAGCCGGGGGTGCATACTGCTGCTGCTGGGGTTGCTGATTCTGTTGGTTCTGTTGTAATTGCTGAACCGCAGCAGTGAGTCCTTGCAGAATCTGCATCTGGGCGGCGATGAACTGCTCCATATTGGGATTTGGTGGTGGTGGTGGTGGTGCTTGTTGTCCACGCTGGTTCCGGTTGTTAGGTCCTTGACGTTGGTTCACCATCTGATTGGTTAGAAAGTGAACATCTTAGAGAAGAGAAGAGTAGAAAGATCCTAGAGGGGAAATGACTTAAGTTTTAAAATTTTTATATGTTCTTATGGCCATCATTCCATAAGACCATTGCACTCAAACAAAGATCCAAATCAAACATTTCAATCAATCACCATCACATGGTTGATATTTATTAATATGATAACATAAAGAGAGTATCATCGTCTAACGCGAAGTATAACTTATTACATCATGACTCAAAACTCCTAAAGCAGCCTAGTGACTGATCCGGGCTCTCCATAGCGCAGCCTCTTGCGGGGATGAGACAACGCCACGGCGGGGACCTGAGCTTCTGACGGATCCAGTCCTTGCAGTTGGGCTTCCAGGGCTGCAATCCTGGCGTGGGCATTCTCCAGCTCCAAGTGCACCCTGTAGAGGTCCAGGGTGGCACTGTCCAGGTCGGTGTTGAGACCGGCCACTACACCAGCTAGGGTGTTGAGGCGGTCCTCACCAGGCTCACCTGGGACAATGTTGGTCTGGTTCTCTCCACGTAGGCGCTGAGGAAGATGCCTGAACCTTGTGTTCTGCAGCTGCTGCCGGTAGGTGTGGCTAAGCGACCACAGGGTCCGACGGGCAGCGTCGCTGACAGAGGCAGCGTAGGTGGACAGCGGTATCAGGGACTCGTGAGCAGACAGAGTCCTGAATCCCCTGTCACCTGCATCCATTACCCTGACATGGATGCAGGTGATGTAATAGCAAGCCCGGGGAGGCTCGCTCACCCGCCTCGTCTCGTACAGGGGGCGGATGTAGGCTCCTAGCTCGTGCAGCACTGCTTGCAGCAGGTTGGGGAAGTGCCCTGTCTTGAACATTGATGTGTAATGTTCGACGACTGAACCAATCCCCATGAAGTTGTCCTGCTGGGCATAGTCAGCTTCCTCGTTGACGTGTCCGTCTTCTCCATCGTCTTCGTCGTCGTCATCCTCGTCATTGCCGTCTCCGGAGTCGTCGGGGTCGTCGCCTCCAGGTGCAGGTGCTTGGAAGGCTGGTGCCGACGATGCTGACGTCGATGACCCTGCTGCGAAGGCCAGGGACTCGGCCAACGGGGTGGGGGTCGGCAGCTGCTCCTCCGAGCTGTCCTCCAGGTTGATCACGTTCTCCACTCGGACGGGAGGGAGATTCGTTGGAGCATCCTCGACTACCACTGGGTAGACCGGGATCTACCGGGGCTAAGGGGCGTAGTTGGTGTTGACGCGAGTGGTTTGGAGAGTGCGAACCATCTACAAGAGAAGAGTTAACTTAGTTGAATTTCAAAGAGGTAAGACTGATAAAGGAATTTATAGGAATGAAATTAGCAAGTTTTGAACAATTAGGCTTTCCATTTCTTACTAATCTAACGACCTAGGGTCAGCATTCCTCTGATACCACTTCTGTCACACCCGGTTCCAGGGGGTAGAACCGAGCGCATACCATATGTGTGCCAGGATCCATTTCCACACATATGTTGACGTCACAAGTGTAATATATCAAAAGACAATGCAATAAAGGCGTAAAGAGAGTATAAAACTTTATTACATCATCTGAAACATTGTGTCTTAAACCAGTATCATATCAAAGTAAAGCGGAAATAAACAACTGGGCAATCTTCCACAGGAAGTTGACCGGCGCATCGTTAGACTTAGAATTCCTCGTCGATAAATTCTCCATCAAAGTCTCCAGCATCACCCTCTGATCAAAATATTAGCAAGGGTGAGCTCACTTATGGTCGGGGCTCAGCAAGTGGGGGAAAAATTAATGCAGGTATAACAAGGTGAGGCTAAGGTTGAGCAGTAAGCATTTTAGTTGGTCAACATTTTATTATCAACACCTGTCTTACTAATAAGAGTGAATCCCAAATATCCCAATTAAACAAAGGAATATGAATATAACAAAAACACCTAAGTGAAACCACTTAAACAAATTATTGGCAGATCATCGGATCTCAATTTATGTCCATCTTTAAGTTTAATTATCATGTGAGGAGTCCAGGTCGCTCATAACCGGGAGCACGGCTGATATATCAGTTTTACACTCTGCAGAGGTGGTACAACTTTACCCACAAGCCATGTATCCCATCTAGCCCGAGCTGATCGGACCCTTAGACACTGCCGAGGTGAATGGCTAGGGATCCATTATGAGGTTTTCACAAAATACACTTAATACGAAGCAACCCGCTAAGGTTTCTAAGACGATGGTGGTGGCCCCCTGGGTGAAGTACCTTAGCCAAGAATACGACCCCATGTTAACATGGGCTGCCAGCACCTACCGCTCCCCCTCTTGCCCATCTTTCAGGTAAGGTTGCTAGGCACTAAGCATATAAAGCTATTTACCAAAGCCAGAGCCATGATAGCACTCGTGGTTGCACTGTTCTCCTGGGTGGTCACTCCATGTTCCAATTAACTTGTAATAAAGTTATCTTTAACCATCGGGTTAATGTCATAATTGCAAATTAATATTTTTATAACATTAAAACCAATTCAAGAGTGACATTATGAATCATTAAGTTGAGCGGTAGCATGAATCTTGCACAGCTTAATTATTTTCCTAGGTTAAACAAGGAATACAGGTAGTAAATCTAGGAAATCCTTAATTAGGTAAGCCCATCAAATTATGCAATATATCAAAAGTAAACGTTTGTTATATGCAATGAGTAGGTACAAAAAGAATATGCAGAGGGAGAATCCACTTGCCTTGCTCAACAGCGTCTTGCGGGTCGTCCCCGAACGAGTTCGGATTCTCTACCACACAGTCCGCTTCTATTATAGTCGCACAGCGCACATACAAAAATAAAGTATACACCCATAAGTAAACATGCACCATTACATAATCATACACCATTACATGCACATTAACACGTCGTACTAATCACATTTTAATTACGTACTAATCGCGTAAATACTTATTAATTTAATTATAGCTATTAATGTGAATCCTAATGGTGAATTTAGGAGTGGGTGCAATAAGTATAATTTTGACTAATATTAATTTATTTTAACACCATCAATGAAATTAAATAATACTTATGATCTTTTAATACTAATAAATAAATTAATACCCTTTATTCCTTCTATCTCAAATTAGTTAGTATAGCAAAAATGAAGTTAATAATATTAATATTCTAAAAATCCTTATAAACTATTAATTAAGCATTTTCTAACACAAGCGAGGTTATTTGACATAAACTAGTACTCTAACAATTTTAAGTTCTAAATCTGCGAACATGTTTATTTGACTAGCAAAAACCTATTTTACCATCTACCAATGATATTTTCTCCTCTCTTTATAAAAAAATATGCTAATAAAATAATTAGATAAATCATCTAAAATCCTATATTCAATTGACATGAGTTTTATACCAGTTTCTAATCCATCAAAAGTGCACCTATAATTCTCCAAATAGTTTTCTAGAATTTATCGTGACCAAAATTGACTATAATTTCTTATGTAGTATTCTTATCACCAACGTGTGACTATTAAATCTACGCCATATTTTTCTAAACCAAAATCAACGCGTCGATTAACATGGAATAACACGGTGCACTACTAATCGTATATTTTTAACAAATTCCGTAGCGCACACAAATATATAAATTGGAATCACATGTGTTCATATTACAACAAACGAACTATACAACACATGAACCGAATCGAAAGCACTTTATAAAATACATAAAATAAATTTGGGTCGCCAACAACCTCGGGTTCGTGCGTGTGACGGGGACGGATCGACGGAGAGCGGGGCTCGACTACGGATAGCTAGTACGCGGCTCCGGTGAACTCCGGCGACGAACGGCACACTCCGGCGACGAACGGCAACGCACTAGCGATGAGCGAGGAGTGCTAGAGGGAGAGGCAAACTCGAGTAGGCAAGAATGGGAGGCTCTGTTGTTCCCTTTTATAGAGAGAGGGAGGGGAGAGGAGAGGTTACTGGCGTCATCAAAGAGACTGTCAATGGTGCTGCTGTTACTGTACGTAATGGAGAGGAGGAATGAGGGGAGGAAGAAACGGTAGAATCAATCTCCATTAACACAAGAAACGGACGACAGTTTCTTCAATCGGGTGCGTGCAGGGCGCGGCATCGGTCGAGCTCGCGCGGGCATCCACGGCGTTGCGCAGGGCGGCTCGGGCACGGTCGGCTTGGGCGCGGTCGCACAGGCGGCATCGGACGGCACGCGCTCGGCCGCGGTGGTCGTCCATGGCGTGGGGCCCGCGGCGGGGATGCGCAGGGCGCGCGGGTCGCGCGTGGCTTGGGGCGCGCGCGGGATGGCGTCCAGGCGAGCGGCTCGGCCGGCTACCTGGCAGCGGAGACGCGCAGGCGTGTAGAGGAAGCAGGGAGGAGAGAGAAGAGAGATAGGGGAGAGAAGAGAGAGAGAGAGAGAGAGAGAGAGATGAGGGAGAGAGAGAGGAGTGAGCGGCGGCTGGGGAAGCCAGCCAGGGGCGCGCGCTCTGGAATTTTAGGGTTAGGGGGGTTTTGGGCCCTGGTGGGCCGGCCGGCTGGGGTAGTTTTAGGTTTTTTTTTAATTCCGAAATTCATTTTTAAAGAACTCTAAAAATCATAAAAAAAATACCAAAAATATTTATAAATGAAGTACTTGTTTTTAGACTAATAATTACTATAATATTTAATTATTATTTAATTTACCAGTATCTCTTTTTTTAAAAAAAATTAACAACAATCATCCGATAATAAATCAAGCGCATGCAAAGAAAACGATGCGAGTGAATAATTAAACACTAAAAGTTTTATTACCCTAACTAATATAATATCTAAATTTATTATTTTAATTGATGGCTTTTATGGTGTTACACCCGCACAGCTGGGCCAGCTGGGCCGCCAGCCTCGCCCGCGCGAGCGCCCGCGCCCATGTGGGCCAAAAATCCCCCCCGGCCCACAAGGAAAGGAAATCCTTTTTCTTTTTCTTTCCATTTCTTTTTCCCATTTTTCCTTATATACTTATATGCTGATATTTTATGCACCAAAAATAGTTTAAATAAATTATTAGGGCACAAAAATAATAAAGTATAACAATTTGCACACTCCACAAAAGTCACCATGTTTGATGTATTGTTTTTGGCTATGTTTTAATTAGTGGAAGAGGGATCCGATCCTCCGGAACTCTTAGCTCCGGAAGAAGGGCAGGAACCCGACCCCTCCGAGATTAACCTTTTGTGCCAGGAAAGCTTCGACGAAGGCAAGTCCATCCTTCCCTTGATGCATTATTTACCTATTTCTCTCTACCACTGCCTATGCCTGGATTATGGGATGGGAGTCGAATTGCATGGTAAGCATGAGAGAGCCCGCATTAACTATTACTTCGATTAAAGATATGGGACAAGTAAAAAGGGGTATAAGTGAAATGTTTTCCAAAAAGAGTGCGATGAAGGGTACTCACCCTCATCACCTGGTGAAGTAGGATGATCAGGGACTCCCTGGTTTAGGGGAGGGCCTAAGGTGTTGGCTCAGCTGGTTTAGGCGTGAGAAGAAGGATCGTCCTCTCATATAAGGACCGGTTTGTCATCTTTCATTACCTGTACTCTCAAAAAGTACAACCACTCGAGGCTGTGTGGGCAGCCACTCAATCTGAACTCGTACGGTCCCACCCCAGGGTTATGAAGGCTGGGGTAGCACCGGGAGGATAAGGAAGGGGAATGTTTTGTCCGGTTTGGACATGGTGGTGGCCTGACTCCTTCCGGTATAACCGTTAAGGTTCGGACGTACAAGGAAAGAAAGAGTTTTGGATTCGGGTCTCATTGGCCATGAGATCGCAGAGCCGGACTAGTGGGTAAAGTGTACCCCTCTGCGCAGAGTCTAAACCTATTCGAATAGTCCGTGTCCACTAGTATGGACGAGTCTGGTATGGTATGACAATTAGTGTTTTCTACTACAACTGGGAACAGGGAAACGTGTGTGTGTGTTCAGGAAAGAAAGTAGTACCACGGGAGCAGGAAGCTCAGTGGTGGTTAAGCAAGTGTTACTTCTATTGTTGTTGGGAAAAACCCTAACTATTGAGTACTGCCTTTCTCTGAAAAAGTATGAGTGACTTCAACTCCACCACAATAAGCATGTACAATATAGGTCACTTTCTCTTTACGGGAGCCGGGTGGGCTTGCGGAATACCTAGTGTATTCACCCAGATTTATTTATGTTTTTCAGCAGCTGAAGACTTCTTTTCTGCTATGCTTGATTGATGGGGCTGTGTCTTCACCCAGTTCTGCCTGTGGCCTGGGCTATTTTATCTTCCACTGCGCTTTATCTTGTTTCGGCTCACCTTCGAGCTTGTATCCCCGGTATTGTAATAACATTATTCAGACTCTGTAACTATTTGAAGTAATGAATGTGATTACTAGCCTCGTGGGACTAGTAATTGTATCACATTTGAGTCCCAAAGGATCGGGACGCTTCATCAACCAAGTTAAATGCATTATGGATGAGATGGATCAACTCTTGGTGAAAGGACAAGACATAAAAAAGTGGCAGAGGTATTTTGACATTCTTTTCAATGGTGAGAATGAGACTATGGACATCCAATTGGATGACTCCTTTGATGATTTAAATAGATGCTTTGTATGTAGGATCCAAGAATCAGAGGTCAAAGAAGCTTTCAATAGGATGAAAGAAGGCAAGGCGATGGGCTCGGATGGTATCCCAACAGAGGTGTGGAAATGCTTTCGGGATATTACTATAGTTTAGCTAACCAAGTTGTTCAACCATATTTTTTGATCAAATAGGATGCCCGATGAGTGGAGTACATTAGTACCAATCTTCAAGAACAAGGGAGATATTCAAAATTGTGATACCCGGTTTGCAAAGAAGAGAAGTTGGAGGTTATTCTTTTTGTTTTTTTTCTCATTCGGTTGATGCGTTTTGGGAATTTGGAATTTGGGGAAAATCATTCACCAGTAGGGTAGTAGAATTTGTTTGGTTGGGCGATTACGACGGGGTCGGGAGCTGTCGCGTGGGCGAGTTGGGCCACGATTCGTGTTTCGGCCCACTAACCTTCCCTAACCCTAGCCGCCCCTTTTCCGCCTAACCCCCCCCCCTTGTGCAGCCCCCCCAATTCTCCCCACCTTTGGCCGCCCCCCCCTCCTCTCATCTCCTCCTTTTCCAAACTCTTGCAGCCACACACCAAACCCTAGCCGCCGCCCCCCATCTCCTCCTCCCAAGGTGCTTTTCGTTGCCGCTCAGATCTACGTCGCGTGGTGCAAATCTTCGATTGTTTTCGGTGGAGGGAAGAAGGGAGGAAGTAAAGGGGGAGAACCCAAGGTGATTTTTGTTTTTTATCTCTTGTTTATTTGTGCTGCAATCCAATTGATTAGATGTGGCGTATGCGATTGGGTAGAGGGGCTGTCCAGAATTTTAGGTGGCGGACGAACAGCAATAATTCTAGCAGTTTTTGGGTTTTTTCGTGGGAAGTTAATGGGAATCAGTTTGGGAATCATGTAGAACTTTGGCATACCTTTCCAACGAGTATTTATGCGCTCAATTCGGAGTTATAAATTAAAAGATATCGCCATTTGAATCCGGGTATGTGGCTGTCCAAAAAACAGATTTTTCAGGTGGACGAACAGCAGCAGTGTTAGCAGTTTCTAGAAATGTTTCGTGGGTAATTAGTGTTAATAATTATGAGAATCATGTAGGGCTTTGTCTTACCTTTCCAACAAGTACTTATGCGCTCGATTCGGAATTATATTTTAAAAGTTATCGCTGTTTGAATCCGGGTATGTCGCTGCCCAAAAGAGGAAAAACAGATTGCTGGGTTTATCTTGTGGACCGTTTAGGGGTAATTAGATGTTAGAATTTAATCATAAATTGTATACAAAACTTGTGGGGAATTTTATGTAGTTGTCTCTGGAGTTTTTGTTTGTCACCAGTGCTGCCTTAATTTTAAATTTATGGAATCGTTAAGCAGCGCCGCTGCAGTTTGATGGGTGTGGGGAGAATTGTTACCCGCGGCGGGGTTTGAGATTGCGCGTAGGTGCGGCGTTGTTTTTGGGCTATTATGTGATATTGGTGCACTAAGTTGGGTGTCAAAAACAGGTGGTGGACTTCTGGACCGTACTTAGGGATTTGCCCAAACTTCCGGTAAAGGCAAGTAAAACAGTGAGGATTATTCTATCTATCGAATGAAGAGTCTTACACTTGATTATGTTGTGATGTTGTGTTCGTATTCATACTTTTAATTGAGTACCATCGTTGGAAGATATTCATGTTTTACTGATTACATAGGTTGAGTATGTGGTTTGATCATGTTACCCATGTGGTTTATTATGTGGAATAAGTGGAAGTATATGTCTAGCACATTCTGTTTGGGAAGAACTCATGTTGTTGACTTGCATAATGCATTCATCATCCATTGCATTGAAGTTTCGTCGCGATCTTATGGTCCGACCGTACCGGTACATTGAGCATCATATGTTGCCCGAGAAGGGGTATGATGCAGCTTCATATCCTTAGAGATATGGAGGCAGAAGTCATTATTGCATCTGTAGCCATGTGCATTCATATGAGAGGTGTGGAATCTATTATGTGGATGTGGATAATCTGGATTTTTACATGGTGATTCTTCTTGGCATTAAGTAATTAGTTACTTGTTTACTTGCTGCAATTTAATGTTCAAGAAGAAAGTTTTGAACTACGTGGTTGTTTAAGCACAGTTGATTTACAATGTCCAATTTGTTGTTGCTATGTTTACTTGCTGAGATGTGTCATCTCACTCTTGCATTGTTTGATGCAGGCACCTAATTTCTCCTTTGGGAAAAGAGGGATGTAGCAGCACGACCACTACACCTTTAATAAAGGAACCACTACTTAATAATGTTGTTAATCAGGGAGGGTCATGTCTAGAGAATTTCTATGTTCTAGCTTCTCTTGGTGGTTGAGCTGTCTATTTGTTGGGGTGGGCTGAGTTACTTATCTCATTTTTGTTCCTGTTGGGTCATGAATGTGTTCTACCACTTTTGCATTTAGATTCTACTACGTGAATTATCTGTCTCTATATCCTGTATGAACTACATGTTTCCCCCCTTGTTATGCTAGTTTCAAAGGAGGTGCTGCCAGATTTTGCAATATTTTCTCTCTTTATTACATCTCTTGTGTTGCATAAGTTTAGTGGGAGGAGTTTTGGTAACATCCAATGTGTGTGACCAGTGGGGTGTTACAAAAATTGTATCAACTATCGAGGGATTAAGCTCATGAGTCACACTATGAAGCTATGGGAGAGAGTTATTGAGCATCGTCTGAGATGAATGACGTATATCACCATGAACTAATTTGGATTCATGCATAGAAAGACAACCATGGAAGCAATTTTCTTAATAAAGCAGATCATGGAGCGATATAAGGAGCAGAAGAAGGACTTGCACATGGTTTTTATCGACTTGGAAAAAGGCCTATGATAAAATACCTAGGAACCTCATGTGGTGGGCATTGGATAAGCATAAAGTCCCAACAAAGTATGTTACGATCATCAAGGACATGTATGACAAGGTTGTGACTAGTGTTCGAACAACTGATAGTGATACAAATGTTTTCCCGATTAACATAGGACTACATCAAGGTTCAACTTTGAGCCCTTATCTATTTGCCTTAGTGATAGATGAGGTCACGATGGATATACAAGGAGATATCCCTTGGTGTATGCTTTTCGCTAATGATGTAGTTTAGTAGATGAAAGCCGGGAAGGAGTAAATAGAAAGCTAGAGTTATGGCGTCAGACCCTAGAGTCAAAAGGATTTAGAATTAGCAGGACCAAAACCGAGTATTTGAGATGTGACTTTGGTACTACAATTAGTGAGGATGGAGATGTAAGTTTGGTAGGCTAGGTAGTACCAAATAAGGACACCTTCCGTTATTTGGGATCGATGCTACAGAGAGATGGTGATATTGATGAAGATGTTAGCCATAGAATCAAAGCGGGGTGGATGAAATGGCGTCATGCATCAGGAATCCTATGCGACAATAGAGTGCCACAGAAGTTGAAAGGCAAGTTCTATAGGACAGCGATTAGGCCTGCTATGTTATATGGGGCTGAGTATTGGCCTACTAAGAGACTACATATTCAACAACTAAGTGTCACAGAGATGCGTATGTTGCTTTGGATATGTGGGCACACAAGATTGGACCGAGTGAGAAATGATGACATACGTGATCGGCTAGGAGTAGGGCCAATTGAAGAAAAGCTTATTCAACACCGGTTGAGATGGTTTGGGCATGTCCACCGGAGACCCCTAGAGGCACCGGTGCAAGAGGCATCATAAGACGGGACAAGAATGTGAAGAGAGGTAGAGGTCGATCAAACTTGACATGGGAGGAGGCAGTCAAAAGGGACTTGAAGGAATGGAATATCCCAATGGAGTTGTGTTTGGATAGAAGTGCCTGGAAAGAAGCTATCCACATGCCCGAACTATGATTAGGCCTTTTTCCTTCTAGTGCTCTCAAAAGCTTTTCCTCCCCTTTCTCTCTATTTCCCCTTTCGGTGACATCTTATTGGGTTTCAACTCTAGACTACCCCAACTTGTTTGGGACTAAAAGGCTATGTTGATGATATGATATTGATGATGATGTATTCAGTTGTTTTTAAGACACGAGGAGCATAGATTCTATATTTATACAGAGGGTAAAGCACTGAGGATTAATTATATACATCATATGGCATGCTTCAAGTGTTTATGATCGACGACCGTTTAAAAATTTATAATTCTAGTATTGACGTTCAATTAAGAGGGATCCACACAAATGAGTAAGTTGTTGTGATGAGATCAATTTATTTCCCTTCAAAATCCTCTAAGAAAACCTTGAATTTTGATCATGGATGCTCTTGTTAAAGCTAGTCGAGTTCCTTACTCAGCCGGCCCTAAGACCGGGTTCAGCACTTTTGAATACCAGCTCACCCGGTTTCTGGACTAGCTCAGCCGGTTTAGCCCTGGTCCACTGTCACACCCAATTTTAAGGGCAAAACCGAATGTATAGCATATGTGTGCCATGATCTATTTCCACACATATGTTGACATCACAAGTGTAATATGACAAAAGAACAATGCATAAAAGCATATATAAACATTATATTAACATATTACACTTCGAGCAGACATAATGTCTTAACCTTTATTCATCAAAGTACAACGAAACATGGGCATCCTTCCACAGGAAGATGACCGAGGGAATCACTAGACTAGCATCCAACAAGTTCACCATCATAATCTTCATCTGCAAACTTTTGATCAAAATTAGCAAGGGATGAGCTCACTTATGGTGGGGGCTCAGCAAGTGGGGTGAAAATGCAAGGTTAACAAGGTAAGGCTAAAGTTTTAATGCGGTTAGCATTTTAGTTGGTCTACATTTTATTATCAACTCCTGATTACTAAGTATCAGTTACCAAACCCAATTAAGCATAATTCATAATCAGCATAAGCTCAAACCACTTGAACAAATACCATCAACATGAAGCTCAAGATCTTGAGCGAACCACTTAAGCATATCGCTTAAACAAAACGATCACGATTTATTTCCATCTTCAAGTTTAATTATCTTGTAAGGGTCCAGGCTGCTCATAACCGTGAGCACGGCTGATATATTAGTTTTACACTCTTCAGAGGTGGTACAACTTTACCCACAAGCCATGTATCCCCTCTAGCCTGGGTTTGCAAGTCCCATATTCACTTCCGAGGTGAATGTCTAGGGATCCACTATGAGGCTTTCACAAAATATACATAATACAAAACAACCCACTATGGTTTCGAGTCAGGATGGTGACAACCCTGGGCGCACCCTAAATAAGAAGCACCAAAAACCGCCCCCTCTTGCCCATATTTCAGGTAAGGTTGCTAAGCACTAAACACATTAAGCTAATTACCAAAGCCAGAGCCATGATAGCACTCTTGGTTGCACTGTTTTCCTGGGTGGTAACTCCATGTTCCATTTAACACAATATGATCTTGCTTAATCATCGGATTAGCAACAATAATGTAAACTTACCATTTGGAACATTAATATCATAAGCAGGAGTACCAGCATAAAGTTAAAGTTGTAGCAATAGCATAACTACTAAAGTAGAATACAATACCCAGGTTTGATCAAGGAGTAGGGTTGGAAAGGTTAGGTGTGTTTGAATAGGTAACCCATCAAATTATGCATAGAATAAATATAAATCTTAGTTATCATGTGTTGATTAGGTTCAAACAGAATATGCAGGGGGAGAAGTCCACTTGCCTTGCTTATTAAAAACTTGAGATTCTTCCATGGAACAGATCTTGTTTCTCAACTACCGAATCAATCTCTAAATATCACATAACAAACAAGAAGAAACAAACACTACTCAATAACATACAACATTCATCATAGACAAAGCTAAAAGAAAGCATAACAAAAAGAGCATTTACTTTACAAAAAACATCACAAGCAAGGTGAGAGCATCTAGAGGGGGGTGAATAAGTAATCCTATAAAAATAGCTCAACAAAACAAACTTCGACTAAATTGAATTAGTGAAAGCAAGAGCCAAGTCCGAATGAAAAGGATGAGAGGAGTGAACTTCTTCACTTAATTGCTCTCACAAGGTGAGTATTAAACTTAGAGCAATTATGAAGTGAAGAGAACTATAAGAAAGACTAGAATCGCTATAAGGTATAAAGACAAGTGACACGACGATTTTATCCCGTGGTTCGGTCAAGCGTAAAATGCTTGCCTAATCCACGTTGTAGTGTTCCAATGGATGAGGGTTGCACTCAACCCCTCTCAAGCGATCCACTGATCAACTTGAGTACCACAGTTCTCTTTCTTATCTCAACTTTGTCCCGTTATCAGGAATCACCACAATTTGGAGTCTCTCACGCCTTACACAATTTATCTCGAATGAACACAAGAGTAAGGGGGAGTAGAAACACACACAAGAGACAAAGTTACAACAACGCACGCACACAAGTCGAGAGAAGAGCACAAGAGACAACGCAGTGGAGTTAGAACTTAAAGCAAGTGCTTGGATCTTAATCTATCAAAGCAATAACATGGTCGCAATGTCTCGGTGTCTTGGGATGTTCAAAGGATGCTTGTTGTTTTCCTCCATACGCCATGGGGTCCCTTTTATAGCCCCAAGGGGCCTAAGAGCCGTTGGAGCTCCATTTGGTAGGCTCTGGTTGCCTTCTGTCCGCGGGTGCAGCGGACTATCCGGTGCACACCGGATAGTGAACAGTGCACGGACAGAGAATCATGTGATTGGCTGGTTTCCTGTTTGTGGGGGGCACCGGACCGTTCGGTGGGGGCATCAGACTGTCTGGTGCTCCAGGTGACCGTTGCCCCTCGACCGACGTGGCAGCTAGCCGTTGGTGGCTAGCGTGAATTATAGCCAACGTAGGCTAGAATTCGTGAGAGCGGGCAGTTGGTCGGACCGTGCACTGGATTATCCAGTGCACACCGGACTGTCCGGTGCTACACAGTCCAGCACAACTTCTTCTTTTTTTCTTGTTCTCTTTTGCTCCTTTTGTCTTGACTTCATATAGTCCCTATCACTTAGATAAATATGATTAGCACACAAAACAATTGACTAAGTATCCAGAGTTTACCTTTTTACTTGGTCTATTTAGATTTGCACTATGTCCTCTTCTGTGCTCCATTTGCTTAATGTACATATGCTCATTTATTATGTTAGTCTAAACAAAGTGTGTTGAGCATCTAATCACCAAAACATATAGAAATGACCCAAGAGCACATTTCCCTTTCACATATGTTATACAAAAATGCGCTCTTTTGAAGAAGGTTTGATTCATATTTTATAAAACAAGACCTAAGCTTAAAAATATCTTAATTATAAATATACAAATATTAGGTTTACTATTTTAATCTTTTATAAAAGCCAGATGTTATATATCTAAGGTTAATGAGTTACGAAACACGTTATTAAACATTAATTTTATGAAAAGCTAATAAACAGCTTAAACAAATTTTATGTGAAAAGATCATAATCATATTGTTAAACACCTATTTATGAAGAGCTATTATATATGTCTTAAGTGGACTTTCATGCAAAAGATAATGAACAAATTACTATCTTTTATTTTTATTAGAAAGTACATGGCCTATATTCTTTATTAAGGAAGTTATATACAAATTAATATGCAAACATTTTAATTATAAAAGAACATGAACATTAATTTCATTATTTTATTCTTTAAGAAAACTAAGTGATATACATAAATAATATGGACTCAATTTAATAGATGGTTAATCATGCCTAGAAAGCTAGTTAAGTCATTTTAATTAAGGAACAAATGGTCTAATTCATTAATAAGAAAATTGTATTCGACATTATATGAATTATTATTTTAGTTTACAAAAGCAAGAATGCTAATTTAAGAACATGAATATAAGGCTTAATCAAGTTTTATGAGAAAAATAATTAGACATATATTTATCTTTTATTTTTATTAAGAAATGTGTGGTCTATATTTTCTTTTTAATTCAATTTAAGAAGGTTATACTTAAACATCTAAAATAAACATTGATATATTATTAAGACCTAATATCTATTGAAAGAACCATTTTAATTTTCTTGTATAAAAACCATAATTCAAATTAAATTATAAAAATAAGTGAACTATCAGAAACACTAATTAAAATGCTTATCACATAATTATGAAATCAACAAAATCATTTCTAATTTATTCGGGTTCTAAATATATTTTTTATTAATAAAAATTGTAACAAGAAACCGAAACATAATTAAAGGCAGACTACGAGGGGTAGCAAGTAAATTTAGACTACGAGAGGTAGCTAGTAAATTTTTATTTTTATGTAGATAACACAATAAATAACAATCTTTAATTTTTTTGTTACAAGAAATATAAATGTATAATTATTTTTAATTTCTTATTTAGAAAATTATATACAAATAATGATAATAACTATAATTTAAAAAAATTATGAAAATATGTAAATTGTTGCTAAGACTAATATTTCGTATGAACTTATGTAGCAAACAACACAAGAATTCATATATTTGTATCTAGACAACTATTTTATTTGTTAAAAACGTGGAAAAGGCTAGAATATAATTAACTATAGACATAAATGCTAGATCACAAAAAGATCATATCTTCTGCCTTCGTTATCGCAGATAGTAGAGGAGCATAGCATGCCGGAGCAGAACACGTGGCAAATGGGCTCCGGTGGAGGGGTCGTCATGGTGCTGGTGTGGGAGTCCAGACGGCTGTACGATGTCAGCGCGGACACGAGATGAAGGCCACGAATTCAACGACGAGCTGAGTTGACGACGGCGAGAGGTGGCACAGCACTGGCGCTGTGTAGAGAATCGAACAAGGGGCTTCGGCGGGGTCACAGCGACGAGTGGCGCTCCAGTGAGGAGATAACGCCGATGGCTTCGACGGCGCAATGCTGCAAGCAATAGCGCTTGGCAGCAATGACGAGCGGCGGCACTAGCAACAAGGGGAGAGCGTGTGGGAGGAGCAGCAGTGAGAGGAGGAGCTCAGCGCGGCGGAGTAACACAGGACGGCGGCGCGTTTCTCGTGGACAAGGAGCTGATGCTCAGGGGAAGAGAAAGGAAGGCCGGAGTTGGGTTCGACGAGGGCTCCGACATAGTATTTATAGGGCGACGGAAACGGAAGAGACGTCGGGGAGAGAAAACGAGGGCGGCGGCCACTAATGGCAACGAAGAAGAAATTGTCGTAGTGGAGAAGGGGAGGGAAGAGGACAGGACGCATGCGTGGCGATCTCCACTATAGGGAGACAAGGAGACGAACATGCGCCGCAGACGTGAGCATCGAGCGGCCAACAAGGCCGGCGGTGGCGCGAGCACGAAATGCTTGGGCATTCGGTCAGAGAATAGTTGGGTGGGGTCCACATGAAAGTGAGAGAGGAAGATAGCATGCTGTAGGGATGGCTTCACGGGCGTTTTTTTTGTAATTTTTATTTTTTCTTTTTTTTTAAAAAAATAAAATATACATATAATAAGTATATAATAAAAATTTCAGAAAAAACCTTCAATATTATTAACATAATTAAAATACATACAGTTTATAGAAGAGTGTAGCAACTCATTATATTTTTATGGAAAGATTCATACCAAGAAATAAATCCAAATAATATACAGACCTATTTTTTTTTCTAATGTCAATAAATACAAAATTGTTATTAACAAATCAGAATGCAAACACTTTCTAAAATATATTACTTTAACAATTCATTATTATTTTATGAAATGAGATTTTTCTCACACAATCAAACCCAAGAATTGGATTTGAAATTCAATTCAAACAAAATATATGCTCCGACATAAATGCATCAAACACTTGGTAAAATTTTACCCTTTTCAAGAAATTATTTATTTATATCACCATTTCATTACTTGAAAACATAAACATTTTCCTTTCTACTAGAAATTAATAATATAAACTAGATTACTTTTAATTGATGGATTTAAGGTGTTACATCCACCTTCCTACTCAGCCGCCCCCTGGATCGGAATCTGGTCTTCTAAAAACCAGCTCAGCCAGTTTTCAATACCGACTCAGCAAGTTTTTAATACCGGCTTAGCCGGTTTTCGAGTAGAAAAGTCAAACGGTCAGCCAGCCTTTGAGGGCTCCTTTATATACCCCTTGCCCCCTCTCTCTTCATTCACTTCTGCCTCATCCACGAATTCTTGGCTGACCAACTCTCAAACAAGTGCATTTACTTCAGCTCCCGCACCCCAATCACATCTCCTTCAGTCATTTGGAGGACCCTTGGTGTGAGGTGAAGTTTGTTGAACTCGTTGGTGATTTCATCTCTTGATTCTCTCTCTCTTCCTCTCTTGAGCTCATTGCAAACTTGAATCTTGTGTGCATTTTTTCTTCTTTTAAACCTTGTGTTCCTTGACGGATAGAGGTTTCTTGGGAGTCTCCAAATTTGTGGATGACCCCAAGAAGTTTGTATTACCCGCTCTTTGAGCTAAGTTGAGAAGAGATTGCCTTGACCTTTGTGGTCGATTTATGGAGGATTAGGGTTGGAAAAGATCCGACCCTTTATGGGCTCATCAATGAGGAGAAGGACACCTTTGTGGTGGTGGTCGAACCTCGGGTTATATCGTGTGTTCTTGTTGTGTTCTTGGGAAGTGCTTTAAATTGTTGGTTATCCTAAGTTAGTTCTATCTTGTGTGAATCTTGTGGACTTGGTTCACATCGATTTGTCACTTATTCGAGTGGATTTTCTCTAGGGCAAGATATAAGAAAGAATCTCTCATTACTCTGTGTTCTTCATGTGACTATTAACCTAACCTAAATTGAGCAGGTTCGAAACCAATTCAGCCGAGAATAATACCAGTTGAACCGGGTTGCACCAGTGCAACTTCGAATTTGACTCCATCTCGAAGTTTTACGTGAGAAATTTTAGGTGTAGCCTATCCACCCCTTCTAGGCTATTTTCAATTGGTATCAGAGCTTCGTGCCTCGTTTTAGTGCCTAACCGCGTGAGGAAACGATCATGTCGACTCCAAGGAACAATGAAGACTCTCTTCTCAAGGAGCTGCTAGTCACCACGACCGGTGAGGAAGTGGATCCTAAGATCCTTGACCTCGCTATGAAGATTGTCAAGAAAATGTTCCGCAAGATGAAAGAGGAAGATGTGAAGAAAAAGGCCGAAGAAGAAGAATCAAGAAGAAAGGCCGATGAAGACAAAGGGAAGGGAAAGATTTAATACAACGACGATTTGGTTGAGCTTTTGGTGTCTAAAGTGATATGCAAGGTATGTCTCAACACCGAAGAGTCATCCACCAAAAGCAAAGGTAACAAATTCAACCAAGTTCAATTTGATTACTCTCATAATTTTATTCCCAACTTCTCTTCGACGCCACTCGAAAAGCTTCTGACTCTTAGTGAGTTGAACTATGACGAGTGAGCCGACAAGATGAAGTCACATTTAATCGGTGTGCATCCAAGACTTTGGGAGATTGTCAACATAGTATGAACAAGTCCGCCCAATGAGAAGAGATGACATTGGAAATGATGCAAGAAGTGCATCGCAATGCTCAAGCAGTGAGCATTATCAAAGGAAGCCTAAGTCCGAAAGAGTACCTGAAGTCCAAGGTAGAAAGGATGCTCATGACATTTGGAACATTCTTAAAATGTCACATGAAGGAGATCCTAAAGCCAAGAGACATAGGATTGAAGCTTTGGAAAGTGAGCTTGCTAGATATGATTGGATTAAGGGTGAGTCTCTCCTATCACTCTTTGATCGGTTGATGGTCTTGGTCAATAAGATAAGAGTTCTAGGAAGTGAGGATTGGAGTGACTCTAAGGTCGCTAGGCTATTCATGAGAGCCTACAAGGAGGACAAGAGCTTAGCAAGGATGATAAGGGATCATGATGATTATGAGGAGATGAATCCTCATCAACTATTTGCTAAGATCCAACAACATGAATCTAAGGAAGCCTCAACCAACACAAGGGACTCTCATGCCTTGGTTGCAAATGAACAAGATTCTTCCAAGAAGAGTTCGATGGGCAAAGATCACAAGTCCAACAAATTGGTAGAATGTTCAAGTGATGATGAAAGTTCAAGTGATGGAGACACGACAATGTTCATCAATACTTTCAAGAAATTTGTGAGAAAGAATGATAAGTATCAAAGGAAAGGAAGGAAGAGGGCATGCTATGAGTGTGGCCAAACCAACCACTTCATTGCGGATTGTCCAAAAAAGAAGGAACAAAAAGCAAAGAAGGACTTCAAGAAAGACAGGTTCAAGGAAGGAGGGAAGAGCAAGGGATACTTCAAGAAGAAGTATGATCAAGCTCACATTGGTGAAGAATGGAACTCCGATGAGGAGAGTTCTAGCTCGGATGAAGAAGAAGAAGGGGTGGCAAACATTGCCGTCCAATCCACCTCATTGTCGCAACTCTTCACCAACCTCTTCGATGATTCCTTCACTCCCACTTGTCTCATGGCAAAGGGAGACAAGGTACATTTGTTTGATGCTAATTTTATTGATAATGATGTTGATGATGAATATAGCATGAAAAATAAAATGATTAATGAATTTGGCCTAAATGGATATAATGTTATCACTAAACTAATGGAGAAGCTATAGAAAAGGAAAGTGTTGGGGACTTGTTCTCAAATGCTATGAGTTAAGAACAAGGCAACACAAAGGATGTTAAACGTTAAAGTCCTTCGTCGTTCGAAGCATTATTCCCCTTGGGATATAATGATTTTCGGATGAAGGTTATGAAGGACATACCTTCATCAGCACCACATATAATAATGAAGAAGGAACCATACGAAATATAAAAGATAACATGAACAATTATTTATTATCATCAACTCATTTCTATTTTATTATTATGGAAAAATAGAAATGACATCAAATTACAAATGTACCTTCGGATCGAAAGAAGGTAAGAGTACAAGCGTGACGCAAAAGCAAATGCCAAGTCAGTGTGAACAGTATGGGGACACTGTTCATCTATTTATAGGCATGGGACGTAGCCCATGTAAAATTACACTTATGCCCTTTACATTTACTAATGACTCTATAGTAATCCATCGAGGTCTGAATAGCCTTTTCCCTTTTAAGTCGGTTCCCTTTTTCTGATATCACGCCAAAGGTGCTCTAAGCATAGCTTCGGCTCTGCGCCAACCTTTGCATTCTTCGCACTTCTTCATATTGTGGTTCTGATCCAAGTCCGAAGGTACCTGTTCATGTATTATACTTCAAGAACGTTGTTAAATCATGTTTTTGAGGACCTTCGGAAGACGAAGGCCCCCAACAGTAGCCTCTCGCAAGGTTAATTTGTTAGAATAACGAATTCAGATTGCGATATGGACGAAGGCCCTAAGCCGAAGGTCCGAAAAAACACCTTCCCTTTGCTAGAATAGCAATAGTCAATGACAGCTGGGGCCCTCCAACTTGGAGCGCGCTGTGCGTATAAATAGGAACTCACCCCGAGCACATTTGATACACCTACTTTGCTTTGCTTGATTTCTTAGCTCTTACTTTCCAACAGTTGCTTTGTTTCTTAAGTTTTCTGAGCTTATGAGCTTCGGATTTGAAGGACATATTTTCGTCAGTTCCGAAGATAAAATGTCTCAAGACAAGAAAGTTGCTGAAGCGAAGCTAACCGAAGAGGAGAAGTTTTTTAAGGAAAAAACTACTGGATTCATCGAGTCAATTGCAAAGACCAACACAGAAAAGATTACAAAAGAAATTCTAGAAGGCTTATCTGAATATACCGATGACAGCGATAGTTATGAAGTGGAAAGTGGTGGCGAAGACTCCGAAGATCGGCCCTGGCGACCAAGTCATGCAGTCTTCGGAAAATCGACTATCAAGCAAAGTCATCTTGATAACATGAGAGGAAGGTATTTTCGAGACATATCCATCGTGAGGGCTGACAACGGAGACAGGACTGTTCCTGTTCCTGAAGAGAATGAAGTCGTAATCTACCGAAGCTTCTTCAAGGCTGGGCTTCGGTTCCCCCTAAGCAGTTTTGTGGTTGAAGTTTTAAAGATATACCAGATTTTTCTTCACCAGATTACTCCCGAAGCCATCATAAGAATGTGAATCTTCGTATGGGCTATGAGGAGTCAAGGTTTGGAACCAAGTGCAAAAAGTTCTGCAGTATGCACGAACTTTTATATGAGACGAAGCCCTGAGGTAAGGAGTAGTATCACAACAATTTTGGTTGCTACAACTTCGTTGCTCGTTCAGGCTCAAGCTGCCCAGTGCCAACCTTTCGGAAGAGGTGGCCTGGAGACTGGATGAAAGAATGGTTCTATGTGAAAAATGATTTAAAAGCGAGAGAAGATATTAAAGAGATCATCATGCACCCCATCTGGTCCCGCTTCGGCCTTCGGAAATCGAAGGTAGAGATTGATGAAGTAGCCGAAGAATGCCGAAGGGCCTTTGGCATAGTTTGTTCTTTCATCGGGACAAGGGACTTAGTCCAAGAGCACGTGACCTACAGGATATGGCCATTGGTAGTCAACTGGGAGATGCCAAAAGAAACCATCAGCAACCCCAATGAAGGTGGTTTGGTTCGACTGAAATATACCTTCAGGTTTGGAGACCAATTTATCGAACCTGATGATGACTGGCTGAAGTGTGTTGAAAACACTAGTGATGAACTACTTGGAGCCTACTCCAAGTTTGAAGATAACGCACTATCTGCGGCATTCGGGAGCCGAAAAAAGAAGAGGCTAAATAGAGTTTTTGATGCTATCGGGTTCATGTACCCTGACTACCGCTACCCGTCATGGGGTCAGAAAAGAAAGAGTGCAACTTCCAGGAAGGATGATGCTCCAGCTGCTCCAAGCGAACCCGCGCCGAAGAGGAAAAAGGTGAAGGTTCTTACTCACCGACCTTGCTATATTGAACCAGCCACAGTGCCTGAATTTGGCGGTGAGACCTCTTCGGCTACTGAAGCCAAAGAACCTGCGCTTACACAGAGGATTGAAGTGTCGGCTGCAAAGCCGAAGGTATCCTCGGTCAAATTAGCTGAGCCGAAGGCCGATAATATTGAAGAGATAATGGTCGAAGGAACAAAGACATTAGAAATTATAAGCCCTTCGGCAGAATTGACAGTGCCGAAGGCACAAAAAGGTCTTACAGCGACCCCTAAGAGGAAAAGAATGGTCAACGTACTAGATGTGCTAGAGACAATAAATACAAGCTCTACTCCAAAGAAAATTGCCGAAGCTCCAAAGATGCAGTCTGAGACAAGACTAACCGAAGCCGAAGCTGCAAAGAGCCAGGTTGAGACCGAAGCTGGGCCTTCAGAGCCCACCAAGGAGAAATCCTTGGAAATCAGAGAAAAAGAAACGGAAAAAGAAGCTATAGAACAAATTTTGCCTGAAAAAGCTGCCACTCCTACTCCCGAAGCATCTTCTGAAGTACTTGATTATATTGTACGACATGCTTCAGGGAAAAGGTTATCTGAAGAAGAAAAACGAGAAGCTCAATACTATGCCCGGAAACTGAAATATCCAAAGGGGGCATTGATATTCAACGGTAGCGGAGAAGAAGATTTATTGTATTGTCTCCCAGATAGCAAGGAGATTTCTGTCTGCCGGGAGATGAGCAGAAGCTTCGGATTCCTAACACTAGAAGACGGGCTTTCGGTGCTATCAAAGGATGAATTGGCCGACAGCTTAGCATATAATAGTTTAAAGGTACGGGAATGAGCTTTTTGTACTTAAAAACAAAAGATTTTTTATTTGCTTATACTTAATACCGCACTCCTTTCGCAGGGCCTCATTCTTAGCAACACCCTCAGGACGCAGAAAAGTGCCGAAGACAAAGGATGCACTATAGCTTTGAACAACCTTCGTTCTGAAGTAATTGAACTAAGGAACGAAGATCTTGAAAAAGATAAAATATTAAACTCATTGGTGAACAAAATAAAAGAAGACGAAGCTGAACTTCGGAAACAGCTGGCTGAAGCAAAATTAAAATGTGCTATTGCCGAAGCTGACCGAGATGCCAGTGATTACTGGAAAAATTATTGGGAGAAAACAGTTGTAGAACTTTGCTCTTCAAAAGAAAGATGTTATGAAAAATCCATAGAATGTGTGGGAAAAAATAAAAACTAGCTTTGCCAATGTTGGCGCATATTCAAGTGAAGACAACTTCGTACGGGGCGATCCCGAGGGGCCAATTGAGTGGATTAGCAGCGAGGCCGAAGCCTTTGAGGAGATTTTAAATGACCGTGGGGACGTCTGCGCCTTCTCAGGTGCGAGGGGAATTGTGGCTATTTTGGAGAAGTCAGGTTGCGATCATATGAAAACTTTGGCCCAAGCCGAAGCTACTTTATCTATTGATGACACGAAGGACCCCTCGGCCGAAGAAAGCTTAGTTGGTGGAAAATTCTTTACTGACATCTGGGAAAATGGCGGCCGAGGGATGGCCCACGAAATAATAAAAAAGAGCGAAAAAGATACTCACGATGCAAGGGAAGCAACGAAGGCAGCTGAAAAAGCTGCGGAACTCGAAAGGCGGATAGGTATTGCTTAATAGCTTTTAACTTTATTTTTTATTTTTGTGATTTCGAACTTATCTACGTTTTCTACCACAACCAAACTATCTCCTCCCACCAGAACCCTTCGAGTCATTGATCGAGCCAGAGGCAAAGGAACCAGCAGAAATTATTAACATGGCCGAAAGCATTTTGGACGAAGTCATTACTCAACTACTGACCGAAGCTGCGGACAAAGTTTTGAAGGAAGAATAATATATATTGTCAAAACATTGTCAGAATATTAATGTAACAGTTGCTGGACTATGCTTGTAATATTTGGCGCTCATGAGTTTTTAATGTAATGTATAAATGGCTTTGTAATTCATTTCTTTGCGATGCATGAAACTTTTATTGTACATACCATTTTTGAGCCTTCGGCGAAAAAACACCTTCCCTTCTTTTCACGCTTCGTAAAGAAGAGTTTTTATGCTTCGCGAAAAATTCTCCAATCGTCGCAGGGACATTAATGCTTTGTCAATAATAGACTTTCTTCCTCGATATCAGAGTACTTCATAAAAAATGCTTCAAGCGTCGCCATAACACTGATGCTTCGTCAACAATACACTTTTTTCCTCCACTTCAGAGCTGATAAATCTGTATCTCTTCAAAACTTATTTTGTGCCTTAGCACAATTTCACTTTTTCGAAGCATTATCCGAAGGTTAACACTATACCCCCTTCTTGTGCTATTGATGCAACATGATGTATGATGTTATGTTATGCAAATGATATGATGATATTATGCTGTGCAAGATGATATTTGTGTCAAAGACACACACACATCCCCACAATGGAATACACAATCTCTTTGCCGTTTATTTTTCGGCTTCACCGCTTATTTTTCGGTGTATCAGCGCTGACTTTTCGCTGTAAGTTCTGGATTCCCTTAGGAACGTCTTTTGAACTTCTTCGCCTTCTATTTCGGCGATATTCGCGTTGACTTTTCGCGCTTCGCCTTATATTTCGGCGGTATTTGGCTCTGCATTCCCTTTGGAACGACTTTTGAGCAGAAAACTTACACTGCGCTCCTTTAAGAACGACTTTTTTAGCTTCGGCAAACTTACGCTGTGTTCCGTAGAACGACTTTTTGTAGCTTCGGCAAACTTACGCTGCGTTCCGTAGAACGGCTTTTTGTAGCTTCGGAGATTCTTGTGATGTACTTTTTTAGCCGCACGTTCTCTTAGGAACGACTTTTTGTGCTTCAGCGACTTTTTAGACTCCGTAAGTCTGTGGAGAAAATATATTTTCACTATGGCAAAAACGAAGCTATTACAAGGAATTGAAAACGACGAGAAAAGTAATTTTCAACAATTGGTCCTTAGTAAGAAAGAAAATGACAATGAATGTAAAAACTGTTTTAGGGGTAGGATATCTCTCTAATAGATATGCTTCGATTCTGGCACAGTACTGTTGACTGTGCGAGCTTCGGACTCCTCCCTTAAGTCTCTCTGCTGATGGGTCTATTGACTCCCTTCTGGCTGTTGGCCGTGTGAATATGCAGGTTGTAGTGGTGGTGGAGGTGGGGGCTGTGGCTAGGATGCCTGTGGCTGACTAGCTGAAGCAACAAACGCTACAGGATGGTTACCTACATACTCTGGTATGTAGGGTGAGTGATACGAAGCAGTATGCATGACCTGCTTCGGCTGGTTCTGCTGAGCTGCAGCTTCTGCTATTTCCTTTTGTTTCTGAATGGTGACATGGCACATCCTTGTAGTATGGCCCTTGTCCTCACCGCAGAATAGGCAATAAATTTTCCTGGGCTGATCCCCAAACCTTCCTCTGAAGCCCCTGGCGCCTCTGCCCCTTGGAGCTGGCGGCCGAAGATAGCTTTGTTGCTGCCCCGAAGCTTGCGAGGATTATTGTGGCCTCTGTTGCTGACTTTCTCTGTCGTCATTCTAGGTGGAGTGGATTGATCTGACATGCCTTGGGTGGATTCTCCCTCCAAAGCCCTGGTCATCTCAGAGAACCTGTAGGCTTCCTCCCTTCTTTGATGAAAGTCATTCTCAGCGCGGATGTATTCATCCATCTTTTGAAGCAATTTCTCCAGGGTCTGAGGGGGTTTCCTGGCGAAGTATTGGGCCGTAGGTCCTGGCCGAAGCCCCTTGATCATAGCCTCAATGACAATTTCATTGGGCACTGTTGGCGCTTGTGCCCTCAGACGCAAGAACCTTCGGACATACGCCTGGAGGTATTCTTCGTGATCTTGCGTGCACTGGAACAAAGCTTGAGCGGTAACCGGCTTCGTCTAAAACCCTTGGAAACTGGTGATCAACATGTCCTTCAGCTTCTGCCATGATGTGATTGTTCCTGGCCGAAGAGAGGAGTACCAGGTTTGCGCAACATTCTTGACTGCCATGACAAAAGATTTTGCCATGACTGCGGTATTGCCTCCATATGAAGATATGGTTGCTTCGTAGCTCATCAGAAACTGCTTTGGATCTGAGTGCCCGTCATACATGGGGAGCTGGGGTGGCTTGTAAGATGGGGGCCAAGGTGTAGCCTGCAGTTCTGCCGACAGAGGAGAAGCATCATCAAAAGCAAAATTTCCATGATGGAAATCCTCATACCATTCATCCTCGTTGAAGAAGCCTTCTTGGTGAAGCTCCCTACGTTGGGGCCTTCGCTCTTGTTCGTCTTGAGCAAGATGGCGTACTTTTTTAGTGGCTTCATCAATCTGCCTTTGAAGATCAGCTAGTCGGGCCATCTTCTCCTTCTTCCTTTGTACTTGTTGATGAAGCATCTCCATGTTTCTGATTTCTTGGTCCAACTCATCCTCCTGGGGTGTTGGACTAGTGGCCTTCCTCTTCTGGCTTCGGGCTTCTCGAAGAGAAAGGGTCTCCTAGTTCGGATCCAGTGGTTGCAGAGCGGCAACCCCTGTCGCTGAAGCTTTCTTCGGTGGCATGACGAAGGTCAATGCTTACCGAAGGTGGTCAAAAGGAGTTCACCGGAGGTGGGCGCCAATGTTGGGGACTTGTTCTCAAATGCTATGAGTTAAGAACAAGGCAACACAAATGATGTTAAACGTTAAAGTCCTTCATCCTTCGAAGCATTATTCCCCTTGGGATATAATGATTTTCGGACGAAGGTTATGAAGGACATACCTTCATCAACACCACATATAATAATGAAGAAGGAACCATACGAAATATAAAAGATAACATGAACAATTATTTATTATCATCAACTCATTTCTATTTTATTATTATGGAAAAATAGAAATGACATCAAATTACAAATGTACCTTCGGCTCGAAAGAAGGTAAGAGTACAAGCGTGACGCAAAAGCAAATGTCAAGTCAGCGTGAACAGTACGGGGACACTGTTCATCTATTTATAGGCACGGGATGCAGCCCATGTAAAATTACACTTATGCCCTTTACATTTGCTAATGACTCTATAGTAATCCATCGAGGTCTGAATAGCCTTTTCCCTTTTAAGTCGGTTCCCTTTTTCTGATATCACGCCGAAGGTTCCCTGAGCATAGCTTCGGCTCTGCGCCAACCTTCGCATTCTTCGCACTTCTTCATATTGTGGTTCTGATCCAAGTTCGAAGGTACCTGTTCATGTATTATACTCCAGGAACGTTGTTAAATCATGTTTTTGAGGACCTTCGGAAGACGAAGGCCCCCAACAGAAAGCAACCCTTGATACTCAAGAAGACTTGCTCATCCTTGAGAAGTTGAGAAACCTAGAACTTCAAGGGTTGATATCCAGTAAGGATGAAATGTTGGATGTTTTGACTAAGGAAATGTCTTTAGTCAAAGTAACTATAAAGGATAAAGAAAATGAAATCTCTTGTGCTAAAACCTCTATAATTAATCTTGTAAATGCCAAAGAAGCACTAGAGTCAAGCATATCAGGCTTAACGATTCAAAATCAACAACTTCAAGTGCAACTTGAAAAATGTGAGAACTCCACCACTTCACCCTTTGTGATAGATTCTAACGCTAGCTCCTCCAAAACTAGCACATGTAAACATTGATTAAAATATCATGCTACTTGTTGCTTGACTAACCATGCAAGGAAGAACATCTCAAAGGTGAAGGTCAAGCAAATATTGAAGAAATGCTCTATCAATGATGGCTAAAAGAAAGTTGAACCCAAGTACAAACTCTTAAGCAACAACAATGGTAAAAGGGGGCTTGGGTACAACATATACAAGGTGAACCCTAACATAGAGCATAAGGGGTGGAGATCCCCTAAGTTCATAGAAGGGACCACCTTATGTGATGTCTTAGGGAGAATCCACTCCTCCAATGACAAGACAACTCAAGTAAAGCTGGACATGAGTAACACAAAGGATGAGATGAATAATGTTGCATCCACAAGTGGATAGAAGTCTAGAACTCCCATTACTCACTCTTACCTTTGTGACTATATGTTAACATGGGATTTGGGCAAATTAGTTGTGAAATATGTGGGTGCCTACACTAAGAGAAATGTTGTGAAAAGGAGTGTGTGGATACCCAAGGCTATTACTAACACTCAAGTACTAGTTCAATTTGGGTACCTAAAAGCATAGCATAAATTTGTTTTGCAGGTCTACTCCTCTGGTGATTCAAGCTGGGTGCTCGACAGTGGGTGCACTAACCACATGACTAGGGAGAAAGACATGTTTCACTCCTTGCAACTAACTCAAGAAGCACAAGAAATTGTGTTTAGAGATAGTGGAAAGAGTGAAGTGATTGGTATTGGTAACATCTCCATCACTGACCACCAATCACTTTCAAATGTTTTGTTAGTTGATTCATTAAGTTAGAACTTGTTGTTCGTTTCACAGTTTTGTGGAATGAGATATGATTGCCTATTTACGAATGTTGATGTGAAAATCCTTAGAAGGGAGGATTACGCTTTTACGGGTCGCTTGAAGGGCAAGCTCTATCTTATTGATTTCACAACAAGTAAAGTGACACCTGAGTCTTGTTTAGTGGCAAAATCCGACAAGGGTTGGCTTTGGCATCGCCGGTTAGCTCATGTTGGCATGAGGAATTTGGCCAAACTTCAAAAGGATAATCACATCATTGGACTAACAAATGTTGTGTTTGAGAAAGACAGGGTATGCGGTGCATGCCAGGCAGGAAAGCAACATGGCATTCCACATCACCCAAAGAATGTGGTCACCACTAAGAGGCCATTGGGGCTTCTTTACATGGACCTCTTCAGACTAGTGGCCTACATAAGTATTGGTGGTAGTAAGTATGGACTAGTTATCGTTGATGATTTTCTCGCTTTACTTGGGTTTTCTTCTTGAGTGATAAAGGTGAAACCCAAGAAGTCCTGAAAAAGTTCATGAGGCGAGCTCAAAATGAATTTGAATTGAATATCAAGAAAGTGAGAAGTGACAATGGAACAGAGTTCAAGAATGCAGGTGTTGAAGAGTTCTTAAGAGAAGAAGGGATCAAACATGAGTTTTCAGTTCCCTACACTCCACAACAAAATGGTGTTGTGGAGAGAAAGAACTGAACATTTATTGAAGCCACAAGAACTATGTTGGATGAATACAAGACATTGAACAACTACTGGAAAGAGGCGATCAACACCGCCTGTCATGCAATCAGCTACCTCTACATTCACAAGATATACAAGAAGATAGCTCACGAACTTCTCACTAGTAACAAACCTAAAGTTGATTACTTTATAGTTTTTGGTTGTAGATGGTTTATTCTTAACAAGAAAGCCAAGAGCTCAAAGTTTGCTCCTAAAGTGGACGAGGGCTTCTTGCTTGGTTATGCATCAAATGCGCACGAATATCGTGTTTTCAACAATTCCACTGGTCTTGTTGAAATAGCGGTAGATGTGACATTTGCTGAATCTAATGGCTCACAAGGGCACATCTCTAGTGATGTTGCAAGAAATGAAAAGTCACCTTGTGAGGCCATCGAGAAGCTTGCAATAAGTGAAGTAAGGCAACAAGAGAAGGACGATGACAAAGGAATGATTTGGATGACTAACGAGGCCATTGATGGGGTGCAAAGGTGGTGGGTGATAAATCTTCCACCCAAGTAAACCCAGCAACCTCAAGTCATCCAATTTTATAAGAAGTTGTCCAACAACAAGAGATGACAAGTATTGTTGAAGATGAGCAAGATGTGGTTGTTGGTGACATTTCTCTTGAACAAGAGGATGATGATAGGCAAATTCAAAGACAACCTTTGGTGCCTCATCCTCGAGTTCACTAGAGCATCTAAAGAGATCATCCAGTGGATAATATTCTTGTTAGCATCAAGAGAGGGATAACAACTAGATCTCGTTATCAATTTTTTGTGAATTTTACTCGTTTGTTTTCTCTCTTGAGCCACTTAAGGTAGAAGAGGCACTAGGTGATCCGGATTGGATAGTTGCAATGCAAGAGGAGCTCAATAAGTTCACCAGGAATGAAGTCTGGTCCTTGGTGGAAAGACCCAAGAAAAATGTGATTGGAACCGAGTGGGTCTTTTGCAATAAGTAGGATGAACACTGTGTAGTCACAAGGAACAAGGCGTGGTTGGTTGCTCAAGATTTCACTCAAGCGGAGGGACTCGACTTTGGGGAAATGTAACACCTCAAAACCATCAATTAAAATAATACATTAATAGTCATTTAAAACTTAGTAGAGATCAAAGTAAAAAATTTAAATCAAGTGTTTGATCTCATTTATCTTTAGAGAATGATTTTTGTTTGCTCGTAACTGATTGATGATTTTATAAAATTCCTTTTATGTGAAACCCATTTAATTAAAATAGGAACTTTGGTCGAAAAAATATTTTAATTATAATAAATTTTGATATAATTATTTTGATTTTAGAAATATTTAAAAATATATTTATTTATATTTTTATTGGATATAAAAAGAAAAGAAAAACATATTTTGAAACCCTAGCCGAATTGGCCAATTCGTCCCATTTGGCCCAACTGGCCACCGCCTCCCCCCATTCCTTCCCTCTCTCTCTTACATGTGGGGCCCACCCGGCCCCTTCTTCCCCTTCCTCCCATCGCGCGCATGCGCGCCCGCTCTGTCCCATGTCGCGTCGAGCCGCCCTGCACCGGAAACCGCCGACGCCTCACCTCCCCTCCCTCCGCGCCCAAAACCGCCGCCGCCAGCCTCTCCTCTCCCCCACTCTCTTGCTTCTGTAACGGCCCCCATTAATGGACGTTGATGACCGCCGGTCTCTCCGTCTCCCCACCGACTCTCCCTCTCCTCCCTCTATAAAAGTCAGCCCCTGCCGCCGGAGCTCCTCCCTCACCTGAGCTCACTCTCTCTCTCTCTCTCTCTCTCTCTCTCGACCGCCACCACCAGAACCGCCCGCCGCCGTTCGCCGAAGCATGACCGTGCCCACGCCATCCCCAGCCACATCCTCGTCGGAGCCCCTCCTTGGCCGAGTCCTCGCCGCCGACCGCGCCTGTTCGCCGTGACTGAACCCCCTCTGTTCTCTAATTTCTTCACTACACACAGACCCGTGAGCAAGGTTGAAGACAACTCGAATTTTTATTAAATTTTTAGAATCATGTTTGATTTAGTTCATGATTTCTGTAACTATTTGTTTTAATTTGTGTATATTGTGATTTGGAGATCATGTGTATGTAAACGATTGACTTTCAGTATATGTGATGGGTTAGTATATTATTATCTAACATATGGTGTATGTTAATTGCTTACAATTATCTTGGATTTATGTTTAGACAGAGGAATGACAGGATTTGGTAGACCACAAATTAATGACAAAACACTAGATGAGTAATTTCACAGTTAATCTTGTTTATAATGATTTTAGAGTTTAGTCAAGATGTTTGTGCTCATAAGTTTATATACTTAATTTAGATCTACTAAATATATAATAGGGTCTCTATTAACACTGAGACAATAATAAGTAGTACCCATGTCCACGATAATTCAAATAGTATAGTCCAATCAGTGGTTTAATTTATTATTAAAATTATTTGACCTCTGGTTATTAGGATGACATTTTACTTTAGAAAGAAAAGATAAAACTAAAATGATACCCATGTTCATGGTAGAAATAATTAATTGATAATTAATCTATTTTCGTAGAATTGGTTAAATCACTACATCTATGTTATGTTATGTAAAGTACTTTCATAATCGACTTGCCATATAGCTTTCACTTGTGATAACCCAAAGTAGAATTTAAATGTTATGTCATAATAAATGAGATGGATGTCAATACGACTAAATCTATACTAGGGTTACGAATTTGGTTTTATTCTAGACATCTTTTTATAAGTATGGTTTGTTCGGTATATGTCTATTCATGTAATGGTGTATGTTTATTCATGTAATGGTGTATGTTATTCATATAATGGTGTATGTTTATTTATTTGGTGTATGTTTTGTCTTATATGTACAATATGAAAATCTATATTAGAAGTTGATTTCGTGGTAGAAGACCAAAATACGTTTGAAGACGATCCGCGGGACACCTTTGACCAAGGCAAGTGGATTCTCCCTCTGCATTTCTGATTGTACCCTATAAATGCATACAATAATATTTACTTTTGGATATTTGCATAAATTTGATGGGTTTTGCCTAAATACGATTACCTAGAAATACCAACAATATTCCTTGATTAACCTGGGATAAACAATATGCTTTGTAATTGTGCACTACTCAACTTGATCATTATGATGTCACTATTTAATGATACTTATGTTCCGGAAATGAAATTTGTATTATGATGATAACCCGAAGGTTCAACAAGATCATGTTGTATTAAGTGGAACATGGAGTGACCACCCAGGAAAACTGTGCAACCACGAGTGCTATTATGGCTATGGCTTCGGTAAATAGCTTTATAGAATTAGTGCTTAGCAACCCTACCTGAAAGATGGGCAAGAGAGGGCGGCAGTGGTTTGCTTGCAGCTCACGTTAACATGGGGTGGTAGTCTTGGCTAAGTTACCTCGCCCAGAGGGTCACCAATACTGATGTGGAAACCTTAGCGGGTGGCTTTGTACTAAGGATATATTGTGAAAGCCTCATAATGTATCCCTAGCCATTCACCTCGGTAGTGTTTACGGGTCCGTACAACCCAGGCTAGAGGGGATACATGGCTTGTGGGTAAAGTTGTACCACCTTTGCAGAGTGTAAAACTGATATGTCAGTCATGCTCATGGTTAAGAGCAACCTGGACCCTCACATGATAACTGAACTTAAAGATGGATAATAAATCGTGATCCGATGGTTTTTAAATGGTTTGCTTAAGTGGTTTCACTTAAGAGCTTTTGAGATATAATCATGTGCTTATGATTATTTGGGATTTTTGGGATACACTTACAATTAGTAAGTTAGGCTAAAAGCATCTAGGCCCCTGGTTGGTTTTAGTGATTAATGACAATGTAATATTATATGTGACTAACGTGTGTTTTGCAGAGACTATGGTAAGTTAGGTCACATAACAGGAAGTTGTACTACAATGGTGAAAACAATCCCCGAGATAAGAACTTGAAGCAATGGCTGAAACGACGAAACAAAAGATGAAGGTCTTCGTATTCCGAGTGTCAAGGAGTTGCGGACACTCGATATAGAGTTAGGTCTTCTATTTTATTTTAGTCATACTATAAAGAGGGGTTGTCGATGAGTAGTTTGATCAAGAGAGTTCTAGTGTAGTGTTGGTGCATATTCACACTCACATCTAGTGCTAGGTGTCACTCTATAACACACTCACAAGTTAGAACGAAAACGGATTCGAAAAACAAAAGGAAATAAGAATTAGGGTTTCTAGCCTAGGGGCACCGGACTGTCCGGTGCGCCCTTTGTCAGTGGGGCCAGCCTGGCCCGGGGAAGACCCTTCCCCACCAGCAACCCGAGAGCAACGAGTTGGAAAATGGAATTATAGCCGACCCACCGGACTGTCCGGTGTGCACCGGACAGTGACTGTTCACTGTCTGGTGTGCCAACTGCCCAACGGCTAGCTGTCAGAACTAGCCGTTGGAAGTGACCATTAGCGCACCGGTGGCGCACTGGACTGTCCGGTGCGCCCATGCGCCGCCAGGGTTGGTAACGGCTAGTTGGTGGGTGAGGTCTATTTATACCTGAAAGCGAATTAGGCTTACACCTTTTTCCTAATTGATTTTGGTGGTTGAATTGCCCAACACAAATAATTGGACTAACTAGTTTGCTTTAGTCTATAAGTTTTACAGGTGCCAAAGGTTCACAATAAGCCAATAAAAAGACCAAGAAAGGGTTCAAATAAAGAGAGCAAAAAGACATCCTAAAGGCACCCTGGTCTGGCACACCAGACTGTCCGGTGTGCCACCGGACAGTGTCCGGTGCACCAGGGAACTCGACACTGAACTTGCCACCTTCGGGAAAATGGGAGGCCGCTCCGCTATAATTCACCGGACTGTCCGGTGAAGCACCGGACAGTGTCCGGTGTCACACCGGACTGTCCGGTGTGCCAGCGGAGCAACGGCTACTTCGCGCCAACGGTCGACTGCAACTGCATTAAATGTGCTACAGTGCGCGCCAGAGTTAGAGCACGCGCAAAAGGCGCACCGGACAGTCTACAGGACCTGCCCGGTGCACCACCGGACAGCCCAGAGGCCCCACCAGTCAGAGCTCCAACGGTCAGAACCCAACGGCCGGCTGACGTGGCTGGCGCACCGGACTGTCCGGTGCGCCATGCGACAGCAGCCTTCCAACGGCCACATTTTGGTGGTTGGGGCTATAAATACCCCAACCACCCCACATTCAATTGCATCCAAGTTTTCCACCTTCAATACATTACAAGAGCTATAGCATTCAATTCTAGACACAACCAAAGAGATCAAATCCTCTCCCAAGTCCGGAATCACTCCAAATCAAATAGTGACTAGAGAGAGCGACATTTGTGTTCATTTGAGCTCTTGCGCTTGGATTGCTTCTTTTCTTTCTCATTCTTTCTTGTGATCAAACTCAATTGTAACAGAGGCAAGAGACACCAATTGTGTGGTGGTCCTTGCGGGAACTTGGTGTTCCGTTTGATTGAGAAGAGAACCTCACTCGGTCTAAATAACCGTTTGAGAGAGGGAAAGGGTTGAAAGAGACCCGGTCTTTGTGACCACCTCAACGGGGAGTAGGTTTGCAAGAACCGAACCTCGGTAAAACAAATCATCGTGTCTCACTCTTTATTTGCTTGCGATTTGTTTTCACTCTCTCTCGCAGACTCGTTTATATTTCTAACGCTAACCCGACTTGTAGTTGTGCTTAAGTTTATAAATCTCAGATTCGCCCTATTCACCCCCCTCTAGGCGACTTTCAATTGGTATCAAAGCCCGGTGCTTCATTAGAGCCTAACCGCTCGAAGTGATGTCGGGAGCATCCGCCAAGAGGGAGATCGGGACCGGCGAGAAGCCCGCCACAAGCCATGGGAAGGTTCCATCCGGGGAGTCCGCCAACAAGGTGAAGGGATCCCCTTCACACGACAAGTCGCGTCGGAGCGGTGACACGAAGAAGAAGATGAGGAAGGTGGTCTACTACGAGACCGACTCTTCGTCACCATCCACCTCCGGCTCCGACACGTCGTCCGTAACTTCTAAGCGCCATGAGCGCAAGAAGTTTAGTAAGATTCCCCTACGCTACCCTCGCATTCCAAAACGTACTCCATTACTTTCCGTCCCATTAGGCAAACCACCCATGTTTTATGGTGAAGATTATAATATGTGGAGTGATAAAATGAGGCATCATCTAACCTCACTCCACACTAGCATTTGGGATGTTGTTGAGATTGGAGTACAGGTACCATCACCAGGGGATGAAGACTATGATTCGGACGAGGTCGCCCAAATCCGACACTTCAACTCTCAAGCCACCACTATACTCCTCGCATCTCTAAGTCGAGAGGAGTATAACAAGGTGCAAGGGTTAAAAAGCGCCAAGGAGATTTGGGTCGTGCTCAAGACCGCGCACGAAGGAGATGAGGTGACAAAAATCACCAAGCGGGAGACGATCGAGGGGGAGCTCGGTCGCTTCCGGCTTCGCCAAGGGGAGGAGCCACAAGACATGTACAACCGCTTGAAGACCTTGGTGAACCAAGTGCGCAACCTCGGGAGCACCAAATTAGATGACCATGAGATGGTAAAGGTTATTCTAAGATCCCTCGTTTTTCTTAATCCTAGCAAGTTCAATTAATTCGTGGTAATCCTAGATATACACTAATGTCTCCCGAGGAAGTAATAGGAAACTTTGTGAGCTTTGAGTTGATGATCAAAGGCTCAAAGAAAATCATCGAGCTAGATGGCCTATCCACGTCCGAAGCACAACCGATCGCATTCAAGGCAACGGAGGAGAAAAAGGAGGAGTCTACATCAAGTAGACAACCCATCGACGCCTCTAAGCTCGACAATGATGAGATGGCGCTCATCATCAAAAGCTTCCGCCAAATCCTCAAACAAAGGAGGGGGAAGGACTACAAATCCCGCTCCAAGAAAGTGTGCTACAAGTGTGGTAAGCCCGGTCATTTTATTGCTAAATGTCCATTATCTAGTGATAGTGACAGGGGCGACGACAAGAAGGGAAAGAGGAGAGAAAAGAAGAGATACTACAAGAAGAAGGGCGGCGATGCCCATGTGTGTCGAGAGTGGGACTCCGACGAGAGCTCCTCCGACTTCTCCTCTGACGAGGACGCCGCCAACATCACCGTCACCAAGGGACTACTCTTCCCCAACGTCGGCCACAAGTGCCTCATGGCAAAGGACGACAAAAGGAAGAAGGTAAAATCAGAATCCTCCACTAAATATGAAACCTCTAGTGATGAGGATAACTCTTGTGATGAGGAGGATAATTTGCGCACCTTTTTTGCCAACCTAAACATGCAACAAAAGGAAAAGTTAAATGAATTAATTAGTTCTATTCATGAGAAGGATGAACTCTTGGACTCTCAAGAGGACTTCCTTATTAAAGAAAACAAGAAGCATGTTAAGGTTAAGAATGATTATGCTCTAGAAGTAGAAAAATGTGAAAAATTATCTAGTGAGCTAAGCACTTGTAATGATATTATTGCCAACCTTAGAAATGAAAATGCTAAATTAATTGCTAAGGTTGATTCTAATGTTAGTAATGTTTCAATTCCCAATCTTACAGATGATAATGTTAGTTTACTTGCTAAGATTGAAGAATTGAATATCTCTCTTGCTAGCCTTAGAAATGATAATGAAAATTAATTGCTAAGGCTAAAGATTTAGATGTTTGCAATGTTACAATTTCCAATCTTAGAAGTGAAAATGACATTTTACATGCTAAGATTGTTGAACTAAAATCTTGCAAACCCTCTACATCTACTGTTGAGCATGTTTCCATTTGTACTAGGTGTAGAAATATTAATGTTGATGCTATTCATGATCACCTAGCATTAATTAAGAAACAAAATGATCACATAGCTCAACTTAATGCTAAGATTAATGAGCATGACTTAGAAAATGAAAAATTTAAATTTGCTAGAAGCATGCTCTATAGTGGGAGATGCCCTGGCATCAAGGATGGCATTGGCTTCCAAAAGGGGGACAATGTCAAACTTAATGACCCTCCTAAAAGATTGTCTAACTTTGTTAAGGGCAAGGCTCCCATGCCTCAGGATAATGAGGGTTACATTTTGTACCCTGCCGGTTATCCCGAGAGCAAAATTAGGAGAATTCATTCTAGGAAGTCTCACTCTGGCCCTAATCATGCTTTTATGTATAAGGGTGAGACATCTAGTTCTAGGCAATCAACCCATGCTAGATTGCCTAAAAAGAAAACTCCTGCTGCATCAAATGATCATAATATTTCATTTAAAACTTTTGATGCATCTTATGTGCTAACCAACAAATCAGGCAAGGTAGTTGCCAAGTATGTTGGGGACAAACACATGGGCACCAAGACTTGTGTTTGGGTACCCAAAGTTCTTGTATCTAATGTCAAAGGACCCAAAACCGTTTGGATACCTAAAATGAAGAACTAAATTTGTTTTGTAGGTTTATGCATCCGGGGGCTCAAGTTGGATCATCGACAGCGGGTGCACAAACCATATGACAGAGGAGAAGAAAATGTTCTCCTCCTATGAGAAAAACCAAGATCCCCAAAGAGCGATCACATTCGGGGATGGAAACCAAGGTTTGGTCAAAGGATTGGGTAAAATTGCTATATCTCCTGACCATTCCATTTCCAATGTTTTTCTTGTAGATTCTTTAGATTACAACTTGCTTTCAGTTTCGCAATTATGTAAAATGGGTTACAACTGTATTTTTACAGATACAGGTGTTACTGTCTTTAGAAGGAGTGATGATTCAATAGCATTTAAGGGAGTGTTAGAGGGTCAGCTATACTTGGTAGATTTTGATAGAGCTGAACTCGACACTTGCTTAATCGCTAAGACTAACATGGGCTGGCTCTGGCATCGCCGACTAGCACATGTTGGAATGAAGAATCTTCACAAGCTTCTAAAGGGAGAACACATTTTGGGACTAACAAATGTTCATTTTGAGAAAGATAGGATATGTAGCGCATGTCAAGCAGGGAAGCAAGTTGGTGTTCATCATCCACACAAGAACATCATGACGACTGACAGGCCACTCGAGCTCCTACACATGGATCTATTCGGCCCGATTGCTTACATAAGCATCGGCGGGAGTAAGTACTGTCTAGTTATTGTGGATGATTATTCTCGCTTCACTTGGGTGTTCTTTTTGCAGAAAAAATCTCATACCCAAGAGACCTTAAAGGGATTCTTGAGACGAGCTCAAAACGAGTTCGACTTAAGGATCAAGAAAATAAGAACCGACAACAGAACGGAGTTCAAGAACTCTCAAATCGAAGGCTTCCTTGAGGAGGAGGGCATCAAGCATGAGTTCTCTTCTCCCTATACGCCTCAACAAAATGGTGTAGTGGAGAGGAAGAATAGAACTCTATTGGACATGGCAAGAACCATGCTTGATGAGTACAAGACTTCGGATCGGTTTTGGGCCGAGGCGATCAACACCGCTTGCTACGCCATCAACCGGTTATATCTACACCGAATCCTCAAGAAGACATCATATGAACTCCTAACTGGTAAAAAGGCCAATGTTTCATATTTTAGAGTCTTTGGTAGCAAATGCTTTATCCTTGTTAAAAGAGGTAGAAAATCCAAATTTGCTCCTAAGGCTGTAGAAGGCTTTTTACTAGGATATGATTCGAACATAAGGGCATATAGAGTCTTTAACAAGTCCTCTGGACAAGTTGAAGTTTCTTGTGACATTGTGTTTGATGAGACTAACGGCTCTCAAGTAGAGCAAGTTGATCTTGATGAGCTAGATGATGAAGAGGCTCCGTGCGTCGCGCTAAGGAACATGTCCATCGGGGATGTGTGTCCTAAGGAATCCGAAGAGTATCCAAATGCACAAGATCAACCATCTTCCTCAATACAAGCATCTCCACCAACTCAAGATGAGGATGAGGCTCAAGATGATGAAGGAGAAGATCAAGAAGTTGAGCCACCTCAAGAGGAGAGCAATGATCAAGGGGGAGATGCTCGTGATCAAGATGAGGAAGATGAACAAGTTCCAAGACCGCCACACCCAAGAGTCCACCAAGCAATTCAACGAGATCACCCCGTGAACACCATCCTCGGTGATATTCAAAAGGGGGTAACTACTCGATCTCGTGTTGCTCATTTTTGTGAACATTACTCTTTTGTTTCCTCTATTGAGCCACACAGGGTAGAGGAAGCACTACAAGATTCGGTTTGGGTGGTGGCAATGCAAGAGGAGCTCAACAACTTCACTAGGAACGAGGTATGGCATTTAGTTCCACGTCCTAACCAAAATGTTGTAGGAACCAAGTGGGTCTTCCGCAACAAGCAAGATGAGCATGGTGTGGTGACAAGGAACAAAGCCCGACTTGTGGCCAAGGGATATTCACAAGTCGAAGGTTTGGATTTCGGTGAAACCTATGCACCCGTTGCTAGGCTAGAATCAATTCGCATTTTACTTGCCTATGCTACTTACCATGACTTTAAGCTTTACCAAATGGACGTGAAAAGTGCCTTCCTCAATGGACCAATCAAGGAGGAGGTCTATGTTGAGCAACCTCCCGGCTTTGAAGATAGTGAGTACCCTAACTATGTTTACAAACTCTCTAAGGCACTTTATGGGCTCAAGCAAGCCCCAAGAGCATGGTATGAATGCCTAAGAGATTTTCTTATCACTAATGGCTTCAAAGTCGGGAAGGCCGATCCTACTTTATTTACTAAAACACTTGCAAATGATTTGTTTGTATGCCAAATTTATGTTGATGATTATATTGGGTATACTAACGAATCTACATGTGAGGAATTTAGTAGGATCATGACACAGAAATTCGAGATGTCTATGATGGGGAGTTGAAGTACTTCTTGGGATTTCAAGTAAAACAACTCCAAGAGGGCACCTTCATTAGCCAAACCAAGTACATTCAAGATATTTTCAACAAGTTTGGAATGAAGGATGCCAAGCCCATCAAGACACCCATGGGAACCAATGGGCATCTCGACCTCGACACGGGAGGTAAATCCATAGATCAAAAGGTATACCGGTCGATGATAGGTTCTCTACTCTATTTATGTGCATCTCGACCAGACATAATGCTTTCCGTATGCATGTGCGCTAGATTCCAAGCCGACCGTAAGGAAGCTCACCTTACGGCCGTAAAACGAATCTTGAGATATTTAGTTCATACTCCTAAGTTTGGGCTTTGGTACCCTCGGGGATCCACATTTGATTTAATTGGTTATTCGGATGCCGATTGGGCGGGGTGTAAAATTCATAGAAAGAGCACATCGGGGACTTGCCAGTTCTTGGGAAGGTCTCTGGTGTCTTGAGCTTCAAAGAAGCAAAATTCCGTAGCTCTTTCTACCGCCGAAGCCGAGTATATTGCCGTAGGCCATTGTTGCGCGCAATTACTTAGGATGAGGCAAACCCTTAGGGACTATGGTTACAAATTAACCAAAGTTCCTCTTCTATGTGATAATGAGAGTGCAATCCGTATGGCGGATAATCCCGTTGAACATAGCCGCACTAAACACATAGCCATTCGGTATCATTTCTTAAGGGATCACCAACAAAAGGGAGATATCGAGATTGCATATATCAACACTAAAGAACAATTAGCCGATATCTTTACCAAGCCACTAGATGAACAAACCTTTAACAAACTTAGGCATGAGCTAAATATTCTTGATTCTCAGAACTTCTTTTGATGTCTTGCATAGATAGCTCATTAATATACCTTTGATCATATCTCTTTTATATGCTATGACTAATGTGTTTTCAAGTGTATCTCAAATCAAGTCATAGATTAAAAGGGAATTGGAGTCTTTGGCGAAGACAAAGGCTTCCACTCCACTCCATCAAGTTACAATCCTTCGCCATCGCTCCGAGCTTCTCTCCGACTTTGGTATAATCTTCACTCATATTGTGTTCACCAAAGGGGAGAAATTAGTTACAAGGGCTTATATTTCACTCAAGTATCCATTTTTGGCGATTCATGCCAAAGGGGGAGAAGGTATTAGCCCAAAGCAAAAGGATCGCACCACCACCAATTTTAAAAAATTTAAATTAAGAAAAGGTTTTTCAAAATGGTGATTTTTCAAAATTGGTATCTTAAAACCCTCTTGAACACTAAGAGGGGGATTTTATTAAGGGGGAGTTTTGTTTAGTCAAAGGAAAAGCATTTGAAATAGGGGGAGAAAATTTCAAATCTTGAAAATGCTTCTCAAAACCTTATTCATTTACCTTTGACTATTTGCAAAAGGACTTTGAAAAAAATTTACAAAAGAATTTGCAAAAACAAAACATGTGGTGCAAGCGTGGTCCAAAACGTTAAAATAAAGAAACAATCCATGCATATCTTATGAAAATATTTATTGGTTCAATTCTAAGTAATCTTTGCACTTACATTATGCAAACTAGTTCAATTATGCACTTCTATACTTGCTTTGGTTTGTGTTGGCATCAATCACCAAAAAGGGGGAGATTGAAAGGGAATTAGGCTTACACCTTTTTCCTAATTGATTTTGGTGGTTGAATTGCCCAACACAAATAATTGGACTAACTAGTTTGCTTTAGTCTATAAGTTTTACAGGTGCCAAAGGTTCACAATAAGCCAATAAAAAGACCAAGAAAGGGTTCAAACAAAGAGAGCAAAAAGACATCCTAAAGGCACCCTGGTCTGGCGCACCGGACTGTACGGTGTGCCACCGGACAGTGTCCGGTGCACCAGGGAACTCGACGCTGAACTTGCCACCTTTGGGAAAATGGGAGGCCGCTCCGCTATAATTCACCGGGCTGTCCGGTGAAGCACTGGACAGTGTCCGGTGTCACACCGGACTGTCCGGTGTGCCAGCGGAGCAACGGCTACTTCGCGCCAACGGTCGACTGCAACCGCATTAAATGCGCTACAGTGCGCGCCAGAGTCAGAGCACGCGCAAAAGGCGCACCGGACAGTCTACAGGACCTGTTCGGTGCACCACCAGACAGCCCAGAGGCCCCACCAGTCAGAGCTCCAACGGTTAGAACCCAACGACCGACTGACGTGGCTGGCGCACCGGCCTGTCCGGTGCGCCATGCAACAGCAGCCTTCCAACGACCACATTTTGGTGGTTGGGGCTATAAGTACCCCAACCACCCCACATTCAATTGCATCCAAATTTTCCACCTTCAATACATTACAAGAGCTATAGCATTCAATTCTAGACACAACCAAAGAGATCAAATCCTCTCCCAAGTCTGGAATCACTCCAAATCAAATAGTGACTAGAGAGAGCGACATTTGTGTTCATTTGAGCTCTTGCGCTTGGATTGCTTCTTTTCTTTCTCATTCTTTCTTGTGATCAAACTCAATTGTAACCGAGGCAAGAGACACCAATTGTGTGGTGGTCCTTGCGGGAACTTGGTGTTCCGTTTGATTGAGAAGAGAAGCTCACTCGGTCTAAGTGACCGTTTGAGAGAGGGAAAGGGTTGAAAGAGACCGGTCTTTGTGACCACCTCAACGGGGAGTAGGTTTGCAAGAACCGAACCTCGGTAAAACAAATCATTGTGTCTCACTCTTTATTTGCTTGCGATTTGTTTTCACCCTCTCTCGCGGACTCGTTTATATTTCTAACGCTAACCCGGCTTGTAGTTATGCTTAAGTTTATAAATCTCAGATTCGCCCTATTCACCCCCCTCTAGGCGACTTTCAATACCCCCTCCACCGATCATATTGAATGTCTTGCTGCCCACATTTGCTCCCATACATTGCTAGAGCATTGCAAGCACCACAAAGCATAGTGAGGTGATTGGAAAATCTTAATCCCGCATTAGGATCTCATTAGTGCAAGTGAGAGCAACCTAGAGCACACATCACATGCATTAGGCTTCTCTTGGTCAAGTGAAAGTCTACAGCTTGTTACTCTTGGTGATCGGCATCACCTAGATGGCTTGGTGGCATTGGGAGCACGATGATCACCTTGGAGGACTTGTTGGTGACCTGGCTCGAGATTGTAAGCGGTCGTGAGGGATCCACTGCGCCAGAGTGGCAAAGGATCATCTCATAGTGAGCACTTGGTACTTGCGAGGACCAAGGGGGAGCGATACCCTTGCGCGGGTGCTCCAACGAGGACTAGGGAAGAGTGCCGACTCTTTGATAACTCGAGAAAAAAAATTGGAGGAGTCTTCTAAACTTTGCTTTACATTCCACATTTAAATTCAAGCACTTTACCTTGTGTATTTGTTTAGCAAGTAGTTAAAGCATTCTCCTAGTATTGTTGTATTTCTAGAAGTATTCTCTTATTGCTAGTTGTTGGGTGAAGTTGGGCTCTTGCTTGGGGTTTAATTGTTGTTAATTTTTAGAAAAGCCCAATTCACCCCCCTCTTGGGCATCGTGATCCTTTCATAGGCGTTGTTAATAAAATATTGACCAACTAAAATGCTTACCGATTAACCATAGCCTACCTTTTTAACCTTGCATAACTCCTCCTACTTTCTTAGCCCCCACCATAAGTGAGCTCACCCCTTGCTAAGTTTTTTATCAGAAGCTGATGAGGAAGACTGTGATGATGGAGACAATGAGTACTGAGTCTAACGACGCTCCGGTCATCTTCCTATGAGAGATTGCCCATGTTATTTCTGTTGTACTTTGATGATATACTATTTATGACTCTTAAAGTCTAGATGATGTATGTGGCGGAACCGCCCGAATTATTCCAACTTAAGTGCCTAAGTCTCGCCTCAAAGGCTAGACCACACTTAAATAGGAATAAACCGTAAGTCCCTCGGATCTAGTCTGACAAGGCCACTAACAGGATCAAGTACCACATACTCACTTGAATGTGAGGCACAAGGAAAATACAATAAAGCAAAAACCATAAATTAAAGAAGTACTTAATTATTATTACATCATCATCGGAGATTTGCAAAAGTAGTAACCATTGTTCTCGTTGCAACGGAAATTAACTAACGGTAAAGGAAATGGAGGATGGGGAAGCCTAGCCCATCACTCCTCATGCTCTTCTCCTGCTGAGGTAGGGTCCCACTCGACTATCCAACCTGGTGGCAAGGTGGACGGCCAAGTCACTCCAGCAACCATATCCTCCAGAGTACCTGTAAAATTGTGCCACGAGCAAGGTTCAGTATACTAATACTCAGCTAGACTTACTCGGTGTGAGGAGTCTACTCCTCTACCTCTAGACATGCAGCTGTTTGGCTGAGGGGTTTGGTTTGCCAAAAGCACTAGCTGAATCTAAAATCAAGTTTTAGCTTTTCAAATTTTAGTACGATCCTTTTCAAACTAGATGAGTACCTAGCTATTCATACATGGTATCAAACATTTTATCAATCATCATCTTTTGCCAGTCACCTCATTTCCACTTATTACTTAATGTAGCAGCATGGATCAAGCAGTCTCATTAGCTGCGAGAAGCAGACGATTCAAATCGAGTTTTTAAACCTTGCAAGATAAACCTAAACACACGACATGTCAGGGCACTCCGTCCCCACACACGTCAACCTTCCCGATCGATTCCCCGTCAACAGAAAGAGGCCCACCGCCTTGGCGTACAATGCCTCACTGACCCCGACTACCATCGTGCAGTGACCGCACTTGTACCCACCATAACCGGAATAGGAGACCACGTCTCAGGTCGCGTGAGGAGATCAATCCGCAGGCAGGTTCACTCAAGTACTAGGCTTGCCGATTTACCATATTTATCGGCATGTGTTTAGTACGTTCAAACGCTTGACACACGGTACCACACCTTAATCCTTATTCCAATTTTCATCTCGTAGACAACGCATCCCCATGGATCGTTGTCCATAGACCATCATCATTCCGATATGGAAATGGATACAACCAATTCCTGACCTCGTGTGAGTGGTGGAAAAATCACTCGACTTCTACCGAAATCCCTAATTAGTAAAGCAGCTACTCGACCTAGCATACTAGTTCCATCTCAAAGGAATCCTGAGTTCATGCAGCTAGGGTTTCATTAAGTGTAGTAAAATAGCATATATAATGGTTATGCATAAAACTGGGGCTTGTCTTCAAAAGCTGGGGCAGGGATATCCTTGATAGCAGGCTCTGGTGCTGGCTCCTGGACTCCTTCCTGAGCAACTCCTTGCTCCGAAATGAGGACGTACTCTCCGTCAGCGAGGTTACAATCTATCGAATGCAATGAATTAGATACATGTATGTTAATGATATGCCAATTTGGTAAACACGATGTATGGTGAAGCAATATTAAGGCAGTGGGTAAACTAGGGTTTCTTTATCGTATGATGTTCTTAGTGCTTTATACTTACCTAGTTTAGGTTTTGAGTGGAATTAAGAATTTAATCATCCCATTAAAGTTTTAGTGGGCACTTAGGGTGATCTGGTTGTAGGGGTGTGTGTAACATTAATTTCTTCCACAATTTCCCTTTTTTATTTTCTATTTATGCTTTTAAGGTGGGTTTGAACTACCATAATGATTTAGAAATTTCCAAAAATGTTGTAAAAATTATAGTGGGTTAACATTGGTCACTGTAGTCTATTCTACAAATTTGAGGTTAAGAATAATTAGGATAAGCTCTAGGCAAAAATAAAAAAAGTGAGGGTAGGTGGTCACTTTGCACTACAACTCTAATTTAGGTGGGGGATCTGTACTAAAAGTTATTTTTTGCTAACATCTATGGGTAAGAACATGCCTCTATGCCAAAAATCACAGAAGGTGACTTAATGGTTATTTAGTTGTGATTTTCTAAAGTTTAATGCCCAAAAGACACTTATAACTAACTTGCTATTTGAAAAATATCAAACAACAAAACTTGAATTTTTCCAAGACTCATACTGGCATAATAGTAGTTATTCCTAAGGTTGGGGTGGTTCATCCTTAGGGTTATTTTTCTAGGACTTTTCTAAGTTCTCACTGTTTTTATTAAATAAAAAGTGGTGCATTTTCTTTGTACTAAATGAGGGTTCAACAAAAATTTTCTTATGAACTACATCACCTAAGCAAGCTAGGAAAAATATGGTTGCTTTCTGGTTCTCATTTTAAATTCCCTTTTTGATTTTCTTAAGGTTTGGGCTAATACAAGTTTTAATGGGTAATCTTTCCTTAACCTAGTATACTAGGGAGTTTCATATTTTTAAACAGTGTAGTTACTAGTTAAGTATGTCTCCAAATTTTCCCAGCCCTAGTCGAAAAGAATTTTTATTTTTCCTCTGGTTATCAAGGTTTGGGCAGTTTACTTAATTAAATCCAAACTATAAATAGGGTTACAGAAACCAGGGTGTGTATCATTTTTGCTGGATAGATCACGAAATGCAGGTTCTAACAAAATTTGTTTGACCAAATTTGGCTGATAACAATTCAAGTTATGGATTTTCTAAGTCTACTGCTTATTTGAAAAAGAATAAATCTAAAGGTTTAAGAAAAATAGCTTTGCACCGGGGCCCCTAGGGGTTTTCCTTAACCAAAACCTTAAATCCATGCCCCTGGGAACTATTCACCAGAGTCACTGACATTTCCAATAACCCCCCGGCTTTCCCCTTTCTTAACCCACGCTCCCTCCTCGCCGGAACAGTAGCCACAGAGAGAAAAAGCGGTGACGCGGCTTACCGACGGTGAGAGAGGTCCGGTGGAGGGTCGGGTGAGGTCTGGGGGCTTCTGGCGGTCATGTCTAGGGGCGGATCACCGACGGTAATGGCCGGAGTAGGGCTGGCCACATGCGCACGCGGTCGGGCTCGTCGACGACGCGTGCTCCGGCCTGCTCACGGCGGTTGAGTTCAATCAAATCGCTCGGGGAGCTTCACGGGAGGTCACTAGTGCTGTATGCGCAAGGAATCGAAGAGTGGCTCACCATGTAGCTTGGTCTACGTGCGTCGACGATCGGACGAAGTCCGGCGACATCAATCCGGCACCTCTGGCGATGTGATGCTTGGTTCGAGGGCTCGGGGAGGTTCACTGAGCTCCGAGGAGGCTAGCCGAGGGATTGGATGGGGTGGAGGAGGGCTGGAGTGGCCGGTCCACGGTGGTCGGGGCTCGGGCGGCCGCTAGCACACTGTGCACTGAGCGAGCTCCAGTGAACTTGCGCTTGGGCGGGGCTGAGAGTGAGCGGGGGTGTACGGTCAAGGCCTTGGTTGGCTTTATAGGCGCGGGCGCGGGCGTGGGCGCGGGCGTGGGCGCAGGCGTGGGCGCGGTGTCTAGCGTTGCGCGACGCATGCGGGGCCGAGCGTCGGGGCGGGCTCTGGCATTGCCAGGGCGCGTCGAACACGTGGCTGTTTCTTTCTGCTCGAGTTCTAGCTCTTGCTGAGTGGCCAAACGTGCGAATCTCGCCACAAATCCTACACTTAAATGCACAGTACAAACCTACAATCATTAAGTGCAGTAAAATAGCATATATAATGGTTATGCATAAAACTGGGGCTTGTCTTCAAAAGCTGGGACAGGGATATCCTCGATAGCAGGCTCTGGTGCTGGCTCCTGGACTCCTTCCTGAGCAACTCCTTGCTCCGAAATGAGGACGTACTCTCCGTCAGCGAGGTTACAATCTATCGAATGTAATGAATTAGATACATGTATGTTAATGATATGCCAATTTGGTAAACACGATGTATGGTGAAGCAATATTAAGGCAGTGGGTAAACTAGGGTTTCTTTATCGTATGATGTTCTTAGTGCTTTATACTTACCTAGTTTAGGTTTTGAGTGGAATTAAGAATTTAATCATCCCATTAAAGTTTTAGTGGGCACTTAGGGTGATCTGGTTGTAGGGGTGTGTGTAACATTAATTTCTTCCACAATTTCCCTTTTTTATTTTCTATTTATGCTTTTAAGGTGGGTTTGAACTACCATAATGATTTAGAAATTTCCAAAAATGTTGTAAAAATTATAGTGGGTTAACATTGGTCACTGTAGTCTATTCTACAAATTTGAGGTTAAGAATAATTAGGATAAACTCTAGGCAAAAATAAAAAAAGTGAGGGTAGGTGGTCACTTTGCACTACAACTCTAATTTAGGTGGGGGATCTGTACTAAAAGTTATTTTTTGCTAACATCTATGGGTAAGAACATGCCTCTATGCCAAAAATCACAGAAGGTGACTTAATGGTTATTTAGTTGTGATTTTCTAAAGTTTAATGCCCAAAAGACACTTATAACTAACTTGCTATTTGAAAAATATCAAACAACAAAACTTGTATTTTTCCAAGACTCATACTGGCATAATAGTAGTTATTCCTAAGGTTGGGGTGGTTCATCCTTAGGGTTATTTTTCTAGGACTTTTCTAAGTTCTCACTGTTTTTATTAAATAAAAAGTGGTGCATTTTCTTTGTACTAAATGAGGGTTCAACAAAAATTTTCTTATGAACTACATCACCTAAGCAAGCTAGGAAAAATATGGTTGCTTTCTGGTTCTCATTTTAAATTCCCTTTTTGATTTTCTTAAGGTTTGGGCTAATACAAGTTTTAATGGGTAATCTTTCCTTAACCTAGTATACTAGGGAGTTTCATATTTTTAAACAGTGTAGTTACTAGTTAAGTATGTCTCCAAATTTTCCCAGCCCTAGTCGAAAAGAATTTTTATTTTTCCTCTGGTTATCAAGGTTTGGGCAGTTTACTTAATTAAATCCAAACTATAAATAGGGTTACAGAAACCAGGGTGTGTATCATTTTTGCTGGATAGATCACGAAATGCAGGTTCTAACAAAATTTGTTTGACCAAATTTGGCTGATAACAATTCAAGTTATGAATTTTCTAAGTCTACTGCTTATTTGAAAAAGAATAAATCTAAAGGTTTAAGAAAAATAGCTTTGCACCGGGGCCCCTAGGGGATTTCCTTAACCAAAACCTTAAATCCATGCCCCTGGGAACTATTCACCAGAGTCACTGACATTTCCAATAACCCCCCGGCTTTCCCCTTTCTTAACCCACGCTCCCTCCTCGCCGGAACAGTAGCCACAGAGAGAAAAAGCGGTGACGCGGCTTACCGACGGTGAGAGAGGTCCGGTGGAGGGTCGGGTGAGGTCTGGGGGCTTCTGGCGGTCATGTCTAGGGGCGGATCGCCGACGGTAATGGCCGGAGTAGGGCTGGCCACGTGCGCACGCGGTCGGGCTCGTCGACGACGCGTGCTCCGGCCTGCTCACGGCGGTAGAGTTCAATCAAATCGCTCGGGGAGCTTCACGGGAGGTCACTGGTGCTGTATGCATAAGGAATCGAAGAGTGGCTCACCATGTAGCTTGGTCTACGTGCGTCGATGATCGGACGAAGTCCGGCGACATCAATCCGGCACCTCTGGCGATGTGATGCTTGGTTCGAGGGCTCGGGGAGGTTCACTGAGCTCCGAGGAGGCTAGCCGAGGGATTGGATGGGGTGGAGGAGGGCTGGAGTGGCCGGTCCACGGTGGTCGGGGCTCGGGCGGCCGCTAGCACACTGTGCGCTGAGCGAGCTCCAGTGAACTTGCGCTTGGGCGGGGCTGAGAGTGAGCGGGGGTGTACGGTCAAGGCCTTGGTTGGCTTTATAGGCGCGGGCGCGGGCGTGGGCGCAGGCGTGGGCGCGGTGTCTAGCGTTGCGCGACGCATGCGGGGCCGAGCGTCGGGGCGGGCTCTGGCATTGCCAGGGCGCGTCGAACACGTGGCTGTTTCTTTCTGCTCGAGTTCTAGCTCTTGCTGAGTGGCCAAACGTGCGAATCTCGCCATAAGACTTTTGTGAGATCTCTTCCCTGCACCTAGGGATACCTAGTTCATGTGAGTTCCAAGGGAAGATCGGGTCTAGTTTGGGAGATATGGTGGCGCCAAGTCAGGGGTGTCGGCACTGTTCAACCCACGACAAAACTGGTGTCAAACCGTGTCAAACGGTTCTGGTTTGGTTTCCAATTTTTCAGAGGTGTGCCTTGGGTAATTTGGCTCCTTTTTCAGTTGGACCTTATGGATTTGGCGCCAGCAACTAAGTGAACATCTTTGATCTTTAGAAGAGGGCTGATTTTTGACTTAGAGAAAATTTGGGTTGCTCTATAGTGCTCTCCACTTGGGGGCTGAATTTGGGGTTTTTGTGGGACCTTTTTGGAATAATCCCCTTACTCTTTCTTGTAGATATAGAAATGTACTTCAACTTTGGTAAAGGGTTTAAGTCATGAAATGGTCATTTGCATAGTTTTTCTACTAATCCACTGCTTGGGGGTCTAATGGCTCAAGGGGGGGGGTCTAGGGTTTTAGCATCTTTTTCAAAGGTGAAGATACATGAAAGGCTAGGGTATCCCCTTCTATCATGATCATTACTTAGTTAAGCCATGGTTTCTAAAGTTTTGGTTCCCTTTCTCCCCACTTAAACACATGTGATAATAGGCCATATGTGCATATATTGAGCCAGGGCCTTGGGTAACACCTGGGTGTTACAATGTAATAAAGTTATTATACTCTTTTTTACACCTTTATTGCATTGTCTTTTTATATATTACACTTGTGATGTCAACATATGTGTGGAAAATAGATCCTGGCACACATACGTTATGCATTTGGTTTTGCCCCTAAAACCAGGTGTGACAGAAATGGTATCAAAGCTATGCCGACTCTAGGTCGTTAGACTAGTTAGAAATGGAAAGCCCAGTCTGTTCAAAATATGCTTATTTTGCTCTTAAAATTTATTTGATTAATCTTGCCTCTTTCAAGTTCAACTAAGGTGACACTTTCTCTTGTAGATGGTGCGTACTCTCCAAACCACCCGTGTGAACAACAGTATCCCTCCACCACAGCAGGCTCCTTTCTACCCAGTTGTGGTGGAAGAAGTCCCTATGGAGTTGCACCACATTTCTGTGAGGAATAGTGTGATCTTGGAGGACACTCTGAGGAGATTTTGGCAACACCTACTCCATTATCAGAGTCTCTTACCTTTGATGTGGGGGACTTCATCTTCAGTGCCACCGGTACCTGTATCTCAAACCCCTACTCCTGGACGTAATGACCCTGATGATTCTGGTGATGAAGATGATGATGAAGAAGAAGAAAACAATGACAACATTCAGGATGCCAACAATGAACAGGAACAAGAAGACAACTTTGTTGGATTGTGGCCTGCCGCAGAGCACTGCACTTTAATGTTCGAGACGGGACACTTTCCAAACTTGTTGTAGGATGTGCTGCATGTGTTGGGAACCTACATTTGACCACTCTATGACACAAGGCAGGTGTCTGAGCCCCCTCGGGCATGTTACTACATCACTCGCGTGCATATCAGAGTGTTGGATGCAGGAGATAGAGGTTTCAGTACTCTATCATCTCATGAGTCTTTGACGCCGCTATCCACCTATGCTACTTCGGTTAGCAATGCTTCTTAGAGAGCTATGTGGTCCCTCAGCCACACCTATCGACAGCAGCGGCACGACACGGCGTACATGCACCTTCCCCTACATCCTCGTGGTGAGAGCCAGACAAGTGTGGTTTCAGGAGAAGCTGGAGAAGATCGTCTCAACACCCATGTAGGTGTAGTGGCAAGTCTTAACATTGATTTGGACAGTGCTACCCTAGATCTCTCAAGGGTACATGAAGAGCATGAAGACGCACATGCAAGGATTGCAGCCCTCTGTAACACCCCTGGTGTTACTGTAACTAAAACTTGAGCATGGCATCATAAGCATTGGCATTGCATATGTTTGACACACCTAGAGTGCATTCACTAGGTAAAAATTTCAAACAAGTTGTGTTGTTATAGCATTTTGCAAATAGGACCCTGGAAAGGGAAGTTAACCTTAAATAGAGATTAAAGGGGTAAGACATAACCCAAACTGAGAAAACCCAAAAGCTTTAGGGGAATAGTCATAAAATGTTCCCAAGAATGAACTTGAATCACATTTATACCCCTGGGATACCAAAAACCACATTTGGAACCCTGGAAAACCCTAAGTCCAAACCCTAGGGGCCTATGTGCAAAATTAGTCCACTTTGGGACTAAAGTGCAAAAACCAAGTTAAATAAGTGTCTTAAGTCATTTGGGTCACTCATATGTGAATTTACAAGCCAAACCCTGAGTTTTGGACTTATTTTCAAAAGAGCCACATTTGAACTCTTTTGACTAAGTCTGAATTTCAGTGTAATGTGCTCATCTTTGTGATCTTGTAACTTCTAAACAAAAGGGTTTTTGCCCTAGGTCACCACATCAAAATTATAGAGCAAACTAAGGAGAACAACTTTGCTTAAGGTTGTAAGCTCAGTTATTAAGAAAAATCCAGAGATAATTAAGCCTGAAGTTTGGCTGTCAGGCTAATTAAGTCTGAAAATCAGGCTGACAGTGGACTGACATCAACTTCAAGCCCAAGTTTATGCCTGATCTGCTGGCTTTTTGTGACAACACCATATAGCAAAGATGTAGTTGGTATAATGCTCTACAAGTTTGCTGCAAAGCTTGACTTGTGTTGTCACTAGGAATTAAGAGAAAATCTCGCTCCAAGTTGGGCTGTTAGGCGACTGAATCAAGTTTTGCCATGGTACAGTATGAAGATCAGACCGCCAGTTGGATCGCTCGTCGCCGGCGATAAGGATGCCGCTGTGGCCCGGATTGGTCGTCGGCGGCCACGGTAAAAGCTCCCGGCGACGTGTCAAAGAGTCACTGAAGTGGCAGGCTCTGGTTAAACGGCGATCACCGCGCTGCCACCGGAATCCGCCGCGCGGCATGCTCGCCAGCGTGATCCCGAGCTCCCCGACCCTCATCCGTCTACGGCTGGCGGCCTATAAATTGAATGCGGGCGCTGCTTCGTCACTGCATTCCGCACATCGACAACTAGTCACTTGACTCGAGCTCACCGAAAAACCCACGAAGCCCCAATTCTCTCTCTCTTCTGTTCTTAGCTCCGCCAAGAAGAAACGCCCGTGGCCAGCGGTCCTCGGGTAAGTACCTGCCCAATTGTTGCGTGTTCTTGCTTGCTGTTAGCCTCCGATTGCTTCCTGTGTCAACCAATCGGAGGACGGCCGAAACTCTTCACCAGAACGAGCGTTTGCTCTGTAGAACGCCGCCATAACCCCCTCACCGTCGACCCGCTCTTCGGGTCTTGTATTGCCCAAACCAAAGTGTGTCCAGGAACCCTGGTGAACCCAGGAACCTTTCCCTAGCTTCAATTTAGCCAGCCCAGCCTTCGGTGATCCGGAACACGATAATCCACTTGATCACCCGCACTGACACCGTGGCCAGAACATGATAGTCCATCTCTAGCAAAATTGATTGAGGGGAAAGGTGCAGATGGGGCCTAATTTGGTTCCTGTCGCTTGAGAACTCCAGTCGTGGCGTCATCCGATCGGTCTAGCTCGTCGGAGCTCGGCTCCTAGCTTGGATCGCCGTCGAGGACCTCCCTCTGCGAAGGGATAGAAGTTTGAGGACTTCTCTGCAATTTGTCAGTGACCTAAAGAAACAGTAACGGAACCCGTTTCTAGTTAGTTAGAACCCCGAGGGTGTTTTTGCAAAGCCGCCAGCGCGCTCACGGGCGCAGGCGCGCTTCTGCATGGATCTGGGCCGTGTGGGCTGAAATCAGCCCACTACTGTTGCTACCTTTTCCTTTTCTTTTTACTCCAGAACCAAATAACTTGTAGAAAATTGTAGAAAAATCCTAAAATTGTGAAACCAATTTTCCTAGACTCCTTATTTTCCCTAATATTTAATAAAAATAGTTTCATGATTTTTAGTTTAAACAGGGAATTTTAGGGCATTTAAAATAGCTTAAAGAAATAGTTCTGGAATTTTAGAGAATTAATAGTAATGCCAAAAATGTTCAAAATTTTTATATGAACTCCCCACATTATTTAGAAGCCTTGGGTAGAGTTTGAATTGATTTGGACCATGTTTGATAACTAGAACCCAAAACCCCCACCCCTGCTCTATGAACTCCTTTACTGACTCCGGAAACCCTAAGTTCTCGGAGTTCCGTGAAGGAAAGTTGTATTCAAGACTTAGATAATAAATCTTTGTTATCTTCGCACTCTCATGAGCATTACATGGCATTCATTCTTATATATATATATATACTTATATGGTTATATTTAGAAAACGAAGAAGAGATTGAAGTAACCGAAGAGAAGACACCACCACCTTTGGATTCTTAGGCCGGCAATTGTTTCTACTTCGATATCTGCGGGTCCGAGCCTGACTCACCTACTAACGAAGGCAAGCCCCGGTGCATGCAACCCCTTTCCTTGTGTTTTTAAATAATTTTCGCACACTTTAAGTCTAGTGAAATGTGCATTAGGTTCATAGGAGTTGCTTGGAACCCTTTGATGCATTGCTTTCCTTGATATCCATACCTTTATAGATACTTCTGTGAAGTATCAAAATATGATTTACAAAAATGCTTAGCCTTGCTTAGATCTTGTGGATAGAGGTTGTCCTTAGCCTAGCTCGACAAAGGATGGCTTCTACCTACAAGAATATTTTCATTTGGAGCAATGGTGGGATCTTACTGCAAAGTTCCATGTGATGCTCTTTTCATCCTAAGGAATAGAAACAATCCTAAGGATGGAAATACTTAAATTGAGACGTGGGTTAGGAATAGGTGATGTTCTACCCAGGTTGATTAAGGATTGAATGCGTATGTAGGCGTGCTGATCGAGGACCCTTTAACTAGTCACATGCCTCGTCATGGGTAAGCCTTGCCTCGGGCAGACTAAGGCCAGAATAAGATAACACGAAATGGGCGTGGAGCGGTGGCGAGAGTAGCGTGTACCCTCCGTGGCAAGAGGCTGGACGGTGGTGTATCTGTGCTCTCGGTTTGCGTGAACCTGATCTGGTCTTAAGAACCCCGGTGGCGGGTTGACATATGCAAGGGTTAAGTGCTACATATGTCGTGTGATTGGAGATCCTCAGCTGAGCATAATCGATTCGGATCGCCGTACCTTCGCGGTTATGAAGACTTGGTCACTTCCCTACAACCTAAGTTAGGATGTGAACATTATGAATAAAAAGGATGTTGATTGATGAGATGATGAAATTAGACTAGATGCAAACAATGTCTATTAATATTCAATCTGGCGTTAAAATATTGAAAGTAAGGACTCACTTTAGTAAGCTATTTCTGCAAAAGTATCTAAGTTGATTCTTGCTAAAGCCTCTCCTTGATTCCTATTTATCCAGCATACCCTTGAGAGTCTTTTCCTTAGTCGGGTAAGACTTGCTGAGTAATTCCATACTCAGGGTTTATCCCTCCGTTGTTTTTAGGTGAGGAAGCGACAAATTTTTGTTACTTTTGCTCCAAGGTGGTGTCAAATGAAGAAAAACAAGAGTGAAGATGTGGGAGGACGTGGTCCTCCATAAGAACCTTAGTTTGATAGTTATCGGGAGGAGTTTTTGCCTCCCTTGGTATTGTAATAATACTAATCAGCACTCGTTTTATAGCTCTGGTCTGTAATAAATAACTTGATCTTACTTTCTAAATAAATGTAAGTTTATGTAATTGCTTCCGCATTTCTATTCCTCCTATGTTCTGTAATGTCTGCAAGACGGGTGAAACGTTCCTGGAAAGGTAAGAGAGAAGATACCGAACTTGTCGAGTGATTCAGGAACATCTACAGGGTTGTCTGATGTCTCGTAGACAAGGACAACTGTAGGTGGGCCTAATTACTTGGGAGGTTCCGTCACAGCTGGTATCGGAGCGTAGCCCTTCTTTGCAGATATTATGAGGCATCTTCAAAAGGATTTTCTAAAAGACTTATCTATAAAATCTTTTCCCTTCTTATCTAAGTAATTCTGAAGAGTTTATCTTAAAAGACCAGATAGGAAAGAGTGCAATATATAGAAGGTTGAATCAACTAAGGTTGATTCTGTAATTACACATGCATCATGCTAAGAATTATACTAATAAAATTTCCCCCCTTAGAAAAATGCCGCCGCGCACAAGGAAAACGGTGCACAAATATACTGGCCCAATCGGTGTGCCCCGGCATCAACTTGCCCCTCGACATGAGGATAGTAGCAGCGGGAGTAATGATCCAATAGGGGATCTTGAAGCACGAGTAAATCAACTTCAAACGGAATTGCAACGCATGACCAACATATGGGTTGCGGATGGAGATAGAATAAATGAATTAAGAAGCGACATCCGCCGCCTGCGGGATCAGCTTGCTGATCGGGACTTGGCGCTCGACTGGGCAGTTCAGTCCCGTTTGCTTGCTTGTGCTAAGGAGGCAAAGGTTGAAGCCCGAGTCAAGGAACTTAGCTCAGCTATCGACAACCTGCAGGTCTATTGCAATACTTTACATGAGGAAGTCCATGTACTGTATTCGCAACTGCATCCCAGTGAACCTACGCATCCTGCTGAGTCGGAAGCCGGACCCTCGCATGTTGCGGGACACGCCCTTGGTGGTGAGTTAGACCTTTTTCAGCCCCCTCCTTCCATGAGGATGGTCGACGAATGGTCTCCCACACCCGACGACGAGGCCGCCAAAAGCAACGGAAAGCAGGAATAATGGTGTAGTAGAAGTAGAAGTAGTATATTGTATAATAGGTTGCACTATTGTATAATAGGTAGTGTATTTGTATGATAGGTAATGTATCCTGTTGTAAAAATTCGAGTCTGTACATTACTCTTTTTGGTAATGTAAACTGGATGGTTTTTCTTTGGCATATCATATTGTTTTCAAATGTTGTTGCCACAGATGCCTTCCAAGACCCGATCACAGGATGCAGCTGGAACTTCCAGTGGGAGGGAGTCTACCCCAAATCCACCTCCTGTTCCTCCCACACTGGCCGAGGCGATTGCCGCCTTAGTGAATGCGACTGCTGATAATACCCGCTTTCTAAGAGAAATGGCGGGCCAACAGCTCCAGCAGCAAGGTGGGCGGGGTTATCAACAGGGCCCCCGCGAAACTTCTTACCTGGACTTCTCAGAGACACGTCCACCCTTGTTTGTTAAAGCTGAAGATCCGTTAGAAGCCGATGAATGGCTTCGTGTGATTGAGCAAAAGTTCGGACTGCTGCGATGTTCAGAAACCCAGAAGCCTTTATTTGCAGCCCAGCAACTACGCAACCCTGCCAGCACTTGGTGGGGTAATTTTGTGGCCGTTCAACCGGCCAATCATCAGATAACTTGGGAAGAATTCAAGGTGGCCTTCCGCAAGCATTATATACCCAAAGGTGTTCTACATATGAAGCAAGAAGAATTCATGAAGCTAAAGCAAGGAGGGGATACTGTTAACCAGTATCTCAATAAGTTCAATCATTTATCACAATATGCAATCGATCAAGTGAACACTGATTTGAAAAAGAAGAATTGCTTTATGAGAGGTCTAAATGATCGACTGCAGAGAAAAATGGCAACCTGCATAGATCTTACGTATGGAAGAGCTGTCAGTACAGCCTTGGCTGTGGAAGCAAAGTATGCAGGTGTCGGAAAATCTAAGGGATTTGGAGGTGATAGGCCTAGTCAGGGCCCGGTAAAGAGGCAACAGGTTATTCTCCGGCCTTCTAACCAGAATCGTTCACATACACCATCCTTCCCTTTCAAGCAGCCAATAATTATTCGTCCCAATAATGCCCCCACTGCCCCAAGTCAGCCGGGTGCCCCAGACACTCGATTCCCTGCTTTGCCCAGCTCTTCAACTGGATGTTTCAATTGTGGCAAGTCTGGGCATTTCATCAAAGATTGCCCCTATCCCAAGCAGAACCAGTCGAATAATCAGCAAGGATCGGGGAATTCATCTCAAAGCAAGGGAAATGTTAAGGGCAAAAATATCAAGAAGACGGGACGCGTATACTATACACAAGTGGCCACTACACCGGACGGAGAGCCGGTAATGATGGGTATGTTCCTCGTGGCCAATCATCCTGCAGTCATTCTTTTTGATTCTAGTGCTTCGCATACGTTCATTAGCAAGAAATTTGTGGAGCAACATTGCATCTCATGCTATGAATCAAAAGAAGGGGTTTAAAATTCACTCACCAGGGGGACAAATATTTACTAGAGAAGTGGCCTATCAAGTGCCCGTATCATTGGCCGGACGGGACTTTCCTACTAATATGATCGTTCTGAAAGGCCAAGATATAGATGTCATTTTGGGTATGAATTGGTTGGCCAAGCATAAAGCAACACTCAATACTGATCAAAGAACCATCAGGTTGAGTCATAATCAAGAAGAAATTCTTTTGCCCATCCCTATTCCAAACAAAATTACTGGCAGAGTTTATGAAGTTATGGTACTGGAAATCAAGGATATTCCGGTAGTATGCGAGTTTCCCGATGTCTTTCCCGAGGATTTGTCGGGATTGCCACCTGAAAGGGATGTAGAGTTTGTAATTGAGTTAAAGCCCGGTACGACTCCCATATCTAGAAGATCGTACCGAATGCCTCCTAATGAGTTGGCAGAATTGAAGATTCAATTACAAGATCTACTTGAGAAAGGATTTATCCGGCCAAGCTCATCGCCATGGGGTTGTCCAGCCATATTCGTCAAAAAGAAGGATCAAACTTTACGGATGTGTGTGGATTATCGACCCCTGAATGAGGTCACTATCAAAAACAAGTACCCTCTTCCAAGGATTGATATTCTATTTGATCAACTAACTGGAGCAAGGGTCTTTTCCAAGATTGATCTCAGATCAGGCTATCACCAGATCCGTATTCGGCCCGAAGATATACCAAAGACCGCATTCACTACGCGGTATGGATTATTTGAATACCTGGTAATGTCTTTCGGATTGACAAATGCTCCTGCCCACTTCACGTATTTGATGAACTCGGTATTCATGCCCGAGTTGGACAAGTTTGTGGTGGTCTTCATTGATGATATTTTAATATATTCCAAGAATGAAGAGGAGCACGCCCAACATTTACGGATCGTGTTAACGTGCTTGAGAGAACATCAGTTATATGCCAAGTTCAGCAAATGCGCGTTTTGGCTGGAGGAAATTCAGTTTCTGGGACATGTACTATCTGCCAAGGGGATTGCGGTAGATCCCAGCAAAGTTAAGGACATTTTGGAGTGGAAACCCCCGACCACTATTCATCAGGTCCGAAGTTTCCTTGGACTGGCTAGATATTACCGTCGATTCATACCAGATTTTTCGAAGCTTGTGAAGCCAATCACAAGTTTATTGAAGAATGATGTTAAATTCAATTGGTCTTCAAAGTGTGATGAAGCTTTTGAACAATTGAAGACATTATTATCCACTGCTCCGGTATTGGCTCAACCGGACATTACCAAGCCCTTTGATGTATATTGTGATGCATCAGGCAGTGGACTCGGCTGTGTGCTAATGCAAGAAGGCCGAGTAATTGCATATGCTTCAAGGCAGTTACGCCGACATGAGGAACATTATCCTACTCATGATCTGGAGTTAGCTGCGGTGGTTCATGCCCTAAAAATCTGGCGTCATTATTTGCTGGGTAATGTCTGTCATATTTATACAGACCATAAAAGTTTGAAATACATCTTCACCTAGTCAGAATTGAATATGAGATAGAGGCGATGGCTCGAGCTGATCAAGGATTATGAATTAGAAATCCATTATCACCCAGGAAAAGCAAATGTAGTGGCAGATGCGCTCAGTCACAAGGCTTCCTGCCATTGTTTGACAATGAGGACTTCTGACATTACATTATGCTAGGAGATGGAGAAATTGAACCTAGGAATGATTCAACATGGGACTTCAAATCATTTGAAGCTGGAGTCAATCATCTTACAAAGAATAATTGACGCACAAAAAGATGATGGGGGTATGAAGCACATACGTGAGAAGATAATGGCTGGAACAGCCAAATGTTTCAAAGAAGACGATCAAGGTGTGATATGGTTCAATAACCGCATAGTGGTGCCAAAGAATGAAGAGCTCCGCAGCAAATCTTAGATGAAGCGCATCTTAGTCGCTATTCTATTCATCCGGGAAGCACTAAGATGTATCATGATCTAAAGCAGCACTACTGGTGGACAAAGATGAAAGTTGAAATTGCACGCTATGTGGCTAAGTGTGACACTTGCAGACGTGTCAAGGCCATACACCTGAAAGCTGCCGGTCCATTACAGTCTCTACCAATACCAACATGGAAATGGGAAGACATTAGTATGGACTTTATTGTGGGACTGGCCAGGACTGCCAAAGGGTATGATTCTATCTGGGTTATCATTGATCGACTCACAAAGATTGCCCACTTCTTACCTGTCAGGGTAAAGTATACAGTGGCCACTTATGCAGCATTGTACATTGCCCGTATTCTCAGTTTGCATGGTATTCCAAAGACTATAGTGTCGGATCGTGGACCTCAATTCGTATCCAAATTCTGGGAAGAACTTCATAAATCCCTGGGTACCAAATTGCTCCACAGTTCGGCCTATCATCCCCAAACCAGTGGGCAGACTGAGAGGGTCAATCAAATACTTGAAGATATGCTGCGGGCATGTGTTCTAGACTTCTCACAGAAATGCGATGAATGTTTGCCCTTAGCGGAATTCTCATATAATAATAGCTATCAAGAAAGTATCAAGATGGCACCCTTCGAAGCTTTATATGGACGACGATGTCGTACTCCGCTAAATTGGTCTAAACCTGGTGAAAGGTACTTCTTCAGGCCTGACATGGTAAAAGAAACTGAAGAAAAGGTTCAAAAAATAATTCATAATATGAAAAAAGCCCAAGCTTGTCAGAAGAGTTATGCAGACCGGCGACGACAACCCTTATGCTTTCTCGTAGGAGATTATGTCTACTTGAAAGTTTCACCAATGAAGGGTGTATCACGTTTCGGGATTAAAGGGAAGCTTGCACCCAGGTACATTGGTCCATTCCCCATACTTGAGCAATATGGACCAGTGTCATATCGACTTCAGCTCCCCGAAACCTTGTCTGCTGTACATAATGTGTTCCACGTGTCCCAATTAAAGAAATGTCTTCGGGTTCCAGATCGAACCGTTGAGGTAACAGATGTTGTCCTTGAACCAGACTTGACATATTCTGAGCACCCTATTCGAGTCTTGGATCAAAAGGACAGGGTTACCCGAAGAAAAACTATCAAGTTCTATAAGATACAGTGGAACCAACATTCTGAAGACGAGGCTACATGGGAAACTCAAGACTTTTTGGATAAGAATTTCCCAGGCTTTTTAGCCTCTTGTAAATTGTAAAGCCTGTATAGATGTTGTAATAAAGGAGCAAATTCCCAAACCACCCCTGCCGTATACCAAAAATAAGGAAATAAAAGTATGTCGCGTTTCCTTTTCCATTACTTACCCTAGGATTTTTAATCTCGGGACGAGATTCTTTTATGGGGGGAAGGATGTAACACCCCTGGTGTTACTATAACTAAAACTTGAGCATGGCATCATAAGCATTGGCATTGCATATGTTTGACACACCTAGAGTGCATTCACTAGGTAAAAATTTCAAACAAGTTGTGTTGTTATAGCATTTTGCAAATAGGACCCTGGAAAGGGAACTTAACCTTAAATAGAGATTAAAGGGGTAAGACATAACCCAAACTGAGAAAACCCAAAAGCTTTAGGGGAATAGTCATAAAATATTCCCAAGAATGAACTTGAATCACATTTATACCCCTGGGATACCAAAAACCCCATTTGGAACCCTGGAAAACCCTAAGTCCAAACCCTAGGGGCCTATGTGCAAAATTAGTCCACTTTTGGACTAAAGTGCAAAAACCAAGTTAAATAAGTGTCTTAAGTCATTTTGGTCACTCATATGTGAATTTACAAGCCAAACCCTGAGTTTTGGACTTATTTGCAAAAGAGCCACATTTGAACTCTTTTGACTAAGTCTGAATTTCAGTGTAATGTGCTCATCTTTGTGATCTTGTAACTTCTAAACAAAAGGGTTTTTGCCCTAGGTCACCACATCAAGATTATAGAGCAAACTAAGGAGAACAACTTTGCTTAAGGTTGTAAGCTCAGTTATTAAGAAAAATCCAGAGATAATTAAGCCTGAAGTTTGGCTGTCAGGCTGATTAAGTCTGAAAATCAGGCTGACAGTGGACTGACATCAACTTCAAGCCCAAGTTTATGCCTGATCTGCTGGCTTTTTGTGACAACACCATATAGCAAAGATGTAGTTGGTATAATGCTCTACAAGTTTGCTGCAAAGCTTGACTTGTGTTGTCACTAGGAATTAAGAGAAAATCTCGCTCCAAGTTGGGCTGTCAGGCGACTGAATCAAGTTTTGCCATGGTACAGTATGAAGATCAGACCGCCAGCTGGATCGCTCATCGCCGGCGATAAGGATGCCGCTGTGGCCCGGATTGGTCGTCGGCGGCCACGGTAAAAGCTCCCGGCGACGTGTCAAAGAGTCACTGAGGTGGCAGGCTCCGGTTAAACGGCGATCACCGCGCTGCCACCGGAATTCACCGCGCGGCTTGCTCGCCAGCGCGATCCCGAGCTCCCCGACCCTCATCCGTCTACGGCCGGCGGCCTATAAATTGAATGCGGGCGCTGCTTCGTCACTGCATTCCGCACATTGACAACTAGTCACTTGACTCGAGCTCACCAAAAAACCCACGAAGCCCCAATTCTCTCTCTCTTCTGTTCTTAGCTCCTCCGAGAAGAAACGCCCGTGGCCAGCGGTCCTCGGGTAAGTACCTGCCCAATTGTTGCGTGTTCTTGCTTGCTGTTAGCCTTCGATTTCTTCCTGTGTCAACCAATCGGAGGACGGCCGAAACTCTTCACCAGAACGAGCGTTTGCTCTGTAGAACGCCGCCGTAACCCCCTCACCGTCGACCCGCTCTTCGGGTCTTGTATTGCCCAAACCAAAGCGTGTCCAGGAACCCTGGTGAACCCAGGAACCTTTCCCTAGCTTCAATTTAGCCAGCCCAGCCTTCGGTGATCCAGAACACGATAATCCACTTGATCACCCGCACTGACACTGTGGCCAGAACATGATAGACCATCTCTAGCAAAATTGATTGAGGGGAAAGGTGCGGATGGGGCCTAATTTGGTTCCTGTCGCTTGAGAACTCCAGCTGTGGCGTCATTCGGTCGGTCTAGCTCGTCGGAGCTCGGCTCCTAGCTTGGATCGCCGTCGAGGACCTCCCTCTGCGAAGGGATAGAAGTTTGAGGACTTCTCTGCAATTTGTCAGCGACCTAAAGAAACAGTAACAGAACCCGTTTCTAGTTAGTTAGAACCCCAAGGGTGTTTTTGCAAAGCCGCCAGCGCGCTCACGGGCGCGAGCGCGCTTCTGCATGGTTCTGGGCCGTGTGGGCTGAAATCAGCCCACTACTGTTGCTACCTTTTCCTTTTCTTTTTACTCCAGAACCAAATAACTTGTAGAAAATTGTAGAAAAATCCTAAAATTGTGAAACCAATTTTACTAGACTCCTTATTTTCCCTAATATTTAATAAAAATAGTTTCATGATTTTTAGTTTAAACAGGGAATTTTAGGGCATTTAAAATAGCTTAAAGAAATAGTTCTGGAATTTTAGAGAATTAATAGTAATGCCGAAAATGTTCAAAATTTTTATATGAACTCCCCACATTATTTAGAATCCTTGGGTAGAGTTTGAATTGATTTGGACCATGTTTGATAACTAGAACCCAAAACCCCCACCCCTGCTCTATGAACTCCTTTACTGACTCCGGAAACCCTAAGTTCTCGGAGTTCCGTGAAGGAAAGTTGTATTCAAGACTTAGATAATAAATCTTTGTTATCTTCGCACTCTCATGAGCATTACATGGCATTCATTCTTATATATATATATACCTATATGGTTATATTTAGAAAACGAAGAAGAGATTGAAGTAACCGAAGAGAAGACACCACCACCTTTGGATTCTCAGGCCGACAATTGTTTCTACTTCGATATCTACGGGTCCGAGCCTGACTCACCTACTAACGAAGGCAAGCCCCGGTGCATGCAACCCCTTTCCTTGTGTTTTTAAATAATTTTTGCACACTTTAAGTCTAGTGAAATGTGCATTAGGTTCATAGGAGTTGCTTGGAACCCTTTGATGCATTGCTTTCCTTGATATCCATACCTTTATAGATACTTCTGTGAAGTATCAAAATATGATTTACAAAAATGCTTAGCCTTGCTTAGATCTTGTGGATAGAGGTTGTCCTTAGCCTAGCTCGAGAAAGGATGGCTTCTACCTACAAGAATATTTTCATTTGGAGCAATGGTGGGATCTTACTGCAAAGTTCCCTGTGATGCTCTTTTCATCCTAAGGAACAGAAACAATCCTAAGGATGGAAATACTTAAATTGAGACTTGGGTTAGGAACAGGTGATGTTCTACCCAGGTTGATTAAGGATTGAATGCGTATGTAGGCGTGCTGATCGAGGACCCTTTAACTGGTCACATGCCTCGTCATGGGTAAGCCTTGCCTCGGGCAGACTAAGGCCAGAATAAGATAACACGAAATGGGCGTGGAGCGGTGGCGAGAGTAGCGTGTACCCTCCGTGGCAAGAGGCTGGACGGTGGTGTATCTGTGCTCTCGGTTTGCGTGAACCTGATCTGGTCTTAAGAACCCTGGTGGCGGGTTGACATATGCAAGGGTTAAGTGCTACATATGTCGTGTGATTGGAGATCCTCAGCTGAGTATAATCGATTCGGATCGCCGTACCTTCACGGTTATGAAGACTTGGTCACTTCCCTACAACCTAAGTCAGGATGTGAACATTATGAATAAAAAGGATGTTGTATTGATGAGATGATGAAATTAGACTAGATGCAAACAGTGTCTATTAATATTCAATCTGGCGTTAAAATATTGAAAGTAAGGACTCACTTTAGTAAGCTATTTCTGCAAAAGTATCTAAGTTGATTCTTGCTAAAGCCTCTCCTTGATTCCTATTTATCCAGCATACCCTTGAGAGTCTTTTCCTTAGTCGGGTAAGACTTGCTGAGTAATTCCATACTCAGGGTTTATCCCTCCGTTGTTTTTAGGTGAGGAAGCGACAATTTTTTGTTGCTTTTGCTCCAAGGTGGTGTCAAATGAAGAAAAACAAGAGTGAAGATGCGGGAGGACGTGATCCTCCATAAGAACCTTTGTTTGATAGTTATCGGGAGGAGTGTTTGCCTCCCTTGGTATTGTAATAATACTAATCAGCACTCGTTTTATAGCTCTGGTCTGTAATAAATAACTTGATCTTACTTTCTAAATAAATGTAAGTTTATGTAATCGCTTCCACATTTCTATTCCTCCTATGTTCTGTAATGTCTGCAAGACGGGTGAAACGTTCCTGGAAAGGTAAGAGAGAAGATACCGAACTTGTCGAGTGATTCAGGAACATCTACAGGGTTGTCTGATGTCTGTTAGACAAGGACAACTGTAGGTGGGCCTAATTACTTGGGAGGTTCCGTCACACCCTCGAAGCTCAACTCGAAGGAAGGAATCCACCCAAAGCCCAAGTCCCTGCCATAGCTGTGTCCCAGCTCCGCAAGAGGATTCGTTATGGAGCCCCAGGATCTATTACCAGGATACTTTAGAGTTTTATAAGTCATAATGTAATAAGTTCAATTTTGCGTTAGACGATGAAACTCCTTATGATACTATTATTATAATAACGACAATGTGATGGTGATGTTTGCATAATGTTTGATTTGGATTTTTCTTGAGTGCAATGATCTTATGGAATGATGGCCATAAGAACATATAAAAAATTACAAATAAGCTTAACTTTAGTTCAAAAGCTATTCCCCCTAGAATCTTTCTTTATTCCTCACTTATCTAAAGGAATGCACTTTCTAACCAACTAGATGGTGAACACTCGCTCAGGTCCCAGACGGACACGAAATCAACGTACTAGTCAACAATTGCCACCACCACCACCCAACCCAACAATGGAACAATTCATTGCCGCGTAGATGCAACTTCTCCAAGGCCTCACTGCCTCGGTACAACAGATTCAGCAAAATCAACAAAATCATCAGAATCCCGAACATCAGAATGCACCCCAAGCTCGGGAGAAGCACAAAGATTTCATGAGCCATCACCCACCTGCTTTCTCTCACTTGGTTGATCCATTGGACGCCGATGGCTGGCTTAAGGTCATAAGCAAGAAGCTAGACATTACTCAATGCAACGACCGAGAAAAAGTCTTATATGCTTCTGGAAGACTTGAAGGAGTTGCGCCCGACTGGTGGGATGCCTTCACTGCGGCCCACGCAGATGCAGATGCGATAACCTGGCAAGAATTTCAAGAGAACTTCCATGCTCATCATATTCCCTTGGGAATAATGAAGCTTAAGAAGAAGGAATTATTATCCCTTACTTAGGGAGGTATGTTCGTTAGTGAATATCGGGATCATTTCACACAACTTTCCCGCTATGCACCTAAGGAGGTTGAAACAGACGAGAAGCGCCAAGAGCGGTTCTTAGAAGGCTTAATTGAACCCCTAAACTATCAGCTACAAAGCCATAGTTTTCCGAATTTCCGGATTCTGCTCAATAAAGTGATTGGCTTGGAAAGCAAAAGAAGGGAGTTGACGGATCATAAAAGGAAGTTCCAGTCACAGGGATAGTCTAGCATAAACACCCGATAACACAACTCTCAAGGTTCTCAGTTTCGCTATAGAAATCAGAGTGGAAATAATAATTATCAAATGCGACACCCTGGACAGCAAGGACAGAGAAGCAATCAATACCAGAACCAATAGAGGAACAATTCTCAAACCGGTAAAAGATCTGGTGGTAATTCGCAGAACCATCAAGGAAGCGTCGTGAACGCACCGGCCAAAAACAACAATACAACTACCTCAGTTCAGCCTAGTGGATGTTTTAAATGTGGAGAAATTGGTCATTATGCCAATAACTTCCCAAAGCGCAACGCACAAACACCCCAAAGGAACAATCAAAGATTTGGTCAGAATACGCATGCTCGTGGTACTACACAGAACAAGACTCTGTAGAACCAGAGTAAAGGAAGAGTAAATCATGTGACAACAGAAACAGTTCAAGAGGATGCTGACGTGGCGTATGGTATGTTCCTTATTAACTCCATACCTGCATTAGTTTTATTTGATTCTGGAGCATCTCTTTCTTTCGTAACCAAGTCATTTGTAGAGAAGCATAATATATCAAATTATCTTTTGAAGAGGAAATTATTAATTAGATCACCAGGAGGTGAAATTAGAGCCACTCAGTCATGCCCTAAAACTAAGCTTGAGATTAGAGGAATAAGCTTTCTAGTAGAGCTGATAATCTTGGAATCAAGTGGAATCGATGTGATACTTGGAATAGATTACTTAACCAAGTATGATGGAGTAATATCTTGTGCTAAGGGAATGGTTATAGTAACAAGTCCACAAGGAGAAAGAGTTGAAGTCAATGTTAATATGCCAGCAGAAGCAGAAGCCATGATAAATCAATTGGGGGAGAAATCGTTGGAAAACATCAGAGTAGTGTATGAATACCCAGACGTATTTCCGGAGGAATTGCTAGGTATGCCACGTGATCATGATATAGAGTTTTCTCTATCGAATTATTACCAGGAACTGCACCTATATCAAAAAGACCTTATAGAATGGATGTCAAGGATCTAGGTGAACTTAAGAAACAAATAGAAGAATTATTAGAAAAAAGTTTTATCCGCCCAAGCTCGTCTCCTTGGGCAGCCTAGTTCTATTTGTGAACAAGAAAGGTAGTTCGAGGAGAATGTGTGTTGACTATAGAGGTTTAAATGAAGTGACAATTAAGAACAAATACCCTTTACCCCAGATTGAAGGTTTGTTTGATCAGATGAGAGGAGTTAAGATATTCTAAAAAATAGATCTAAGATTAGGATATCATTAGCTGAAGATTTGAACCGAAGATGTACCTAAGACAACCTTTACTACAAGATATGGATTATATGAGTTTTTGGTCATGTCATTTGGAATAACTAATGCACCGACTTACTTTATGAACTTGATGAATAAAGTATTCATGGAATATCTCGACCTATTTGTGGTTGTATTCATCAACGATATACTAGTATACTCTCAGAATAAAGAAACACATGAAGATCATCTAAGACCAGTTCTACAGAAGCTTCGTGACAACCAATTGTATGCAAAATTCTCAAAGTGTGATTTTTGGCTGAAGGAAGTCGCTTTCCTAGGACATATTATCACAGAAGGAGGAATCAAGGTGGACCCAGGTAAAATAAGTGAAATACTAGATTGGAAGCAACCGAAAGATGTGTCAAAGATGAGGAGTTTTCTTGGATTAACAGGATACTACATAAAATTCATTGAAGGCTTCTCTAATCTAGTGAAACCTCTTACTTCACTGCTGGAGAAAGGTAAAGAGTTTAAGTGGGATGAAGCTTGTCAGAAATGTTTTGCAGAATTAAAGAAAAAGCTAACCACTGCACCAGTTTAGTAATGTCTGATATTCACAAAGGATTTGATGTATACTGTGATGCATCGCATATAGGTCTCGGATGTGTGTTAATGTAGGAAGGAAAAGTAATAGCTTATGCCTTAAGGCAGTTGCGAAAACATGAAGGGAATTACCCGACACATGATTTGGAATTAGCTGCTGTAGTACACGCTTTGAAGATTTTGAGGCACTACATGATTGGAAACAAGTGCAAAATCTTCAGGGATCACAAAAGTTTGAAATATATATTCACTCAAAAAGAACTCAATCTAAGACAGTGAAGATGGCTAATAAAATATTATGATTTGGATATTTAGTATCATCCAGGAAAAGCAAATGTTGTGGCAAATGCTTTAAGCCGTAAAGGTCAAGTGAACAATGTTATTGCTTATTTAATGTCGCAAGAATTATGTTGGGAAATGGAACAACTTAATCTTGGTATGGTTAATAATACAGAAGAAACCATTATGGAAGTGGAATCTACTTTGGAATAAGAGATTCGTAAAGGACAGGAATTAGATGAGAAAGTTAAGGAAATTAAAACACAGATTAATTTGGGAAAAGCCCCTGACTTCACAGAAGATGGACAAGGCACAGTTTGGTTTAAAAAGAGGATCTGTGTACCAGAAATCAAAGATCTATGCCAACTTATTTTGAGAGGAGCTCATGATTCGGCTTATTCTATACACCCTGGAAGTACTAAGATGTACCAAGATCTGAAGGAAAAATATTGGTGGTATGGTTTGAAAAGAGATGTTGCTACTTAAGTTGCACTATGTGGCGTATGTCAACGAGTTAAGGTAGAACATCAAAGACCAGAAGGTTTGCTACAACCTCTTAAAGTACCAAAATGGAAATGGGAAGAATTTGGTATGGATTTTATAGTTGGATTATCCCGTACCCGGCAGTATCCATCTTAGTGATAGAATAATGCTCTGAGAAGGCCTCTGCACCCCAGAGATCATCGATCGGACGACGCACCAAGCAAGTATCCTCCCACTGGTCCGGGTATAACTCGCGACGATGCTGGTAGACTACACAACGGTACTCAATAGACCAAGTGTATCGGTCGAAGGCCCAACGCATCAAGGTGTCGAGAGCGTCGTGGAAGTGACATCCACGAGCGACGTCGCGAGTGATGGATCTAGCGATCCATCCCTTCGGCTCCTGCTCCTCCGAGAGCTCCATGCTGTGGCTCGAACTGCCACCGGTGTCGTCGTTGTCTCCATCAGGGTATCCTCTAGTAGCCGGGATGCCTTGTGGTGGTGTAGGGGGCATCCCTAGCTGAGGTGCAGGGGAAGGTTGCCTCCCAGACTCCACATCCTGCTAAGGCAAGGGGGAAGAGTCCTGCTGCTCCTAGCGTCGACGCTCTTACTCCTCGTGTAGCCGATGATGCAGTCTCTCCAGATGGCTGGACTGACCTGTCACCGTGCGGCGCAGAGGGCGCTCCGCCAGGCGAGAGGGCAAAAAGGGGATCACTGACTTACATGCAGTGCATCTAATACGAGCCATCTACAAAAGACATCATAAGCGCAAGAGTGAGAGTAGAACTATGTGACCAGCAAGTAAACAGAAAGTAAAGTGAGACAAAAAAATTTGTAAGGTGAGTAATAACATAGAATTGGTCAAGATGGCTAACTTTTGAAATGACACTAAAGGTCAAGGTAAGGGTAGAGGTCTATAGTCCTTAGGGCGACCATTCTAGTCTAGGTTAGCGGTCCTATAGTCAGCAAAGCTTTGATAGCACTTATGTCACACCCGGTTTTGGAAGGCAAACCGAATGTGAACCATGTACGTGCCAAGATCAGAAACTCACGTACACAACGATTATATAATTGGACATCATCACACATTGCTCAAAATAAATAGTGGAAAGATACTTTATTGCATCAAAATTTCCAAGACATCCATAGAGCCTATAACATAGTTATTAATATTATCAAAGTGCAGAATACGAAATGTAGAAGATAAGACCTTCAGAGGCAGCTGACTGGGGGTTTTGCACTAAGATAACTAGAACTCGTCGTAGTCCTGGAACTCCTCAAAGTCGTCCATGTTGCTAGCATCTCCTCCTAAGCACTGAATACAGTGGGGACAACCTAGGGTGGGGTGGTTTTTAAAGCAAGGGTGAGTACACATCAACGTACTCAACAAATGTCCCGTTTGGCTAAAGTGGACTAGTTGTATGTGGAGTTAAGGTTAAGCAGTTGCTTTTAGTTGGTGAAGTATTTATTACTATTAATAAATCCAAGTTTTAGTAATAAACTCAGTTATTACCCAAATGTACTCCCTCCAAGAGGAAATACCAGGGATCATAATTATAACCATCATCATTAAACATCATCATAAAAGTATCCAAAGTTCTTCTAATCAAAGAGGATCCCAAGGCCGCTCTTAACCATGAGCTCAGCTGATATACCAGTTGTTGGGAACTTGTTCTCAAGTGCTATGAATTAAGAACAAGGCAACATAAAGTGTTAAATGTTAACGTCCTTCGTCCATGAAACATTATTCCCTTGAGGATAATGAACCTTGGACGAAGGTTGATGAGAGTAAAATTACGAAGCTTAAATCTTCGTAATTAAATTTCAATAGATATTGTAAGACGACATAAAATAAAATAAAAGGTACAAAAGAGGAAATAAATCATAGACGAATTATATTATATTTACTTCTTATATTTAATCATTGAATACAATAATACCTCTGCCTTGGCAAAAGGTTGAATTCCAGAATATGCGATTGCAGTTACCAGAATGCGTGTACAGCAATGGAATACTGTTCACTATTTATAGGCACAGGACGCAGCCTGTGAGGAATTACAAATATGCCCCTTATAAAAGCTTACAACATTGACTCAGACCTTCATGGACTAAAAAGTCATTCTATCTTTAAGTCGGTTTATACTGTCGAAGCTTCATGGAAAGGAACCTTCGGCCATCTCATGCAAACAGCTTCAGCCGAAAGCTGCTTCCCCCTTGAAGACCTTCGGCGACGAAGCATAGACCCAACAGTAGCCCCTTTCGCGGTGCTAGATCGTTTTTCGTAACGAGCTTGATCCGTGAAAAAAGTCTCTTAAGCTTCGGGGAGCCGAAGGTCCAAAAAACACCTTCCCTGAGCTCGTTGCCGAGAAACGATTTAATTTCCCAGCTCATAGCGGTCCCACCTTGCAGAGTTTACTGTTTGTCCCTGCGGTCCACCGCGCAGCGAGCGCAAGCGGGTGTGCGCCTGGTGTAAAAACTCTGGCGCTTCGCCTTCTTACCTGCAGCACTATATAAACAGACGAGTAGGTGTGAAGTTACCACAGCATTCATTGCTATTTGCACTGTTTTCCTGCCAAAATTTTTAACCATCACCGAAGCTTGTCTGTTAGAATCGAACGAAGCTCCAGTTTGAAACCTGCTTCGGAGGAAGAAAATATTAAAGTTTCACCAGTTCATAATTGAATGGCCAGAGTCCGCTCTACCGCCAGGGTTGAGCGCGAGGGGGAGGAAACTGAAGCTTCGGAGACTCTCCCCATCTCCGAAGCCATGCAACGATCGGGTCTAGTGACTTCGGAAAAGATCCCTCATGATGATGCAGAACAAGCAGAACAAGCAATCGCTGAAGCAGAAGAAGAAGATATTGAGATAACTGATTCCGAAGATGATTATCGCATTGCCATGCCAAGCAAGCCGAGCCACTTGGACTTCGGAAAATCTACTGTTTCGAAGGCTGATCTGTCCAAGATGGTAAAATCGGGCTTTTTCACTGAAAATCAGAAGAAGCTTTTGCGCTTCGAGGGAGAAGAGACTACCCCAAAACCGGAGAAAGATGAAATTGTTATTTTCAAGAGCTTTTTAAAGGCTGGATTAAGATTCCCCCTACATGGGATCATTGGAGAGGTGCTGAAGAGGTTCGGTATCTATTTTCATCAGCTGACCCCTAACGCTATCGTTAGGCTTATTGTTTATATCTGGGCACTCCGAAGCCAAGCAGTGGAACCATTTGCGGACAGCTTCTGCCGGGTTCACGAGCTGCATTATCAAACAAAGGCTAGAAAAGATGGATTGCACGATAATTTTGGTTGCTATAACTTTGCCTATCGGAAAACTACAAAGTTCCCTGTAATTAGCTACCGAAGCAAGTGGGCAACGGGCTGGAAATCAGAGTGGTTCTATGTCAAGGTTGATGACGATAAGGAAAAGCTTGTACAAAGCCCGCTGGAATTAATCTTCGGAGAAACCCGACCTCGCTGCAACATGACACCCGAAGGTCCAACACAACACGCAATGAGTGAATTTAGAATTATTGCAGAGCATATCAGCACAAGGGACCTGGTTCAAGAGTTTTTAGCATTCAAAGTTTTTCCCAGTTTGAAAGAATGGGAAATGCCGAAGCTACAGGGGGAAAAGAAAGAAGGTGAACTCGTACGTTTACCTTACTATTTCAAGTTTAAAAAGTTCTTTAAAGCACCTTGCCAAGAGTGGCTAGATACGATTGAAGCAATGTGCAATGAAATACTTGGCAATTACTCTAAAAAAGAAGATCAATTGATGACTGCGGCCTTCGGCACCCGTCCGAAGCGAAGGCTAAACCGAGTGTTGGACGCTCTGGAGTTTGAATACCCAGACTATGAAAATTTAAACGAAAATGCCGGAGGCCAAAAAAGGAAGAGGATGACCGAAGCTTCAAACAAAGATGAAGAAGAGACACCGAAGAAGAAGATTCCAAAGAAGAAGAAAGCATCTTCTCCGAAACAAAAAATATCCGATGAAGAAAAATCCCCCGCATCACCCTCTACCACTGATGTAGAGGCCATTCTGCAGGTAATGACTGAATCCATGCCTGCGAAGCTAAGTCCACTAGGGCCTCGACTGACAAAATTTTTTCCGAAGGAAAAGGAGCCCGAAAGAATGAAGAAAACAACTAAGGTAAAAAGATAGAGGATGATCGGTGTGACAGAAGTTATCGACAAGACACCGCCAAGAGCTTCAGCTCGAAAAATACCAGCGGCTGCGGAAGAGACAAATATTGAAATTGCACCTTCGGAGGTCACAGCCGCCGAAGCTGCCTCAGTTGAAGATCTGAACCTAGAGAGCACATTTGAACATATTGACCAAATACTGCTAGGCATGACTACAGAAGAAGTTACCACCACCGCCGAAGAGGCCGCGACCGTAGCGTCGGCGAAAGGGAAAGAAATTGCTGATGAAACTTCGGAGAACGAAACTTTCATGTTCCGGAATTTAATCGGAGAACAATTATCAAAAGCGGAAATAAAAGAGCTTAAAGAATACGCCAAATCCTGCGGATACAAGCGTGGAGCGCTCCTCTTCGGAGGCGTTGATGATGAAAAATTGGGCTGTATCCGAGATCAAATTGGAGCCAAAATTATCAGTACTCTGTCCAAGAATATCGGATTTCCGAAGCTAGAAACGGACATCAGCCGCTACCGACGACAACATGTCGTTGGCAGCTTATTTTATTCCAACTTCAATGTGAACTGCTTTTCCCTTAACCTTTATTGTTTCTAAGAACGAGAACATGTCTGACGAAGGTTGTTTTCGTGCAGAGTATGCTTCTGAGCAAAGCCTTGCAGATGCAACAAGATTTTGAAGATAAAAAGCACGAAGTCATGATTGAAAATTTGGAAAGCAAAATAAAGGAACAATCAGATGCCCTCGAGAAAAAGAACTTTGAGCTCCAGGCAACCGAAGGACTATTGACGGAAGCTGAAGCAAAAATAACAGAACTGAACACAACGCTTCTCCGCCAGTCTGAGCAGTTCGAACAAGAAAAACAAGATCTTAATGCAAAACTTAAAGCCGAAGCTCAAAAGAATTCAGATTTGAAAAAACTACTGGCAAGTCTTCAAGAAAACTGCTTGGAATTCAGCCACAGATGCATTCATCGGTTAAAAAAGATTTTTTACTCAGTTGGAGCCAGCAGTGGAAAATTTACCCCCTCAACTGAAGATCTACCAAAAACCTTCGAACATATTGAGGGGGAGATTGACGAGCTCGACGAAGTCATAGCTGGGCACGGTGACTTCTGTGCCTGGGTGGCTTCTCGAGGCACTGCTGCGGCTTTCCTGAAGGCTGGCTGCGAGCATGGAAGGATTGTGAATAGGCCAAATTTCACTTTGTCGCCATCAATCCTGGACGACATTCCTGATCTTGCCCGAAGTATCTCAAATAGATTTATAAAAATGATATGGACAAAAGGTGGGCGAGAAAAGGCAGGAGACGAAGCTCGTAGCCACCTTGAACCAGTAAGAAACCATACCTTGTGCTTACCTTTTCTTGTAAACTCGATTTTGACTTACAACAATCTTATTCATGTAGGATGACGAAGCTGAAGTCGAAGGTCAAAAATGATGCCGAAGTCGCCGAAGCCGAAGCTCCTTGGGGATTTGATAGTAGACTGTAAACAACACTTGAGAAACTTTTGAGAGCTTTTGTAAACGTAACTTTTGTAAATGTAAACAATGCCGAAGGTCTTTAATGAATTCTGTTCATACCTTATTATATATCCTTACCCTCCCATTGCTGTATAGGAAATGCTTTGATGTGGACGAAATTTTTTTCTTTTTTGAGCCGTCGGCGAAAAAACACCTTCCCTTCTTTTCGTACGCAGCGAAGCATAGAGAACAACATTTTCCCTTTTTTCCGAAGCTCTCTTTTTTGTGCACGAAGCTCTTTCTTCCCCTTCTTTTTCCTCTTTTTGCTGAAGCAACCATTTATGCCATGAAGATGACTATCCTACTTATGCCTAGATGAATGTTTATGAATGCAAATGTTATGATGTAATGTGATGTGCAAATGCATGGCCAAACACGTATCCGAAGTCATATTCATAACCATTTTAAGAACAATCACACCTCAGCTCTGCATTCCCTTAGGAACGACTTTGGAGCTTCTTCACCTTTACTTTTGGCGGAATCAGCGTTGACTTTTCGCTGTAAGCTCTGCATTCCCTTAGGAACGACTTTGGAGCTTCTTCGCCTTTACTTTTGGCGGAATCAGCGTTGACTTTTCGCTGTAAGCTATGCATTCCCTTAGGAACGACTTTGGAGCTTCTTCGCCTTTACTTTTTGGCACTCGATGGTGCGTTCTCAGCTTTTACATTTACATTCTTTGGGGGATTTTGCTCTTATAGAACTAAAAAAGAAAATTACACGTGATGGCCCCATTAAAAACCTTTCTCCCCCTTCGGAAAGGAAAAGGATGCCATGAAAGAAAAAATAATAAAAAAAAATATGAAAAATTACATCGAATTATACATAATATCGCCGAAGCTCATCCGCATTCCAAGATCTAGGAATGTCGTTGCCGTCCATATCCTTCAATCTGTATGAACCGGGTCTTGACGAAGATGCTACTAAGAAAGGTCCATCCCATTTCAATTGTAACTTGCCCACTGTTTCTGGGTTGGCCACTCTCCGAAGCACCAAGTGTTCTGGCTCAATATTCTTTAGTCGAACCTTTCTATCTCGCCATTTAATTGTTTCGGCTTGATATTTGTTGATATTTTCCACGGCTTGCAACCTGATCCCTTCTAAAGCATCTTTTTCCACAGAATAATCAGCTTCGGAACCTGATGCTGCCGAAGCTATTACCCTTATTGATCCGGTTTTAGCTTCTTCTGGAGTTATTGCTTCGTCACCAAATAATAACTTGAATGGGGTAAAGCCGGTAGACCTTGATGTTGTTGTATTATGGCTCCACACCACTTTGGTTAACTGATCTGGCCACTTTCCTCTTGGTTGATTGAAAATTGACTTCATTATTCCTGTCATTATAATACCATTGGCTCTTTCAACAAGTCCATTTGACTCCGGATGTCTGACTGATGCAAAATGGATCTTCGTACCAATTTGATCACAGAAATCCCTAAAAGCTTCGGAGTCAAACTGTGTTCCATTATCCACAGTGATAGCCTTTGGTACCCCGAAACGACAAACAATATTCTGCTAGAAAAACTTTTGGACGGTGGCCGAAGTTATTGTAGCTAAAGGCTTTGCCTCAATCCACTTAGAAAAATATTCCACCGCCACTACAACGTATCTTAGGTTCCCTTGGGCCGGTGGTAACGGACCTAACAAGTCAAGGCCCCACCTTTGCAATGGCCAAATGGGTTGTATGAGTTGTGTTAAGGATGAAGGTTGTTTTTGATCTCGTGCACATTTCTGACAACCTTCACACTATTGAACTAACTCCGCTGCATCCGAAGCCGCCTTCGGCCAATAAAATCCTTGGCGGAAAATTTTTCCAAGCAATGGCCTGGATCCAATGTGAGATCCGCAGAGGCCTGCATGTATTTCTTTCATCAACTCAATACCTTCGGTTCTGGATAAACATTTGAGTAGCGGAGCACAAACTCCATGCTTGTACAATTCTCCTTCTATCATGACATATGGACGAGCCCTTGCCTCTATCCTCCTGTTATAAGCTTCGTCATCTGAAAGGAATTTTCCCTGAAGGTAGGAGATGATCTCAGTTCTCCAATCCTCGCTATAAACAGGAGATATGTTGAGGACTGCTCTTTCAAGAAGTTCTACCGAAGGAGCTTTTATTGTTTCAAAGAATACATCCGAAGGTAAGGGCAGCCCCTGTGCTGCTGACTTAGCTAGCAAATCAGCATGTTCATTTTGTCCTCTAGGGATATTTTTGACAGAAAACCCTTCGAAGGAAGCTTCAACTCTTCGAACCATATCCAGATATTTTTCAAGCTTCGGATCCTTAGCCTTGCAACTCTTGTCAACATGACCCGAAACAATCTGGGAATCAGTTTTAAGTATGGCCCTTCTTATTCCCATTGCTTTTAACTTTCGAAGACCTAAAAGCAAGGCTTCGTACTCGGCAATGTTATTTGTGCAACTAAAGTCAAGCTTTGTCGCATAACAAGTTTTAACCTTGGAAGGTGAAACCAACACAGCAGCCGCTCCTGCTCCGAAGGTTCCCCAAGATCCATCGCAAAACACTGTCCATGCTTCGGCATCTTTATTTGTTTCTTCCTTCTGAGCCCCTGGCGTCCAGTCAGCAATGAAATCTGCTAATGCCTGAGACTGAATCGAAGATCTATGAACATATTCAATACAGAATTCGTTGAGTTCTGCAGCCCATTTTCCAATCCTTCCAGTAGCTTCTCGGTTCCTCATGATATCCTTCAGAGGTTGTGAAGAAGGAACAATTATGTTGTAAGCTTGGAAATAGTGCCGAAGCTTCCTGGAAGCCATCAAGACAGCATACAGTACCTTCTCCAACTCTGTATAATTTTTCTTTGATAAGCTAAGAACCTCGGAAACAAAATATATCGGGGTCTGCCTCTTGTCTTGACCATCGATCTTTTCCTGGACAAGTGCTGCACTTACCGCTGAGTGCGAAGCTGCCACATATAATAATAAAGGAGCCCCTGGCATTGGTGGAGTCAATGTTGTTAGGTCTATCAAATACTGTTTCAGTTCTTCGAAAGCCTTCTGCTGGATTGGTCCCCATTGGAAGACTTCGGCTGACTTCAGCACTTCGAAGAATGGTAAGTTTCTCTCTGCTGATCTAGATATGAATCTATTGAGAGATGCCAATCTCCCTGTCAATCTTTGAGCCCCCTTCTTTGTAGTTGGTGGCTCCATCCGAAGTATAGCCTCAATTTTACTTGGATTAGCTTCAATTCCCTTTGTTGAAACCAAGCATCCAAGAAATTTCCCCTTCTTTACTCCGAAGACACATTTTTCTGGATTTAACTTTAAGCCAGCTTGCCTGAAACTGGCGAAGGTCTCCTGCAGATCAGCAATATGATTTTCCTGCTTCGTGCTTTTTACAATGATGTCATCAACATAAGTTAGCACATTTCTGCCTATTTGAGATTGGAGAACCTTCGCAGTCATTCGGCTGAAACTTCCTCCAGCGTTTTTGAGCCCTTCAGGCATCCGAAGATAGCAATATGTGCCACTTGGAGTTATGAAGCTAGTCTTCGGCTCATCTTCCTTCTTCATCCAAATTTGGTGATAACCTGAATAACAGTCTAACAGACTCATGAGCTCTGAAGAAGCTGCTGCATCAACTAAAGAGTCTATCCTTGGTAATGGGAATTCATCCTTCGGACAAGCCTTGTTAAGATCTGTAAAATCGATGCACATTCGCCACTTGCCATTGGCCTTTTTTACCATAACAGTGTTAGCTAGCCATTCTGGGTACTTCACTTCTCTGATAACTCCTGCACTGAGGAGTCTTTTGACTTCGTTGCGAGCACCTTCAGCTTTATCATCTGACATTTTCCGAAGCCTTTGCTTTCTGGGTCTAAAGGATGGATCGACATTGAGCGAGTGCTCAATAACATCTCTATTAACTCCACAGAGATCATTGGCTGACCATGCAAAAACATCTTTGTTGTTGAACAAGAACCTTAGCAAGGTTTTCTCTTGTACTTCGGATAACTGAGAGCCCAACAGCACCTTCTGTTCTGCTACATCCTCACATAAGAGCATGGGCTTCGGCTGATCTGCTGAAGCTGCTTTCTCTCTTCTGAATTTGTATTGTTCGCAAGCTTCAGCTCCATCTATGTTATGAATTGCTTTTGAATTAGTCCAGTTTCCTTCAGCCCTTCTGGCAGCTTCCTGGCTTCCATGAATAGCGATGGGTCCCTGATCCGAAGGTATCTTCATGCAAAGATAAGCAGGGTGAAGGATTGCTTCGAAGGCATTGAGGGTACCACGACCAATAATTGCATTATAAGTGTATTCCATGTCAACAATGTCAAACACAATTTGCTCAGTTCTAGTATTATTGATGAATCCGAAGGTCACTGACATGGTGATCTTTCCCAGTGCTACAATCTGTCTCCCTCCGAAGCCACAAAGAGGATGTGTAGCATCATGAATCTTATCTTCTGGCTCTTGCATTTGCCTGAAGGCTTTAGCAAATATGATGTCAGCTGCACTGCCTGTGTCAACCAAGACATTGTGAACCAGAAATCCTTTGATAACACAAGAGATAACCATGGCATCGTTGTGTGGGTAATCTTTGAGCTGAAGGTCCTCTTGGGAGAAGGTGATAGGTATGTGAGACCATCTTGACTTGATGAAGGGTCCTTGCACCCCAACATGCTGTACCCTTCTCTGTGCTTCTTTTTTCTGCTTCTTATTGGCTGGCTCTGAGGACGAACCGCCTGTAATCGGGAGCACCAGCTTCGGGTCCGAAGCAGCCCCAGCTCGATCATTGAACGAAGCCATTAGCTCAAAAAAGTGGAAGTGAGTTCACCGGAGGTGGGCGCCAATGTTGGGAACTTGTTCTCAAGTGCTATGAATTAAGAACAAGGCAACATAAAGTGTTAAATGTTAACGTCCTTCGTCCATGAAACATTATTCCCTTGAGGATAATGAACCTTGGACGAAGGTTGATGAGAGTAAAATTACGAAGCTTAAATCTTCGTAATTAAATTTCAATAGATATTGTAAGACGACATAAAATAAAATAAAAGGTACAAAAGAGGTAAATAAATCATAGACGAATTATATTATATTTACTTCTTATATTTAATCATTGAATACAATAATACCTCTGCCTTGGCAAAAGGTTGAATTCCAGAATATGCGATTGCAGTTACCAGAATGCGTGTACAGCAACGGAATACTGTTCACTATTTATAGGCACAGGACGCAGCCTGTGAGGAATTACAAATATGCCCCTTATAAAAGCTTACAACATTGACTCAGACCTTCATGGACTAAAAAGTCATTCTATCTTTAAGTCGGTTTATACTGTCGAAGCTTCATGGAAAGGAACCTTCGGCCATCTCATGCAAACAGCTTCAGCCGAAAGCTGCTTCCCCCTTGAAGACCTTCGGCGACGAAGCATAGACCCAACACCAGTTTTTAACACTCTGCAGAGGTTGCACACTTTACCCACGAGTTGTGATTCCCATTCTGCCCGAATTTCATGACTCCCCATTGATCACTACCAAGGTGACCTGGCAGGGTCTCACTACGTAGCCTTTACAAAGACTCCCCTGGTGCATAGCTGCTCGTTAGGTTTCGCCAGTCATACAAACGCAGTACACCTCCCCAATGTGGGTGACTAACAAAAACCAAATCAAATGAACCTCTGCACCCCCTGGAAGAGTGAGCACTATGCCCCGGCCCCCATTGACGACCCTCCGACAAAGCCAACTACACCACCAGGTTCATCTAATTATTTAGCTAAGGGCGTCCAATTCCACCCTCATGGTTGCATTGTTATCCCAGGTGGTCACTCAATGAACAGGTCCTTACAGAGAGGTACTCAGGAAAATGGCCTAAGTCCCTAAAATGTCACAAGATCATCATCGGGATAACATCATCGTATCATAAATATTCACATCATGTTCATTGATTAAGTTGAAGTAATAGCATAAAGCTAACCATGATAACCCAAAAGGTAAACAAGGATAAGGTAAATACAAACTAGTCAATCCTTAGGTTTCAATAAAGTAATGTGGGATGGTGAATTATAAAGTATGTAGGACATAATAGGTCAGAAGACACTTGCCTTCACCAGGTTGTTGCTCAGGAAGATCTTCGGCAACACACTCAGGAACCACGGGCTGCTCGTCATCTAAATAAAGCGATCATACATTCAATACATTTGGTAAGTGACAAATGAACAGCACACCAATCATGTACAAACAATGGAACACATCTCAAAAGGAAAAGTATAAACTCAAAAGGGAGTTTAGGGTATAGGGTGAACTAATCCCATCTAGTAGTTGATTATTCTTGAAGTGTTGTCTATCTCCATGATTACATAATCTAATTCCACTTAATTTAATGAGACATCAAAGTTAAACCAGGGATAAGTCCATACATCACATATTATTATCTTCACAATATTAACCATCTATTTACCACTAGGGCTTCCTTTTTATTTATCTTATTACACAAATAAATTGTTACATAAACTAACCTATAGCCTAGGCATAAAATTAGAATATACATATAGTGAATGATCAAAATTTATTTGGACAGAGAATAATCATATCAACATTTTGCAATTTGAATCACTAAATTTGGAGTTCATATGCAAAATATATGAAATAAACAAGTTTTGAAGTTTAAAATACAAAATTAGGCATAAATCTGAAATTAGATATGAGCGCAGGGTCCTTTCTGCAATAACTCAGGGGCATGGCTGAGAGATCTAAGGACTGTGGGTTCCATTCGTAGGAAACCGAGGCGGTCTTAAGCTAATCGACCACAACGAAAGGGTATCTGGGCTTCTCGGCCATCTGATCGGGAACGGACGCCCGAGATTAGAAGCGAGCGCGCGGGATCAGACGCGAGGGCTGACCGGTGGGTCCCACGCGTCAGTGGCCCGAGCATCCCTAGTGCGGGACGCGAGCGCGGGCGCTCTCTGGCGGGCGGGGCCCATGGGTCGGCGACTCAGACAATCGGGAAGAGGAAAACGGCGGGGGCCTGACATGCAGGGTCACGGAGAGTTCGGGCCCGCTAGTCAGCGACGGAGGGCACGCGCAGGCGCGAACCCACGGACACGCGCTAACGTACGGGGCCCTCCAATCCGTGGCACAGAGGAGGGAAGAGGGGAGAAGTCGGCGCGGGAGACTACCAGTGGGCCCCGGACGTCGAGGTCCGTGACATCCCCAGTGCAAAACAAAGCACCAGCCGTTGGTCACGATCAACGGCGACGCGGGGGGGGGGAGGCGAGCGCGTGTGGACGTCGGCGGTTGGCTGGAGACCACAACACGACGGCGAAGCACCACCATCGACCCTCTCTGATGAATTGCGTAATAACTGAGAGAGAAACAAGGATAGGGGGAAAGAAGGGGCGCCGACGATCCTCACCTCGGGCGGAGCTCAGCCGAGGTGGAGTTCGGGGCGTCGGCAAGTTCCGGGTGCGGACGCAACGGCGACACCGGACGAGGCGGAAACGGTCATTGGCGCGGCACGGCAGAGCTCGGGCACGGTAGGGCGAGAGAGCGAGCGGGGTGGGAGTTGAGTAATGCCAAAAGGTGCGCGGAGGGGGAGAAAAAGGGGTGAGGCACCTCAGACTAGGGACGTGGGGGTGAGGTTGGCTTCCCCGGGACGTGGGCAAGCGCAGAGCTCCGCGAGATGGCCAGACGATTGGGGGAGAGATGGCAAGCGGGTCCCATTTAGCAGCGAGAGCGAGGAGGCGCACGTTGGCACAGACGCGCCGACAAAGCGAGCCTAGCTGACAGCGAGAGCGAGAGGGAAAGGAGAGAGGCGGGCGCGCTCGCGGGCTAGGTGGGCCAAAAGGCCAAGGAAAGGGGATGGCTGGGTTGTTTTCCTTTTTCTATTAATCTAAATTTCTAGTGTCTTTTCTATTTTATTTTCTCTAGGGTTTTCAATTCAAATTCAAACATAATCATACATGTGCATCAGTTCAAAGAGTATTTTGGGCTCAGCATGATGCAACAATTCATGAGTCACATAAGTTTTGACAAAAATAAATAATTAATCCCTCACTAATTAAGCTACATCTACTCAAAAGAAAATGAGAGAGACTAGAGAGAGGTAAAGGGTAACACCTAAATTTGGTAGATATTTAGAAAGAAATTTTATACCCCCAAATTCAGGGTGTTACAATATGCCACTTCTCCATGCTTAGCGAGAATTTGGTACGGACCAACATATCAGAGTGCTAGCTTGCCTTTGACTCCGAACCTTCTAACTCCTATTATTGGCGATACCTTCAGATAGACAAAATCTCCCACTTCAAAACTCAGCTCTCTTCTTTTTGTGTCTGCATAACTTTGCTGCCTTGACTGCACTATCTTCAAATTCTCCTGAACCATCTTAATATTCTCTTCCGCTTCGAGCAAAATGTCAGGACCAAACACTTGCTTCTCTCCAAGTTGATCCCAGTGCAATGGAGTTCTACAACTCCTTCCATAAAGTGTCTAAAACAGTGACATCTTTAAACTGGTCTAGTAACTGTTGTTGTAGGAGAATTCGGTATAAGGTAATCTCTTGTTCCATCCTAACTTATCTCGCAACGCGTAGGCTCTCAACATATCCTCTAGGATTTGATTAGTTCTTTCAGTCTGATCGTCTATCTACGGGTGATAAGCTGAGCTAAAATTCAAATGTGTACCCAAAGCTTCATGCAACTGCTGCCAGAAATGAGAGGTGAATTGCATTCCTCGGTCTATCATTATCTTCTTTGGCACACCATGAAGACAAACAATCTGGGACATGTATAGCTTTGCTAATACTGCACTGTTGTAACTGGTCTTGACAGGTATGAAGTGAGCTGACTTGGTTAAGCGGTCCACTACTATCCAAATAGAATCATAGCCGGCTCGAGTGCGGGGTAACCCAACTATGAAGTCCATCCCGATCTCATCTCATTTCCATTGAGGAATTTGTAGCGGTTGCAACAGACCGACTGGTCTTTGATGCTCTTCCTTGATTCTGACAATTATCACATATAGCCACGAGCTCTACATCTCCCTTTTCATTACGTACCACCAGAATTTCTTCTTTAGATCCTGATACATCTTCTCGCTTCCAGGATGTATGGAATAGGCTGTCTCATGAGCTTCCTTGAGGATTAACTCTCGAATGGATTGGACATTGGGAACACATAGGCGGTCTTTGAACCATACCACACCTTCTGCATTTTCACGAAAATATTTGCCTCTTCCTTCTAGAATTAGCTGCTAGATTTCATTGATCTTCTCATCGTTCTTTTGCGCTCCTTTGATTTCCCGCTCTAAGGTGGGTTCCAATTCGAATGCTACTCCTTACGTGTTGTTCAAAAATCTGAGGCTCAGTCTGTCAAATTCTTTGGCCAACTCATAAGGCATTGGGTGAGCGGTCATCACGTTGACTTGACTTTTTCTGCTTAAAGCACCTGCTACCATGTTGGTGTTTTGGGTCCGACCGCGCACCTGGGGTTGCCCCTCGAGGTGCTTTTTGGAGTAGGACGGTGTTACCGACTGTAGCTCGATGGTTCGTGCTAGATGAATGAGAGATAGTGGACAATTTTATACAGGTTCAGGCCGCTTAGAGAGGCGTAACACCCTACTTCCTAGTGTGGATCTTTTATATGGTGGGTTACAGGGGAGTTCTCTAGTATGAGGGATACTAGAGAGCTGAGTAGACGGCTAATGAGTGAGTTGTTTTTGATGGGGTGCCCCCTAGGCCTTATATACTTGAAAGGGAAATAGGCTTACACCTTTTCCTAATTGATTTTGGTGGTTGAATTGCCCAACACAAATAATTGGACTAACTAGTTTGCTCTAGATTATATGTTCTACAGGTGCCAAAGGTTCATCTACAACTATACTAAATCGACTGTCCGGAATACCGTAGATTATTCCGGACATGAGAAGATTTTTGGAAAATCAGGCCAAGCGCGGACCGTCCGGGCCTTTGCGGCGGACCATCCGCGACACCTAAATAACCCTCGGACAGAACCAATGCAAAAACATGTGTCTCTACTGCGGACCGTCCGATGGAAGAACAAGCACCGTCCGAGACCACGCGCGGACCGTCCGGGCTCAGGCGCGGACCGTCCGGTAGGTGAGGAACCGAAAAACCCAAAGGTGACGGATTCGGCCAAATGAATTATAGCGTCCTCGTGGACCGTCCGGGGTGCACGATCGGACCGTCCGCGGCTGGCTTTATCTGACATCTGACGACGCATTAAATGCAATATAGCCATTGATATAGCCGTTACTACTGACCGTTGCGTTTTCAGCCGTTGATCTGCAGGGTCGGACCGTCCGAACCAGGCGGGCGGACCGTCCGCGGTCGGCAGAAAGGAGCAACGACTAGGAAGTGGTTGGTGGCTATACATACAACCCCAACCACCTCCATTCACTTCATCCAAGCATTCCAATCTTCAACATTCAATACAAGAGCTAGCAATCCATTCCAAGACACAATCAAAGCCTCCAATCTCTCCAAGTTCCACAATTGAGACAAGTGATCATTAGTGATTAGTGACTTGAGAGAGAGAGAGAGTGATCCATGTGTTATTTGTCGCTCTTGTCGCTTGGCTTTTGCAATCGTGCTTTCTTCCTTCCCATTCTTATTCTCAAGGCACTTGTAATCAAAGCAAGAGACACTAAGTTTGTAGTGGTCCTTATGGGGTCTAAGTGACCCGTTTTATTAAGGAGAAAGCTCACTCGGTCTAAGTGACCGTTTGAGAGAGGGAAAGGGTTGAAAGAGACCTGGTCTTTGTGACCACCTCAACGGGTAGTAGGTTTGTAATAACTGAACCTCGGTAAAACAAATCATCGTGTCTCGCTCCTTATTTGCTAACGATTTGTTTTGCGCCCTCTCTCTCGGAGTCGTTTATATTTCTAACGCTAACACGGCTTGTAGTTGTGCTTATGTTTATAAATTTCAGATACGCCCTATTCACCCCCCGTCTAGGCGACTTTCAATTGGTATTGGAGCCTGGTGCTTCATTAGAGCCTAACCGCTCGAAGTGATGTCGGGAGCATCCGCCAAGAGGGATCTCGGGACCGACGACAAGTCCGCAAGCTCGGGAAGAACACACTCAAGGGAGTCCGCCCATAAGCACAAGGAGGAATCCTCTTCCTCCATCAAGTCCCATCGAATGGGTGACAAGAAGAAGAAGATGAGAAAGGTGGTCTACTACGAGACTGACTCTTCGTCACCCTCCACCTCCGGCTTGGAATCGGCCTCCACTACTTCAAAGCGCCATGAGCGCAAGATGTATAGTAAGATGCCCCTTCGCTATCCTCGCATTTCTAGACGCACTCCATTACTCTCTGTTCCATTAGGCAAACCACCTATGTTTGAAGGTGAAGATTATTCTATGTGGAGTGATAAAATGAGGCATCACCTAACCTCACTCCACAAAAGCATATGGGATATTGTTGAGTATGGAGTGCAGGTACCAAAGAAGGGAGACAAGGATTACGACTCGGCGGAGGTCGAACAAATCCAACACTTCAACTCTCAAGCCACAACTATACTCCTCGCCTCTCTAAGTTGAGAGGAGTATAATAAGGTGCAAGGGTTGAAAAGCGCAAAGGAGATTTGGGACGTGCTAAAGATCGCGCACGAAGGAGACGAGGTGACCAAGATCACCAAGCGGGAGACGATCGAGGGGGAGCTCGGTCGCTTCCGGCTTCGCCAAGGGGAGGAGCCACAAGATATGTACAACCGGCTCAAGACCTTGGTGAACCAAGTGCGCAACCTCGGGAGCAAAAAATGGGATGACCACGAAATGGTTAAGGTTATTCTTAGATCACTTGTTTTCCTTAACCCTACTCAAGTTCAATTAATTCGTGGTAATCCTAGATATACACTAATGACTCCCAAGGAAGTAATCGGGAATTTTGTGAGCTTTGAGTTGATGATCAAAGGCTCAAAGAAAATCATCGAGCTAGATGGCCCCTCCACGTCCGAAGCACAACCGGTCGCATTCAAGGCGACGGAGAAGAAGAAAGAGGAGTCTACATCAAGTAGACAACCCATCGACGCCTCTAAGCTCGACAATGAGGAAATGGCGCTTATCATCAAGAGCTTCCGCCAAATCCTCAAACAAAGGAAGGGGAAAGATTACAAGCCCCGTTCCAAGAAGGTGCGCTACAAGTGTGGTAAGCCCGGTCATTTCATTGCTAAATGTCCTTTATCTAGTGATAGTGACAGGGGCGACGACAAGAAGGGCAAGAGGAGAGAAAAGAGGAGGTATACAAGAAGAAGGGCGGCGATGCCCATGTGTGCCGCGAGTGGGACTCCGACGAGAGCTACTCCGACTCCTCATCCGACGAGGACGCCACCAACATCGCCGTCACCAAGGGACTCCTCTTCCCCAACGTCGGCCACAAGTGCCTCATGGCAAAGGACGAAAAAAGAAAGAAGGTAAAATCAAGATCCTCCACTAAATATGAAACCTCTAGTGATGAGGATAATTGTAGTGATGAGGAGGATAACTTGCGCACCCTTTTTGCCAACCTAAACATGCAACAAAAAGAAAAATTAAATGAATTAATTAGTGCTATTCATGAGAAGGATGAACTCTTGGACTCTCAAGAGGACTTCTTAATTAAGGAAAATAAGAAGCATGTTAAGGTTAAGAATGCTTATGCTCTAGAAGTAGAAAAATGTGAAAAATTATCTAGTGAGCTAAGCACTTGCCATGATACTATTGCCAACCTTAGAAATGAAAATGCTAAACTTATTGCTAAGGTTGATTCTAATGTTTGTGATGACTCGATTTCCAATCTTAGAAATGATAATGCTAATTTGCCTGCTAATATTGAAAAATTGAATGATTCTTTTGCTAGCCTTAGAAATGAAAATGAAAATTTGATTGCTAAGGCTCAAGACTTTGATGTTTGCAATGTTACTATTTCTAACCTTAGAAGTGAAAATGATATACTACATGCTAAGGTTGTTGAATTAAAATCTTGCAAACCCTCTACATCTACCGTTGAGCATACTTCCATTTGTACTAGATGTAGAGACATTAATGTTGATGTTATCCATGACCACCTAGCTTTAATTAAGAAACAAAATGATCACATAGCTCAACTTAATGCTAAGATCAATGAGCATGACTTAGAAAATGAAAAGTTTAAATTTGCTTGAAGCATGCTCTATAGTGGGAGACGCCCTGGCATCAAGGATGGCATTGGCTTCCAAAAGGGGGACAATGTCAAACTTAATGCCCCTTCTAAAAAATTGTCAAACTTTGTTAAGGGCAAGGCTCCCATGCCTCAGGATAACGAGGATTACATTTTGTACCCTGCCGGCTATCCCGAGAGCAAAATTAGGAGAATTCATTCTAGGAAGTCTCGCTCTGGCCCTAATCACGCTTTTATGTATAAGGGTGAGACATCTAGTTCTAGGCAATTAACCCATGCAAAATTGCCTAAGAAGAAAACTCCTAAGGCATCAAATGATTCTAACATTTCATTTAAGACCTTTGATGCTTCTTATGTTTTAACTAACAAATCCGGCAAGGTAGTTGCCAAGTATGTTGGGGGCAAGCACAAGGGGTCAAAGACTTGTGTTTGGGTACCCAAAGTTCTTGTGGCTAATGTCAAAGGACCCAAAACCATTTGGGTACCTAAAATCAAGAACTAAATTTGTTTTGTAGGTTTATGCATCCGGGGGCTCAAGTTGGATCATCGATAGCGGGTGCACAAACCACATGACAGGGGAGAAGAAGATGTTCTCCTCCTACGAGAAAAACCAAGATCCCCAACGAGCTATCACAATCGGGATGGAAATCAAGGTTTGGTCAAAGGATTGGGTAAAATTGCTATATCACCTGACCATTCCATTTCCAATGTTTTTCTTGTAGATTCTTTAGATTACAATTTGCTTTCCGTTTCTCAATTATGCAAAATGGGCTACAACTGTCTTTTTACGGATGTAGGTATTACTGTCTTTAGAAGAAGTGATGATTCAATAGCATTTAAAGGAGTGTTAGAGGGTCAGCTATACTTAGTAGATTTTGATAGAGCTGAACTCGACACTTGCTTAATTCCTAAGATTAACATGGGCTGGCTCTGGCATCGCCGACTAGCACATGTTGGAATGAAGAATCTTCACAAGCTTCTAAAGGGAGAACACATTTTGGGACTAACAAATGTTCATTTTGAGAAAGACAGAGTTTGTAGCGCATGTCAGGCAGGGAAGCAAGTTGGTGTTCATCATCCACATAAGAACATCATGACGACTGACAGGCCACTCGAGCTCCTACACATGGACCTATTCGGCCCGATAGCTTACATAAGCATCGGCGGGAGTAAGTATTGTCTAGTTATTGTGAATGACTATTCTCGCTTCACTTGGGTGTTCTTTTTGCAGGAAAAATCTCATACCCAAGAAACCTTAAAGGGATTCTTGAGACGTGCTCAAAATGAGTTTGGCTTAAAGATCAAGAAGATTAGAAGCGACAACGGGACAGAGTTCAAGAACTTTCAAATTGAAGGCTTCCTTGAGGAGGAGGGCATCAAGCATGAGTTCTCTTCTCCCTACACCCCACAACAAAATGGTGTAGTGGAGAGGAAGAATAGAACTCTATTGGACATGGCAAGAACCATGCTTGATGAGTACAAGACTTCGGATCGGTTTTGGGTCGAGGCAGTCAACACCGCCTGCTACGCCATCAACCGGTTGTTCCTACACCGAATCCTCAAGAAGACATTACGAACTCCTAACTGGTAAAAAGCCAAATGTTTCATATTTTAGAGTCTTTGGTAGCAAATGCTTTATTCTTGTTAAAAGAGGTAGAAAATCTAAATTTGCTCCTAAGGCTATAGAAGGCTTTTTACTAGGATATGATTCAAACACAAGGGCATATAGAGTCTTTAACAAGTCCTCTGGACTAGTTGAAGTTTCTTGTGACGTTGTGTTTGATGAGACTAACGGCTCTCAAGTAGAGCAAGTTGATCTTGATGAGATAGGTGATGAAGAGGCTCCGTGCGTCGCGCTAAGAAACATGTCCATTGGGGATGTGTGTCCTAAGGAATCCGAAAAGCCTCCACAAACTCAATATCAACCATCTTCCTTAATGCAAGCATCTCCACCAACTCAAGATGAGGATGAGGCTCAAAATAATGAAGGAGAAGATCAAGGAGTTGAGCCACCTCAAGAGGAGAGCAATGATCAAGGGGGAGATGCCCATGATCAAGATGAGGAAGAAGAACAAGCTACAAGACCGCCACACCCAAGAGTCCACCAAGCAATCCAACGAGATCACCCCGTGAACACCGTCCTCGGCGATATTCAAAAGGGGGTAACTACTCGATCTCGTGTTGCTCATTTATGTGAACATTACTCTTTTGTTTCCTCTATTGAGCCACACAGGGTAGAGGAAGCACTACAAGATTCGGATTGGGTGGTGGCGATGCAAGAGGAGCTCAACAACTTCACTAGGAATGAGGTATGGCATTTAGTTCCACGTCCTGATCAAAATGTTGTAGGAACCAAGTGGGTCTTCCGCAACAAGCAAGATGAGCATGGTGTGGTGACAAGAAACAAAGCCCGACTTGTGGCCAAGGGATACTCACAAGTCGAAGGTTTGGATTTTGGTGAAACCTATGCACCCGTAGCTAGGCTTGAATCAATTCGCATATTACTTGCCTATGCTACTTACCATGGCTTTAAGCTTTACCAAATAGACGTGAAAAGTGCCTTCCTCAATGGACCAATCAAGGAAGAGGTCTACGTTGAGCAACCTCCCGGCTTTGAAGATAGTGAGTACCCTAACCATGTATATAAACTCTCTAAGGCGCTTTACTGGCTCAAGCAAGCCCCAAGAGCATGGTATGAATGCCTTAGAGATTTCCTTGTCACTAATGGTTTCAAAGTCGGAAAGGTCGATACTACTTTATTCACTAAAACTCTTGACAATGATTTGTTTGTATGCAAATTTATGTTGATGATATTATATTTGGGTCTACTAACGAATCTACATGTGAGGAATTTAGTAGGATCATGACACAAAAATTCGAGATGTCTATGATGGGGGAGTTGAAGTACTTCTTGGGATTTCAAGTGAAGCAACTCCAAGAGGGCACCTTCATAAGCCAAACGAAGTATATTCAAGACATTCTAAACAAGTTTGGGATGAAGGATGCCAAGCCCATCAAGACACCCATGGGAACCAATGGGCATCTCGACCTCGACACGGGAGGTAAATCCGTTGATCAAAAAGTATACCGGTCGATGATAGGTTCTTTACTCTATTTATGTGCATCTCGACCGGATATTATGCTTTCCGTATGCACGTGTGCAAGATTCCAAGCCGACCCTAAGGAAGCTCACCTTACGGCCGTAAAACGAATCTTGAGATATTTAGTTTATACTCCTAAGTTTGGGCTTTGGTACCCTCGGGGATCCACATTTGATTTAATTGGTTATTCGGATGCCGATTGGGCAGGGTGTAAGATTAATAGAAAGAGCACATCGGGGACTTGCCAGTTCTTGGGAAGATCCTTGGTGTCTTGGGCTTCAAAGAAGCAAAATTCCGTAGCTCTTTCTACCGCCGAAGCCGAGTATATTGCCGCAGGTCATTGTTGCGCACAATTGCTTTGGATGAGGCAAACCCTTACGGACTATGGTTACAAATTAACCAAAGTTCCTCTTCTATGTGATAATGAGAGTGCAATCCGCATGGCGGATAATCCCGTTGAACATAGCCGCACTAAACACATAGCCATTCGGTATCATTTTCTAAGGGATCACCAACAAAAAGGGGATATCGAGATCACTTACATTAACACTAAAGAACAATTAGCCGATATCTTTACCAAGCCACTAGATGAACAAACTTTTAACAAACTTAGGCATGAGCTAAATATTCTTGATTCTCGGAATTTCTTTTGATGTTTTGCACACATAGCTCATAAGTATACCTTTGATCATGCCTCTTTTATATGCTATGACTAATGTGTTTTCAAGTATATTTCAAACCAAGTCATAGGTGTATTGAAAGGGAATTGGAGTCTTCGGCGAAGACAAAGGCTTCCACTCCACTCCATAACTCATCCTTCGCCGTCACTCCGAGCAACTCTCCAACTTTGGTATAATCTTCACTCATATTGTGTTCGCCAAAAAGGGGTTTCACTCAAGTATCCGTTTTTGGCGATTAATGCCAAAGGGGGAGAAGGTATTAAGCCCAAAGCAAAAGGACCGCACCACCACCATTTTTTGAAAATTTAAGTTAAGAAAAAGTCTTGAAATAATGAATTTTTCAATTGTTATCTTATTTTTGATAGAATTTCAAATTGGTACACCCAAACTAACATCTAAAACCCTATTGAACACTAAGAGGAGGATTTTATTGAGGGGGAATTTTGTTTAGTCAAAGAAAAGCATTTGAAACAGGGGGAGAAAATTTCAAATCTTGAAAATGCTTCTCAAAATCTTATTCATTTACCTTTGACTATTTGCAAAAGGACTTTGACAAGAATTTACAAAAGAGTTTGCAAAAACAAAACATGTGGTGCAAGCGTGGTCCAAAATGTTAAAAATAAAGAAACATTCCATGCATATCTTATGAGAATTTATTGGTTCAATTCTTAGTAACCTTTACACTTACATTATGCAAACTAGTTCAATTATGCACTTCTATATTTGCTTTGGTTTATGTTGGCATCAATCACCAAAAAGGGGGAGATTGAAAGGGAAATAGGCTTACACCTTTTCCTAATTGATTTTGGTGGTTGAATTGCCCAACACAAATAATTGGACTAACTAGTTTGCTCTAGATTATATGTTCTACAGGTGACAAAGGTTCATCTACAACTATACTAAATCGACTGTCCGGAACACCGAAGATTATTCCGGACAGGAGAAGCTTTTTGGAAAATCAGGCCAAGCGCGGACCGTCCGGGCCTTTGCAGCGGACCGTCCGCGACACCTAAATAACCCTCGGACAGAACCAATGCAAAAACATGTGTCTCTACTGTGGACCGTCCGATGGAAGAGCAAGCACCGTCCGAGACCACGCGCGGACTGTCCGGGCTCAGGCGCGGACCATCTGGTAGGTGAGGAACCGAAAAACCCGAAGGTGACGGGTTCAGCCAAATGAATTATAGCGTCCTCGCGGACCGTCCGGGGTGCACGACCGGACCGTCCGCGACTGGCTTTATCTGACATCTGACGACACATTAAATGCAATATAGCCGTTACTGCTGACCGTTGCGTTTTCAGCCGTTGATCTACAGGGGCGGACCGTCCGAACCAGGCGGGCGGACCGTCCGCGGTCGGCAGAAAGGAGCAACGGCTAGGAAGTGGTTGGTGGCTATAAATACAACCCCAACCACCTCCATTCACTTCATCCAAGCATTCCAATCTTCAACATTCAATACAAGAGCTAGCAATCCATTCCAAGACACAATCAAAGCTTCCAATCTCTCCAAGTTCCACAATTGAGACAAGTGATCATTAGTGATTAGTGACTTGAGAGAGAGACTGATCCGTGTGTTATTTGTCGCTCTTGTCGCTTGGCTTTTGCAATCGTGCTTTCTTCCTTCCCATTCTTATTCTCAAGGCACTTGTAATCAAAGCAAGAGACACTAAGTTTGTAGTGGTCCTTGTGGGGTCTAAGTGACCCGTTTGATTAAGGAGAAAGCTCACTCGGTCTAAGTGACCGTTTGAGAGAGGGAAAGGGTTGAAAGAGACCCGGTCTTTGTGACCACCTCAACGGGGAGTAGGTTTGCAAGACCCAAACCTCGGTAAAACAAATCATCGTGTCTCGCTCCTTATTTGCTCACGATTTGTTTTGCGCCCTCTCTCTCGGACTCGTTTATATTTCTAACGCTAACCCGGCTTGTAGTTGTGCTTAAGTTTATAAATTTCAGATACGCCCTATTCACCCCCCCTCTAGGCGATTTTCAATACTCGACTGTGGGGCGTTACATGCGGATATGATAACAACGTGCACCTAAGTAATAGTGAACCGACTGAGCTTATCTTCCTATAATCCTACCAACTTATCATCATTCAGTTCCGACGTCTGAGGGCGCTGCGCGGGAGAATCAGATCACTGCTATGGATAACATTTGGATTCAGTGAGCCACACGGGCTCGAGTCGATCCAATTTTATGTCAATCCATTCTTCCAGACATTCCTCCCCTGGCCCTACGAAGGGATGGCCTTGCGAAATAATGGGCACGAGGCCTTTCGCGAGGCCTTCTTGCCTTCTAGCGGACTCGGGGGATATCTGTCCCCCACAAGCCCCCAATCTTTGAGTTGATTTTGAAATAATCGGCCCAAAGATTCTAGGTCCAGCTTGCAGTTTTTGATTTTGGTAAGGAATGCTTTGAAAATATGCCTATCGAGTTGTTGCTTCTAAACTCTGAGTAACTCGGTAAAAATGATCTTCTGTTATCCTCTCCTATCATTATTCATCGGTCTTCGCTTTATTCTTCAGAATCAGTGCTCTGTCTCTGGCTTATGCTTTGGAGATCAGCATTCTGTTCTCTGGGGTTCAGGATTCATTGGGTGCACCGAAGGTGCACCCAATGGGTGTAGCCCCCGAGCATTGAGTGGATTACTGAAAATAATCCACTCAAAGGTCTTCATCTCATGCTTTTTTAGAAATCATTGTTTTATCTTCATCTCATGCTTTAGAAATCAACATTTTATCGTTAGTTCATGCTTTAGAGATCAACATTCTGTCTTTTGGGGTTAATGATTCATTGGGTGCACCGGAGGTGCACCCAATGGGTGTAGCCCCCGAGCTTTGAGTGGATTACTGAAAATAATCCACTCAAAGGTCTTTATCTCATGCTTTTAGAAATCATCATTTTATCTTCGTCGAATGCCTTAGAATTCAGCATTATATCATCAGCTTTATGCTTTAGAGATCAGCATATGGTTTTTGCCTTTGAGATCAGCAACGCGGTCTACCCATGTCCTGTTAGGTTTGAAATTTATTTGATCGGCGACAGATTGGACGTCCAGTAGATGCCTCTTGACTGGTCTTCATTTCGCTTCGTGCTTCAATGCTTCTGTTGATTAGACTTGTACTTCAGCAGCTATTTTTGGCTTTCCTCCGATCTCTATCGATATCTTCCTTCTGCCTTGATACATTCATTGCGTATACTGTATGGATGTGACTGCTTGGGAAAATCTATTGAAAATTCCTGGACGTCCCCCCCAATGGGTGTAGCCAAGAGATGGCTTGGTGCGCTGAGCGTTTAGCAAACTGCCCTTGAGTAGTAACTTGACATGACCGCGGGGTGTAATCATATCGTCCAAGTAGTTGACTTCAGTCCCAATGGGTGTTGTGTTACATGAAACGGTGTCTGTCGCCTGACTTGTTTACAGATGATTTGAATTGCTTACTGAATATTTGCGACTGTTCAGTGACCGTAGTAGGAGATGAGCGATTGCCTTCCACCTCTATAAATATAGCGCTTGCTTCGCTAGTGTCTTCACACATCTCTCGATCGTTTGTTGCTTATTCTCCTCTTTTCTCCTCTCTTCTACTCAACCATGGGCAAGAGCAAGAAGGGCGGAAGTTCGTCGCACCACTCCGGCGACAAGCGGAAGCACGAGCCGAGTCCCCCCTCGGAGGACTTCGGTGACTCCGAGTACTCGGAGGAGGAGTTTTCCTCCGAGTTCGAGGGGTCACCGGTCTATGCTTCTCCCCCGGTTTCGTCCGATGACTCGGACAATTCTCAGGGGATCGCCACCGAGGTGTGGACGTACATCCGGGCCGTTGAGCGCTCCGGGCTCGAGGGCTCGGATGAGTCGGAGATCTCCTCGGACGAGGAGAACTCCTCCGACTCGTCCGAAGAGGGGAGCGGTGGTGACGGCGACGACGAAGGCGACGGCGGCGATGGAGGCGACGGCGGCGATGGAGGCGACAACGGTGATGGAGGCGACGACGGTGATGGCGACGGCACGGGCGAAGGCGACGGTGGCAAGGGTGACGGCGGCAGCGACAAGGGCGACGGCGGCAGCAGCGAGGCCAGTGGCAAAGCGCCACTGGCTTAAATATTAGTATAGATAAGTAGTAGTAAAAGTAGTATTAGTAATAGTTAAATAATGTAGTAGTAGTTAGTAGTATAGTGTAGTGTAAGTAGTGTAGTGATGTAGTAGTGTAATGTAGCGAAAAAGGGGAAGAAGGCCTGCTCATAATGAGTTGGTCTTTCAGTTTGTGGAAGAACTTCCCTTTTATATAATGAAGAAAATTTCAGCTTGTTCTGAGCATATCTTTCACTTTTCCATTGTTCTTTTATAGTCAATCGACAGCTTGTATTCATGCTCAGCGCTGTCGTTGTTCTTAGAGATAACGCCCGAGTAACGACTGGTAATTGCTGAGTCGTATTTGATTCTACCAGCATTTACGTACAGAAAATGGCTGAGTTACTGCTGGTGTCTTTAGAGGTAACAGCCGAGTTAGGCTAGATCACGTCGGCGTTTTAGAGGTAACAGTCGAGTTATTCTGGGCCACGTCGGCGTTTTAGAGGTAACAGCCGAGTTATGCTGGGTTACGTCGGCGTTTTAGAGGTAACAGTCGAGTTATGCTGAGCCATGTCGGTGTTTTAGAGGTAACAACCGAGTAGTGCTTGACGATGTCAGTGTTTTAGAGATAACGACCGAGTTATGTCAGAAATCTTGTTTTCCCCGAGTGATGACTTAGCACTTTTTAGAAATGGTGTCTGACCCGGGAAAACCCCATTTATATCATGTCGCCGCACACCTCTGCGTTCTGAGCCCTAACTTCACCTTTCTGCCTCCAAACATTACTCTGCTTCCCTCTGATTTCGCTTCCTTTCAATCCGCCGACAAGATTGCGATGGCGCCCAAGCGGAAGAACCAAAATTCTGCTGCGGTGGTCATTCCTCCCATCGACCCCAACAACCAGTTGTCTTTCGCAGGTAACCATATGTCTGTTATTTCAGAATCGGATCTCCTCCACCTTGTCGATGTTGGAATTCTTCCTTCGAGAGAGCTTTGTTCTTGGCGGATTTGTCGTGGGGTCACTGTTTCGACAGAAGATACCCACGAGTCCGTTGTTTATGTTCCTTTTCTTATCCGAGGCCTTGCTCTTCCCATTTCTCCCTTCTTCCACGGTCTCCTTGACTTTTATAATCTGAACCTTACTCATCTGAATCCCAATTCCATTTTGCAAATTTCTATCTTTGTTCATCTGTGTGAGGCCTACCTCGGAATTCTTCCCCACTTTGGTTTATGGAAGTATCTGTATCACTGTCGACCTGGAATGGCTGGGGGTCAGCACCAACTCGTGGGTGGTGCGAGTCTGGAGATGCGCCGTGGGAGGAAAACGGAATACCTTTACATCCTGCTTAAGGACAGTATTAAAGGATGGCGCCTAGAGTGGTTTATTATGGAAAACCACGGCCAGTCCCTCCCCCTCGGTCGGGGAGACAACCAGATGTGCGCACTTCAAGTTGGGTTGAGTCTCCTACTGCCTTGGAAGTAACAGAAACCAAGGTTCTACTTGCTGAATTCTGTCTTCTGAAGGAGAGAGGTCTAACCGCCGAGGCTGTGGTTGCTGACTTTGTTTTAAGAATATTCAGCCCTTGAAGGACAGAGCATACCCGGCTTACTTGTATAGTGGTGTCACTGACTCGACCCGGGTTACCAATATGAGGATTCCTGCTGAGGATTTAGTGAGCCGACTAGACATGATCTTGAGAGGCAAAGTATCAAATGTTGGTGCTCCTCTTGCCTACTCTGCTTGGAATTTGCCACCTCCTAAGTCCTTTTTCATTTTCGTGTCCAATCCTCCTGCTGGTGATAGTGGTCTGGGTCTTAGAGTGCGACCCTCTCCCAAAGATATTGAGGTCTTGGTTGCTTCTCTTTGTGATTTTCCCAATGATGAGAGGCAAGTTCATTTTGAGATGCCAGCGAGTCCAGATGATGTAGAAATGAATGTTGTGCTCGACATGTTGGTTGGAGAATCTTCTGACTCGACCCCTACTGAAACAATGGTTGTTGCAGTTATACCAGAGCTTGACAAAGCAGCGGACGCCCGAAAGCCTGAGGGTACTCGCCCAAAGCGTCTTCGCCAGGTCAGTCGTTCGATTGCGTCTGCTGAAGAGAAGATGAAGAAAAAGAGATGGCTTCGGCGATTATCGTGCTTGGACCAGGATGCTGGACCTTCTGCTCCTGTTTGTGAAGAAGTACCAGCAGAGGTCTTTACTGGAGTTGATACCTGCTGAAGTTGACCCCAATGGGTGTGACCATGCACAAACTAACCCCAACGAATGTATCCGTGCACCAGCTAACCCCAATGGGTGTGATCCTGTTGAATCTGACCCCAATGGGTGTAATCCTGTTGAAGCTGAACCCAATGGGTGTGATCCTGTTGAAGCTGACCCCAATGGGTGTGATCCTGCACCATCTTTTTTCTGCATTTTTGATGAGGACGAAGAAGAGGAAGAAGAAATTCCGCTAATTCGCAAGAATAGCCGGCGTTACAGAGGTATTAGAGGGGATAGTGATATTCCTTCTCTAGCTCTGTCTGCTCTTGTTAGCCTTCAGGATTTATCTATAACAGATTTTGATCAGACCCTTGAGGATGTTATTCCTGAAGATATGCTGTCAGAGCCGACTGATGGTGATATGATGGATGTTTGCTCTGACATTCCAAATGTGGGATTAGAGATATCCCGGGCAGCATCTCGCGCATCGTCGACCTTGGAAGGCGGACTTCGGTGTCAAGAGGTTGGTCAAGATTGCCCGACTCCCATGGAGGTGACTGAGGATCCTTCAGCCGTAGAGGTGGCTGTTGTAGAAAACCCAGCCCCCAAGGGTGGTGCTAGCAGTTACCCAGTCCCCAAGGGTGTCGCCGGTAATGATCCGGCTCGGGTGGGTATCGCAAGCTGCAACCCAGCCCCCAAGGGTGTTTCCGGTAGTAATCTGGCTCCGATGGGCAGTGCGAGCTGCAACCCAGCCCCCGAGGGTGTTCGAGCGAGCTCTCCTTCCCATACCTCCATGGATGTCCACGTCGGGTCATCTCCACCACGTTCTGATGGAGTGATTGCGATGCATACTTCTTTAGCTTCAAGTGAGGGAGTCGCCTTAGAGGTCGGCGCACCGGATGCTAGAATTCTGATATCTGCTAGTGGAGCTGAATCAACCCCCGACGATGCTCTTCAGATTGTTCCAGTTGATCTTCCTTCGTCAAGTTATAACACAACTTCTCATGACTTGGGATTGCCTTCATTCTTTTCTAATCTTCAGGTAAATTAGCTTTTTTCATTCTGTCATTCCTCCAGGTAAATCACTTTCTTCGTACTCATTTGTTTTTAATAACAGGCTTTGGTTGATGGGATGTCTGCTCAATTGAAATCACATGGCGCTACTATCCCAAAAGGAGCTCTGTCCCTGACGCAGTGGAATCCATTGCTGCTTCAGAAATAGATAGCTGATTTGAAAGTGTCAAATGCTAGTTGGTATCTTTGTTTCTTCCTTGGCTGATTGATTAATTTGTTTTTGACTGTGTATCTTTCTTTGGCTGCTTTTTGTCAGATATGACCCAGCGGTACTCTGAGCTCGAGGAGAAGCATCTTCAGCATCAAACCGACTCAACCAGGTGGTACTCTGAGCTTGAGGAGAAACATTCCCAAGGTCAGATTAGCCTGGCCCAGGTTTCTGCTTCTTTAGACGACGCAAATTCTTTGAATTCCTCTCTTAATGCTCAGCTTGACTATGAAAGGGCGGCTAACGAGGTAAGCTTACTTAATTGGATCTGTCGTGCTTTTACTGATTTCTGGATATTTGAGAGCTGATTCTTGTCTGTAGGAGGAGAAACGAGCATTTGCAGCTTCTCGCGACAATCTAGATAGGTTATATCGTGACACCAGCAATTCTCTAACCATCTTGGAGAGGAGCCATCGCTTTACCATGACAGATCTGGATCATCACAGCCATGAACTACAAGTATCCTAGGATGAGATCCTGCGGCTTAGGCAATTGGTGTCAAGCAAGGACTCTGTCATTAAAGATATGCGTGCCTCCAAGAGATCAGTCACCCAGGAGCTAGAGGCCGCTCAACTGGCTACTAAAGTTGTCGTGGACAACTGCGCCACTCTGAAAGCCCAGTGTGACAAGGCTATGGACAAAGCCATTTGCACGGGGCGAATCCTGATGAGAAGGCCTGGTGTAGTTGTTCCTGATGACATTGTTGCGGACGTCTAGGCTACACCTGATGCTTCGAGTCGCCCTTCCTCCTCGATTGCTCCTGCGAAAGACATTGCCAAGTAGAGATGTTTTGTTGTGTTTAGAAGATACTGAACGCATTTGTGAAATATATGTGTGTGTGATCAGCACGCTTGAATATTCAGTAGGATATTAGAATGTGTTCTTGGCGCTGAAAACTATAACGTTTTGTTTCTGTTGTTAGAATTCAACAGTTGTCATGAATGATTGTAGAAGTAAGTGCGGTGTGCTGGTTTTGGAATCTTTTCCTAATTTATGCTAATTGATCAGCTGGTAGAGATCACCCTAAGATGAGTAAACGCGAGCATGTTACACTAAGTCGAGTAAGCGTGAGCATGTTGCACCGTCTTAAGTCATTGCCGACTTAAGCCGATTGCTCCGTTAGTAGGGTATTGTTGGAGACTTGTTCTCAAATGCTATGAATTAAGAACAAGGCAACATAAAATGTTAAATGTTAATGCCCTTCGTCCTTCGAAGCATTATTTCCCCAAGGGTATAATGATCTTCGGACGAAGGTCATGAAGGACATACCTTCATCATTGCAGCATACAATAATAAAAGGAGAATCATATGGAATATAAGAGATAACATAAACAATTATGTAGCATTATCAACTCATTTCTATTTTATTATCATGGAAAAATAAAAATGATATCAAATTACAAATGTACCTTCGGCTTGAAAGAAGGTAAATGTAAGAGCGTGACACAAAAGCAAATGCCAAGTCAGCGTGAACAGTACGGGAGCACTGTTCATCTATTTATAGGCACGGGACGCAGCCCATGTAAAATTACACCCATGCCCTTTACATTTGCTAATGACTCTGTACTGATCCATCGAGGTCTAAATGGCCTTTTCCCTTTTAAGTCGGTTCCCTTTTCTGCTGTCATGCCGAAGCTCCCTTGCGCGTAGCTTCGGCGCTGCGTCAGCCTTCGTATTCTTTGTGCTTCTCACATTGTGGTTCGTTTTTGAGCCTTCGAAAGGTACCTGTTCATGTATTATACTCCAGAAGCATTGTTAAATCATGTTTTTGAGGACCTTCGGAAGACGAAGGCCACCAACAGTAGCCCCTCGCAATATTAATTTGTTAAAATAACAAATTCAAATTGCGATATGGACGAAGGCCTTAAGCCGAAGGTCCGAAAAACACCTTCCCTTTGCTAGAATAGCAATAGTCGATGACAGACGGGCCCCTCCAATTTGGAACGCACTGGGCGTATAAATAGGAACTCACCCCGAGCACATTTGGTACGCTATCCACCGCCTGCTTTGCTTGCTCAAAATTTTAGCTCTTGTCTACCAACGCTTGCTTGTTTTTTTAGACTTTCTAAGCTTCGGCTTTAAGGACACATTTTCACCATTTCCGAAGAGAAGATGTCTCAAGACAAAAAAGTTGTTGCTGAGACGAAGCTGAGCGAAGAGGAGAAGCTCCTTGAGGAGAAGACTGCTTGATTTATTGAATCAATAGCAAAGACAAATACAGAAAAGATCACTAAGGAAATTCTAGAAGGCTTATCTGAAGATACTGATGACAGCGACAGTTATGATGCGGAAAGCGGAGGCGAAGACTCTGAAGATCGGCCCTGGCAACCAAGTCATGCAGTCTTCGGGAAATCGACTATCAAACAGAGTCATCTTGATAATATGAGAGGAATGTATTTTCGAGATATGTCTATTGTGAGGGCTGACGCAGACAGGGCTGTTCCTGCTCCCGAAGAAAACGAAGTTGTGATCTACCGAAGCTTCTTCAAGGCTGGGCTTCGACTCCCGTTGAGCAGATTTGTTGTTGAAGTTTTAAAGACATATCAGATTTTCCTTCACCAGATCACTCCTGAAGCAATTATTAGAATGGGGATCTTCGTCTGGGCTGTGAGAAGTCAAGGTCTGGAGCCAAGTGCAAAATGTTTTTGTAGCATGCATGAACTTTCGTATGAGACGAAGCCCTGGGGTAAAGAACAGTATCATAACAATTTTGGTTCAAGCTGCCCAGTGTCAACCTTTCGGAAGAGGTGGCCCGGGGCCTGGATGGAAGAGTGGTTTTCTGTAAAAAATGATTTGAAGGCGAGAGAAGATATTAAAGAGATCATCGTGCGACCAATCTGGTCCCGCTTCGGCCTCCGCAAACTAAAGGTAGAGATTGACGAGGCAGCCGAAGCATGCCAAAGAGCCTTCAGGACAGTTTGCGCTTTTATCAGGACGAGAGATTTAGTTCAAGAACATGTAGCCTACAGGATATGGCCACTGATAGACAGTTGAGAAATGCCAAAGGAAACCATCACTAACCCTAGCGAAGGTGGTTTGGTTCGATTGAAATATACCTTCAGGTTTGGAGACCAATTTATCGAACCAGACGATGACTGGTTGAAGTGTGTTGAAAATACTAGTGATGAACTACTTGGAGCATACTCCAAGTCTGAAGATAATGCACTATCTGCGGCCTTCGAGAGCCGAAAAAAGAAAAGGCTAAATAGAGTTTTTGATGCTATTGGATTTGTGTACCCTGACTATCGCTACCCACCGCGGGGGCAGAAAAGAAAGGGTGCAACTTCTCTGAAGACTGCTGCTTCGGCTCCTTCAAGCAAGCCCGCACCGAAGAGGAAAAAGTTGAAGGTCCTTACTCACCGACCGCGTTACATTGAACCGGCCACAGTGCCTGAATTTGGCGGTGAGACTTCTTCAGCTATTGAAGCCAAAGGACCTGCTCTTATGCAGAGGATTGAAGAGCCGGCTGCAATGCCGAAGACTGACAAAATTGAAGATCCAAGAACCGAAGGGACGAAAACATTAGAAGTTCTAAGCCCTTCGGCCGGAGTGGAGGTGCCGAAGACACAAAAAGGTCTAGCAACAACCCCAAGAGAAAAAGGATGGCGAGTGTATTAGATGTGCTGGAGACAATAAAAGCTTCAAGCTCTACTCCAGGAAAAATTGCCAAGGCTTCAAAAACACAGATTGAAACCGAGACAAAGCTGACCGAAGCCGAAGCTATACTGAGCCAAGCTGACGCCGAAGCTGGGCCTTCAGTGCCTGCCAAGGAGAAATCCTCGGAAACTGGAGAAAAGGCAGCGGAAGAAGAAGGTATAGAACAGATTTTGCCAGAAAAAGCTGCCGCTCCTGCTCCCGAAGCGTCTTCCGAAGTCCTTGATTATATTATTCGACACGCTTCGGGAAAAGATTATCTGAAGAAGAAATTTTTGAAGCTAAACACTATGCCCAAGAACTAAAATACCCGAAAGGGGCCTTAGTGTTTAATGGCACAGACGAAGATGACTTCTTATATTGCCGAAGATGAGAGTTGGCCAGAATTATCTGTCTGCCGGGAGATGGCCAGAAGTATGGGGTTCCAGAAGCTTGAAGCTGGTCTCTGCGCCATGACGAAGGACGATCTTGTGGATAGCCTTGCATATAACAGTCTGAAGGTACAAAAATTGTATATTTGGAAGTTTATGAATTTTGAATTATTCTTTTGTTCTTATATTAACCCATTCATTCTTTTCATATAGGGTTTAATACTTAGCAACGCCTTAAGGGCGCAAAAGAATGCCGAAGACGAGAGTTGCACTATTGCCCTCAACAACCTTCGAACAGAGGTCATCAAGCTGAGGAACGAAGCTTTGGAAAAAGACAAAATTCTACTTACATTGGTGGACAAAGTAAAGGGGGATGAAGCTAACTTCAAGGCTCAATCTAAAATCCAAAGGAATGAGATTGAAAATCTTCAAAAGCAACTGGCCGAAGCCAAATTGAAATGCGCTATTGCCGAAGCTGACCGAGATGCCAGTGAGTACTGGAAAAATTATTTTGAAAAAACAGTCGCAGAGCTTCGCTCATCAAAAGAAAGATGTTTTGAAAAATCTGTAGAATGCGTCAGAAAGATAAAAACTAGCTTCGCCAACGTGGGCACGTACTCGAGTGAAGACAACTTCATAAGAGGATATCCTGAGGGCCCAATTGAGTGGATCAGCAGCGAAGCCGAAGCTTTTGAAGTAATTTTGAGTGACCGTGGGGACATCTGTGCCTTCTCTGGTGCGAGGGGAATTGCAGCTATTTTAGAGAAGTCAGGTTGTGAGCATGTTAAAACCTTGGCTCGGGCCGAAGCTGTCCTCTGCATTGATGATACGAAGGACCCCTCGGCCGAAGCAAGCTTAGTAGGTGGAAAAATTTTCACTGATATATGGGAAAATGATGGCCGAGGAATGGCCCATGAAATAATAAAGAAAAACGAGAAAGATATTCATGACACTCGAGAATCAATAAAAGCAGCTGAAAAGGCTGCGGAGCTTGAGAGACGAATAGGTATTACTTAATGGTTTTTAACTTTGTTGTTTATTTTTGTGACTTCGAACTGATTTACGTTTTCTACCGCAGCTGAACTATCTCCTCCCCTAGAGCCCTTCGAGTCACTGGCCGACCTAGAGGCAAAGGAATCAACATAAATTATTAACATGGCCAAAACTATTGTGGACGAAGTCGTTACCCAACTGCTGACCAAAGCTGCAGATAAAGTTTTGAAAGAAGAAGAATAGCTATTGTAAAAACATTGCTAGAATAATAATGTAACATTTGCTGTACTATGCTTGTAATATTTGGTGCTCATGGGTTTTGAATGTAATATATGAATGGCTTTGTAATTCATTTCTTTGCGATGTATGAAACTTTTATGTACATACTGTTTTTGAGTCTTCGGCGAAAAAACACCTTCCCTTCTTTTCATGCTTCGTAAAGAAGAGCTTTCATGCTTCGTAAAAAATCCTCCAATCATCGCAAAAACATTAATGCTTCGTCAACAATAGATTTTTTCCTCCACATCGGAGCTGATGAAGCTGTATTTCTTCAAAACTTATTTTGTGCCTTAGCACAATTTCACTTTTTCGAAGCATTCTCCGAAGATCAACATTGTATCCCCTTCTTGTGCCATTGATGCAACATGATGTATGATGTTATGTTATGCGAAATGATGTGATGATGTTATGTTATGCAGAATGATATTTATGCCGAAGACACACACTCACACCCCCATAGTAGAATACACAATCTCTTTGCCGCTTATTTTTCGGTGTATCAGCATTGACTTTTCGCTGTAAGTTCTGCATTCCCTTAGGAATGTCTTTTGAACTTCTTCGCCTTCTATTTCGGTGGTATTCGCGTTGACTTTTCGCGCTTCGCCTTATATTTCGTCGGTATTTGGCTCTGCATTCCCTTTGGAACGACTTTTGAGCAGAAAACTTACACTGCGCTCCCTTAGGAATGACTTTTTGTATCTTTGGCAAACTTACGCTGCGTTCCTTAGAACGACTTTTTGTAGCTTCGGTGATACTTGTAATGTAATTTTTAGCCCCGCGTTTCCTTAGGAACGACTTTTGTGCTTCAGCGACTTTTTGAACTTCGTGAGTCTGTGGAGAAGATATTTTTCACTATGGCAAGAACGAAGCTATTACAAGAAATGGAAAATGACAAGAGAACTAGGTTTTCAATAATTATTCCTTATTAAAAAAGAAAATGACAATGAATGTAAAAACTGTTTCAGGGATAGGATATCTCTCAATAGATATGCTTCGATTCTGGCACAATATTGTTGACTGTACGAGCTTCGGACTCCTCCCTGAAATCTCGCTGTAGATGGATCTGTTGGCTCCCTTCTGGCTGCTGGCTTCGTGAATATACAGGTTGCAGTGGTGGCGGAGGTGGGGGTTGTGGCCAAGATGCCTGTGGCTGACTAGCCGAAGCAACAGACGCTGCAGGATGGTTACCCACATACTCTGGTATGTAGGGTGAGTGATACGAAGCAGTATGCATGACCTGCTTCAGTTGGTTCTTCTGAGCTACGGCTTCTGCTATTTCCTTTTGTTTCTGAATGGTGACATGGCACATCCTTGTAGTATGGCCCTTGTCCTCACCACAGAATAAGCAATAAATTTTTCTAGGCTGATCCCCCGAAGCCCCTGGCGCCTCTGCCTCTTGGAGCTGGCGGCCGGAAAGAGCTTTGTTGCTGCCCCGAAGCTTGCGAGGAATATTGTGGCCTCTGTTGTTGACTTCCTCTGTCGTCACTCTGGGTGGAGTGGATTGACCTGACATGCCTTGGGTGGATTCTTCCTCCGAAGCCCCTGGTCATCTCAGAGAACCTGTAGGCTTCCTCCCTTCTTTGACGAAAGTCATTGTCAGCTCGGATGTATTCATCCATCTTTTGAAGCAGTTTCTCCAAAGTCTGTGGAGGTTTTCTAGCAAAATATTGGGCAGTAGGTCCTGGACGAAGCCCCTTGATCATGGCTTTAATGACAATTTCATTGGGCATTGTAGGCGCTTGTGCTCTCAAACGCAAGAATCTTCGGACGTATGCCTGAAGATACTCCTCATGATCTTGCGTGCATTGAAACAGAGCCTAAGCTGTGACTGGCTTCGTCTGAAAGCCCTGGAAACTTGTCACCAGCATGTCCTTGAGCTTCTGCCATGAAGTGATAGTCCCTGGCCGAAGAGAAGAATACCACGTTTGAGCCACATTCTTAACTGTCATGACGAAGGACTTGGCCATGACAGCTGCATTGCCTCCGTATGAAGATATAGTTGCTTCATAACTCATCAAAACCTGCTTCGGGTCTGAATGCCCATCATACATTGGAAGCTGAGGTGGCTTGTATGATGGGGCCCACGGGATAGCCTGCAGTTCTGCTGCCAAGGGAGAAGCATCATCAAAAGTAAAGGTATCATGATTAAAATCAACATACCATCCATCGTCGTTGAACAAGCCCTCTTGATGAAGCTCCCTGTGTTGGGGCCTTCGATCTTGCTCATCTTAAGAAAGGTGGCGTACTTCTTCAGTGGCTTCGTCAATCTGCCTTTGAAGGTCAGCTAGTCGGGCCATCTTCTCCTTCTTCTTTTGCACTTGCTGATGAAGCATGTCCATGTTTCTGATTTCTTTGTCCAACTCGTCCTCTTGGGGTGTTTGTCACACCCGGGTTTTGGGGCACAAGACCCGGGCGCGAACATAATCACCAGGTGTGCTGGGACCAAGTCTCACACATATGATGAATCATGGCACAGGATCGAATGTCACATCTTTACTATATAATAGGAGTTCTGTACAAAATAAATAAATAATTACATTATAAGGAGACAACGGTCCAGCAACCCAAAGTTGACTGGGAGACGACGGCCTAGACCTCTCACGAACACATCGCAGCATCCTCCATGCGCCTCATCCTGCGGTACCTGTTCTTGACCTGTGGGGGTGTGAGACAGCAAGAGTGAGCTCACATACGTTCATCGCTCAACAAGTTGTGGGGAATAATGTGCATGAACTCGCCAAAGGTGGGAGCTCACGTGAAGTGTAAGGCTTACCAAAGGAGATGGTTGAAGCTGAGCATTGCTTTTACAGTTGGTCAAATTTTTATTAGCAATTACTAAGTATAAGTAAATACCAACCCAATTAAGAAGTAGAACAAAAGTAACAACCTCAACTGCGATGCAATGCATATGACAAATTGAGTTTAGGTTCCATAATTTAATCATGTGAGTGTCCGAGCTGCTCATGACCGTGAGCACGGCTAATATACCAGTTTTACACTCTGCAGAGGTTGCGCATCTTTACCCACAAGTCATGTTACCCATCTGCCAAGAGACGGCCAATCCCATACACCTCTACCGAGGAGGCAAGGCAGGGTAACACTACGAGGCCTTTACAAAGTTCCACTAGCTTCAGAAAACCCGCTACAGTTTATAGGAAGCTCCAGTGCAGGAATCCCTCGCATGACCGCCATCGCAGCAAAATCATCCCAAGGGCCTCCCTACACTGACCACTCCCCTACTGCCCTTGCCCCTTTCGGGTAAGGTAGTCATCCACTAGCTTTCCTAATTAATCAGCCAAGGGCGTCCATAAACCCTTGTGGTAGCACTATTTTCCCAGGTGGTTCTCCATGTTCCAATTAACATAATGATCTTATCATGAACAGTAAATAATGAACAGATAATAAAAAGTGTAATCATGAGTAGTGAATATCTCTATACCCAAATCCACATAAAGCAATAGCATGTACTACCCGAAAAGTTCAGTGGTAATCAAGGTATAAAGATAGTCAAACTAGGATAACCTGTTGGGTCCCATCAAAATTAACCTATGCAGATCATTATGATTAATCAGAACATGATTGGGTAAAAAGAAGTGATCAAGGGCACAACTTGCCTGGGACTTGAGATTCCAGGTACCAGGATGATCTTCAGGTGACACGTGTCCTCACGCTAGTCGTAGCAATACAAACAAACCTGGTATAGGCAAAATTGACATTACACCAAACATAAGAATAAACTGTGTAATAATATTCTACGCGTTGCTACGAGATCGTGGGAACAAGAATCGCTAAATTCGGAGTTACGGTTAAGAAGTTATGGTTTTCTGAGGTTATTAAGCACCTAGAATAGATTAATTCAAATGAACATTTTTAATTCAAGTTTCATGGCTAAATAGAGGTACTAGGTGATAAACAATATTAAAACAAAATTATTGCAATAGGAATGCCTCAATTTGGAGCTAAAATGAATTTAATATGAATTATATAAGTTTCTGGATTTATTTTTGAATTAAAAATCCATTTCTAATATTAATTCCCTATTTTCCCAAGATTCTGGTCTACGCACCAAATACAGAAAAGCGCAGGGTCTGATCTACAAAAACTCCCTAGACTCAGATTGCCCTGCTGGTGGACAGCGGGTTAGTTTCTAGGTTCCCCGAGGACTCCTTAGCAAAAGACCCGGACTAAAAGATTACCCACCTGACCGCGACCGTCCGATCGGAAATCAGGGGCTCGGATTAGATTATGAAGCGATATGCCCCGCGGACCGCGGGTCAGACTTCAGTGGCCACGATCTAAAACAACCCCGAGTTGATCACGATCGCCCGATCTGGATCAACGGCCACGCATTAATTATACCAAGGGGTATTTGGGGTTTTAATCTCGGCCATCAAATTATATCCGACGACCGGCTCTACCCATCCTCACCCGACGCCGGAGTACAGTCTCCACGGGGGCGCTGCTCGCCAGCGCGATGGCCATCCCCCGCGCCATTGCCCAAATCTCCCAATCAACGGCGTCTACTCGTTCAAGAGAGTACGGTGACTAGAGTGGAGCTTCTTACCGTCAATCGAGATTGCACAGTCGCTGGACCACGACGCGAGGTGGGTTCACGGCAACCCATGAACGTCGTTGAGAAATCTCCCCAGCCACGACGCTCTGGCGAGGCATCGGGCAGATCACCGAGCGGTGGCGAGGAGGGGAGAGGGAAGAGGATGAGCAGCGCGCGGCGAAGGGGCAACGCCGGGCTCCACGGATGGCGAAGGCCTGGCGCGCGCGGCTGCAAAGCTCGCAGGGGCGTCCGCACTCGGGTTTGAGGGAGCTCACAGGGAAGGTCAGGGACTCGTCCATGGAGGGAGCTTCGCCCGGCCGCCAAGGAAGAGGAGCAGGGGCACCGGGAGCCGAGCGCCATGGATGGGCAGAAGGAGAGGAGTCTGGCAACCCGGTTCGCGATGAGGGATGAGGGATGCGGCAGGGCTTTATATCCTGGCGAAAGGGAGTCGCGCCCGTGCACATCGGATCAGTAGGGGATCCACCCGATTCCTCGTGTTTCTGTTAGAACAGAACGAAGGTTGGGGAAGAACTGACCACGAGGGCCCACCTGGCAGCGGGCAGTAGTTCCGCGGCACAGGGGCACACCGCGTGCGAGCGCGCCCGGGAGCGCATGGGCTTGTGTGGGCCGGTCTGTCGCGCCCGAGAGAGAGGAAAGCAGACCCATGTGTAATAGTGCACTATCTCACCTCATTTCTTTTCTTTTTCATTTCAGGTTTTGAATTTCCTATTTTAACTTGAAAGGCACAATTTAAAGAACCATCATGAATACAAAGTTTGACTATTTACATATTTATTATTTCATTCATGATAGAAAAAAAACTCCTAAACATGTTATGCACACACACAAATAATTTTATTTTACGCTAATACTTTTTTAATGTATGGTCCACTTACAAGCACATTCAAAAATTCATTGTTTTACTATTTATTTAACCCAATTATTTTCTAATGTTTTATTGTTTATTAAGAGCCATTTTAACTTGAACCTCTTGGAGAAGTTTTCTATAATTCGTCAAAGAATTCTGAAATCCATCTAAGGGATAAATATGTTTTTTAGTCTTTTATTAGAAAACATATTTATTTTAGGAGATGTGGGTTTAAAGGTTATGTGAATTCAAAAAGAAAAAATATTCTAATTCAAGATCTTTGAAAAAAAAATTTACTACAATTCTCAGAATGAGATTTTGAGGTGTTACAAATCCTACCCCCCTTAACAGAAATCTCGTCCCCGAGATTTGTAAGAAAAGGGATGCAACAAGTTTTAATTTGCAGTTTAGCTTTTAGTTGCCTATCAGTTCAAGAAGCAAAGGTTTACTAGTAGGTTATTAGGATAACATGTGTGCATTCTACTTATGTTTTACCTATTAGGTAGAAGTAAATAAAGTTGGGGTGTGAAAGATTAGGGTAAGGAAAGACTCCATCATGGATGGTGGATCTTGACTCATTTGATGATCTACTTGACTCCTATCTTCCTTGACATGGTTGATCCACTTCGATTTGGTGTCTCCAACTGGATTTAGACGGTTTAGATAGGTAGGTGGTTGTGAAACATGAGATAAGTTGATCATGGTTTACTTTTACCTCTTAGGTTGGGTTATGTTGGGAACTTGTTCTCAAATGCTATGAATTAAGAACAAGGCAACATAAAATGTTAAATGTTAACGTCCTTCGTCCATGAAACATTATTCCCTTGAGGATAATGAACCTTGGACGAAGGTTGATGAGAATATAATTACGAAGGTTAAGTCTTCGTAATTATATTTTAATAGATTGTATAAGATAACATAAAATAAAGGGTATAAAAAGGTAAATGAATCATAAACGAATTATATTATATTCACTTAATATATTGAATCATTGAATACAGTTATACCTCTGCTTTGGCAAAGATTGGTTCCCGAAAGATGCGATTGCAATTACCAGAATGCGTGAACAGTAAAGGAATACTGTTCACTATTTATAGACACAGGACACAGCCTATGAAGAATTACAATTATGCCCCTCATAAAAGTTTACAACATTGACTCAGACCCTTATGGACTAAAAGGTCATTCTATCTTTAAGTCGGTTTGCAATACCGAAGCTTCATGAAGAGGAACCTTCGGCAATCCCATACAAACAGCTTCAGCCGAAAGCCGCTTCTTCCTACAAGACCTTCGGTGACGAAGCATAGTCCCAACAGTAGCTCCTTTTGCGGTGCTAGATCGTTTTTCGTAACGAGCTTGATCCGTGAAAAAAGTCTCTTAAGCTTCGGGGAGCCGAAGGTCCAAAAAACACCTTCCCTGAGCTCGTTGTCGAGAAACGATTCAGTTTCCCAGCGTGTAGCAGTCCCACCTTGCAGAGTTACTGTTTGTCTCTGCGGTCCACCACGCAGCGAGTGCAAGCGGGTGTCCGCCTGGTGTAAAAATCCTGGCGCTTCGCCTTCTTACCTGCAGTACTATATAAACAGACGAGTAGGTGTGAAGTTACCACAGCATTCATTGCTATTTGCACTGTTTTGCTGCCAAAATTTTTAACCATCGCCGAAGCTTGACTCTCGGAATCGAACGAAGCTCCAACTTGAAGCCTGCTTCGTCAGAAGAAAAAACTTCGGAAGAAAAAAGTATTTAATTTCCACAAATTCAGAATTAAATGGCCAGAGTGCGTTCTACCGCTAGGGTTGAGCGTGAGGGGGGTGAAGCTGAAGGTTCGGAGACTGTTCCCATCTCCGAAGCGATGCAAAGATCCGGACTGGTAACTTCGGAAAAGATCCCCAGTGATGATGCAGAACAAGCAGAACAAGCAATTGCCGAAGCCGAAGAAGAAGATATTGAGGAAACTGATCCCGAAGACGATTATCGTATTGCCATGCCAAGCAAGCCCAGCCACTTGGACTTCGGAAAGTCTACTGTTTCGAAGGCTGATCTCTCCAAGATGGTAAAGTCGGGCTTTTTCAATGAAAATCAGAAGAAGCTATTACGCTTCGGGGGAGAAGAGACTACCCCAAAGCCGAAGAAGGATGAAATTGTCATTTTCAAGAGCTTTCTAAAGGCTGGATTAAGATTCCCCCTACATGGGATTATTGCAGAGGTACTGAAGAGGTTTGGTATCTTTTTTCATCAGTTGACTCCTAACGCTATTGTTAGGCTTAGTGTTTATATCTGGGCCCTCCGAAGCCAAGCGGTGGAGCCGTTTGCAGACAGCTTTTGTCGAGTTCACGAACTGCACTATCAGACGAAGGCTAGAAAAGATGGATTGCATGACAATTTTGGTTGCTATAATTTTGCTTATCGGAAAACCACAAAGTTTCCTGTAATCAGCTACCGAAGCAAATGGGCAGCAGGCTAGAAGTCGGAGTGGTTCTATGTCAAGGTTGATGACGACAAGGAGAAGCTTGTGCAAAGTCCACTCGAACTAATCTTCGGAGAAACCCGACCTCGTTGCAACATGACACCAGAAGGTCCAACACAACAAGCGTTGAATGAATTCAGAATTATTGCAGAGCATATCAGTACAAGAGACCTGGTTCATGAGTTTTTGGCTTTCAAGGTTTTTCCTAGTTTAAAAGAATGGGAAATGCCGAAGCTAAAGGGGGAGAAGAAAGAAGGTGAACTTGTGCGTTTACCTTACTATTTCAAGTTTAAGAAATACTTTAAAACACCTTGCCAAGAGTGGCTGGATACAATTGAAGTAATGTGCAATGAAATACTTGGCAACTACTCCAAAAAAGAAGATCAATTGATGACTGCGGCCTTCGGCACCCGTCCGAAGCGAAGACTGAATCGAGTGCTGGACGCCCTGGGTTTTGAATACCCTGACTATGAAAATCTGAATAAAGGTGTCGGGGGCCAGAAAAGGAAAAGGATAACTGAAGCCTTAAATGAAGATGAGAAAGAACCATCAAAGAAGAAAATTCCGAAGAAGAGGAAAGCGTCTTCTCCGAAGCAAAAAATATCCGACGAAGAAGAAACCCCCACATCACCCTCTGCCCCTGACGTGGAGTAAATTTTGAAGGTAATGACTGAATCCCTGCCTGCGAAGCTAAGTCCATTGAGGCCTCAACTGACAAAGTTTTTTCAGAAGGAAAAGGAGCCTGAAAAAATGAAGAAAACGACTAAAGCAAAGAGACAAAGAATCATCACTGTGACAGAGGTCATTGACACGACACCACCAAGAGCTTCAGCTCAGAAGACACCAGCAGCTGAGGAAAGAACAAATATTGAAATCACACCTTCGGAGGTCGCGGCTGCCGAAGCTGCCTCAATTGAAGATTTGAACCTGGAAAGCACAATCGAACATATCGACAAAATACTGCTAGACATGGCCACAGAAGAAGCTGCCACTGCCGCCGAAGAAGCTATGGCCGCAGTGCCGGGGAAAGAAAAGGAAATTGTTGACGAAGCTTCAGAGGACGAGGCCTTCATGTTTCAAAATTTAGTTGGAGAAAAATTATCAAAACCCGAAATAGAAGAGCTTAAAGAGTATGCCAAATCTTGCGGGTACAAACCAGGAGCACTCCTCTTCGGAGGTATTGATGATGAAAAATTAGATTGTATCCGAGATCAAACTGGAGCCAAAGTTATCGGTACTCTGTCAAAGAGTATCGGTTTTCCGAAGCTAGAAACGGACATTAGCCGCTACCGACGACAACATATCGTTGGTAGTTTATTTTATTCCAATTTCAAGGTGAACTACTTTTCCCTTAACTTTTATTGTTTTTAATAATGAAAACATGTCTAACGAAGGTTGTTTTCGTGCAGAGTATGCTGTTGAGCAAAGCCTTGAAAATGCAGCAAGATTTTGAAGACAAGAAACACGAAGTTATAATTGAAAATTTAGAAAGCAAAATAAAGGAGCAATCAGCTGCTATTGAGAAGAAGAACTTTGAGCTCCAAGCAACTGAAGGTTTATTGGCGGAAGCCGAAGCTAAAATAACAGAACTGAACACGAAGCTTCTCTGCCAATCTGAGCAGTTTGAACAAGAAAAGCAAAAACTTAATGCAAAACTTGAAGCCGAAGCCCAACAAAATTCAGATTTGAAAAAACTATTGGCGGGCCTTCAAGAAAAATGTTTGGAATTTAGCAACAAATGTATTCAACGACTAAGAAAAATTTTCCACTCAGTTGGAGCCAGCAGTGAGAAATTCACCCCCTCAGCTGAAGATTTACCGAAGACCTTCGAACATATTGAGGGTGAAATTGACGAGCTTGACGAAGTTATAGCTGGGCACGGTGACTTCTGTGCCTGGGTAGCTTCTCGGGGCACTGCTGCAGCTTTCCTAAAAGCTGGCTGCGATCATGGAAAGATTGTCAATAGGCCCAATTTCACTTTATCACCATCAATCCTAGATGACATTCCTGATCTCGCCCGAAGTATTTCCAATAGATTTGTAAAAATGATATGGACAAAAGGCGGGCGAGAAAAGGCTGGAGACAAAGCTCGGAGTCATCTTGAACCAGTAAGAAATCATACCTTGTGCTTACCTCTTCCTTCAAGCTCGATTTTGACTTACAACAACTTAATTCATGTAGGATGACGAAGCCGAAGTCGATGATTAAAAAGAATGACGCCGAAGCTAAAATCCCTCGAAGATTAAATAGGAGTAGACTGTAGACAGACTCAGGAAACTTTTGAGATAACTTTTGTAAATGTAACTAAACTTGTCTTTAATGAGTTCTGTTCATACCTTGTATTATGCTCTTACCCTTCCATTAATGTATGTGAAGTGCTTTGTTGTGGACGAAATTATCTTTTTTGAGCCGAAAGCGAAAAAACACCTTCCCTTCTTTTCGTACACAGCGAAGCATAGAAAACAACATTTCCCTTTCTTCCGAAGCTCTCCTTTTTGTACGCGAAGAAGCTCTTCTCTTATGCCGAAGCAACCACTTATGCCATGATGATGATTATCCTACATATGCCTGGATGAATGTTTATGAATGCAAATGCTATGATGTAATGTGATGTGCAAATGAATGTCCAAACACATATCCGAAGCCATACTCTCAGCCATTATTTCCTTAGAAACAATCACACATCAGCTCTGCATTCCCTTAGGAACGACTTTGGAGCTTCTTCGCCTTTTACTTTCGGCGGAATCAGCGTTGACTTTTCGCTGTAAGCTCTGCATTCCCTTAGGAACGACTTTGGAGCTTCTTCGCCTTTTACTTTTGGCGGAATCAGCGTTGACTTTTCGCTGTAAGCTCTGCATTCTCTTAGGAACGACTTTGGAGCTTCTTCGCTTTTTACTTTTCGGCACTCGATGGTGCGTTCTCAGCTTTTACATTTACATTCCTTGGGGGATTTTGCTCTTATAGAACTAAAAAAGGAAATTACATATGATGGCCCCATTAAAAACCTTTCTCTCCCTTTAGAAAGGAAAAGGGTGCCATGAAAAAGAAAAAACATAAAAAATTACATCAAGTTACACATAATATCGCCGAAGCTCATTCGCATTCCAAGATCTAGGAATGTCGTTGCCGTCCATATCCTTCAATCTGTATGAACCGGGTCTTGACGAAGATGCTACTAAGAAATGTCCCTCCCATTTCAGCTGCAACTTGCCCACTGTGTCTGGGTTGGCCACTCTCCGAAGCACCAAATGTCCTGGCTCAATATTCTTTAGCCAAACCTTTCTATCTCGCCATTTGATTGTTTCGGCTTGATATTTATTGATATTCTCCACAGCTTGAAGCCTGATCCCTTCTAAAGCATCTTTTTCCACAGAATAAGCATCTTCAGAACCTGATTCTGCCGAAGCTACTACTCTTATTGATCCAGTTTTAGCTTCCTCCGGAGTTATTGCTTCGTCACCGAATAATAACTTGAATGGAGTAAAGCCTGTAGACCTTGATGTTGTTGTGTTGTGGCTCCACACCACTTTGATTAACTGATCTGGCCACTTTCCCCTGGATTGATTGAAGATTAACTTCATTATTCCTGTCATTATAATGCCATTGGCTCTTTCAACGAGCCCATTTGACTCCGGATGCCTGACTGATGCAAAATGGATCTTCGTACCAATTTGATCACAGAAATCTCTGAAAGCTTCGGAGTCGAACTGTGTTCCATTATCCACAGTGATGACCTTTGGTACCCCGAAACGACAAACAATATTCTGCCAGAAAAACTTTTGAATGGTGGCCGAAGTTATTGTGGCTAAAGGCTTTGCCTCAATCCATTTGGAAAAATATTCCACAGCCACTACAACATATCTTAATTTCCCTTGGGCCGGTGGTAATGGACCCAACAAGTCAAGGCCCCACCTTTGCAATGGCTAGATGGGTTGTATGAGCTGTGTTAAGGACGAAGGTTGTTTTTGATCTCTAGCACATTTCTGACAACCTTCGCACTTTTGAACTAATTCCGCTGCATCAGAAGCTGCCTTCGTCCAATAAAACCCTTGGCGGAAAACTTTTCCAAGTAACGGCCTAGATCCAATGTGAGATCCACACAGGCCTGCATGTATTTCTTTCATCAACTCTATGCCTTCGGTTCTAGATAAACACTTGAGTAACGAAGCACAAACTCCATGCTTGTACAACTCCCCTTCTATCATGACATATGGACGAGCTCTTGCCTCTATCCTCCTGTTATAAGTTTCGTCATCTGAAAGGAATTTACCCTGAAGGTAAGAGATGATCTCAGTTCTCCAATCTTCGCTATAAACAGGAGATATATTGAGGACTGCTCTTTCAAGAAGTTCCACCGAAGGTGCTTTTATTGTTTCGAAGAACACATCCGAAGGTAAGGGCAGCCCCTGTGCTGCTGACTTAGCTAGCAAATCAGCATGCTCATTTTGTCCTCGAGGGATATTTTTGACAGAAAATCCTTTGAAGGAAGCTTCGACTCTTCGAACCATGTCCAGATATTTTTCAAGCTTCGGATCTTTAGCCTTGCAACTCTTGTCGATATGACCCGAAACAACCTGGGAATCAGTTTTAAGAATGGCCCTTCTGATTCCCATTGCTTTTAGCTTCCGAAGACCCAAAAGCAGGGCTTCGTACTCAGTAATATTGTTTGTACAACTGAAATCGAGTCTTGCCGCATAACAAGTTTTAACTTTGGATGGCGAGACCAACAAAGCAGCTGCTCCTGCCCCGAAGGTTCCCCAAGACCCATCGCAAAACACTGTCCATACTTCGGCATCTTTATTTGTTTCTTCATCCTGAGCCCCTGGCGTCCAGTCAGCAATGAAGTCTGCTAACGCCTGGGACTAGATCGAAGATCTATGCACGTAATCAATGCAAAATTCATTGAGTTCTGCAGCCCATTTTCCAATCTGCCCAGTAGCTTCTCTATTTCTCATAATATCCTTCAACGGCTACGAAGAAGGAACAACAATATTGTATGCTTGAAAGTAATGCCGAAGCTTCCTGGATGCCATCAAAACAGCATATAACACCTTCTCTAATTCTGTATAGTTTTTCTTTGATATACTAAGAACTTCAGATACAAAATACACTGGGACCTGCTTCTTGACTTGGCCATCAAGCTTCTCCTGGACAAGTGCTGCACTTACCGCTGAGTGCGAAGCTGCCACATATAATAACAAAGGAGCCCCTGGCGTTGCTGGAGTTAATGTTGTTAAATCTATCAGATATTGCTTCAGTTCCTCGAAGGCTTTTTGTTGGCTTGGTCCCCATTGAAAGACTTCGGCTGATTTCAGCACTTCGAAGAATGGTAAATTTCTTTCTGCTGATCTGGATATAAATCTATTAAGAGATGCCAACCTCCCTGTTAATCTTTGGGCCCCCTTTTTTGTAGTTGGTGGCTCCATTCGAAGTATAGCTTCAATTTTACTTGGATTAGCTTCAATTCCCTTTGTTGAAACCAAGCATCCAAGAAATTTCCCCTTCTTTACTCCGAAGACACATTTTTCTGGATTCAACTTTAAGCCAGCTTGTCTGAAACTGGAAATAGGTCTCCTGCAAATCAGCAATATGATTTTCCTGTTTCGTGCTTTTTACAATGATGTCATCAACATAAGTTAGCACATTTCTGCCTATCTGAGACTGGAGAACCTTCGCAGTCATTCTGCTGAAACTTCCTCCAGCGTTTTTGAGCCCCTCAGGCATCCGAAGATAGCAATATGTGCCACTTGGGGTTATGAAGCTAGTCTTCGGCTCATCTTCCTTCTTCATCCAGATTTGGTGGTAGCCTGAGTAACAGTCTAACAGACTCATGAGCTCTGAAGAAGCTGCTGCATCAACTAAAGAGTCTATCCTTGGCAATGGGAATTCGTCCTTCGGACAAGCCTTGTTGAGATCTGTAAAATCGATACACATTCGCCACTTGCCATTGGCCTTTTTTACCATAACAGTGTTAGCTAGCCATTCTGGGTACTTTACTTCTCTGATAACTCCTGCACTGAGGAGTCTTTTGACTTCATTACGAGCACCTTCAGCCTTATCATCAGACATTTTCCGAAGCCTCTGCTTTCTGGGTCTGAAGGATGGGTCAACATTGAGCGAGTGTTCAATAACATCCCTATTAACTCCGCAGAGATCATTGGCTGACCATGCAAAAACATCTTTGTTGTTGAACAAAAACCTTATCAAGGTTTTCTCCTGTTCTTCGGATAATTGAGAGCCCAACAGCACCTTCTGCTCTGCTATGTCCTCACATAGGATCATGGGCTTCGGCTGATCTGCTGAAGCTGCTTTCTCCCTTCTGAATTTGTACTGTTCACAAGCTTCAGCTCCATCTATGTTATGGATTGCTTTTGAGTCAGTCCAGTTTCCTTCGGCCCTTCTGGCAGCTTCCTGACTTCCATGAATAGCGATGGGTCCTTGATCCGAAGGTATCTTCATGCAAAGATAAGCAGGATGAAGAATTGCTTCGAAAGCATTGAGGGTGCCACGACCAATAATTGCATTGTAAGGGTATTCCATGTCAACAATGTCAAACACAACTTGCTCAGTTCTAGTGTTGTTGATGAACCTGAAGGTCACTGACATGGTGATCTTGCCCAGTGCTACAATCTGTCTTCCTCTGAAGCCACAGAGAGGATGTGTAGCATCATGAATCTTATCTTCTGGCTCTTGCATTTGTCTGAAGGCCTTAGCAAATATGATATCAGCTGCACTGCCTGTATCAACCAAGACATTGTGGACCAGAAACCCTTTGATAACACAAGAAATAACCATAGCATCGTTATGAGGAAAATCCTTGAGCTGAAGGTCCTCCTGGGAGAAGGTGATTGGGATGTGGGACCACCTTGACTTGATAAAGGGTCCTTGCACTCCAACATGTTGTACCCTTCTCTGCGCCTCTTTCTTCTGCTTTTTATTGGCTGGTTCTGAGCACGAACCACCTGTAATCGGGAGCACCAGCTTCGGGTCCGAAGCAGCTCCAGCTTGATCGTTGAACGAAGCCATCAGCTCAAAAAAGTGGAAGTGAGTTCACCGTAGGTGGGCGCCAATGTTGGGAACTTGTTCTCAAATGCTATGAATTAAGAACAAGGCAACATAAAATGTTAAATGTTAACGTCCTTCGTCCATGAAACATTATTCCCTTGAGGATAATGAACCTTGGACGAAGGTTGATGAGAATATAATTACGAAGGTTAAGTCTTCGTAATTATATTTTAATAGATTGTATAAGATAACATAAAATTAAGGGTATAAAAAGGTAAATGAATCATAAACGAATTATATTATATTTACTTAATATATTGAATCATTGAATACAGTTATACCTCTGCCTTGGCAAAGATTGGTTCCCGAAAGATGTGATTGCAATTACCAGAATGCGTGAACAGTAAAGGAATACTGTTCACTATTTATAGACACAGGACACAGCCTATGAAGAATTACAATTATGCCCCTCATAAAAGTTTACAACATTGACTCAGACCCTTATGGACTAAAAGGTCATTCTATCTTTAAGTCGGTTTGCAATACCGAAGCTTCATGAAGAGGAACCTTCGGCCATCCCATACAAACAGCTTCAGCCGAAAGCCGCTTCTTCCTACAAGACCTTCGGCGACGAAGCATAGTCCCAACAGGTTAGATCATGGTTGTTACACTAGGGTGGGATAAGCAAAGTGTTTTAGGACAAGATGAGTCTAGATAAGATAGAATCTTTCAAGATGAGATGAATCTATTAAGATAGATATATTTTAAGGGAAGATAATCTAGGTTGTCTAGTTATTTTTATAAGCATTTTTTTATATGTATATGCAGATGTAATTGTGGACATTAATCCACAATTCATCACACTCAATCAAAGATCCAAATCAGACAAATATCATAAGAACAAACATTCAAGTTCACAGATACTTATATAAGAAAAATAGTTTTGTTTTTGTTCCTAATAGTAGGTCTCTTATTCCTAAAGGTCACTTTAGGTACAGGATTTCAAAGTGTGAAATCCATATTTGTCTTTAGAGTGAAAAGGTAAGAATAATCAGAATAAGCGGAAATAGATGAGAAAAGATTAAGAAAAGTTTAGAAAGAATCAGAGTAGCAAAGGTAAGTAGACAATGGTTGTCCAGTTCTATCTAGGTTTCGTCCTACAGTCAACATTCCTCTCATACCACTTCTGTCACACCCGGGTTTTGGGGCACAAGACCCGGGCGCGAACATAATCACCAGGTGTGCTGGGACCAAGTCTCACACATATGATGAACCATGGCACAAGATCGAATGTCACATCTTTACTATATAATAGGAGTTCTGTACAAAATAAATAAATAATTACATTATAAGGAGACAACGGTCTAGCAACCCAAAGTTGACTGGGAGACGACGGCCTAGACCTCTCACGAACACATCGCAGCATCCTCCATGCGCCTCATCCTTCGGTACCTGTTCTTGACCTGTGGGGGTGTGAGACAGCAAGAGTGAGCTCACATACGTTCATCGCTCAACAAGTTGTGGGGAATAATGTGCATGAACTCGCCAAAGGTGGGAGCTCACGTGAAGTGTAAGGCTTACCAAAGGAGATGGTTGAAGCTGAGCATTGCTTTTACAGTTGGTCAAATTTTTATTAGCAATTACTAAGTATAAGTAAATACCAACCCAATTAAGAAGTAGAACAAAAGTAACAACCTCACCTGCGATGCAATGCATATGACAAATTGAGTTTAGGTTCCATAATTTAATCATGTGAGTGTCCGAGCTGCTCATGACCGTGAGCACGTCTAATATACCAGTTTTACACTCTGCAGAGGTTGCGCGTCTTTACCCACAAGTCATGTTACCCATCTGCCAAGAGACGGCCAATCCCATACACCTCTACCGAGGAGGCGAGGCAGGGTAACACTACGAGGCCTTTACAAAGTTCCACTAGCTTCAGAAAACCCGCTACAGTTTATAGGAAGCTCCAGTGCAGGAATCCCTCGCATGACCGCCATAGCAGCAAAATCATCCCAAGGGCCTCCCTACACTGACCACTCCCCTACTGCCCTTGCCCCTTTCGGATAAGGTAGTCATCCACTAGCTTTCCTAATTAATCAGCCAAGGGCGTCCATAAACCCTTGTGGTAGCACTGTTTTCCCGGGTGATTCTCCATGTTCCAATTAACATAATGATCTTATCATGAACAGTAAATAATGAACAGATAATAAAAAGTGTAATCATGAGTAGTGAATATCTCTATACCCAAAACCAAATAAAGCAATAGCATGTACTACCCGAAAAGTTCAGTGGTAATCAAGGTATAAAGATAGTCAAACTAGGATAACCTATTGGGTCCCATCAAAATTAACCTATGCAGATCATTATGATTAATCAGAACATGATTGGGTAAAAAAAAGTGATCAAGGGCACAACTTGCCTGGGACTTGAGATTCCAGGTACCAGGATGATCTTCAGGTGACACGTGTCCTCACGCTAGTCGTAGCAATACAAACAAACATGGTACAGGCAAAATTAACATTACACCAAACATAAGAATAAACTGTGTAATAATATTCTACGCGTTGCTACGAGATCGTGGGAACAAGAATCGCTAAATTCAGAGTTACGGTTAAGAAGTTATGGTTTTCCGAGGTTATTAAGCACCTAGAATAGATTAATTCAAATGAACATTTTTAATTCAAGTTTCATGGCTAAATAGAGGTACTAGGTGATGAACAATATTAAAACAAAATTATTGCAATAGGAATGCCTCAATTTGGAGCTAAAATGAATTTAATATGAATTATATAAGTTTCTGGATTTATTTTTGAATTAAAAATCCATTTCTAATATTAATTCCCTATTTTCCCAAGTTTCTGGTCTACGCACCAAATACAGAAAAGCGCAGGGTCTGATCTACAAAAACTCCCTAGACTCAGATTGCCCTGCTGGTGGACAGCGGGTTAGTTTCTAGGTTCCCCGAGGACTCCTTAGCAAAAGACCCGGACTGAAAGATTACCCACCTGACCGCGACCATCCGATCGGAAATCAGGGACTCGGATTAGATTATGAAGCGGTATGCCCCGCGGACCGCCGGATCAGACTTCAGCGGCCACGATCTAAAACAACCCCGAGTTGATCACGGTCGCCCGATCCGGATCAACGGCCACGCATTAATTATACCAAGGGGTATTTGGGGTTTTAATCTCGGTCGTCAAATTATATCCGACGACCGGCTCTACCCATCCTCACCCAACGCCGGAGTACAGTCTCCACAGCGGCGCTGCTCGCCGGCGCGATGGCCATCCCCCGCGCCATTGCCCAAATCTCCCAATCAACGGCGTCTACTCGTTCAAGAGAGTACGGTGACTAGAGTGGGGCTTCTTACCGTCAATCGGGATTGCACAGTCGCTGGACCACGACGCGAGGTGGGTTCACGGCAACCCATGAACGTCGTTGAGAAATCGCCCCAGCCACGACGCTCTGGCGAGGCATCGGGCGGATCACCGAGCGGTGGCGAGGAGGGGAGAGGGAAGAGGATGAGCAGCGCGCGGCGAAGGGGCAACGCCGGGCTCCGCGGATGGTGAAGGCCTGGCGCGCGCGGCCGCAAAGCTCGCAGGGGCGTCCGCACTCGGGTTTGAGGGAGCTCACAGGGAAGGTCAGGGACTCGTCCATGGAGGGAGCTTCGCCCGGCCGCCAAGGAAGAGGAGCAGGGGCACCGGGAGCCGAGCGCCATGGATGGGCAGAAGGAGAGGAGTCTGGCAACCCGGTTCGCGATGAGGGATGAGGGATGTGGCAGGGCTTTAAATCCTGGCGAAAGGGAGTCGCGCCCGTGCACATCGGATCAGCAGGGGATCCACCCGATTCCTCGCGTTTCTGTTAGAACAGAACGAAGGTTGGGGAAGAACTAACCACGAGGCCCACCTGGCAGCGGGCAGTAGTTCCGCGGCACAGGGGCACACCGCGTGCGAGCGCGCCCGGGAGCGCATGGGCTTGTGTGGGCCGATCTGTCGCGCCCGAGAGAGAGGAAAGCAGACCCATGTGTAATAGTGTACTATCTCACCTCATTTCTTTTCTTTTTCATTTCAGGTTTTGAATTTCCTATTTGAACTTGAAAGGCACAATTTAAAGAACCATCATGAATGCAAAGTTTGAATATTTACATATTTATTATTTCATTCATGATAGAAAAAAAACTCCTAAACATGTTATGCACACACACAAATAGTTTTATTTTACGATAATACTTTTTTTAATGTATGGTCCACTTACAAGCACATTCAAAAATTCATTGTTTTACTATTTATTTAACCCAATTATTTTCTAATGTTTTATTGTTTATTAAGAGCCATTTTAACTTGAACCTCTTGGAGAATTTTTCTATAATTCGTCAAAGAATTCTAAAATCCATCTAAGGGATAAATATGTTTTTTAGTCTTTTATTAGAAAACATATTTATTTTAGGAGATGTGGGTTTAAAGGTTATGGGAATTCAAAAAGAAAAAATATTCTAATTCAAGATCTTTGAAAAAAAATTACTACAATTCTCAGAATGAGATTTTGAGGTGTTACAGTGTTGGACTAGTGGCCTTCCTCTTCTGGCTTCGGGCCTCTCGAAGAGAAATGGTCTCCTGGTTTGGGTCCAGTGGCTGCAGAGCGGCAGCCCCTGTCGCTGAAGCTTTCTTCGGTGGCATGACAAAGGTCAGTGCTTGCCGAAGGTGGTCGAAAAGAGTTCACCGGAGGTGGGCGCCAATGTTGGAGACTTGTTCTCAAATGCTATGAATTAAGAACAAGGCAACATAAAATGTTAAATGTTAATGCCCTTCGTCCTTCGAAGCATTATTTCCCCAAGGGTATAATGATCTTCGGACGAAGGTCATGAAGGACATATCTTCATCATTGCAGCATACAATAATAAAAGGAGAATCATATGGAATATAAGAGATAACATAAACAATTATGTAGCATTATCAACTCATTTCTATTTTATTATCATGGAAAAATAAAAATGATATCAAATTACAAATGTACCATCGGCTTGAAAGAAGGTAAATGTACGAGCGTGACGCAAAAGCAAATGCCAAGTCAGCGTGAACAGTACGGGAGCACTGTTCATCTATTTATAGGCACGGGACGCAGCCCATGTAAAATTACACCCATGCCCTTTACATTTGCTAATGACTCTATACTGATCCATCGAGGTCTAAATGGCCTTTTCCCTTTTAAGTCGGTCCTCTTTTCTGCTGTCATGCCGAAGCTCCCTTGCGTGTAGCTTCGGCGCTGCGTCAACCTTCGTATTCTTTGTGCTTCTCACATTGTGGTTCGTTTTTTAGCCTTCGGAAGGTACCTGTTCATGTATTATACTCCAGAAGCATTGTTAAATCATGTTTTTGAGGACCTTCGGAAGACGAAGGCCCCCAACAGATATAGTGGACACCCTAAGTCGAGTAAGAGTGAGCATGTTGCACCGTCCTAAGTCACTGCTGACTTAAGCCGATTGCTCCATTAGTAGGGTATAGTGGTCACCCTAAGTCGAGTAAGCATGAGCATGTTGCACCGTCCTAAGTCACTGCTGAGTTAAGTCGATTGCTCCGTTAGTAGGGTATAGTGGTCACCCTAAGCTGAGTAAGCATGAGCATGTTGCACCGTCTTAAGTCATTGCCGACTTAAACCGATTGCTCTGTTAGTAGGGTATAGTGGTCACCCTAAGTTGAGTAAGCGCGAGCATGTTGCACCGTCTTAAGTCACTGCCGACTTAAGCCAATTGCTCTGTTAGTAGGGTATAGTGGTCACCCTATGCCGAGTAAGCGCGAGCATGTTGCACCACCTTAAGTCATTGCCGACTTAAACCGATTGCTCTGTTAGTAGGGTATAATGGTCACCCTATGCCGAGTAAGCGCGAGCATGTTGCACCGTCTTAAGTTATTGCCGACTTAATCCGATTGCTCTGTTAGTAGGGTATAGTGGTCACCCTATTCCGAGTAAGCGTGCCGATTGATAATAAACAGTTCGAGTGCCCTTGAGAATGAAATCTTTTTATTGATGATGTATTTTCCAATTACAGAATACAATGCTGTCCCGATAGCTTTTGAAATCTTGTCAAGGGTAAAACTTCCTGAGATGCTCTATATTCCATGAATTCCTTATTTCCGTGCCATCCATTTGAGTAAGCCGATATGATCCTGGCCGAGTGACCTCCGCTACTACAAATGGCCCTTCCCATAGTGGTGATAATTTGTGTCGTCCTTCCTCCGTTAGAATTCGGCGAAGTACCAAGTCTCCCACTACAAAGGATCGATGTCGTATAGCCTTATCATGATAGTGCCTCAGGGTTTGCTGGTATCTAGCTAACTGAATTACTGTATTCAATCGCTCTTCTTCCAATACGTCAATATCCTCTAGTCTGGTAGCCTCTGCCTCAGCTATGTTTTCGAAGACCAGCCATGGTGCCCCAAACCTGAGGTCGGCAGGTAGCACTGCCTCCAAACCATAGACCATGAAGAAAGCGGTATTTCCATGCAGAGCTCGACTAGGTTGAGTTCTTGAGCTCCAAACTGCATACGACAACTCTCTGATCCATTTTCCCGCGAACTTTTCATTCTTGTCAAAGACTTTCTTCCTGAGTGCTTCCAGTATCATTCCATTAGCCCTTTCTACCTGACCGTTGGCTCTTGGATGTGCTACTGATGCATATTTGATCTAGATGCTCCGTTGTTCGCAGAAATCAAAGAATTCAGAGCTAGTGAAATTGGATCCTAGGTCGGTTATGATGTTATTCGGTATCCCAAACCTGAATATTAAATCTTTTATGAATTCCACTGCCTTGGCTGAAGTTAGAGAAGCAATGGGTTTGTATTCTATCCATTTGGTGAATTTATCAATGGCGACCAATACGTGAGTGTATCCTCCCTGAGCTTTCTTGAAGGGTCCAATCATGTCCAGTCCCTAGCACGCAAATGGCCATGTTACGGGTATGGTCTGCAGTTGCTGTGCTGGTAAATGCTGCTGCTTTGATAAGAATTGGCAAGCTTCACACCTCTGGACTAACTCGGCTGCATCACTCTTGGTTGTCGGCCAGTAGAAACCAGACCTGAAGACCTTCCCAACCAGAGTCCTGGATGCTGCGTGTATCCCACACTGTCCGGCGTGGATCTCATCTATCAGTTGCTTCCCAGTAACCGAAGGAATGCACTTCATGAGGACTCCTGTTGCGCGCCTTTTGTACAGTACATCCCCAATGAGGGTGTAGTGGGCTGACTGCCTTGCGATGCGTTCTGCTGTGGCTTTATCATCCGGTTCCTCTTCGTTCTTTATATACTTGATGATAGGCTCCCTCCAGTCATTAGAGTCTAACTTTGGCTGGCTCAAAACATTGCACTCTCCTACTTGATCTGAGGAAATGCTTGGGCGTGACACCTCTTGGACGAAAACTCCAGGTGGGACCTGAGTCCGACTGGATCCTAGTTTCGACAATGCGTCTGCTGCAGCATTGCGATCTCTTTCCTCATGATGAAATTCCAGCCCTTCAAATTTGTCTTCCAGTTTCCGGATGGTTGTGCAGTACTTGCCCATAGAGTCATTCGAGCAATCCCATTCTTTATTTATCTGACTTATGACCACCAGTGAATCTCCGTATACCATCAACCTCTTAATGCCTAGTGATATGGCAATGTTCAATCCGTGGATCAAAGCTTCATATTCTGTTGCATTATTGGATGCTGAGAATAACAACTGAAGAGCATATTTGAGTTGTTCACCTCCAGGGGCAATGAAGAGGATCCCTGCGCCTGCTCCCTGCAGCTTTAGCGAGCCATCGAAATACATCTGCCATACTTCTGCAGTCTCTAGATTATCTGGTACTTGCTGCTCGGTCCACTCTGATACGAAGTCGACTAGCGCTTGGGTCTTTATTGCGGTGCGAGGTCGAAACTCAATGTCGTGAGCTCCCAGCTCGCAGGCCCACTTGGCTATTCTTCCAATGGCTACTTTGTTGTGGAGAATATCCCCTATTGGAAATCCGGTGACTACTATGACTTTGTGGTCGTCAAAGTAGTGACGGAGCTTGCGTGCAGTTAGAAGTACTGCATACAATAATTTTTGAACTTGAGGATACTTCTTTTTAGAGGGTCCCAGAACTTCACTGATGAAGTAGATGGGATGTTGTACCAGATATGCGTGTCCTTCCTCTGCTCGCTTGACTACCAACACGGTGCTCACCACGTGAGTCGTGCAAGAGATGTACAATAGCAGATCTTCTGCCGGCTGGTTTGGCGTGGCTCGGCGTGGCGGCTTTAGCACTGGCGGTGTGGTCAGGAACTTCTTCAGTGCATCAAGGGCTTCCTGAGCTTCTGAGGTCCACTGGAACTTGTCCAGCTTCTTTAGTAATTTGTAGAATGGTAAGCCTTTTTCTCCTAACCTTGATATGAACCTGCTTAAAGCTGCCATGCATCCAGTAAGCCTTTGCACTTTCTTCTGTGACCGTGGTGCTTCCATCCTCATGATAGCCTCGATCTTTTCTGGGTTGGTTTCAATTCCTCGGTGGCTGACAATGAATCCGAGAAATTTCCCTGTTAGCACTCCAAAGACACATTTTTCTGGATTGAGCTTCCACCGATATTGCCTCAGACTGTTGAAGACCAGCTACAAATCTTCAATGAAGTTTTCTGAGTTTTCTGTCTTAATCACTACATCATCAACCTAAGCTTCTACCCGCTTGCCCCAGTGATCGGCTAAGCATGTTTGAATGGCTCTCTGGTAGGTCGCTCCAGCGTTCTTGAGGCCGAACGGCATGGAGGTATAGCAGAAGGCTCCAAACGGGGTAATGAATGCTATTTTTTCCTTGTCTTCTTTTGCCAAGCTAATTTGATGGTATCCCGAGTAGCAATCCAAGAATGACAGCATAGAGCATCCGGCGGTTGAATCTACCACCTGATCTATTCTAGGAAGTCCGAAGGGATCCGTCGAACAGTGTTTGTTGGGATCTGTATAGTCGACGCACATGCGCCAATCCACTTTATTCTTTTTGAGTACAAGAATAGGATTTGCTAACCACTCAGGATGCAGTACTTCTCTAATGAACCCTGATGCGACTAAGCGAGCTAGCTCGACACGGATAGCTTCTCTCTTGTCGGACGTGAAACGACGCAACTTTTGTCAGATTGGCCTCGCTTGGGGATAGACCTTCAGTTTGTGCTCGGCCAGCTCTCTAGGGACTCCCGACATATCCGCAGGTTGCCATGCGAGTACGTCTCGGTTATCTTGCAGAAACTGGACGAGCGCGCCTTCCTATTTGTCATCCAAGCTGGAGCTGATGATGGCGGTCTTGCGTTCATCAGCGAACCCGGGGTTGATCCTTTTCGTTTCCTTAGTCGGCCGCATAGAGGTCACGGCTTGAGCTTCATTTGCAGGTACCACGAGGTCCTCCTCAGGCTTTGAGTTCGCTTGCGCGGAAGAAGTCGTCGATGGTTTGGTGGTGAGGGCCGCCTGAATGGCCACTCGGAAGCATTCTGCGGCGCCTTGGAAATCAGCGCGACGGTAATGATTCCTTGTGGTCCCAGCATCTTCAATATCATGTATGTATAGTGCGGAATGGCCATGAATTTCGCCAATCCGGCCTGCCGATGATAGCGTTGTATCCGCAGTCGAAGCTTGCTACCTCGAACCTCAGGAACTTGGATCTGTAGTTTTCCGGAGTTCCGAAGGTGACCGGCATGTAGATGTGTCCGAGTGGGTACTCTCCTTCAGTCGGCACGATGCCAAAGAAAGGAGTGTCTGACTCATGGGGCTCCTTGAGTGCGACTCCCAAGCCTAGGAGTGTTCGGGGGAAGGTGACGTTGATGCTGCTTCCCCCGTCCACTAACACCTTCTTTACCCTACTCTCTCGGATCACTGGATCAACGAGGAGCGGGTATTTGCCCAGATGATCGAAGTTGAGCCACTAATCCGCCTGAGTGAAGGTGATCGGGTGTTCGGACCATCGATACGGGGCGAGAGGACTGGTGGCCGCCACCAGTATCTGACAGTCGTTGAGCTTTTGCTGCCTCTTGCTTTCTTGCAACCCGTGTCCGCCGAAGATGACATTGACTTCTCCGTCGACGCGCGGGAATGCTCTGCATCCTCCCCCTTCCTGCTGCTGGGGTGGTCGAGGTTCTCTGGGTCCTCCTTGTGGTGAGGGAGGTGGCAGAGGTTGGAAGGGTCGATCGTTCCTGACGGAGTGCTTGAAGTCTCTGCAGTTCCGGAGGGTGTGGCACATGTCCTTGTGGTACAGATATTGGGCGTCGAGTATGTCGTCCAATGTTCGTTCGCCTCCATGGGGTGCCCATCGGGCACGAGAGACAGGTGGTCCGGCGGCATGGACTTCTTCTCGAGACCTCTTCTCCCAACGCTTGTCGGGTTGTTGGTTCGCGTCGCGTCGTGGTGCCAGCGGTGTAGGCTTCGTTCCTCCGATGAGGTCCTGAGCTCGTTCGTCGGCGGTGATGTAGAGGTCCGCTTCCCTGAATAGCTGCTCGGAGGTAGTCGGCGCCTTTTGCAGTATGGCTCAGACGAAGGTCGAGTCATTAGATCCATGATAGAAGTCCTCGATCACTGCTGCTTCCACAACCTTGGGGATACGATTTCTCATGGTCTGAAACCTTTTGAGGTATGACCGGAGAGTCTCATCCCCTTGACGCCTGATGGATTTGAGGTCCCATGGCTGCACCGGCTTGTCGGAGAGGGATTGGAAGTTGGCGATAAAACGCCGACTGAAGTCGCTCCAATCGTCGATGCAGTGTCGGGGCAGGTGTCGTAGCCATTGCAGCGCATCTTTCCCAAGGACGATGGGCAAATACGCAGTCATCACATCTTTAGTTGCCCCAGCGACCCGGGCAGCGGTGGTATAGATGGCCAATCAGCCTCCCGGGTCCTGCTTAGGTTCGTACTTGTCGATGTTGGAGACCTTGAAGTTAGGGGGCCACTGAATGACCCTGAGACGCGGGGTGAGCGCCGATACTCCACACGTGTCCTCCCATCGACGATTGTGGTGTCAGTCCCGAGGAGGGGAGTTGTCGATGTACTACCTCGACCGTCCCCGGGTCGTGCCGCCAGTTGAAGCTGTTGTCGATTCAATCTTGGTGGCCTGACTTCGTGCAGGGATGTCGTGATCCCGATCATACTCTTCTCGGCGCCGAATCTCGTTCTCATGTCGTCATTCGCGCGAAGCATTGATGGAGCTCCGCGTGTCCCGTCGACTATTGATGGTGTGTCGTAGATCGCTCGGAGGATGAGCGAGAGGTAGAAGATGGTTAGCTGCCCGAGTGAGCAGTCGCCGGTAGCCCTCGGCGTCTGGAGTCCGGGGGAGGCCATCGGCTATCCGGGCCAACACTCCACCGACCTCGCTCGGTGTGTTCATGGCTCGGGCGAAGTCGGGGTTCAGGTTTTGTCCGAAGAGAGGGTTCTCTCGACGTTGTCTCGCCTCCTGCTCGGCTTGCTCTTGAGCTTGCCGACGATCACGTCGGCGGGAGTTCCTCCTTTCCCTGAAGACTCGTTCATCTGGAGTTTCTCCCACCTCCGAGATCTCATCTCGTGATACAGGCTGCGCTAGGTCCCGTTCTCCAGCTTCATGATGTCGCCGGACATTACGGCGTCGGTTCCTTCGTCGGCGAGCTTCCCGCTGAGGAGGTTCTTCCCCAGGCACGGTCAGTTCATCGTCGGAGACAGGGGACGATTCCACTCTCCCCCCGATGAAGAGGACGTCGGGGTAGAATGGAGTTGTCGTGACGACAAGCTTCTTTCTGTTCACCTTTGAGGGTGGAGGTACCAGAAGGGCAGCTTGACGGGCCTTCGTCTCGTTTGTTTCTTTTTTTCCTTGTAATCCGTGTCCATTTTTCCGCTCCTGGCTTGCAGGAGGTAGTCTTCGCTCGGAGCGCTGGAGGTTGCGCTATTTCCTGCTTCGTTCCGGCTTTCTTGGAGATTTTTGAAGAAGGTTTTCTCTCCGGTAGATCCGCTATGCGATGCAGAGTCCCTTCTTCGTCTGCCATGGATGAGATGGTTTCGAAGCAGAACACGAATCCAGGGCGGAGAGCGATCTTGTGCTGAAAAGTGATGGCCATTGAGCTAGCTTGGATTAGTGACACACCCCCTACCTGGCGCGCCAGCTGTCAGTGTTTTTGGTCCGACCGTGCACCTGGGGTTGCCCCTCGAGGTGCTTTTTGGAGTAGGACGGTGTTACCGACTGTAGCTCGATGGTTCGTGCTAGATGCACGAGAGACAGTGGACAATTTTATACAGGTTCGGGCCGCTTAGAGAGGCGTAACACCCTACTTCCTGGTGTGGATCTTTTATATGGTGGGTTACAGGGGAGTTCTCTAGTATGAGGGATGCTAGAGAGCTGAGTAGATGGCTAATGAGTGAGTTGTTTTTGATGGGGTGCCCCCTAGGCCTTATATACTCGACCGTGGGGCGTTACATGCGGATATGATAACAACGTGCACCTAAGTAATAGTCAACCGACTGAGCTTATCTTCCTATAATCCTGCCGATTTATCATCATTCAGTTCCAACGTCTGAGGGCGCTGCGCGAGAGAATCAGATCACTGATGTGGATAACGTTTGGATTTAGTGAGCCGCACGGGTCGAGTCGATACGATCTTATGTCGATCCATTCTTCCAGACATTCCTCCCCTGGCCCTATGAAGGGATGGCCTTGCGAAATAATGGGCCCGAGGCCTTTCGCGAGGCCTTCTTGCCTTCTAGCGGACCCGGGGGATATCTGTCCCCCACATACCACGTTTGCTTTTCCTGGATGGTAGTGAATTGGCAATTCATAGTCTTTGATCAGCTCTAGCCATCTTCGCTACCTCATATTCAGCTCTAACTGGTTGAATATGCACTTCAGACTCTTGTAGTCCGTGTACACATCACATTTCTGCCCATACAGATAGTGCCTCTAAGTCTTCAGTGCATGAACCACTGCTGCTAATTCTAGGTCATGGATTGGATAATTCTTCTCATGAACCTTCAGATGTCGGGACGAATATGCCACGATTCTTCCCTCTTGCATCAATATACATCCCAAGCCGGTGTAGGAAGCATCACAATACACCGAGAATGGCTTGTGCACATTAGGCAGAATTAAGACATGCGTTGTAGTCAACTTCTCTTTCAGTGCTTCAAAGGCCTCTTGGCACTTCTGTGTCCACTTGAACTCAACTTTATTTGCTAGTAGAGCCGTCATTGGTCTCGCAATATTTGAAAACTCTTCAATGAATCGCCGATAGTACCCGACCATTCCAATGAAGCTCTTGATACATCGAATATCTTTCGGCGCTTTCCAGTTTAGGATGTCTGCTACCTTCTTTGGATCCACAGCTAACCCATCTCTGTTATAATGTGACCCAAGAACAGGACTTCATCAATCCAGATGTCGCATTTGCTAAACTTTGCATATAATTAGTGTTATCGTAGCCTCTACAATACCATCTTCAGATGATCCATATGCTCTTCCTCACTTTGAGAATATATGAGGATGTCATCAATAAACACCACCACAAACTTGTCTAGATAATCCATGAACACACTGTTCATTAGATTAATGAAGAAGGCTAGCACATTCATCAGACCAAAAGACATATCTATGTACTCATAAAGCCCATACTTGGTGATAAAAGCCGTCTTCGGTATAACCGAAGGTCGGATCCTGAGCTGATGATAACCTGACCTCAGATCTATCTTCGAGAACATGCTGGCTCCTCTCAGATGGTCGAACAGATCTTCTATTCTAGGTAGGGGGTACTTGTTCTTGATGGTGACTTCATTCAGAGCTCTATAGTCGATGCACATCCTCTTAATGCCATCTTTCTTTTCCACGAATAGGATAGGAGTGGCCCAAGGTGAGGTACTTGGTCTGATTTAACCTTTCTTTGACATCTCATCTATCTGCTTCTTGAGCTCCACCAATTCTGGTCCAGATACCCTGTTGGCTCTTTTGGAAATAGGGGCAGTGCCAAGAATAAGCTCTATAGCAAACTCAACTTTCTGCTTAGGTGGCATACCTGGTAAATCTTTAGGGAACACATCTAGAAATTCTAACACAACCTTGATTGCTTCAAGGGGATCGACCTCCTTGCTATCAATAGTCATCTGGTGGCAACCTCTTTTCTTGACTCGGGTGAGACTAGCTCAGTCACCACTTCTTCTCCTAGTGGGGACACCAACTTCATTGTTCTCTTATCACAGCTGATAACTGCTTGGTACTTATCTAGCCAATTTATCCATAGGATAACATCTATTCCCTGAGTACCCATCACTATCAGGTTAGCGGGGAACTCTATCCCCCTTATTTCCACTCTTACATTCAAGCATATTCTATGAGTTCGGACCTTTCCACCAGCTGAATCAATTTGTATCGGTGTTGTCATGGTGGTTATTGGGAGGTTATGCGCCTCTACCCAAGATGCAGTAATAAATGAATGTGTTGCTCCAGTATCAAATAACACTCCTGCAAGGTGGGATTCGACTAAGAACGTACCTACTATCATGCCTGGTGTTTCCTAGACTGCTTCGGCTTCCAGATGGTTCAGCCTCCCATGGTTGTAGGTTGTAGCGCGTCTAACCGCGATTGCTTGCTCCCTGCTGAGGTGCATTCTGTCTTGCTAGGGCATTGGGGGCCAGCTACTGTTGAGCCATCTTCTTCGGACAATGCATCACCCGATGGCCTTGCACGCCATAGTGCAAGCATCCTTTGCCTCCTCCTTGCACTAGGGCTGCTTGACTGCTCTGGTTGGTTGCTAGGGCAAGAAGACGGGGTGTCTGATTACTCTGTCTCTGGTACTAATTCCCTCCTAGTTGACTATTCTTACAGTACTGTTGCTGATGCGGACGCTGGTTCTACAGCTGATATCTCTGAGGGTGATTCTGCTTGAACTGCTGGGGTGGATTACCTAAGAAACGGGAGCGATTGTTGCTCCCGAGCTGAGGTCCACCAATCTTACGCTTTCGATCTTCCATCTCTTTGTGCTTCTTCTCAGTCTTGATGGCTCTGTCGATCAGGTGCTGAAAGGTGGGGAAGGTATGATTCATCAGTTGGTAGTGTAGGGGATCAACCAAGCCTCTTAGGAAACGGTACTGCCTCTTGGCATCAGTGTTGACAATTCAGGAGCATAGCAGGATAGTTTCAAAAACCTATCTCGGTACTCACTCACTGACATGGGTTCTTGCTTTAGTGCCAGAAACTCCTCTTTCTTCACTATCATCAGACCTTCTGGAACATGACACATGTAAGTGCAATCAACCCCAAGTGAGGGTTTTGGTGATTTAATGATAAAACAAATAAGGGTACTAACAGTTTTTGTTCTCAGTGTATGATTCGAAAGAAACAGGAACTTAAGGAAGCACCAAGGACTTCATGCAACGGACGTATAAAAATTTATGTAAAATCTTGTGTTTCATGATGTAATTCTTCCTTGTTCTTTTCTGCACAGGTATAGGTGTTTGCTATAGCTCAAGTCCTCTAATTCAAAAGCTATTTTTCAAAACCAAAAATCACTTTAACATTATTTGGTTGACCATGGTTAGAGTTGAGAAACCTAGAGTGTTCTTGCTAAAAAGCAGCTGAACTTCTTCAACTGCAGCTGAGCTTTCCAGCTGAACTTAACTTCAGCTGTGATGAGCTTCTTCAGCTGCAGTTGAGCTTTTCAGCTGAGCTGGACTTCAGCTGAGTTGAACTTTCAACTCCAGCTGAACTTCAACTTCAGCTGTGGACCTCTTGGACCATACCCAGCTGAACTTGCCCCCGGGCAGCTGAGCTGGGGTTTTCTCTCCAAAACTCTCTGGTCTAGACCAGCTGAACTGGTCCTGGGGGCAGCTCAATTGGTCTCTGACCCTCTGACTTCTGATCTGCAGTCTACCAGTCAGACTGGCAGTCAGGTCGCCAGGGGTGTCAGGGGGCGGTTCAACCGGTCCTGACCTGTCTGACCCGCCTGCAGGTCAGTCTGCCAGTCAGTCTGGCAGTCAGACTAGCAGACAGTCTGCTGACCTGTCAGGGGGCGTTTCAACCGCCCTAGGGGGCGGTTCAACTGGTTTTCGGCGAGGTTTCTGGTCAAACGGCTAGTTTTTGAGCTGTGACTATAAATAGAACCCTCTCTCTCTCCTTCAATACGACTGGACACTCACTCATTTATTGCTCACCTAACTTGAGACAAAGCACTCATCTCTCCATCTCTCTCACACTTAAATCTTCCTCAAGATTCAACCTTGTTGGAGGAGCTCTTGGGTGTGAGGTTTGTGCTTGTGCTTGTGCTCACGATTTGGTTTTCCTCTCCCATCTCTTTTACAAAGACTTGAGCTTGTGCAAACCCCTCTTGTGCTTTCTTGGTGTTCTTGAAACCCTAGGTTTCAAGATCTTTTGAGGTTGCTTGGGAGTCTCCAAAGTTGTGGACGACCCCAAGAAGTTTGTATCACCCGCTCTTTGAGCTAAGATAAGAAGAGATTGCATTGACCTTTGTGGTCGGCTTTTGGAGGATTAGGGTTGAAAAAGACCTGGCCCTTTGTGGGCTCCTCAACGGGGAGTAGGACACCTTTGTGGTGTTGTCGAACCTCGGATTAAATCTTGTGTCTTGTGTTCTTGCTTGTTTTAACTTGAGATATTTTTACTTGCAAGATTGACATAAAGATTTTTCCGTAGAGTTTATCTAGAAGTGAAATAGCCTTTACATATTCATCTTTTCATCCTAACTTAGCTATATCTTACTTCTCACAAGAACTCACGAAATACTTTTTCGAGTAGATTTTAGTCTAAAGTTTATAAAACAGTTGGATTGGTTCAGAGTGGTTCAACTTGCGCACGTAGCTGTTGAACCGGCCTGCACCAGTCGAACTGTATATTTAACAATCTTTCGAAGTTTGTTGTGAAAATTTTCAGATTAGCCTATTCACCCCCCTCTAGGCTACTTTCAATTGGTATCAGAGCTTCGTACCTCGTTTTCGCTTAACCGCGTGAGGAAACGATCATGTCTACTCAACGGGACCATGTGGATCCTCTCCTCGAGGAAATCCCCATCACATCTTCCGGTGAGGAAGTGGACCCCAAGGTCCTCGACCTCACCATGAAGATTACCGAGAAGATGTTCCTCAAAATGAAAGAGGAAGATGCTAAGAAAAAGGCCGAAGAAGAAGAATCAAGAAGAAAGGCCGAAGAGGATAAAGGTAAAGGAAAATTTGATTACAATGACGATCTAGTGGATCTTTTGGTGTCGAAGGTGTTGAGCAAGGTAAGTCTCAACACCGAGAGATCATCTACCAAAAGCAAAGGTAACGAATTTAGTAAAGTTCAATTCGATTACTCTAGAAATTTTATCCCCAACTTCTCTTCCGCCCCACTTGGAAAGTTACCAACTCTTAGTGAGTTGAACTATGACGAGTGGGCCGACAAGATGAAGTCGCATTTAATCGGTGTGCATCCTAGTCTTTGGGAGATTGTTAATGTAGGTATGTTTAAGCCCGCCCAAGGAGAAGAGATGACTCCAGAAATGATGCAAGAGGTTCATCGCAATGCTCAAGCAGTGAGCATAATTAAAGGAAGTCTTTGTCCGGAAGAATACCGGAAAGTTCAAGGAAGAGAAGATGCCCGTGACATTTGGAATATTCTTAAAATGTCACATGAAGGAGATCCCAAAGCTAAGAGACATAGAGTTGAAGCTTTGGAGAGTGAGCTTGCAAGATATGATTGGACAAAGGGTGAGTCGCTTCAATCACTCTTTGACCGGTTGATGGTGTTAGTAAACAAAATAAGAGTGCTTGGGAGTGAAGATTGGAGTGACTCCAAGGTCACAAGATTATTCATGAGAGCATATAAAGAAAAGGATAAAAGTCTTGCAAGGATGATTAGGGATCATGATGACTATGAGGATATGACGCCTCATCAATTATTTGCAAAGATTCAACAACACGAGTCCGAAGAAGCCCCTATCAAGACAAGAGACTCTCATGCCTTGATCACTAATGAACAAGACAACCCCAAGAAGAACAAAGACCACAAAGCAAAGAAAGTGGTCGAGACCTCAAGTGATGAAGATAGCTCAAGTGATGAAGACACAGCTATGTTCATCAAAACATTCAAGAAATTTGTAAGGAAAAATGACAAGTTCCAAAGGAAAGGAAAGAGGAGGGCATGCTATGAATGTGGCCAAACCGGTCATTTCATAGCGGATTGTCCTAACAAGAAGGAACAAGAAGCCAAGAAGGAATACAAGAAGGACAAGTTCAAAAAGGGAGGCAAGACCAGGGATACTTCAAGAAGAAGAAATATGGTCAAGCCCATATTGGTGAAGAATGGAACTCCGATGAAGAGAGTTCTAGCTCCGAGGAAGAGGAAGTGGTGGCAAACGTGGCCATCCAATCTACATCAAGCTCGCAACTCTTCACCAACCTACAAGACGACTCCTACACTCCAACTTGCCTCATGGCAAAAGGAGATAAGGTAACCTTATTTAGTAATGATTTTTCAAATGATGATGATGATGAACAAATTGCCATGAAAAATAAAATGATTAAAGAATTTGGCTTGAATGGATACAATGTTATCACCAAATTAATGGAGAAGTTAGATAAAAGAAAAGCAACTCTTGATGCTCAAGAAGACTTGCTTATCCTTGAAAAGGAAAGAAACCTAGAGCTTCAAGAATTGCTTCACAATAAAGATGAAATGCTAGATGTCTTGACTAAGGAAGTATCTTTAGTCAAGATAACTACAGAGAATAAAGATAAAGAAGTAATTAATATGAAAACCTCTATAGCTAATCTTGCAAATGAAAAGAATGCACTTGAAACAAGCATGTTAAGCTTGAATGTTCAAAATCAAGAACTTCAAGTGCAACTTGAAAATTGCAAGAACATCAATGCCTCATCTTTAGTGATTGAATCTAAGTCTAGCTCCTTAAATGATAATTTTTGCAAACATTGTGCCAAATATCATGCTTCTTGTTGTCTAACTAACCATGCAAGGAAGAATAGCCCACAGGTGAAGGTCAAAGGAATTTTGAAAAGATGCTCTAGCAATGATGGGTTAAAGAAAGTTGAACCCAAGTACAAGTCCCTAAAGCCCAACAATGGAAAAAAGGGGCCTTGGGTTCAACTCATCCAAGGAAAACCCTAGCACAGTGCATAAGGGGTGGAGATCCCCCAAGTTCAAAGAGGGAACCACCCTATATGATGCCTTGGGGAGGATTCACTCCTCAAATGACAAGTCACCTCAAGTAAAGGTACACTTGAGTTCCACAAAGAGTAAGATGAAGGAAGTGGGATCCTCAAGTGGACAACAATTTAATGCTCCCATTTCTCACTCTTATCTTTGTGATTATATGTTGACTTGGGATTTAGGGAAATTGGTTGTCAAATATGTGGGTGCCTACACTAAAAGAAAAGTCATGAAAAGAAGTGTGTGGGTACCCAAGGCTATAACTAACACTGTAGGACCCAATTCAATTTGGGTACCTAAAAGCATAGCCTAAACTTGTTTTGCAGGTCTACTCCTCTGGTGGGTCAAGTTGGGTGCTTGACAGTGGATGTACAAATCACATGACCGGGGAGAAAGACATGTTTCATTCATTGCAACTAACTCAAGAAGCACAAGAAATTGTGTTTGGAGATAGTGGCAAGAGTAAGGTGATTGGTATTGGTAAAATTCCTATCTCTGACCAACAATCACTTTCAAATGTTTTATTGGTAGATTCTTTAAGCTACAATTTGTTGTCCGTTTCACAACTTTGTGGAATGGGTTATAATTGTTTATTTTCTGATGTGGATGTGAAGATCCTTAGAAGGGAGGACTCCTCAGTTGCCTTTATGGGTCGCTTGAAGGGCAAGCTTTATCTTGATGATTTCACAACAAGTAAAGTGACGCCTGAGACTTGTTTAGTGGCAAAGTCCGACAAGGGTTGGCTATGGCATCTCCGGCTAGCCCATGTCGGTATGAGAAATTTGGCCAAACTTCAAAAGGATAATCACATCATTGGACTAACAAATGTTGTATTTGAGAAAGATAGGGTCTGTGGCGCATGCCAAGCAGGAAAGCAACATGGAGTCCCACATCAATCAAAGAATGTGGTCACAACAAAGAGGCCATTGGAGCTTCTTCACATGGACCTCTTTGGACCTGTGGCTTACATTAGCATTGGTGGTAGTAAGTATGGTTTAGTCATTGTTGATGATTTTTCTTGATTCACCTGGGTTTTCTTTTTGAGTGATAAAGGTGAAACTCAAGAAATATTGAAGAAATTCATGAGAAGAGCTCAAAATGAGTTTGAGCTCAAGATCAAGAAAGTGAGAAGTGATAATGGGACGGAATTCAAGAACACAGGTGTCGAAGAATTTTTAGGCGAAGAAGGAATCAAGCATGAGTTCTCGGTTCCTTACACTCCACAACAAAATGGTGTTGTGGAAAGAAAGAACCGAACTTTAATTGAAGCAGCTAGAACCATGTTGGATGAGTACAAGACACCTGACAATTTTTGGGCAAAGGCGGTCAACACCGCCTGTCATGCAATCAACCGTCTCTATCTTCACAAGATCTACAAAAAGACTGCTTATGAGCTTCTCACCGGTAACAAACCTAAAGTTGATTATTTTAGAGTATTTGGTTGTAAGTGTTTTATTCTTAATAAGAAAGTCAAGAGCTCAAAGTTTGCTCCTAGAGTGGACGAGGGTTTCTTGCTTGGTTATGCATCAAATGCGCATGGATATCGCGTTTTCAACAATACCACCGGTCTTGTTGAAATAGCGATAGACGTGACAATTGATGAGTCTAATGGCTCGCAAGGGCATGTTTCTAATGGCACTGCAGGAAATGAAGAACTACCTTGTGAGGCCATAAAGAAACTTGTAATAGGTGAAGTGAGACCTCAAGAAAAGGATGATGAGGAAGGAACTTTGTGGATGACCAATGAGGTTGTTGATGTGGGTGCAAAGGTGGTGGGTGACAAATCCTCCACCCAAGCAAACCCATCAACCTCAAGTCATCCAAGTCCTAAAGAAAATCATCAATTCCAAAGGATGCCAACTATGGTAGAAGGTGAACACGAAAGTGTTAATGGTGAAGTACCTCTTGATCAAGTGAATGATGAAGAGGAGCAAATACAAAGACAACCATTAGTGCCTCATCCTAGAGTCCATCATACCATTCAAAGGGACCATCCGGTGGACAACATCCTGGGTAGCATCAGGAGAGGGGTAACAACTCGATCTCGTTTAGCTAATTTTTGTGAATTTTACTCGTTTGTTTCCTCTCTTGAGCCACTTAAGGTTGAAGAAGCATTGGGTGATCCGGATTGGATAATCGCCATGCAAGAGGAGTTGAACAACTTCACCCGGAATGAAGTCTGGTCCTTAGTCCAAAGACCCAAACAAAATGTGATTGGGACTAAATGGGTCTTTAGGAACAAACAAGATGAACATGACGTAGTTACAAGAAACAAAGCACGGTTGGTTGCCCAAGGCTACACTCAAGTGGAAGGACTTGATTTTGGTGAAACATATGCGCCGGTAGCAAGGTTAGAGTCAATTAGAATATTGATTGCCTATGCTACTAACCATGATTTCAAGCTATATCAAATGGATGTCAAGAGCGCATTTCTAAATGGACCACTACAAGAGAGGGTCTATGTGGAGCAACCACCGGGTTTTGAAGATCCAAAGAAGCCAAACCATGTTTATTTACTTCACAAGGCACTCTACGGGCTTAAACAAGCCCCTAGAGCCTGGTATGACTGCCTTAAAGATTTTTTAATTAAGAATGGGTTTACAATAGGAAAAGCTGACTCTACATTATTTACTCGCAAAGTTGACAATGAATTATTTGTGTGCCAAATATATGTTGATGACATTATATTTGGTAGTACTAATGAAAAATTTTGTGAGGAGTTTAGCAAAGTAATGACAAACAGGTTTGAGATGTCTATGATGGGCGAGCTTAAATACTTCCTGGGATTTCAAGTCAAACAGCTCAAGGAAGGTACTTTTCTATGCCAAACCAAATATACACAAGATATGCTCAAGAAGTTTGGCATGGAAAAGGCAAAACACGCCAAGACTCCAATGTCATCAAATGGACATCTCGACCTAAATGAGGAAGGTAAACCTGTAGATCAAAAATTATATAGATCAATGATAGGGTCACTGTTTTACTTATGTGCAGCTAGACCTGATATCATGTTGAGTGTTTGCATGTGTGCACGCTTTCAAGCAAACCCTAAAGATTGCCATCTTGTAGCAGTTAAGAGAATTCTAAGATACTTAGTCCACACCCAAAACCTAGGATTATGGTATCCCAAAGGCTCCCTTTTCGATTTACTTGGCTACTCTGACTCAGATTATGCAGGTTGCAAAGTAGATCGAAAAAGCACTACTGGGACTTGCCAATTCCTTGGGCGGTCCTTAGTATCATGGAGTTCCAAGAAACAAAATTGTGTTGCACTTTCCACTGCAGAAGCTGAGTACATAGCAGTTGGGGCATGTTGTGCATAGTTGTTATGGATGAAGCAAACCCTTAGAGATTCTGGTTGTGAGTTTAACAAAATTCCACTTTTGTGTGACAATGAGAGTGCCATAAAACTTGCAAACAATCCAGTGCAACACTCTAGAACCAAACATATTGACATCAGACACCATTTCTTGAGAGACCACGAAGCCAAAGGAGATATCGAATTGTTTCATGTGAGCACCGAAAATCAACTAGCCGATATCTTCACAAAACCCCTCGATGACACTAGGTTTTGCTTTCTTAGGAGTGAATTAAATATCTTGGATTCTCGTAACTTAACTTGAAAACGGACACAGATTGTTTGATTCACTATTTTTGATTGATAATTTTAAAGCTTTGTGATGATCTTTCAAAACTTGGTGGAAATGTTAAAATTCGAATGAATTTTAGTGCTAAGATTGTTTAAAATTTTTTCACTTGTAGCTCAACTGGCTTGGCCAGCCGAACTTTCTAGTTCAGCTGGAGGAGGCCAGCTGAACTTTGGAGCTGAACTTCAACTCAGCTGCTTTTAACCAGATTTTACCAGGACCATCCTGGCCAAAACCGGTTGAACTGGCATTGAAGACCGGTTGAACCGGTCTTTGGTCGGTCAGCGCAGGTCTGTCCGCGCAGGTCTGTCAGCTACAGCCTTTTTTCAGTCGCGCAGATTTTTTTTGCCGCGCAGCAAGCCATGCAGATTTATTATTTTTTTTTGCTGATCGGTCGCAGTCACGCAGCAGCGTGAGGCGCGCAGAATCTTTTTTTTTTGACCGGTCGCATCCACTCATCTGCATGCAGGGCGCGCAGATTTTTTTTGGGCTGTCAGGTCACAGCCGAGCAAGCAGTGTTAGGGCGCGCGTTTTTTTCTGACCGGTCGCATCTGCACAGCTTTGTCAGCTCGCGCAGCAAGAAAAAAAAAAATTTTTGTCCGGTCACTTTCGCGCAGAAGTGTCAGGGCGGTAGGGCGCGCAGAAATTTTTTCTTTTGGCTTGTCCGGTCGCTTCCGGGCAGCAGTCAGCCAGTGTAGAATTATTTTTTTTACTGTCCGGTCGCATCCGCGCAGCAGTCTGCTCACGCAAAATTATTTTTTTTTGGCCGCACAGCTTTTTCTTTTGTTGTCTGGTCTCATCTGCGCAGAACTTTTTGACTTTTTGTGGCACATGGAATCTCTGCAGTACACCTTTTCAGAATCATGCGTCAGAAATTTGAATTTTTTTGGCGTTTTCCCTCTGCTGTTTCTGGCTCTCTGACCGCACTGGTCAGAAGCAGTTGAACTGGCCCATGCGGGGCGGTTGAACCGGTCCTGAGGACCAGCTCAACTGCCTATATATATTTGACACTCCCCTTCTCCTCTCTCACTCCAACCACTCTCGCCTTAGTCTCTTCGCAACATTTAGAGCCTTCTCTCTCACTCACCTCAACCGGTTCACAGTTTCAAAACCTCTCCAATCATGGTGCGTCGTTGTAACCCTTCCGTGATTGAGTTTAGCAGCGACTCGGACGACATTCAGGAGGAATCTCCCGTCCCCTCTCCTCCGCCTCGTCGCTCCCTCTCTAAGAGATGACGTGGCTCTGGTAGGATGGATGGAGAGGGTTCTTCCATGCCCTCGCAGCCGACTCGCGGGAGACGCCAAAAGGTTGGCGCCTCTTGACCTCGTCGTAGCATGTCTTCCTCTGGGTATGCTCCCTGCCAGGAGGAGGATGGAGCTTTCGACGACTTCATCGACCTTCCGGCGCCAGATGCTCTCTACGTCACCGGACTGCACATGCATCCGGCGAACGTCACCCGCGGTCCACATGAACCTCCTGTCGACTTCTCTCTGAAAGGGAATAGACACCCTTCAGCGCCTGAGGTTCACCAATCCTACTCTCACTCCTCGTCATCCTGGTGTCCAGGACCCTCGGTTCTGGAATCTTTTCCAAGCTGACTTCTACAATTCTGTCATTTTATCCAAGAAACACCCAGTCGTCAGGCATAGGTTTATAGACTGGGAGGGATGTGAGAATATGGGAGATCTGACATGACGTCAGCTCTCCAAAACTTAGAGAGAAAGGGGTTAAGAAACATTATGACCATGGAATACCCCTGGAACGACGAGGTGGTAGCTCAGTTTTATGCCACGCTCTGGATAAAGAAAGTAGATGAGGAAGCCGATGGGTATGATTACCCAGTCATGTATTTCTTCATCCAGGGTAACTGGCACAAAGTCAGTTATCGTCGTTTTGCCCATATTCTGGGCTTCTCTAATGCAGATATTTAGGGCAGCAACATGCGAGTGCATAACATTAGGCTGCCCATGCGGGAAGAGACGGAATTTATTCATGTCTCTAATGAGTGGGAGTTCTGGACGACCGCTAACATGCATAGGTACTACAGGTACCTTAATTTCTTGTCCAGGATGACCGTTCTCCCGAAGGGCGGAAATCAAATGAACGTCCTTGGGGAGAGTCGAGTCTTCCTTCTCCTTGCTCCCAACAGTCTCGCCCGCATCAATGTGTTTGACATGATCTGCGAAGAGATCGTCCGTGCTTCCTGGTCTCCTCTCAGAGGGTGTCTTCATGCACCCTTTATCATGAAGATGATCGAAGTGGTCACCCAGACCCACTTCAAAAAACCAGTCAAACACTCCCGCTACGTACCCTACTGGGTTGATTCCTCCAACCCAGCTGCTCGTACGAAGCGGGCTCCCTCAGGGTCTGGAGGCCCTGCCTCCTCCAATGAGCCACCTCCCCAGCCTCCCCATCATCCAGCTTCCTCTCGCCCCGCCGCTGCCTCACGTCCCTCTCCTGGCCGCGGATCTCCCATGCCACGTGCTCGTGGTCGTGGTCGAGGTCATGGCCGAGGGATGGGTGCTCGCTTGGTCCATGGGTTTGCGGCATTTTTCTCTATGTGCCGCAACATTTCTGCTGATGTCCATGAGGTGGCAAGGCGTCAGCGGGAGACTGACGACAATCTTCGTCGTCAAGCTTCCACTATGGGTGTGCCCTTTGCCCCTCGCTCGCCTGACGTGCCTCTCCATCCTCCTCCCCCGGAGATCAATGAGTGGCACCAGCAGGCCTATGGGGTGCCATTTATGTCAGCAGACGACGACGAAGAAGAAGAAGCCTATGTTGATGATCGCGAGCAGTTTGCCCCGCCTCCCTACCATGGGGATCCGGGTCAATCATCCTCTCACCCTCCGCCTCCCTACCCGGGTCCGGGACCCATTCCTGGTGACCCTAGGCCATCCGGCTCTGGTTACCAGCACCACCCTCCACCTCCTCCTGATCATCGTACATCTTCGGCATCTGTTTTTTCTGCGGCTGATGAGCCACCTCGGGACTCCACATTTGAGGAGGACGTGATGAGGACCCTCTTCCCTGACTACACTTCATACCCTCCATCATATCCTCCGTCATATCCTCCTCCTGGATGATATTGATTCGTGTATCCTTGTCTCTCTCTTCGTTTTTGGTACTTGTTGCCAAAAAGGGGGAGAAAATCCAACTTCTAGTTTGTGGTTCTTTCGGTTTTCTTTTGGATTATTTTTGTTTTGGCCACTGTTGTGGCTTGTATCCTCTTACCATTATATGAAATAAAACTGTTGGGTTGTTATTCAAAGTAATATGATGGTCTTCTGGCCATCATCTTTTGTCTTATCAGTTTGTAATGATTACTTTGCTATGAAGAAAAAATGATGTGTATTTAGAGATAGTCATGTGCATCACAACTCCTGTTATGACACTCTTGCACCCCTCGGATGGTTGTATTTAGTATGGTTTTTGTCACTATCTCTAAATGTGTTGCTCACATGACATATTATGTCAAAACGTTGGATTCACAATCGTGCACACATTTAGGGGGAGCCATCTACATACAATCATTCAAAAGAAATTTTCTATTGCAAATGTATATCTTTTTGACCTTAATTGTTTTGGCATCAATCACCAAAAAGGGGGATATTGTAAGTGCAATCAACCCCAAGTGAGGGTTTTGGTGATTTAATGACAAAACAAATAAGGGTACTAACAGTTTTTGTTCTCAGTGTATGATTAGAAAGAAACAGGAACTTAAGGAAGCACCAAGGACTTCATGCAATGGACGTATAAAAATTTATGTAAAATCTTGTGTTGCATGATGTAATTCTTCCTTGTTCTTTTCCGCATAGGTATAGGTGTTTGCTATAGCTCAAGTCCTCTAATTCAAAAGCTATTTTTCAAAACCAAAAATCACTTTAACATTATTTGGTTGACCATGGTTAGAGTTGAGAAACCTAGAGTGTTCTTGCTGAAAAGCAGCTGAACTTCTTCAACTGCAGCTGAGCTTTCCAGCTGAACCTAACTTCAGCTGTGATGAGCTTCTTCAGCTGCAGCTGAGCTTTTCAGCTGAGCTGGACTTCAGCTGAGTTGAACTTTCAACTCCAGCTGAACTTCAACTTCAGTTGTGGTCCTCTTTGACCATACCTAGCTGAACTTGCCCCCTGGGCAGCTGAGCTGGGGTTTTCTCTCCAAAACTCTCTGGTCTAGACCAGCTGAACTGGTCCTGGGGGGCAGCTCAACTGGTCTCTGACCCTCTGACTTCTGATCTGCAGTCTGCCAGTCAGACTGGCAGTCAGGTCGCCAGGGGTGTCAGGGGGCGGTTCAACCGCCCTAGGGGGTGGTTCAACCGGTCCTGACCTGTCTGACCCGCCTGCAGGTCAGTCTGCCAGTCAGACTGGCAGACAGTCTGCTGACCTGTCAGGGGGCGGTTCAACCGGTTTTCGGCGAGGTTTCTGGTCAAACGGCTAGTTTTTGAGCCGTGACTATAAATAGAACCCTCTCTCTCTCTTCTTCAATACGGCTGGACACTCACTCATTTATTGCTCACCTAACTTGAGACAAAGCACTCATCTCTCCATCTCTCTCACACTTAAATCTTCCTCAAGATTCAACCTTGTTGGAGGAGCTCTTGGGTGTGAGGTTTGTGCTTGTGCTCACGATTTGGTTTTCCTCTCCCATCTCTTTTACAAAGACTTGAGCTTGTGCAAACCCCTCTTGTGCTTTCTTGGTGTTCTTGAAACCCTAGGTTTCAAGATCTTTTGAGGTTGCTTGGGAGTCTCCAAAGTTGTGGACGACCCCAAGAAGTTTGTATCACCCGCTCTTTGAGCTAAGATAAGAAGAGATTGCCTTGACCTTTGTGGTCGGCTTTTGGAGGATTAGGGTTGAAAAAGACCCGGCCCTTTGTGGGCTCCTCAACGGGGAGTAGGACACCTTTGTGGTGTGGCCGAACCTCGGATTAAACCTTATGTCTTGTGTTCTTGCTTGTTTTAACATGAGATATTTTTACTTGCAAGATTGACATAAAGATTTTTCTGTAGAGTTTATCTAGAAGTGAAATAGCCTTTACATATTCATCTTTTCATCCTAACTTAGTTATATCTTACTTCTCAAAAGAACTCACGAAATACTTTTTCGAGTAGATTTTAGTCTAAAGTTTATAAAACAGTTGGATTGGTTCAGAGTGGTTCAACTTGCGCACGTAGCTGTTGAACCGGCCTGCACCAGTCGAATTGTATATTTAACAATCTTTCGAAGTTTGTTGTGAAAATTTTCATATTAGCCTATTCACCCCCCTCTAGGCTACTTTCAACACCGATGGAAGTTATCTCTGAATTCCTCCCAAGTAATGGTTTCGGGGTCAGCGTGGGTGGCGAGATAGGACTCCCACCAAGACTGAGTTGTTCCCCTTAACAAGCAAGGACCATACAGGACCTTTTACCTGTCGTTGCATTGGGCGGTGTGCAGTTCCCGCTCCATGGTGCACAGCCAGTCTTCGGTGTCCATGGGGTCAGCAGAATGAGCGAACATAGGGGGATGACCTCTCATGAACTCCACACGCTTATCTCTTGGCATCTGTGGCATCTGCATCTGTGGATGAGGTTGAGGTTGTTGTTGCACCTGCTGCATGGTTGCCAAGGTTTACCCAATTGCCTGAACTGCTTGAGTCTGCATGAGGAACATCTGCTCTATTGTCATTAGGGGTGGCGGTGGAGGCAATTACGGCTGGGATGCTTCATCCTGCGGGGCATGCTGCTCTTGTTGGGTACGTCTCCCTCCTCTGTGCCTATGGTCAGACATCTGCGGAAGGCAATCACACATTAAAATTGATCTTGCAAATCTTTCAGCATAAGAAAAGGGTATAGAGTTCTTCACAACGCTGAATGAACAAGCATCTTCACTGACTCCAAACATAGCCAAACACAACTTCTCAGATAAAGAGGAAAGTAGAAGTAAAAAGGCTTCCCAACTAAATAACTAACTTCATTAACATTAATAGCTAAACCAAACTGCAGGGGGTACCCACATTATGGCGACAGTCATTACAAAGATCTAAATCCATCATAAGTTCATCATGACAAGCATAAAAATACAGGATAAGCAAACTATCCTAACCAACTAAGACTGACTAAGACTAAGACTCCTAGTTTAAGCATTTATTACAAGTTCCAATGCTAGCGATCTATGGTTCCAAGTTTATCCGGGTCTTGAAGTCAGGGTTGCGGTAGGCATGGTGTCCATGCGAAGGCGAGCGGTACGAGTGATGAGTCTAGACGGGGACAGGAGAGCCATCCTCCTAGTGACAGCGCTTCGCGCGCTCAACCCGCAACTCGGCAACCTCAGCACGAGCCCTACTCAGCTCATCCAGGGCGTGGTCTAGCTCCATGTTGAGCATGGCGGCTAGGTTGATTGTGCTGCTCAACCTAGGATTGTCCTCACCAACAGGTGAGACAACCACACCTCCAGTACTGCTAGTTGGACGGCGGGAGTAATACCTCAGGTTAAAACCATCGGACACCCCACTGAATAGCGAGCACTACTGAGAAAGCGCACACCGTGCAACATCCTGCATGGCCGCCTCGATTGAGTCCCGCTCAAAGATAGAATAATGCTTCGAGCAGACCTCTACACCCCGGAGACTATCCTCCGGATGACGCACCAAGCAAGTAGCCTCCCAGCGGTACGGGTATACCTCGCGACTGTGCTGGTAGACCACACAACGATACTCGATTAACCAAGTGTGTCGGTTAAAGGCTCGGCGGAGCAAGGTGTCGAGCGCATCATGGAAGTGACACCCACGAGCAGCGTCACGAGTGATGGGTCGAGCGACCCATCCCTCTGGCTCCTGATCCTCTAAGAGGTTGATGCTGTGGCTTGAGGTGTTGTCGTCGTCGTCGCCATCATCAGGGTCTCCTCCAGCTGCTACTCCAGCAATCAGGGTGCCTAGTGGTGGTGCAGGGGACACCTCTAGCAGGGGCATAAGGGAGCGACGCCTCACAGACTCTACCTCCTGCTGAGGCGGGGAGGAAAAGCCCTGTTGCTCTAGCTCTTGGCGCCGATGCTCCTGCTCCTCGTGCAGGCGGTGGTGCAACCTCTCCAAGTGGTTGGACTGGCCAGTGACTGGGCGACGAAGCGGGCGCTCCACGAGACGAGAGGGCAAGAAAGGGATTACTGACTTTTGTGTTGTGTGTCTATGACGATACATCTACAAAAGACACCGTAAGCGTAAGAGTAAGAACAGAACTAATATGACCAGCACGTAAACCATAAAAAGAATGGAAAATAAGGTAAAATAAAACAAATTTTTAGCAAGGTACGATATATATATAGTAGAACATAGAGTTGGTCGAGGTGACCGAGTTTTGTAGTGACACCAAGGGTCAAGGTGAGAATAGGGGTCTATAATCCTTAGAACGGCCATTTTACTCTAGGTTAGCGGTCCTACGGTTAGCACGGCTTTGATACCACTTATGTCACACCCGGTTTTAGAAGGCAAACCGAATGTGAACCATGTACGTGCTAGGATCAGAAATTCACGTACACATCGATTACATAACTGGATATCATCACACAGTGCCCAAATAATAATGTAAAGAGGTATCAATTTGATTACATCATGATGTCCGAGACATCCACATAGTCTTAAACTTAAGTAAAAGTGTGAATACAAAACATAGTAAAGTACGGCCTTCACAGGCAGCCGACTGGGGGTTTGCGCTAACCCACGCCTAGAACTCATCATAGTCTTGGAACTCCTGGAAATCCTCCGCTACGCCTTCATCTTCTCCTGAGCAGGGGTTGCAATGCGGACAACCTGGTGTTTTGGTGTTTTAAGCAAGTGTGAGTACACATCAACATACTTAGCAAATGTCCGGTTTGGCTAAAGTGGACTAGCTTTATGTGGGGAGAAGCTCAGAGCAATTGCTTTTAGTTGGTCAGGTAATTATTACTATTAGAGAGCCAAGTTTAGCAATAATCCCAAGTTATTAACCCAAAGGTAGTCCCTCCAAAAGGAAAGAATACCAAAATCCATAATCATAATCATCACCATTAAAACCATTATTATCCTCATCATCATGTGCAACCATAGTATCTCTAATCAAAGGAGCTCCCAAGGTTGCCCATAACCGTGAGCACAACTGATATATCAGCGTCTAACCCTCTGCAGAGGTCACACACTTTACCCACGAGACGTGATTCCCTCTCTAGCCCGGGTTTGCAAGACCCTTGTTCACTCCCGAGGTGAGTGGCTAGGGATTCACTACGAAGCCTTTACAAAGATTCCCCAAAGATCTAGCCGCTCGTTAGGTTTCCTAAATGCACCGCACTCCTCCCTAAGGGGCAAACCACCCTCAGCAGCGCGAGCCGCGTACACCGAGCCCCATTAACGACACGACAGCGAAGCAAACTACACCTCAGTTCCTCTAATTAATTAGCTAAGGGCATCTCATTCCACCCCTCATGGTTGTACTGTTATCTTGGGTGGTCATCCAACGAACAAGTCCTTACGGAGAGGCACTCGAGAAACAGCTCGAGCCCCCTTAAATATCACCATACCATAACCATATCCAAAAGTAAATATCGTATCATAGATAGTCTCATCATGTTCATTGATTATACTAGAGCGCTAGCATAAAGCTAATCATAAACAGTCCAACCCAAATAGGTAAATCATGGACAGGGTAAATAAAGACTAGTAAATCCTTAGGTATTAATTATGTAAATGCGGAGAGATTAATTATAAAATGAGTAGGACATAGATAGGTCAGAGGACACTTGCCTTCACCAACCAGCTGCTGCTCAGGGTCTTCTCCTACAACTTCCTTGGACTTCGCCAATGGACCGTTATCTATACGAGTACAAACATACATTCCACATTCTTAACATAGAAGGAAACAATACACCACACAATGAAATAGATCAATTAAACAGACACGTGGCGTAGAGCTCACATTTACGATTACGCGAAAACAACATGCGCGAAACAGCGCACGACGACACGTGAAACCGCACGCGCGACTCGCAAGAACTACTAACTTGACGACACATTTATATTTTAACGAATATTAAATAAAAACATTCGAGTTGGCATAGTCACACTCACATATATAAAGCGTAAATCAAGTTATAAACTAGTCTTCTCTAGGTCGCTATTTTAATAATTATTGGATCAACAATTAATTAAATGATTAATGAAAGCATGTGTTGCGACAAATTAACATTGTAAACATACAAATAACATTATTATGAAACTATCATGACTGAAACAGTCTGAAACAGATTAATAACGTGAATGATATGTGTATTTAGCAGACCAGGGCCTATTCGCGATTAACCATAGACTCTGAGGGCTAGCAAATGAGATCGCCAATACTCAGAGGAAAACTCATTTATTTACGCGATTCTCTAGGGACTTTTTTGTAAAACCAGACCTCTACTCACACAGGACCGAGCTGGCCAGGGGGGCTGGGGTCGGGCCGGCCGCGCGCTATGACCGCGCTGGGGCAGCCGCGCCGGGCTGCCACGCGCTCGAGCCGGGCCGCGCCACGGCGAGCAGCCGCGCGCTGGGGCCGTTGCACAGCGAGGAAGGGGGAGGGGCACAGTGAGAAAGAAAGAGAGAGAAGGGGCTTACCATGGCGGCCGCGCGCGTCGGCGACGAGACGGAGTCAGAGCGAGGCGACAGAGCTTGGCGGTGAAGGTGGGGGTATGGGGGAGGTTGGGCGAGGGTCCAGTGGCGGACGCAGGACGAAACTCTAGGTGAGGCCAATCCACAATGGAGAAATCAAAAAAATACTAAACTATAAGTAGTTTCTTGGTAATAGTATGAAAATTAAGTTGTAATATTATGACTATTATAAAATAATGTGGATATCGAAAATCCTTTTAGCAACACCGAATCATCGATAGAAAATCCAATCTACAATTAGAAGAAAAAAGTATTAGGTAAGCATCAATGTAAGTAAAAGAACAAAACTATATAGAAAAAACATCGAAAACACCATTAAACTGTCAATCTTGTGGTTGTGGCAGCTTGCATTCTAGTGCGAGGTCGTGGTCGAGTGGAGGCAGGCCAGCCATGACGGGCTATCGGCTAGACGATAGGCTGGCGGCAATGGCAGGCGAGCCGTAAGCTAGAGACGGGTTCCTGACGGCTGGCGATGACAATTGGGTGGGCGGTTGGGCGGTAGGCCAACGATGATGAACTGACTGTTGGACGCCGATTGGGCAGCGGACACAACGCTAGGACAAGCGCTAAGAGGGGGTTGGATGCTAGAGACGTGCGGTTGATGTCTTTCTCATTCTTTGTTTTAGTCGACATAGGTCGTGGCCTAGGACGATGGGCTAGATCTTGTGGGTTAGTCGATGGTATGATGTGGTACACTCGGTGTTTATCTAATTTGGTCTCATATACCTTATATTTTTTATTTTATAGTATATACAAAAGGTAGGTATAAAAAGTTCCAAAAATTGAGGTGGGGCCATGGCCCACTTTGCCCACATTGTGGATCTGCCCTTGCGAGGGTCTATGCAGGTGGGAGGGAGAGAGAGTGGGCACGACGGTTTTTGGGGCAACGTGGGCACAGACATCGCGGGGAGGTGGTTTTTCTTTTGGAAGATGAACAGTAGCGACGGGGCACTGATGGGTGGGCACAGGGCCGCCACCGCAGCTGCTCAGCGCGAGCGCGGCTAGGGCAGGGGCGAGGAGTGGGCCGCACGAGGGGGTGGGGGAAGGGGTGCTGGGCGCTAGGGCTAGCTGGGCCGCGCGCGCCGAGGGGTTGGTGGGCCGTGCGCTGGGCGCTGGAAGGGGAAAGAGGGCTGCTGGGTGGGCTTTTCTCTATTTCTTTTATTTTTTTTCTTCCCAATTAAATTCACTCGTCGAAAAGAACCATAAATTAAATGGATGCACACTTAGGCAAAACATCAAACAAAAATAAATATACTCCAGCATGATGCAACAACGATTATTACCTTAGGGTTTTATTCACACACGGTATGGACATAGAGCTCTATATTACTTTGAAAATGGGAGAAAGGAGCAGAAAAGAAGGAGAGAAAGAGGGTAACGTCTGAATTTGGTGAATATCGGAGAAGAAATTTTATATCCCCAAATTCAGGGCGTTACAGGTTGCGGTCGTTGCAGACGTTATGCCCTAGAACACGATGTGTGCAGTAGAGAAGGAGCGCATATGGTGGTGCAACGACCTAGTGTACTACCTTGCGGACGAGCCGGGTGTGCACCATGTCTGGCAGCCTAGCCAAGAGTCGTCCGGGCTCGCTATGTCACGTGCGTTCGGCGACTACTGCGTCAAGGACTACAACATCATCTTAGCGCCAGAGGTGACATAGAGGACGATCAGCAGCAATGGCAGTCATCTTCGCTACCGACTAGGTAGCTTTCATGCATGTTCGCCTTTAATTCTCTTCACAAATATTTTCTTCACAAACACACACTCTCTTCATTTAAGCAAATATGCGTATAGTGGTGCTTGCGTGATGACTGACGACGACAAGTAGAAACTTTTTTGAGCAGGTGTGGGATGTGCTCTCCAAAGAGGAGGCGGTGGGGACGCCGGACATGGAGAAGGCGGCTAAGCGGCTGGTGGCATGCGTCGTCCGTGCGGGGAGGCACAGGCGCGCACAGGCGGCGCTGTATCGCCGTCGATGACTGCTCGGCGATCTTCCTCTTCTTCCACTCGCTGCCGTCGTAGACATGAAACTTGAACGTGCCTTAGTCCACGTCAAGCAGAGGTAACAAAATGCACATCTCAAGACTACGATAAATTGTGCCCATCGAATTCGTAGTAGAGACTAGAGAGTGCGTTGCAGCCGTTCACCATTCAGAACGTGCAGTTTGTCGCATGATAGTGACACACCACGATTAGAGACTGCAGCTGGTGGATGGCCAAAAAAACTCCGGATTACACACCTTGCCAGTCAAAATGTACGATAATGAACATCAGCCATTAGAGAAAGTGGGGAAAGATGCATTTTGTCCTCATTTTTGGGTGTCTGGCCCTGAATTTCTGTTGTTGTAGCAAACAGTCGCAAATAATAGATGCACATCAATCACAATTTGGTCACATATCACATGTTTTGGCGCCACCTGCCGAACAAACCAGAATCCTAGATCTTCTGCAACGGAGCACCATGCATTATTTCGAACATCCTGGAACACTACTACTAAATCCTAATTCACTAACTGTTAATATGATAAACTGCGAGCGCATGATAGCTCAACCTGTGGTGGATATGAGAGTCAGCCATCGAATCAGCCACCGTAGCGACTTTTTAGCGACTCGGGAGGCTCCTCTTCCATGAGTCCAGCAGCGGTAGTGGCCAAGTATTCCCTTATTGTAGTTTTCCGGTCACCAAGATAGGTGTGGTCTAAGAAGTTGCTGTATGCTGGTTCTCCAAGATTTTTCGCAGCAAGAACACTGAAAAAGCAATTAGAGTTACAAGAATATGAACAAAAATATTGATAACATCATGCTTCTACACACTTAGTCGTTGCGTAGAGAAAATGTGTTGCTATTCCATAAAATGCAATGATAAAAAAATGATTTCCTATTGCTTCAGACATGCATCTTGATTTCAGTTGTCAGAAAGCAATGATATCATATATCCATGAGAGATGCATATTGCCTTGTGATATCATAATCTCATAGATGTGTTTTACTCCCTCGTCCCAAAATATTTGGGTAATATGGGTGGAAACCACCTAGTAGGCTAGTAGATGGAAATATTGAAATCAATCTAGAAACCATACTTTGGTTATTTAAAAAAATTTGAAACTTGGCACAAGCATAATACATAGAAATATGTATTCAGATAAAAAAAAGTTCTGGGAGTCCTTGACCTGGAGCGGTTAGGATGGGCTCTGCGCATTCGTTGGCTTTGGTTGGAGAAGACAGACCCATTTAAGCCTTGGTCTGGCTTGACGGTTCAGGTCCCTCAGATTGATCGGTCTTTGTTTGATGCTGCAGTGATCACTGCTATTGGGGATGGGAATTCTGCAAAATTTTGGACTGATCGTTGGCTACCGGGAAAGATAGTGGCAGAATTAGCACCTAATTTGTTCAGATGATTCCAAAAAGGGTCACAAAACGGTGTACAGTGAGCCAGGCACTTGTCAACAGAAATTGGGTGGCTGACATTGGGGGGGGGGGGGGGGGGGGGGGGGCTTATCTGTACATGTTCTTGTGGAATACTTGCTTATCTGGGATTTAGTGATGTGGTGCTGCAGCCTGACGACTCGGATCAGCATCTTTGGAAATTCTCGGCCTCCGGTATGTACAGCTGCAAATCAACCTATAACTCAATGTTCATTGGGACCATCAAGTTTTCTCACTGGAAGAAGATTTGGAAGAGCTGGGCCCCGGCCAATTGTGAATTCTTTATATGGTTGGCAATTAATAACCGATGTTGGACTTCTGATCGCCTAGCCAAGCAAGGGCTGCCCCATCAGCCGACCTGTCCTTTTTCTGACCAGGATGAGGAAACGATCAACCACATTCTCTCCTCCTGTGTGCTGGTGCAGGAAGCGTGGACTCGAATTCTGCAGGGGCTGAACTTAAATGTCGATCTTACCACCTAATTCTACAAGCCGTTTTCGTTCTTGATGATCTGAAGCTGTCAATCGCCTGCCTAAGGATCTTCGGAAGGGTTTCAACTCTCTAGTCATCCTAGTCACTTGAGAGATTTGGAAGCATAGAAATGCTTGTGTTTGATGGTTTTAGGCCTCAAATGCAATCTATCCTCGCCTCAGTGGCTACAGAGAGACAGATGTGGTGTATGGCTGGTGCCTCTGGCATGGTTTTTAAAGCGGTAAGGCGAGACAAGGTGTTGGACCACCGCCTGGACGCCTAGGCGAGGTAGGCGGGCAAGGCGCCTAGGAGTTGGACCTCCGCCTGGACGCATAGGCGACGCCTTAAGAACAGTGGCCTCTGCCTTCGGGAGCTCTTGCTGAGAGGTGCTCCTGGTCTTTAGATGGCAGATAGTGGGCAGTAGGTGTGTTGTTGTGTGTGTGTGAGTGGGTTTGCTTGAGAGGGCGTTTGCCCTCTTCTTGTACCTTTGTGTTTTTTCTCTTACGGGGCGTTTGGATCCCTTCATTTTAGAGGAATTGGAATTCACTCAATAAAGTAACTTATTTAGTTTGGAATTTGACATTCCACCACTTTCCAAAGTTCAGATATAAGCCTATCTCAAATTCATGGGGTGGAGGGTGGAAAATGATTTTATGCATTACTAGAATTGATTTCTAATCTATAACTTACATGACACTCTTCGTCTCACTCCCCTATAGTAAAAATGTAGCACATAAATATCTCCGACATCTTGCTAATAATAATATACAAATATATTTTGCATAAACCGAATTAGCTTAATTGATATATGCCTAAATTACTATTATTAGAATGGAATTCAATTCCAATGATCCAAACGAGGCGTTAATGAAATGACACGCAGCTCTCCTGAGTAGTTCAAAAAGAATATGCAAACTCAAATTAGAAAAAAAAACATACCAAAATGGAAAATATGAGGCTCATATGAATTAAACGATGAAACACTAGGAATTTTGTATTTTAGTGCACATAAACATAAAATTTGTCATTTTAATATACGAATTTGGATTCCAACTTTACACGTGAGTACATATTAGTATGCACTAAGGATGTGCAAGGGTAGTTATAGTAGGCTTATTCCAATTTGATCACAAGTTAGACCCTCTCTTAATGTTAATTACAAATTTATCCAATAGATGAAAGAAGCAACCCCACATATTGTTTAACGTTATATATCTTTGAACATCAAAACTCACCAATGTCTGAGGTATAAGCGACATGGTAAGATATCATCTCTCCATATTTTGTCAATATTGTACCGTCCATAGTACTTGTTATATATTTCCTTGCTTCCTGTAGAAGTAGCCACTCAAAGTTTCAATAAGTAATTGACTATGAAATTAAATATGATTTGGTATTGTCTCAAGCAATTCTCTAGAAGTTAGCAACCTATATCTATATTGCCTTAAAAGAACAACTTCCATCTAAAGAAATATGTTTTGATTCGCCAGAAGAAAAAAAAGACAGAAAAATGTTCAGCATAAAGCTTTGTTAGTCATCATAAATTTATTTGAGAGGGATTCAAACATATCTAGCAACTACAATCTAGTACTAGTATTTCGTTAGACAGGGGGGGCTGAATGAACTGAAGAACAAATTACCATTTCCTTTGAACTATAAACAATCTCCTACTAAATCTGATGATCAACAATTGGAGTGATAGATTGACAGGACACAGATATGACCATACATAAAAGGTTGAAAATAGTTGGAATGAAGTAGAGAAATAAAAATTCAACCTCGGCATCTCTCTTGGAAATATTCTTCATTGCTGTAGCGTGCACAGACAACCTAACCACCAAATACCAACAAGACAAAGAAAAATAATTCTTGTTGTGGGAAGGAGCAGCAAAGAGCAAAGGCAAAACTAAAATTATGATTTCAAATGCAGAGTACTTACTGCTCGATTTGTAAAAGGTACCCCATCCAATCCTTCAGGGACAACCTGAAACACATTAAAACACAAACAGAAGTGGGAGCAAATATTGTCAAAAAGTAGTCCAAATTATGGGTAAAGAATTTATTCACTTTATAAACACTAGGATAGATCAGCAAGCATGAAACGAATTAATTGGTCACCCACCGCAAGAAATCTAAACTCATGTTCCCTCTCAATAAACGCCGGGACCTGCAAATATCATGAATTTTCAGTCCTCGCCAAAAAGGAATTCAGGAACAGTCCATTAGTTTGCCCACGGCTGATTATTATGGTATATCACTGAGAAAACCATATCACCTCTTCCTCCTTGATTTCGAAAACCGTGACTACTATCAGTTCACTGTCGCATGGCTCTACGCTCAAGCTTGAGAATTCCTACAAGTCACTCAATACTGGAATGAGAAAAGAGAACATTGTGAAACCACAAGAAACCGGTAATGCAACTTTCCCAGGGAAGTACATACAGTATTACAGTGCTCTACATTGGCAAACATAGTCCAATGTCAAATCATTGGATCTCAAAACATATCAAAGTTTATTTTTCTCAAGGATCAGAATAACGAGCAGCAAAAGCAGTCTTGCAGAGAGGCTCCTTAATGGGCACTAAAATCCAGGCCCTCGTGCATGAACCAATACATATATTTGTTCAATGCAGCTACTTAATTGAAATCTCTATTTTTTTTACTGTCTAGTGTCGTGGAACTAGTATTGCAGTTTGCATTACATCGAGGAAACGCAGGTTAAAAACAAATAAAACCCTACGATGGTAAATTGCAGTATCATCCAAGTACCCTTAGTACTAAGTGCATATTTGCCTGTCTGCACATTCAGGTGTACGCAACAGGTGTGCTAGTTCATCATGTATTGCTCTGTAAAAAAAGATTATCTGAAATCCTCTACAAAAACTAACATTCAGGACGAATTAGTGAGATCACATAGTCATGCAAAAGTCGCAAAGATGCCACTTCATTCAGAAATGAAAAATTAGTGAAGTAGACATCACGAGTCATCAATGCCCTGATCAAAATCCTATCCACCTTGCAGAATCAGACACACGGAGAAACCTGCTGCTTAATTAAACGATGACATGAGGAGAGAAATACTAGGCATGGGGACCTTGGTGGCCTCGATGGCGATGCCGCGCTCGAAGAAGATGGGGGCAGCGTGGGCGAAGACTCGGCGGAACCCCCGCAGCACCGCGACACGGAAGCCCTCCAGCTCCGGGAACGTGCTCCTCGCGCTCCGCTCTGCCACCAACCAGGATGCTAGAGAGCGTCATGCTAGCAGGTTCAGGGATCGAGGAATCCATTACCCGTGACAACGATCTTCGTCCCGCTCACCGGAAAGGAGGGATCCGAAGCCGACGACGGAGAAGCGGCCGCCGGGGGCGGCGACGGTGGCAAAGTCCGCGGGACAGGTGAGCTCAGGAAAGGAACCGCCAGCTGCGGGGGACATCGTCGCAGTGGGAGGAGGCATGGGGTGGCTCAATCGGGTGGGTGGCGAGGGCCCTGGCTCCGGTTGTCGGCGGAGGCGGAGACGGGCGGCGGTGAGGGGGACTGGTGGTAAAGTGGCGCGTTTGAGGGCGTTGGATCTTGATCGGACGGCAATGGGTGGCTCTGGGCGAGGAGGCGCAAGTGGGGAGGCGATGGCGCGCATTGCGGTTGGGCTAGGCGGCTAGCGAGGCAGCTAGCAGCAGAAGCCAGCCCAGAGCATGTGACTCCGGCGATCGGACCTACGAGCCTGTAACACCCGGCCACTTGCGGACCAGCGTTATTTGCTTCTTCGCATCTACATATACCATCTCCACACATCACTACAAGTCAAGTCTTTTGTGCGTACTTTATTCTCAATCATATGCATCCGTTCTCACTCATGTGCACTCGAGAAGTTTCTGGTCGGTCACTCATCCCGAGATTGTTATAGGTCAAACACACTTAACTCTAAGATTCTTTCAAAATAGACTTATGAAAAATAAGATGCACCTTATTGATATATATATATTCTATTCATCCTATTAATTCTTGGCCAGAATATCACAATCTATCTCACGTTTAACAATCATCTACCTGTCTGAACCTTCTAACCTCCGGTTAAATCTTCTACGACTCTTGTGTTTGCCCCCAACATATTTGGCAACTGCCTTGCCTGATTTGTTAGTGAGCACAAAAGATGCACCAAAAGTCTTGAATGAAATGCTATGTTCGTTTGATGCATTAGCAATCTTCTTTTTAGGCATTTTGATTTGAGTTGCATGCCTAGAGCTAGAAACCTCATTACTATACATATAAGCATGATGAGAAATAGAATGAGATTTTCTAGCATGAATTTTTCTAATTTTGTACTCAGGATAGTTCTCAGGGTATAAAATGTAACCTTCTCTATCCTAAACCATAGGAGTCTCGCCCTTAACAAAGTTAAAAAGCTTGTTCTTAGGGGTATTAAGTTTGACATTGCTTTGGCTTATTTGTTGGAAACCAATGTCATCCTTAATGTCAGGGCGTCTCCCATTATAAAGCATACTACGAGCAAATTTAAATTTTTCATTCTCTAGTTCATGCTCGATAATTTTAGCATTTAATTTAGCTATGTGATCATTTTGTTCTTTAATTATAACAAGGTGATCATTCATAGCATCAATATTAACATCTCTACATCTAGTGCAAATAGTGGCATATTCAACAGTAAATGTGGAAATATTGCAAGCATTCAATTCTTCAATCTTGGCAATTAAACTAGCATTTTCAGTTTTAAGACAAGAAATTGAATCATTGCAAATATTAAGCTCTTTAGACAAGTTTTCACATTTTTCTACTTCAAGAGCATAAGCATCTTTTAGCTTAACAAATTTTTTATTTTCCTTAACGAGCAAGTCCTTCTGGAATTCCAAGATATTATCCTTCTCGTTAATGGTTTCTATCAATTCATTAATTTTCTTCTTTTTGCTCTTTAGTAAGGTTAGCAAAAAGTGAAGTTAAATCATCATCATTATCACTAGAGCTACCCTCATCATCGGAAGTAGTGTATTTGGGGTATCTCTAGAATGTACCTTCTTCTTTTTGCTATCCTTAGTCATGAGACATTTGTGGCCGACGTTGGGGAAGAGAAGGCCTTTATTGACGGTGATGTTGGCGGTGTCCTCGTCGGAGGAGGAGTCGGTGGAGCTCTCGTCGGAGTCTCATTCCCACCCCATGTGTACCTCGTCACCCTTCTTCTTGTGGTAGTATCTTTTCTTTTTCCATTTTCTTCTTCCCTTTCTTGTCGTTGTCCCTGTTACTATCACTTGTATATGGACATTTAGCGATAAATTGACCAGACTTATCACACTTGTAGCAAACCCTCTTGGAACGGAGTTTGTAGTCCTTACCCTTCCTTTGCTTGAGGATTTGCCGAAAGCTCTTGATAATAAGAGTCATCTCCTCGTTGTCGAGCTTGGAGGCGTCGATTGGAAGTCTACTTGGTGTAGACTCTTCCTTCTTTTCTTTCGTTGCCTTGAAAGCAATGGGTTGCACCTCGGGTGTGGAAGTGGCGCCTTGCTCCAAGTTGACAATATGTTTGGAATCTTTGATCATAAGTTCAAAGCTCACAAACTTCTCAATTACCTCCTCGGGAGACATCTGTTTATATTTAGGATCTCCACGAATTAATTGAACTTGAGTGGGATTACGAAAAACAAGAGATCTTAGAATAACCTTGACCATTTCATCGTCATCCCACTTGGTGTTCCCGAGGTTGCGGACTTGGTTGACCATCGTCTTGAGCCGGTTGTACATTGCTTGTGGCTCTTCTCCTTTGTTAAGGACGAACCGACCAAGTTCTCCCTCGATCGTTTCGCGCTTAGTGATTTTGGTCACCTCGTTCCCTTCATGTGCCGTTTTGAGGACGTCCCAAATTTCTTTGGCACCATTTAACCCTTGCACCTTGTTGTACTCCTCTCGACACAAGGAAGCGAGGAATATTGAGGTGGCTTGGGAATTGAAGTGTCTTATTTGGGCGGCCTCATCGGAGTCGTAATCCTCGTCGCCCACCTGTGGTGCCTGCGCTCCAAACTCAACAATATCCCATATACTTTCGTGGAGTGAGGTTAGATGGTGCCTCATTTTATCACTCCACATACAATAATCTTCACCATCAAAGTATGGTGGTTTGCCTAGGGATACGGAAAGTGAGGGAACACGTTTAGGAATCTGAGGGTAGCGAAGAGGCATCTTACTATACTTATTACGCTCTTGGCGCTTCGAAGATGTGGACTCGGCGCTGGAGGTGGAAGGTGATGAAGAATCGATCTCGTAGTAGGCCACCTTCTTCATTTTCTTTTTCTTGTTATCACCCTTCCTATGTGACTTGATGGAGCCGACAGATTCCTCCTTGTGCTCCTTTTGTTTATCGCCAACCTCCTTTGATGGAGTTCTTTCTTCGTTCTTCTTTCCCGAAGATCCGGGCTTTTCCCCGATGACTATCTCCCTTTTGGCGTGTTCTCCAGACATCACTTCGAGTTATTAAACTCTAATAACGCACTGGGCTCTGATACCAATTGAAAGTCGCATAGAGGGGGTGAATAGGCAAAACCTGAAAATTATAAACTTTGAACACGCTCTTCACCCGGGGTTAGGGTTAGAAATAAATAGTAGGGAATTCAGAGTGCGGAAGATAGTTCTTCTTCCTATGAGTTGCCCAATCAATACGGATAACTTTGGGAGCCCACTGAAAATGTTGTGAGCAAGAGAACTTTAGAGAGAGAGGAGAGGGAAGAAACAAATTGAGTGATGAGGATCAACACAAATGAACACGCTGATTTGTTTCCCAAGGTTAGGTTCCAATGAACCTACTCCCCGTTGAGGAGGCCACAAAGGTTGGGTCTATTCCAATCCTTTCCCTCTCTCAATCGGTCACTTAGACCGGTCGAGTGCTTCTTCTTAATCACACGGGTCAATAAGACCCCACAAGGATCACCACACAATTAGGTGTCTCTTGCTAGCTTTACAAAACACTTGGAAAGATTAGAGTGAGAAGAAGAAAGCAACCAAGCAACAAGAGCAACAAAAGAAACACAAATCACCCTCTCTCAAGTCACTAAGTACTTTTGATCACTTGACTTGATTTTGGGGCTTGGAGAGGATTTGATGCTTTGATTGTGTCTTTGGAGTGTATTTTTTTGCTCTAGTATTGAATGAGGAAGTTGGAATGCTTGGATGGCTTGAATTATGGTGGTTGGGGGTATTTATAGCCCCAACCACTATTCTAGTCGTTGTTGTCGATGGGCACACCGGACACTCCACTATTCATTGTCCGGTGCGTGCCACGTCAGCCGACCGTTGGGGTTTGGAGCTATTGACAGTTGAAGTCGTTTGTCCTCTTGCTGCACCGGACATTCCGGTGGCACACCGGACAGTCCGGTGTATCCTGACGTTGCAGACTGACTTCTGACTTCTGCGTTGCAGACTACGCCGCAGTCAGCGTAGTCAACCATTGGGCGAAGTTGATCGTTGTTCTGTTGTCTCACTGGACAGTCCGGTGGTACACCGGACAATCCGATGAATTTTAGTGAACGAGCGCTGAGAAAACTCGAGAGCGGATAGTTCGCGGAGGGCTCTAGCCTGGGCATCGGACAGTGTCCGGTGCGCCACAAGCTGCACCAATTATGTTTTGCTTCAGCCGTGTAGAATTCCCCAAGATCATTTTCTTTGTATGTTTATGTGAACTTTATGCACATGATAAAGAACATCCACTTAGGCAAACTAGTTAGTTCATATGGTTTGTGATGGTCGTCAAACACCAAAATCGATTATAGGAAATGTTGGGTCCATTTCCCTTTTACCACTGCCACTACTGCATATCTCATGTTTCCTTGTGCCGATGGCATCGAGCCTATTATGTCCATTCCTTATCTCTGTAAGGGCCATGTAGGTTGTATGATCTAAGTTAAGGATGAAGGTTGCTTCTGATCCCTTATGCATCTCTGACAATTGTCACACTTTTGCACAAACTCCGCTATGTACGAAGCTGTCTTTGGCCAGTAAAAACATTGACGAAAGATCTTTCCCAGTAAAGCTCTAGGGCCAATATGTGATCCACATAGCCCAGAATGGATTTATCCTATCAAATCTTGACCTTCGTCTCTAGAGATGCATTTTAGCAAAGGTGAGCAAGCACCCTCTTTGTACAATTCCCCTTCTATGATTTTATATGGCCTTGCTCTTGCTTGCATTCTTTTGATGTATGCTTCGTCATCAGTTGGATGGTTTCCCCGAAGGAAGGTTATAATTTCTGCTCTCCAATCTTTACTGTGTGTAGGGGAGATGGTTAGGATAGCTCTTTCCATCAAATCAGTTAAGGGTGCCTTTAACACTTCGAAGAACACTTCGGGGGGTAGGGGAGCCCCTGAGCGGTAGCCTTGGCCAGCATATCAGCTTGTTCATTGTCTAGTCTCGGAATGTTTTTAATGAAAATCCTTGAAAGGAAGATTCCATCCGTTGGACCATATCAAAATACTTCTCCAAGCCTGGCCTCTTCACTTTGATTGATTGGTAAACTTTACCCATGATGACTTGGGAGTCTGATTTCAATGTTTCCCTTCTTATGTCCATTGCCTTTAGCTTTCTTAGTCCTAGGAGTATAGCTGTGTACTCAGCTATATTGTTTATGCACTGGAATTGTAACTTGACAGCATACGAAGTTCTTACTTTAGATGGTTAAAATGGTGAAACAATGACAGATGCAGCACCGGCCCCGAAGGACCCCCATGAACCATCACAAAAGGCTGTCTAGATAGCTTCGTTTGATTGAATTGCTTCGTCCTATGAGCCTGGAGTCCAATCAGTAATAAAATCTGGTAATGCTTGAGATTGGATGGAAGATCTGTGAATGAAGTCTATGATAAACTCATTGAGTTCTACTGTACACTTTCCAATTCGACCAGAAGCTTCTTTCTTTCTTATGATATCCTTGAGTAGTTGAGATGATGGCACGATAATGTTATGGGATTGAAAGTAGTGTCAAAGTTTTCTTGAAGCCATTAGGACTGCATACATGACCTTGTCCATCCCTATATAATTCCTTTTAGATGGGTTTAATACTTTGGTTACGAAGTAAACATCTATTTGCCTTTTCACACCTTCGTTCACTACTTATTGAACCAAGGCAACACTTACAGTTGATTGTGAAGCTGGTACATAAATTAACAGAGGATCCCCTGGCGAAGGTGGAGAAAGTGTTGTTAACTTTATCAAGTAGTCTTTCAATTCTTCGAAGGCTTGTTGTTGAGAGGGTCCCCACTAAAAGACCTCTACTGATTTCAGAACCTCAAAGAACGACAAGCTTCATTTAGCAGATCTTGATATGAATCTGTTTAGAGAAGCTAGTTTTCCTGCTAACCTCTGAGCCCCTTTTCTTGACTTTGGTGACTCCATTCGAAATATTGCTTCGATTTTCTTCGGTTTTGCTTCTATTCCCTTTGTCGACATAAGACAACCCAAGAACTTGCCTTTTTTTACTCCAAAGACACATTTCTCAGGGTTCAACTTTAGACCTGCCCTTTGGAAATTAGCAAAGGTTTCCTGAAGATCTGAAATGTGATCTTGCAGCTTCGTACTTCTTACACTAATGTCATCAACATAAGCTAAACCATTTCTGCCCAGTTGCAAGCTCAACACTTTTGATGCATTCTATTGAAGCTTCCTCCGACATTTTTTAGCCCCTTAGGCATCCGAAGATAGCAGTAAGTGCCACTGAGGGTTATGAAACTAGTCTTCTACTCATCTTCTTTTTTCATCCAGATTTGATGATACCCTGAGTAACAATCCAATTCTTGGTAATGGGAATTCATCCTTCAGACATGTTTTATTGAGATCTATGAAGCCGATACACATTCTCCACTTGCCATTGGATTTCTTGACCATAACTATGTTGGCGAACCATTCTAGATATACAACTTCTCTTATGACCTTGGCAGTAAGCAATCTCTTAACTTTGGCCTTTGCACTTTCGGCCTTGTCTTCACACATCTTGCAAAGCTTTTGCTTACGTGGTCTGATACTTGGATCCACATTTAAAGCATACTCTATTATGCTCATGTCCACTCCACACATGTCATTTGATGATTTGGCAAAGACATCCTTGTTGTGAAACAAAAATCTTCAGATATTAGATTCTTGCTCTGAAGTTAGCTAATTGCCAAAGAAAACCCTCTATTCTGCAATATCATCACAAAGAAGTATCGGCTTCAGCTGATCTGCCGAAGATGCCTTTTCTTTTATTGGCTTTTCAAATTTTTGGATTTGCACTTCAGCTTCGTCTATGTTGTAGACAAACTTTGGTTCTTGCAGGGTCTCTTCTGCTCTTCTTGCTGCTTCTTGACTGCCATAGACTGATATGGCCCCTTGATTGATGGGTATCTTCATGCAGAGGTAGGCCAAATGCAGAACCACTTTGAATATATTGAGAGTCCCACGTCCAATGTTTGCATTATATGAGAATTCCATATTAACAATCTCAAACATGACTTCCTTTGTTCTTGTATTGTTGACGTAGCCGAAGGTAATGGGCATAGCTAGCTTTCCTAGCGCCATCATCTGCTACCCTCCGAAGCCATAGAAAGGAAACACTGAATCCTAGATCTTATCTTTGGGCTCTTGCATTTGCTTGAAAGCCTTGGTGAATATAATGTCTGCAGCACTACCTATTTTGACCAGGACATTATGTACCACGAAGCCTTTGATAACACAAGAGATAACCATGGCATCTCTATGTGGATAGTCTTTAAGACGAAGGTCATTCTGGGAGAAGGTAATAGAGATATGGGACCACTTGGTCTTGATGTAGATGAGAGCACCTAGAGGGGGGTGAATAGGTGATCCTGTAATCAACACTAAATGGCACAAAACTTGGTTTATGAAATGTTAGTGGAATCAAAACCAAGGTGCTACGTTTAGAGAGAAAGAGATGACTTCTTCACTTAATTGCTCTTCACAAGGTGAGTATTTAAACGTATAGCAATTATCAAGTGAGTAGAAGCAGAGAGAATCGCAAACGAATAACAACAGGTGACACAATGGTTTTTATCCCGTGGTTCGGCCAAGTAGAACACTTGCCTACTTCCACGTTGTGGCGTCCTAATGGACGGGAGTTGCACTCAACCCCTTTCAAGCGATCCAATGATCCACTTGAATACCACAGTTTTCCTTCCTTATAGCAGATGTTCCCTTTGTGAGGAATCTCCACAAGTTGGAGCCTCTCACCCTTACAATATTGATCACAATGAAAACCACAAGAGTAAGGGAGGGAATAGAAACACACGCGAGAGCTAGAGTCACAGCAGCGACACGCACACAAGTCAAGAAACGAGCACACAAACACAGTGCAGCGAGTTCACAACTCAACAAGTGATCAAATCTCAAACATAATGATCCGGATGCGTGCTTGTGGAGTCTAGGCGTCTTAGGATGTTCAATGGAGGCTTGGTGTATTGCTCCATGCGCCTAGGGGTCCCTTTTATAGCCCAAGGCAGCTAGGAGTCGTTGGGTCTCCATTTGATAGGCAATTCTTGCCTTCTGTTCGTTGGCGCACCGGACAGTCCGGTGCACCACCGGACATGAACAGTGCACAATTTCTTTCCTTGTTTGGCGAAGCCGACGGTTGAACCCTCGGTCCCCTTGGCACACTGGACACTATCTGGTGCACACTAGACAGTCCGGTGCGGCCTAGTGACCGTTGCCTCTAGCCACACGTCGCCCGTTGATTGCGCGTGAATCGCGCAGCCGACCGTTGGTGCGGACGTTCTTGGCTCACCGAACAGTCCGATGAATTTTAGTCGTGGCGTCCCAATGGATTCCTGAGAGCAGCGAATTCATCGCTGAGCTAGCCTGGGCACCAAACACTGTCCGGTGCACCCGCAGCTGGTGCTCCACTAGTTGTTTCAGCTGGACTCCTCTTGCTCCTTTTGGACTTGACTTAATTTAGTTCCTGGCACTTAGACAAGCAAGTTTAGCACATAAAACATTTGACTAAGTGTCTAGAACATACCTTCACACTTGATCCATCTAGATATTCCTTTGCTCAATATTATGTTAGTTCACACATAGCGTGTTGTGCATCTAATCACCAAAACAATATATAAATAGCCCAAGGGCACATTTCCCTTTCAATCTCCCCCTTTTTGGTGATTTATGCCAACACATTAAAAAGCAACTTGTTTCGAACTAACATACCTAGAAGAGCTCAAAAATGCAAGTTGAAGACCAATAAGATTTTCAAGGAATTTGTCATATTTGGATCACTTTTGCCACCACTTGGTTTAATTTCACAAAAAAATTCTTTTTTCTATCTCTAATGTCAAACACACTTGTTTTGGCAAATCGAGAGATCTTTCAAGAGTAAATTTGATCAAATGCCACAAACTTCCCCTTTTTCCCATAATCAAAATTCTCCTGCATAAGAGAACAATTTTTGCAATAAGAGGGTTTTGATCAAACACAAAGATTCTAACTCTACAGTTTTTGAAATTCACAAGTGGTTGGCTGATCCATTTGGCATTAAGCACAAAAATAGGAGAACTTTTGGCCCCATAACCCCATTGCCTCACCAAAATGTCAAATAAGCGCAAAAAGGAAATGAGAGTACAAAGAACTTAGGACAAGATACATTGATACCGGAATGCAGTGGAAGCCCTTTCTTTGTCCAAGTTCACTTTTCCCTTTCAATGCAACTTTGAGACTGTATAACGAGTACTCAACAAACAAGTAGTCTCAAGGGAGTCAAGTTGTAGCACATCCTCCCCCTAAACATGTGCATCATTTGCATAGGGACTTGAGAGGTCCGGGGATGACTTGTACAACTTGAGCACCAAAAATAAACAATTAAAGACGTTAATGTTGTAAAGTAACATGATCAAAGGCATAGAACACATGTATGTTATAGATCAATCCAAGTTGCGCGAATATAATACATTTAGCTCACTACGCAACTGCAAAACCTTTTCTCATCTAAAGGCTTGGTGAAGATATCGGCTAGCTGGTTCTCGGTGCTAATATGATAAATATCAATATCTCCCCTTTGTTGGGGGTCTCTCAAAAAGTGATGCCGGATGTCTATGTGCTTAGTGCGGCTATGCTTAACAGGATTATCCACCAAGCGGATTGCACTCTCATTATCACATAGGAGTGGGACTTTGCTCAGATTGTAGCCAAGGTTCCGGAGGGTTTGTCTCATCCAAAGCAGTTGTGCGCAACATTGTCCTGCGGCAACATACTCGGCCTCAGCAGTGGATAGGGCAACAAAAGTTTGTTTCTTAGAGCTCCAAGACACCAGGGACCTTCCTAGAAACTGACAAGTCCCTGATATGCTCTTCCTATAAACCTTGCACCCGGCATAGTTGGAATCTGAGTATTTGATTAAGTCAAAGGTAGACCCCTTTGGATACTAGATCCCGAAGCAAGGCGTAGAAACCAAATATCTAATAATTCGCTTAACGACCACAAGGTAACACTCCTTGGGGTTAGATTGAAATCTAGCACACATGCATACACTTAGCATAATATCCGGTTTACTAGCACAAAGATAAAGCAAAGATCCTATCATGGACCAGTATACCTTTTGATCAACGGACTTACCTCCTTTGTTGAGGTCCAGATGTTCGTCCGTTCCCATCGGTGTCTTTGCAGGCTTTGCATCCTTCATCCCAAACCTCTTGAGAAAATCTTGAGTATACTTTGTTTGGGAGATGAAGGTTCCTTCCTTGAGATGCTTCACTTGAAATCCAAGGAAGTAGTTCAACTCGCCCATCATTGACATCTCAAATTTCTGCATCATCACCCTGCTAAACTCTTCACAAGACTTTTGATTAGTAGAACCAAATATTATGTCATTGACATATATTTGGCATACAAACAGATCACCATTACAAGTCTTAGTAAAGAGAGTAGGATCAACTTTCCCACCCTTGAAAGCATTAGAAATAAGGAAATCTCTAAGGCATTCATACCATGCTCTTGGGGCTTGCTTAAGTCCATAGAGCGCCTTAGAGAGCTTGTAGACGTGGTCGGGATACAAGTCATCCTCAAAGCTAGGGGGTTGTTCCACATACACTTCATCCTTGATTGGTCCATTAAGAAAGGCGCTCTTCATGTCCATTTGAAACAACTTAAAATAGTGGTGAGCAGCATAGGCCAATAATATGTGAATTGATTCTAGCCTAGCTACAGGAGCAAAAGTCTCCTCAAAATCCAAACCTGCGACTTGGGCATAACCTTTTGCCACAAGTCGAGCCTTGTTTCTTGTCACCACACCGTGTTCATCTTGCTTGTTGCGGAACACCCACTTGGTTCCCACAACATTTTGCTTCGGATGTGGCACTAGGCTCCAAACTTCATTTCTCTTGAAGTTGTTGAGCTCTTCCTGCATGGCCAGCAACCAGTTCGGATCCTGCAAGGCTTCTTCTACCCTGAAAGGCTCAATAGAAGAAACAAACGAGTAATGCTCACAAAAATTAGCTAGATGTGAGCGAGTGGTTACTCCCTTGCTTATATCACCCAGAATCTGATCCACTAGATGATTTCTTTGAATAGTTGACCGGACTTGAGTTGGAGGAACTTGTGATGCTTCTTCCTCCTTATCCTATTCTTCATGTGCTCTCCCTTGATCCAGCCCTTCATCTTGAGGTACCTGTTCCTCATCTTGAGTTGGGGGATGCACCATTGTAGAGGAAGAGGGTTGATCTTGCTCTTGTTGTTCATGCGGTCGCACATCACCTATTGCCATTGTTCGCATTGCTGCCGTTGGAACCTCATCCTCATCTACATCATCAAGATCAACTTGCTCTCTTGGAGAGCCATTAGTTTTGTCAAATACAACGTCGCTAGAGATTTCAACTAATCCTGATGACTTCTTGAAGACCCTATACACCTTTGTATTTGAGTCATAACCTAGTAAGAACCCTTCTACAGCTTCAAGAGCAAACTTTGAATACCTACCTTTTTTACCAAGATGTAGCATTTGCTCCCAAATACACAAAAATAGGAAACATTGGGTTTGTTACTGGTTAGGAGTTCGTATGATGTCTTCTTGAGGAGGTGATGCAGATAGAGCCGGTTTATGGCATGGGAAGTTGTATTCACAGGTTCCGACCAAAACCTCTCACGCGTCTTGTATTCTCCAAGAATTGTCCTTGCCATGTCAATTAGTGTCTGTTCTTCCTCTCTGCAACACCATTTTGTTGTGGTGTGTAGGGAGCGGAGAACTCGTGCTTGATGCCTTCCTCCTCAAGATATTCTTCGACTTGAAGGTTCTTGAACTCAGATCCATTATTGCTCCTTATCTTTTTCACCTTTAGCTCAAATTCATTTTGAGCTCTCCTTAAGAAGCGCTTTAGAGTTCCTTGAGTTTCAGATTTATCCTGCAAAAAGAAAACCCAAGTGAAGCAGAAAAAATCATCTACAATAACAAGACCATACTTGAAAGGGAAATGTGCCCTTGGGCCATTTCTAAATATTTTGGTGATTAAGTGTCCAACACAAATGGTTATGTGTTAAACTATGCCAAATGGTGGACAAAGTGCAAATCAATACAAAGGTATGATTCTAGACTTAGTACATTGGTTTTTGTGTACTAACATATTTGTCTAAGTGCTAGAATCAGAGAAAAGACAAATGGAAAAGACTTGGCTCGAGCAGCCAAGACTCTGTTCAGTCCGGGTGCACCGAACTGTCCGGTGGTGCACCAGACAGTGTCCGGTGCGCCAGGCTGGCTCTGGTGAAAAGGCTGCTCTCGGGATTTCGTTGGTGGCATACGGCTAAAAATCACCGGACTGTCCGTGGTGCACCGGACTGTCCGGTGAGCCAACGGTCGGCCGAGCCAACGGTCGGTCGCGCAATCCGCGTGTGACGCGTGGCCGAGCCAACGGTCTGATGGGAGCACCGGACTGTCCGGTGTGCACCGGACAGTGTTCGGTGCGCCAACGGCTCCAAATCGTCAACGGTCGGCTGCGCCAGAATAGGAAAGAAATCTGCACCGGACAGTGTCCGGTGGTGCACCGGACTGTCCGGTGCACCAGTCGACAGAAGGCAAGAATTGCCTTTCTGGATTGCTCTCAACGGCTCCTAGCTGCCTTGGGGCTATAAAAGGGACCCCTAGGCGCATGAAAGAGTACACCAAGCATTCTTTGATCATCCTTAGCACCAAGACATCTCTCTAGCGCATTTGATTCGTTGTGATAGCAATTTGAGCTCCTCTTGAGTTGAGAACTCCGTGTGTGATCTTAGAGCTCAAGTTGTGACTTGTGTGCGTGTTTGTGCTCGTGCTTTGAGGCTTATGTGTGTTGCTCTTCCCACTCTTACATCTGTGCTTCTTTGTGATCATCTCATTGTAAGGGCGAGAGGCTCCAAGTTGTGGAGATACCTCGCAAACAGGAAAGAGTAAAGAAAGAAGAACACCGTGGTATTCAAGTTGATCATTGGATCACTTGAAAGGAGTTGAGTGCAACTCTCGTCCATTGGGACGCCACAACGTGGACTAGGCAAGTATTGTACTTGGCCGAACCACGGGATAAGTCCTTGTGTCTCTTGTGCTTGTTTTCACTGTGTCAATTGTGGTTCACAAGAGCTCTCTTTAGCCACTTGATTTCATTGTGCTAACACTTAATCAAGTTTGTGGCTTTAAGTTTCAAGTTTTTACAGGATCACCTATTCACCCCCCCTCTAGATGCTCTCAATTGGTATCAGAGCCGTTCTCTTCACAAAAGGGACTAATCGCCCGAAGAGATGGATCCTAAGGGAAAGGGGATGGTGGTCAACAATAAGGAGAAGGAGTCCATCTTCAACGAGTCGAGGGACGACAAAGCCACTGACTCCGGCTCGAGTCAAAAGAAGAAGGACAGGAAGAAGAAGAGGCGGATCAAGAAGATAGTCTACTACGACAGCGACGAGTCTTCCTCTTCCCAAAAGGACGACGAATACGAGGAGAAAAAGAAAACGGTTAACTCGAACTTTTCTTTCGATTATTCTCGTATTCCGCAAAATTCCAATGCTCATTTGCTTTCCATTCCACTTGGTAAACCTCCTCACTTTGATGGAGAGGACTACGGATTTTGGAGTCACAAAATGCGTAGTCACTTGTTCTCTCTCCATCCAAGTATATGGGAGATAGTAGAAAATGGAATGCAATTTGATAGTACGGATAGTCCCATATTTATCAATGAAAAAATTCACAAAAATGCACAAGCTACTACTGTTTTGTTAGCATCATTGTGCAGGGAAGAATATCATAAGGTGAGCGGATTGGATAATGCCAAGCAGATTTGGGACACCCTCAAGATCTCGCATGAGGGGAACGACGTCACCATGCTCACCAAGATGGAGTTGGTGGAAGGCGAATTAGGAAAGTTCGCGATGATCAGGGGGGAGGAGCCAACTCAAACTTACAATAGGCTCAAGACCATGGTCAACAAAATAAGGAGCTACAGAAGCACGAGATGGACAGACCACGACGTCATCAGGCTTATGCTAAGGTCCTTCACCATCCTTGATCCGCATCTTGTAAACTCTATTCGTGAAAATCCTAGGTACAACAAGATGACGCCCGAGGAGATACTTGGAAAGTTCGTAAGCGGGCGAATGATGATCAAGGAGGCGAGATATGTTGATGAGGCGTTAAATGGCCCAATCCATGAGCCTCAAACCATTGCTCTAAAAGCAACAAGTAGCAGGGAGGCGCTACCTAGCAAGGTGGCGCAAGTTGAGGCGGGCGGATTAAATGAAGATGAAATGGCCCTCATCATCAAGCGCTTCAAGATGGCGCTCAAAGGTCGCAAGGAGCATCCCAACAAGAGCATGACGAAGGGGAAGCGCTCCTGCTTCAAGTGTGGTAAGATTGGTCACTTTATTGCTAATTGTCCTGATAATGATAGTGACCAAGATCAAGAAAAGAAGAGGGAAAAGAAGAAGACTTACAAGAAATTGTGAAGGGCGAGGCACACCTTGGCAAAGAGTGGGACTCGGATTGCTCTTCATCCGACGACGAAGGACTTGCCGCCTCGGCCTTCAACAAATCATCCCTCTTCCCCAACGAGCATCACACCTGCCTCATGGCAAAGGAAAAGAAGGTATGCACTAGGAATACTATTACATATGCTTCTTCAAGTGATGATGAATCTAGCGATGATGAAATAGACTATGCAAGCTTATTCAAAGGTTTAGATAAAACTAAAATTGATAAAATCAATGAATTAATTGATGTTTTGAATGACAAGAATAGATTGTTAGAAAAGCAAGAGGATCTTTTGTATGAAGAGCATGATAAATTTGTAGATGTCCAAAAATCTCTTGCTTTAGAAGTTAAAAGGAATGAAATGCTTTCTTGTGAATTATCTACTTGCCATGAGACTATTTCTAGTTTAAAAAGTGTTAATAATGATTTAAATGGTAAGCTAGAAGTAGCAAATAAATCTAGTTCTTGTGTAGAACATGTAGTGGTTTGCAATAGGTGTAAGGACGTTAATGTCGATGCTTGTGTTGAGCACCTTACTTCTATTGCAAAACTAAATGGTGAAGTGGCTAGTCTTAATGCCCAACTTAAGACTAGCAAAAATGAATTTGATAAACTAAAATTTGCTAGGGATGCCTACACTGTTGGTAGACACCCCTCAATTAAGGATGGGCTTGGCTTTAAGAGGGAAGCCAAGAATTTAACAAGTCATAAGGCTCCCATCTCCGCCAAGGAGAAAGGGAAGGCCCCTATGGCTAATAGTGTTCAAAAGAATCATGCTTTCATTTATAGTGATAGAAAATTCTCTAGAAATGCTTATAGGAATTATTCTTATGATTTATATGCTATGCCTGCTTCTAGTTCTTCTATTGTGCATGATAGGAAAAATGTTATTCATCATATGCCTAGGAGAAATGTTGTTCATGTACCTAGGATAGCAAGTAATGAACCTTCTACAATTTATCATGCTTGCAATGCTTCCTTTGCAATTTGTAGAAAGGATAAGAAAGTGATTGCTAGGAAATTAGGGGCAAAATGCAAGGGAGATAAAACTTGCATTTGGGTCCCTAAGACCATTGTTACTAACCTTGTAGGACCCAACAAAAGTTGGGTACCTAAAACCCAAGCCTAAATTGCCTTGCAGATTTATGCATCCGGGGGCTCAAGCTGGATTATCGACAGCGGATGCACAAACCACATGACGGGGGAAAAGAAGATGTTCACCTCCTACGTCAAGAACAAAGATTCTCAAGATTCAATCATATTCGGTGACGTGAATCAAGGCAAGGTTAAAGGACTAGGAAAGATTGCTATTTCATCCGAGCACTCCATTTCTAATGTGTTTTTAGTTGAGTCGCTCGGGTATAACTTGTTGTCCGTTAGTCAACTTTGTAATATGGGTTATAATTGCTTATTTACAAATGTAGATGTGTCTGTCTTTAGAAGGAGTGATGGTTCATTAGCTTTCAAGGGTGTACTAGACGACAAACTCTATTTAGTTGATTTTGCAAAGGAAGAGGCCGGTCTAGATGCATGCTTAATTGCTAAGACTAGCATGGGCTGGCTGTGGCATCGCCGTTTAGCACATGTGGGGATGAAGAACCTTCACAAACTTCTAAAGGGAGAACATGTGTTAGGACTAACAAATGTGACTTTCGAAAAAGATAGACCTTGTGCAGCTTGTCTAGCAGGTAAACAGGTGGGAAGTGCTCATCACAGCAAGAATGTAATGACCACATCAAGACCTCTGGAGTTACTTCATATGGACCTCTTCGGACCCGTCGCCTACCTAAGCATAGGAGGAAGTAAGTATGGTCTTGTTATAGTTGATGATTTTTCCCGCTTCACTTGGGTATTCTTTTTGCAGGATAAAACAGAAACCCAAGGGACCCTCAAGCGCTTCCTAAGGAGAGCTCAAAATGAGTTTGAGTTCAAGGTAAAGAAGATAAGGAGCGACAACGGGTCCGAGTTCAAGAACCTTCAAGTGGAGGAGTACCTTGAGGAGGAAGGAATCAAGCACGAGTTCTCCGCTCCCTACACACCACAGCAAAATGGTGTGGTAGAGAGGAAGATCATGACGCTCATTGACATGGCGAGGACGATGCTTGGAGAGTTCAAGACCCCCGAGCAGTTTTGGTCGGAAGCCGTGAACACGGCTTGCCACGCCATAAACCGGGTCTACCTTCATCGCCTCCTCAAGAAGACGTCGTATGAACTCCTAACCGGTAACAAACCCAATGTGTCATACTTTCGTGTTTTTGGGAGCAAATGTTACATTCTAGTGAAGAAAGGTAGAAATTATAAGTTTGCTCCCAAAGCTGTAGAAGGGTTTTTGTTAGGTTATGACTCAAATACAAAGGCGTATAGGGTGTTCAACAAATCATCGGGTTTGGTTGAAGTCTCTAGCGACGTTGTATTTGATGAGACTAATGGCTCTCCAAGAGAGCAAGTTGTTGATCTTGATGATGTAGATGAAGAAGACGTTCCAACGACCGCAATACACACCATGGCAATTGGAGATGTGCGGCCACAGGAACAAAAGGAGCAAGATCAACCTTCTTCCTCATCAATGGTGCAACCCCCAACTCAAGACGATGAACAGGTTCATCAAGATGAGGCGTGTGATCGAGGGGGAGCACAAGATGATCATGTTATGGAGGAAGAAGCACAACATGCCCGTCCAACTCAAGTTCGAGCGACGATTCAAAGGAATCATCCCGTCGACCAGATATTGGGTGATATTAGCAAGGGAGTAACTACTCGCTCTAGATTAGTTAATTTTTGTGAGCATTACTCTTTTGTCTCTTCTATTGAGCCTTTCAGGGTAGAAGAGGCCTTGCTAGATCCGGACTGGGTGTTGGCCATGCAGGAGGAGCTCAACAATTTCAAGAGAAATGAAGTTTGGACACTGGTGCCACGTCCCAAGCAAAACGTTGTGGGAACCAAGTGGGTATTCCGCAACAAACAGGACGAGCACGGGGTGGTGACAAGGAACAAGGCACGACTTGTGGCAAAAGGTTATGCCCAAGTCGCAGAATTGGACTTTGAGGAGACATTTGCTCCTGTGGCTAGGCTAGAGTCAATTCACATATTGTTAGCCTATGCCACTCACCATTCTTTCAGGTTGTTCCAAATGGATGTGAAGAGCGCTTTCCTCAACGGGCCAATCAAGTAAGAGGTGTACGTAGAGCAACCCCCTGGCTTTGAGGATGAACGGTACCCCGACCATGTGTGTAAGCTCTCTAAGGCGCTCTATGGACTTAAGCAAGCCCCAAGAGCATGGTATGAATGCCTTAGAGACTTTTTAATTGCTAATGCTTTCAAGGTTGGGAAAGTCGATCCAACTTTATTCACTAAGACTTGTGATGGTGACTTATTTGTGTGCCAAATCTATGTCGATGACATAATATTTGGTTCTACTAACCAAAAGTCTTGTGAAGAGTTTAGCAGGGTGATGACTCAAAAGTTTGAAATGTCGATGATGGGCGAGTTGAACTACTTCCTTGGGTTCCAAGTGAAGCAACTCAAGGACGACACTTTCATCTCCCAAACGAAGTACACGCAAGACCTGATCTAGCGGTTTGGGATGAAGGACGCCAAGCCCGCAAAGACTCCAATGGGAACTGATGGACACGTCGACCTCAACAAAGGAGGTAAGTCCGTTGATCAAAAAGCATACCGGTCTATGATAGGTTCCTTGCTTTACTTATGTGCTAGTAGACCGGATATTATGCTTAGTGTATGCATGTGTGCTAGATTTTAATCCGATCCAAGGGAGTGTCACTTAGTGGCCGTGAAGCAAATTCTTAGATATTTAGTCGCTACGCCTTGCTTCGGGATCTGGTATCCAAAGGGGTCTACCTTTGACTTAATTGGATATTCAGACTCCGGTTATGCTGGATGCAAGGTCGATAGGAAGAGTACATCAGGGACGTGCCAATTCTTAGGAAGGTCCCTGGTGTCTTGGAGTTCTAAGAAACAAACTTCCGTTGCCCTATCCACCACTGAGGTCGAGTATGTTGTCGCAGGACAGTGTTGCGCGCAACTACTTTGGATGAGGCAAACCCTCAGGGACTTTGGCTACAATCTGAGCAAAGTCCCACTCCTATGTGACAATGAGAGTGCAATCCGCATGGCGGATAATCCTGTTGAACACAGCCGCACTAAGCACATAGACATCCGGCATCACTTTTTGAGAGACCACCAGCAAAAGGGAGATATCGAAGTGTTTTATGTTAGCACCGAGAACCAGCTAGCCGATATCTTTACCAAGCCTCTAGATGAGAAGACCTTTTGTAGGCTGCGTAGTGAGCTAAATGTCTTAGATTCGCGGAACTTGGATTGACTTATAGCATAAATGTGTTTTATGCCTTGATCATGTTCCTTATGCATTTTGTTGTTTATTTATGGTGCTCAAGTTGTACAAGCACTCCCTGGACCTCACAAGTCTATTTGCAAGTGATGCACATGTTTAGGGGGAGATGTGCTACAACTTGACCCTTTGAGACTAACCATGTGTTTGAGCTTGCTTGATTTAGTCTCAAAGATGAATTGAAAGGGAAAGATGGACTTGGACCATGAAAGACTTCCACTGCACTCCGATGAGAGGGTAACTAACTCCAAGTTCATTTCCATGCTCTTATTGCCTCTTTACTCTAAGTTGAAGGTTTTGGTGAGGCAATGGGGTTAAAGGGCCAAAAATGATCCCGTTTTGGTGCTTGATGCCAAAGGGGGAGAAATTAAGGCCAAAGCAAGAAATGGATCAGCTACCACTTGAGAATTTTGAAAATAGTAGAGTTAGAGCTTTTGTTTTGTCAAAATACTCTTATGGTCTCTTATTGTAAAAAATTGGTCTCTTGTGGGGAGAATGTTTGACTATGGGAAAAAGGGGGAGTTTTTGAATCTTTGATCAATTTCTCTTGGAATACCTCTCTCTATGACTCAACAAGTGAATTTGACTTATAGATAGGAAATTGAGTTTGATTTGCAAAAACAAACCAAGTGGTGGCAAATAATGATCCAGATATGCCAAATTTGAATCAAAACAAATTCTTGTTCTCATTTGCATTGATGTTGCACTTCTATATGTTGCTTTTTGTCGTGTTGGCATAAATCACCAAAAAGGGGGAGATTGAAAGGGAAATGTGCCCTTGGGCCATTTCTAAGTATTTTGGTGATTAAGTGTCCAACACAAATGGTTATGTGTTAAACTATGCCAAATGGTGGACAAAGTGCAAATCAATACAAAGGTATGATTCTAGACTTAGTACATTGGTTTTTGTGTACTAACATATTTGTCTAAGTGCTAGAATCAGAGAAAAGACAAATGGAAAAAACTTGGCTCGAGCAGCCAAGACTCTGTTCAGTCCGGGTGCACCGGACAATGTCCGGTGCGCCAGGTTGGCTCTGGTGAAAAGGCTGCTCTCGGGATTTCGTCGGTGGCGTACGACTAAAAATCACCGGACTGTCCGGTGGTGCACCGGACTGTCCGTTGAGCCAACGGTCGGCCGAGCCAATGGTCGGCCGCGCAATCCGCGCGTGACGCGTGGCCGAGCCAACGGTCTGATGGGAGCACCGGACTGTCCGGTGTGCACCAGACAGTGTCCGGTGCGCCAACGGCTCCAAATCGTCAACGGTCGGCTACGCCAGAATAGGAAAGAAATCTGCACCGGACAGTGTCCGATGGTGCACCAGACTGACCGGCGCACCAGTCGACAGAAGGCAAGAATTGCCTTCCTGGATTGCTCTCAACGGCTCCTAGCTGCCTTGGGGCTATAAAAGGGACCCCTAGGCGCATGAAGGAGTACACCAAGCATTCTTTGATCATCTCTTAGCACCAAGACATCTCTCTAGCGCATTTGATTCGTTGTGATAGCAATTTGAGCTCCTCTTGAGTTGAGAACACCGTGTGTGATCTTAGAGCTCAAGTTGTGACTTGTGTGCGTGTTTGTGCTCGTGCTTTGAGGCTTGTGTGTGTTGCTCTTCCCACTCTTACATCTGTGCTTCTTTGTGATCATCTCATTGTAAGGGCGAGAGGCTCCAAGTTGTGGAGATTCCTCGCAAACGGGAAAGAGTAAAGAAAGAAGAACACCGTGGTATTCAAGTTGATCATTGGATCACTTGAAAGGAGTTGAGTGCAACTCTCGTCAATTGGGACGCCACAACGTGGACTAGGCAAGTATTGTACTTGGCCGAACCACGGGATAAATCCTTGTGTCTCTTGTGCTTGTTTTCACTGTGTCAATTGTGGTTCACAAGAGCTCTCTTTAGCCACTTGATTTCATTGTGCTAACACTTAATCAAGTTTGTGGCTTTAAGTTTCAAGTTTTTACAGGATCACCTATTCACCCCCCCTCTAGGTGCTCTCAATACTTACTTCCCTCGATGCTGAGATAAGCAACGGGCCCAAAGAGATCCATATGTAGGAGTTCCAGTGGTCTTGATGTTGTCATCACGTTCTTGCTTTGATGAGTACTTCCCTGCTTGGCACGCTGCACAAGGTCTATCTTTCTCAAAATAGACATCGGTTAGTCCTAACACATGTTCTCCCTTTAGAAGTTTATGAAGGTTCTTCATCCCAACATGTGCTAGATGGCGGTGCCAGAGCCAGCCCATATTATTCTTAGTGATTAAGCATGCATCTAGATCGACATTCTCTTTTGAGAAATCAACTAAGTAGAGCTTGTCGTCTAATACACCCTTAAAAGCTGATGAACCATCACTTCTCTTAAAGACAGATACATCAATATTTGTAAATAAACAATTATAACCCATATGACATAATTGGCTTACAGACAACAAATTGTATCCGAGCGATTCTAATAGAAACACATTTGAAATTGAATGCTCGGTTGTGATGGCTATTTTGCCTAAGCCCTTGACCTTGCCTTGGTTCCCATCTCGCACATGCAATCCCTTGATTTATGATGTCTGTTACCACCATAAAAAGTTAATTCCCCAATCAACCCACCTTTTTAAATCCCCTAATCAACTCCTCTAATCAAATCTCTTGATATATGGTGGATGCATGGATGTGTGGGCTATTGATTTGGAGTGAACCAACATTTACGCTATATCTAACACTATTTTATGCTAAAACTTGAGGATTTTTATGATCATGAATACAACGCATCATATAATCAATATCTCTCACGTTGGCTCGATATTTACACTCATAACTTAGGGTTTTTACGCCCAAAACTGAAGGTTTTTACGTTCGAATTTGGAGATGCGTCCATCAGTGTACCACATGCTAGATTTTTAGGCCTACTATAAACCCACCCTAATTTCCGCGTGGATGTTGGTTGGGTCCACATTAGGACTTTTTCTTCAATTATGATGTATGATGTAAGTATTTATGTAACTTTCTATAAGGATTTATATTGCGCGATGCCTGTCATTCATTTTTTGTGCGCATGTAGTGTGAACGAAAATGTCATTCAAAATTTGCGCGCATGTTATAAAAACTTTCACGACCTACCATAATTTTTGGATCTACATAAAAGGAACTGCATGCATACGCTTGGTGACTACCATATTTTTTTGGATCTGACATAAAAATAGAAACTATGCATGCAGCTGCTGAGGGATCGCACGACATTCACCTGGTTACCTGGTTTGGCACAGTGTAGGGGTATCAAACCTGGTTTTGGAAGGCAAATTGAATGCGAACCATGTACGTGCCAGGATTAGAAACTCATGTACACAACGATTACATAGTTGGACATCATCACACATTGCTCAAAATAATAGCAGAAATAGTACTTTATTACATTAAGATGTCCAAGACCTCCACAGAGTCATTAACTTAACATAGACATAATCATAATCAAAGTGTGGATACGAAACGTAGAAAGATAAAGCCTTCACAGGCAGCTGACTGGGGGGCTTGCACTAAACACAACTGGAACTCATTGAAGTCTTGAAACTCTTGAAAGTCCTCCATGTTGCCATCATCTTCTCCTGAGCACTGATTGCAATGGGGACAACCTGGGGTTGGGTGGTTTTTAAAGCAAGGGTGAGTACACATCAACGTACTCATCAAATGTCCCATTTGGTTAAAGTGGACTAGTTGTATGTGGGGTTAATCTCAAAGAAGTTTCTTTTAGTTGGTCAGGTATTTATTACTAGTAGAAAAGCCAAGTTTTAGTAATAAACCCAAGTTATTACCCAAGTGACACTCCCTCCAAGAGGAAATACCAGAAACCATAGTTATAAACATCACCATTTACCATTATCATAAAAGTATCCAAAGTTATTCTAATCAAAGAGGATCCCAAGGTTGCTCTTAACCGTGAGCACGACTGATATACCAGTTTCTAACACTCTGCAGAGGTTGCACACTTTATCCACGAGTCGTGATTCCTTCCCAGCCTAGGTTGTACAGACCCGATCTTCACTACCGAGGTGAATGGCCAGGGATTCACTATGTAGCCTTTACAAAGATTCCCCTGGTGTGCAGTTGCTCGTTAGGTTTCGCTAGTCATACAAACACAATACTCCTCCCTAAGGTGGGTGGCTAACAAAACCAAATCGAATGAACCTTGGCACCCACCCTTAGCAAAACAAGCACTATGCCTCGGGCCCTATTGATGGCCCTGCGGCAAAGCCAACTACACCCACAAGTTCATCTAATTAATCAGCTAAGGGCGTCCCATTCCACCCTCATGATTGTACTGTTATCCCAGGTAGTCTCTCAACTAACAGGTCATTACGGAGAGGTAATCAGGAAACAACCTTAGTCCCCTAAAGTATCACAAGTTCATCATCAAAATCAGGATAACATCATCATATCATAAATGTTCTCGTCATGTCAGTGGACTAAAGTGAAGCAATAGCATGGAGCTAACCATAACAACCCAAAAGGTAATCAAGGACAAGGTAAATACAAAGCTAGTCAATCCTTAGGTTTTAATTATGTAATGCAGGACAGTGAATTATAAAGTAAGTAGGACATAATAGGTCAGAGGACACTTGCCTTCACTAGGTTGCTGCTCAGGGAAGTCTCCTGCAACACACTCAAAAACCTCAGACTGCTCATTGTCTACGCAAAGCAATCATTCATTCAACACATTTGGGAAATGATAAAGAAACAGTACACCAAACATGTGCAACCAAGTAAACACAAGTTCAATAGAAAAGTATAAACACAAAAGTGAAATCTAGGTTCTAGGGTAGACTAATACACCTAGAGGTTTGTGGTTCCCTAAGTACTGCCCATCTTAGTGGATTACATAACTTAACTATGGCTAACTTAATGAATTACTAAAGTTATTCCAGGGGTAAGATCATAAATTACAAGGGATTGATTTTATAAAGTTAATCACTTAACTATCATTAGTGTTTTCCTTTTTATTTTCCTTTTAATAAATAAACCATTACTTTAAATCAACCTATAGCCTAGACATAAAATTAATACATGTAGATAGTGAAAGACAATAATTTAAACATGTAGATAATAATTTTATGAACACTTTGCAATTTGACAACGGGGTCGCCGGAGACAAAGCAGACTACGTCCGGGGGTCTGGGGTCGCCGGTGTTGGCTGGAACTGGTTAGGAGGGCCTGGCAAACTCACTAGTGAGGCTCCGGCCACGAGAACGGGACCAGAGGCGAGAGAACGGTGGAGAGGGTACTCCAAGGGGGTCGGGGTAACTCCGTTGAGAAATCCCGGCCACAGGGAGGGGGAATCGGGCATGCTAAGGCTCGGGCTAGCTCCAGCGACGGAAGGGGAACGCTATGGGCCACAACCAGGGCTCAAGACGAGACTAATTTGGCCGGCGGGTGCGGCGAGTTGGCGCGGCCGAGCTCCAACGTGGCCGAATTAGCTAAGGCAGGGCGGAATTAAGGGAAACTGGTCACAAGAGCGAGTTCCTCACCTCGGGACGGTGCTCAGGAAGGCTTGGCGCGGCTTCTGGCGGACTAGGCAGCTGTTGGGGGTATGCTTCGTAGCCGAAGATCCTAAAGAAAGAGAACACCTTCGGCAGATCCTATCAGGAGCAGCGCCGAAGCTATCACTCATGAAGCTTCAGCACAATGGTAGATCTCGAGACGAAGGGGTGAACCGACTTAAAGATGAAATGACCTAAAGACCCAAGATGTTTTGTGTCATTATTGTAGTCGATTGTAAAGGACATAAATGTAATTTTACACAGGCTGTGCCCTGTGCCTATAAATAGGTGAACAATACCCCTGTACTGTTCACGCAATCTTGTAACTGCTAGCACATTACGCTGGAACAATTGCCTTCTATCAAGACGAAGGTATAAATGAATCTAAATACTATGTAATTTTACACAGGCTGTGCCCTGTGCCTATAAATAGGTGAACAATACCCCTGTACTGTTCACGCAATCTTGTAACTGCTAGCACATTACGCTGGAACAATTGCCTTCTGTCAAGACGAAGGTATAAATGAATCTAAATACTATGTTTTAGTATTTGAGTTCGTATAATAAAATATGTGAATGATGTTATTTATTTTTAGTATATTCTTCTATAATATTTCATGTTTTATATTTTATTTCATATTGTTTTACAAGTTTGATCACGAAGGTGTGACCTTCGTGATGTTCTGCTCATGGTCTTCATCCGAAGCTCATTAAATCCTTGGGGAGATAATGCTGCAGTGGACGAAGGGAATTAATATTTAACATTTTATGTTGCCTTGTTCTTATTTCGAAGCATTTGAGAACAAGTCCCCAACATTGGCGTCCACCTCCGGTGAACTCACTTCCACTTTTTTGAGTTGATGGCTTCGTTCAACAATCAAGCTGGAGTTGCTTCGGTTCTGAAGCTGGTACTCCCGATAACAGGCGGTTCATGCTCAGAGCCAGCCAACAAGAAGCAGAAGAAGGAGGCACAGAGAAGGGTACAACATGTTGGGGTGCAAGGACCCTTCATCAAGTCAAGATGGTCCCACATTCCAATTACCTTCTCCCAAGAGGACCTTCAGCTCAAGGATTACCCTCACAATGATGCTATGGTTATTTCTTGTGTTATCAAAGGATTTCTGGTCCACAATGTTCTGGTTGATACAGGCAGTGCAGCGGATATTATATTTGCTAAAGCCTTCAGACAGATGCAAGAGCCAGAGGATAAGATTCATGATGCTACACACCCTCTATGTGGCTTCGGAGGAAGGCAGATTGTAGCGCTCGGCAAGATCACGATGCCGGTGACCTTCGGATTTGTCAACAATACAAGGACTGAGCAAGTTGTGTTTGATATTGTCGACATGGAATACACATACAATGGAATCATTGGTCGTGGGACACTTAATGCTTTTGAAGCAATTCTTCATCTAGCATATCTTTGCATGAAGATACCTTCGGATCAAGGGCCTATTGCTATTCATGGAAGTCAGGAAGCTGCCAGAAAGGCCGAAGGAAACTGGACAGATTCAAAATCAATCCATAATATAGATGGAGCCGAAGCTTGTGAGCAATACAAGTACAAAAGGGAGAAGGCTGCTTCGGCTGATCAGCCGAAGCCCATGCTTTTATGTGAAGATATAGCAGAGCAGAAGGTGCTGCTAGGATCTCAATTGACTGAGGAGCAGGAGAAAACTCTAACAAGGTTTCTGTTCAACAACAAAGATGTCTTCGCATGGTCAGCCAACGATCTCTGTGGTGTCAACAGGGACGTCATTGAACACTCGCTCAATGTCGATCCGTCCTTTAGACCCAGAAAGCAGAGGCTTCGGAAGATGTCTGATGACAAAGCCGAAGGTGCTCGGAATGAAGTGAAAAGACTTCTTAGTGCTGGAGTCATCAGAGAAGTAAAATACCCAAAATGGCTAGCTAACACTGTCATGGTGAAGAAGGCCAATGGTAAATGGAGAATGTGCATCGATTTTACTGATCTCAACCAGGCTTGTCCGAAGGATGAGTTTCCATTACCAAGGATAGATTCTCTAGTAGATGCAGCAGCTTCGTCAGAGCTCATGAGTCTACTAGATTGTTATTCAGGCTATCATCAAATTTGGATGAAAAAGGAAGACGAGCCAAAAACAAGTTTCATCACCCCCAGTGGTACATATTGTTACCTTCGGATGCCTGAGGGGCTCAAGAATGCTAGAGGAAGCTTCAGCGGGATGACAGCCAAAGTCCTTCATTCTCAGATAGGCAGAAACATGCTAACATATGTTGACGATATCATAGTAAAAAGCACGAAGCAAGAAAATCACATTGCTAATCTACAAGAAACATTTGCTAACTTTAGGCAAGCTGGCCTGAAGCTGAATCCAGAAAAATGTGTCTTCGGAGTAAAGAAGGGCAAATTCCTTGGTTGTCTAGTTTCAACAAAAGGAATCGAAGCTAATCCAAGCAAAATTGAAGCCATTCTTCGGATGGAGCCGCCAAGCACAAAGAAGGGGGCTCAGCGGCTGACAGGAAGGTTGGCATCTTTGAATCGATTTATATCCAGATCAGCAGAGAGAAATTTACCATTTTTGAAGTGCTGAAATCGGCCGAAGTCTTTCAATGGGGATCAGTTCAGCAGAAAGCCTTCGAAGAACTGAAGCAGTATCTGATCGATCTAACGACGCTAACTCCACCAGTGCCAGGGGCTCCTCTGCTGCTGTATGTGGCAGCTTCGCACTCAGGAGTGAGTGCGACGCTTGTCCCGGAGAAGCTTGAAGGACAAACTAAAAAGCAAGCCCCAGTGTACTTTGTCTCCGAAGTTCTCAGTTTATCAAAGAAAAAATATACAGAATTGGAAAAGGTGTTATATGCTGTCTTAATGGCCTCCAGGAAGCTTCGTCACTACTTTCAAGCATACCATATAATTGTTCCTTCATCACAGCCTTTGAAGGATATTATGAGGAACAGAGAAGCTACTGGAAGAATTGGAAAATGGGCTGCAGAACTCAACGAATTCAGCATTGATTATGTGCACAGATCCTCGATTCAGTCCCAGGCGTTAGCAGACTTCATCGCTGACTAGACGCCAGGGGCTCAAGAAGAAGAAGCAAGTAAAGATGTCGAAGCCTGGACAGTGTTCTGCGACGGTTCCTGGGGAACCTTCAGGGCAGGTGCAGCTGCTGTTTTAGTTGCACCTTCCAAAGCTAGAACATGTTATGCAGTGAAACTTGATTTTAGCTGCACAAATAATATTGCTGAATACGAAGCTTTACTTTTGGGGCTTCGGAAGTTAAAGGCAATGGGGATAAGAAGGGCGGTTCTCAAAACCGATTACCAAGTTATTTCTGTTCATGTTGACAAGAGTTGTAAAGCAAGAGACCTAAAGCTTGAGAAATATTTGGATACAGTTCGAAGGCTTGAAGCTTCCTTTGAACGATTTTCTGTCAAGAACATCCCACGAGGAGAAAATGAGCACGCTGATCTGCTAGCCAAGTCAGCGGCACAGGGGCTACCTTTACCTTCGGAAGTATTCTTTGAAACAATAAAAGCACCTTCGGTGGAACTTCTTGAAAGAGCAGTGCTCAATATATCTCCTATTTATAGTGAAGATTGGAGAACCAAGATCATGTCTTTTCTTCAGGGCAATTTCCTTTCAGATGACAAAGCTTATAATAAGAGAATAGAGGCAAGAGCCCGACCATATGTGATAATAGAAGGGAAGTTATACAAACGTGGAGTATGTTCTCCATTGCTCAAATGTTTATCCAGAGCTGAAGGTATAGAATTGATGAAGGAAATACACGCAGGCCTGTGTGGTTCTCACATCGGATCTAGGCCTTTGCTAGGAAAAGTTTTTCGTCAAGGATTTTATTGGCAGAAGGCAGCTTCGGATGCAGCAAAATTAGTCCAAAAATGCGAAGGCTGTCAAAAATGTGCAAGAGATAAAAAACAGCCTTCGTCTCTAACTCAGTTAATACAGCCCACCTAGCCGTTGCAAAGGTGGGGCCTTGATTTGCTAGGCCCACTTCCACCAGCACAAGGAAATTTAAAATATGTCGTGGTGGCAGTAGAGTATTTTTCTAAGTGGATTGAGGCGAAGCCTTTAGCCATAATAACTTCGATCACAGTTCAAAAAATTTTCTGGCAAAATATTGTTTGTCGCTTCGGAGTGCCGAAGGCTATTACTGTGGACAACAGAACACAGTTTGATGTCGAAGCTTTTAAAGAGTTTTGTGCGCAAATTGGCACGAAGATCCATTTTGCATCTGTTAGACATCCAGAGTCAAATGGACTTGTCGAAAGGGCTAATGGCATTATAATGACAGGAATAATGAAGTTAATCTTCAATTAGCCCAGGGGAAGTGGCCAGACGAATTAATCAAAGTGGTGTGGAGCCACAACACAACAATGTCAAGGTCAACAGGCTTTACACCATTCAAATTGTTGTTTGGTGACGAAGCAATAACCCCAGAAGAAGCTAAAGCAGGATCAATAAGAACAGTGGCTTCGGCGGAGGACGAAGCTGATCATTCTGTGGCAAAAGATGCTATAGAAGGGATCAGGCTTCAGGCTGTGGAGAATATCAATAAATATCAAGCCAAAACAATAAAATGGCGTGACAGAAAAGTTCGGTTAAAAAATATCAAGCCAGGACACTTGGTACTTCGGAGAGTTGCCAACCCTGATACAGTATGCAAGTTACAGTTAAAATGGGAAGGACCTTTCCTGGTAGTATCTTCGTCAAGACTCGGTTCTTACAGATTGAAGGATATGGACGACAACGACATTCCTAGATCTTGGAATGCGGATGAGCTTCGGCGATATTATGTGTAGCTTGATGTAATCTTTTTATTTTTTCTATTTTTTTCCTATGGCACCCTTTTCCTTTCCAAATGGGGAGAAAGGTTTTTAATGGGGCCATAGCATGTAATTTTTCTTTTTCTTATTTTAGCTCAACAAGAGCAATATCCCCCAAAGATGTAATTGTAAAAACTGAGCATGCACCATCGAGTGCAAAGAGAAAAGAAAAAAAACACGGAGAAGCTCAAAAGACGTCCCTAAGGGGATGCAGAGCACGACGAAGCTACAAAAAGTTGTTCTTAAGGGAGTGTAGCGTAAGTTTTCTGCTCAAAAGTCGTTCCTAAGGGAATGCAGAGCTTACAACGAAAAGTCAACGCTGATTCCGCCGAAATATAAGACGAAGCGCGAAAAGTCAACGCGATACGGCCGAAATAGAAGGCAAAGAAGTTCAAAAGACGTTCCTAAGAGAATGCAGAACTTATAGCGAAAAGTCAGCGCTGATACACCGAAAAATAAGCGGTGAAGCTAAAAAATAAACGGCAAAGAGACTTTGGTTGTTCCTAAGGGAACGAAGGCTTTGGTTATGGCTTCGTATGTGTGGGTTAGGACATTCATTTGCACGGTACATTACATCATACATTTGCATTCATAAACATTCATTTAGACATACATAGGATCATCATCATCATAACATAAACAGTTACTTCGGTTCTAAGGAGAAGGCTTCGGAAAAAAAGGAAAAGAAGCAGTTTTATGCTTCGCTGTGCACGAAAAGAAGGGAAGGTGTTTTTTTTGCCTTCGGCTCAAAAATGTTAATTTCGTTCACACCAAAGCACTTTATACATTGATGGAAAGGTAAGAATATATTACAAGGTATGAACAAAGTCCACGAAGTAAAATTTAATTACATCTTTCTTCACATAAGTTATTTCAAGAGTTTTTTGAGCTCTTTCTACAGACTATTCAAGCTTCGTCAGTTTACATGGAGCTTCGTCTTTTTACTCTTCAAGCTTCAGCCTCGGCTTCGTCGTCCTGTACGTATTAAAGTATTATAAGCCAAATTCAAGTTTGGAGGAAAAGGTAAGCACAAGGTATGATTCTTGTTACCGGCTTAAGATGACTCCGAGCTTCATCACCAGCTTTGCTTCGTCCACCCTTTGTCCATACTAATTTTATAAATCTATTGGCTATGCTTCGGGCAAGGTTGGGAATGTTATCCAAATCTGCTGGTGATAAGTTGAAATTGGGTCTATTGATAATCTTTCCGTATTCGCAGCCAGACTTTAGAAAGGCAACAGCTGTGCCCCGAGAAGCTAGCAGGGCACAGAAGTCACCATGTCCAGCTATAACTTCGTCAAGATCATCAATTTCACCTTCGATATGCTCGAAGGCACCTGGTAGGTCTTCAGCCGAAGGACTAAATTTCTCGCTGCTGGCTCCAACAAAATAGAATACCTGCTTCAGCCGTTGAACGCATCGATTGCTGAACTCCAGACATTTATTCTGAAGGCTTGTCAATGATTTTTTCAACTCGGAACTTTTTTGGACTTCGGCCTCAAGTTTTGCATTAAGCTTCAGCTTTTCTTGTTCGAAGTTTTCTGATTGAGAGAGAAGCTTCGAATTTAATTCTATTATTTTAGCTTCAGCCTCCGCTAAAATAAGCCTTCGGTTGTTTGAAGCTCGAAGTTTTTCTTTTCGATAGCAACTGATTGCTTTTTTTATCTTGCTCTCTAAATTCTCAATTATAACTTCGTGCTTTTTATCTTCTAAGTCCTGCTGCATTTTCAAAGATTTGCTCAGCAGCATACTCTGTACACAAACAACCTTCGTTAGAAAACATCTTCATTATTAAAAACAATAAAAGTCAGAGAAAAGTTGTTTACCTTGAAATTGGAATAAAATAAACTGTCGACGATGTGCTGTCGTCGGTAGCGGCTGATATCTGTTTTGAGCTTCGAGAAACCGATACTCTTTGATAGAGTACCGATAACCTTTGCGCCCGTCTGATCCCGCACGCAGCCCAACCTTTCGTCATCAATGCCATCGAAGAGAAGCGCTCCCGGCCGATACCCACAAGATATAGCATATTCTTTTAGCTCCTCTTTTTCAGCTTCTGTCAGCTCTTGACCAACTAAGTTTTGAAAGTTAAAAGCTTCATCTTCCGGAGTGCCTTCGGCCATTTCTTCCTTCTCGGGCTTTGCGGCCGTAGTCTCTTCGGTGGCTGCGGCAGCCTCTTCTGCGGCGGCTTCTTCCGCGGCCATGTTTAGTAGTATTTTGTCTATATCAGCAACCATGCTTTCTAAATTAATATCTTCGGCTCTGGCCTCTTCTGTGGCAGCCCCCGAAGGTGCAGCTTCAGTAGCTGTCGTGCTTTCAATACCCGGTGCCTTCGGAGCTGAAGCTCCTGGTGGTGTTCCTTCGATGACTTCTGTCACCGTAATAATTCTTTGCTTTTTTGGCCTAGCTGCCTTCGTTTTTGCGGGCTCCTTTTCCTTCTGAAAAAGCTTCGTCAGATGTGGCCCCAGTGGACTTAGTTTGACAGGCAAAGATTCAATCATTACCTTTAAGATTTCTTCTACTTCAGTAGCAGAGGGTGTTGCAGGAGTTCCTTCTTCTTCATCAATTGCTTTTTGCTTCGGAGTCGAAGTTTTTCTCTTCTTTGAAACACCTGTTTTTGGCTCAGACTCCAGTTTTTTCTTCTTTGGTTGTTCTTCATCGTCTTTATTCAGAACACTAGCTACTCTTTTTCTTTTTTGGCCTTCGGCACCCTTGTCTAGCCGCTCGAAGTCAGGATATTCGAAACCCAGAGCATCCATCACTCGGTTTAGCCTTCGCTTCGGACGAGTGTCGAAGGCCGCAGTCATCAATTGGTCTTCTTTTCTAGAATAATTTCCGAGTATTTCATTGCACATCACTTCAATTGTGTCCAGCCACTCTTGGCAAGGCACTTTGAAATGTTTCTTGAATTTGTAATGGTAAGGCAGCCGAATAAGTTCCCCTTCCTTCTTTTTTCCTTCAAGCTTCGGCATGGCCCACTTTTCATAGTTGGAAACACTTTAAAGCTAAGAATTCTTGCACTAAGTCCCTAGTGCCAATATGCTCCGCAATAACTCTAAATTCAGCTAGAGCAATTTGTGTTGGACCCTCTGGTGTCATGTTGCACGGGGGTCGGGTCTCTCCGAAGATCAACTCTAGCGGACTCTGCACTAGCTTCTCCTTCTCTTCATCAACTTTGACGTAGAACCATTCAGATTCCTAGCCAGCTGGCCACTTGCTTCGGTAACTGATCACTGGAAATTTTGTAGTCTTGCGGTAGGCAAAATTGTAGCAGCCGAAGTTTTCATGTAACCCATCTCCCCTAGCCTTGGTCTGATAATGAAGTTCGTGCACTCGGCAGAAACCTTCGGCAAATGGTTCCACTCCTTGGCTTCGGAGAGCCCAAATATAAACGCTAAGCCTAACGATAGCGTTAGGAGTTAGCTGATGAAGGTAGATCCCAAACTTCTTCAGCACATCAGCAATCATCTTGTTCAAAGGGAATCTTAAACCAGCTTTAAAGAAACTTTTGAAGATCACCACTTCATCTTTTCCTGGCTTCGGAGTAGTTTCTTCCCCACCAAAACGAATCAGCTCTTTCTTTGCTTCACTTAAATAGCCCAAACTCAACATCTTACGTAAGTCACCTTCGGAGATGGTGGATTTTCCAAAATCCAGATGGCTGGGTTTACTTGGCACCGCGCTGCTATAATCATCTTCAGACTTAGTCTCCTCAACGTCAGCCTGCTCTACTTCATCGCGTCAGAAATCAGAATAGTCTCAGTAGCTTCGGTTTCATCTCCCTCACGACCAACCCTAGTAGTGGAACGAACTCTTGCCATTTGATTATGAATTTCTTGAAATTTTTGTTGTTGACTTTTTTTATTTTCCCGAAGCTCTTCCTCTTGTGACGAAGCAGAATAAAAAACGGCGCTTCGTTTGAGCACGATGAACAAGCTTCGGCTATGGTTAAATTTTCGGCAGCAAAACAGTGCAATAGCAATGAATGATGTGGTAACTTCACACCTACCCGTCTGTTTATATAGTGCCGCAGGTGGGAAGGTGAATCGTCAAAGTCTCCCGCACCGAACAAACAGTCACCCGCACTCGCTGAACGGTGGGTCACAGGGTCCAAGAAGGTGAATCGCTAGGGCGCGCGTAAATGCTGCAAGATGGAGCCACCACGCGCGCGGATTATTTTAATCGTTTCTCGCCAACGAGCTCAGGGAAGGTGTTTTTCAGATCTTCGGCATCCCGAAGCCTAGAAGACTTTTTCACGGATCAAGCTCGTTACGAAAAACGATCTAGCACCGTGAAGGGGCTACTGTTGGCGGTATGCTTCGTAGCCGAAAATCCTAAAGAAAGAGAACACCTTCGGCAGATCCTATCAGGAGCAGCGCCGAAGCTATCACTCATGAAGCTTCGGCACAATGGTAGATCTCGAGACGAAGGGGTGAACCGACTTAAAGATGAAATGACCTAAAGACCCAAGATGTTTCGTGTCATTATTATAGTCGATTGTAAAGGACACAAATGTAATTTTACACAGGTTGTGCCCTGTGCCTATAAATAGGTGAACAGTGCTCATGTACTGTTCACGCAATCTTGTAACTGCTAGCATATTACGCTGGAACAATTGCTTTCTGTCAAGACGAAGGTATAAATGAATCTAAATACTATGTTTTAGTATTTGAGTTCGTATAATAAAATATGTGAATGATGTTATTTATTTTTAGTATATTCTTCTATAATATTTCATGTTTTATATTTTATTTCATATTGTTTTACAAGTTTGATCACGAAGGTGTGACCTTCGTGATGTTCTGCTCATGATCTTCGTCCGAAGCTCATTAAATCCTTGGGGAGATAATGATGCAGCGGACGAAGGGCATTAATATTTAACATTTTATGTTGCCTTGTTCTTAATTCGAAGCATTTGAGAACAACTCCCCAACAGCGGCCGACACGGCGGACGTGGGTCTCCGGCGAGCTCTGGCGGCGGCGGCAGAGCGCGAGAGAGAGTGGGCGTGGGCGAAATGAGGCAGTGGGGAGAGAGTGGCTGCAGGCATTGCTCAAAAGGGAGCTGGGCACGTGGGCAGGCGACATGGCGATCTTCTCGGCGTGCGTGCGCGCGCGGGTCAGCGCGGTTCGCGGGGAAGGCAGAGCTGACAGGGTTGGCCCGCTACGTAGAGACACGCGCGTGAGGGTGAGGGAATGGGCAATGGCGTTGACGGGCGGGGCCCGCGGGATAGAGAGAGCGGGGCGCGTGCGCGAAGGAAACCGACGCCGACAGCAGGTTGGCCCCACCGGGCAGAGGGAGAGGGGTAGTGAGGACGCGCGGCCGCGAGTGCGGCGCCGATAGGCGGGGCCCGACTGTCAGGGAGGGCGGGCGCACGGGGGGGTTGGGCTTAGCTGGGCTGAAATGGCTTTTCCTTTTTCTCTGAATTTCTAGTTCCTTTTCTTTTTTTATTTTCTCTATGGATTTCAAATCAAATCAAATCATGACTCAAATTCAAATAATTCAAACATGTGCATCAAACAAAAAAGAATAATCTAGGCTCAGCAAGATGCAAATATTCATATCTCCCCTGGGTTTTAATATTCAAAAGAAAAATAATACACCTCTAACATAATTAACCCAAAATCCTATTAAATATAATACAAAGGAAAAACTAAAGAGGTGAGAAAAGGAGTAACACCTGAACTTGGTAGATATTAGAGAAGAAATTTTATACCCCCAAATTCAGGGTGTTACAAATCTATCCCCCTTAAAAAGAATCTCGCCCTCGAGATTTAGGGTTGGCTAGCAAAGAGTTTGGGGTATTTGGCCTTCAGATCATCTTCTCTTTCCCAGGTTGCTTCTTCCTCTGAATGATGGCATCACTTGACTTTACACATTTTGATGGTGCTCCTTCGAGTGACTCTATCTGCTATCTCCAAAATCTGAGTTGGCTTCTCGATATATGTTAGGTCTTCTTGAACTTCGAGATCCTCTGTTGGCAATTGCTCTTCTGGCACTCGCAAACAGTTCTTCAGCTGAGATACATGGAACACATCATGCACGACCAATAGACTTTCTAGTAGGCTGAGCTGGTATGCCACTTCTCCATGTCTTGCCTGAATTTGGTACCGATGTTTCGAGGTGCTAGCTTGCCCTTAACTTCGAACCTTTTGATTCCCCTGATCGGTGACACCTTTAGGTAAACATATATCCCACTTTGAAGCTCAACTCTCTTCTTCTAGTGTCGGCATAACTTCACTGCCTGGACTATGTCGTCTTCAGATTCTCTCAAACCATTCTGATGTTCTCTTCGGCTTCAAGCAAAATGTCTGGACCGAACACCTGCCTTTCGCCGGGCTAGTCCCAATGCAACGGAGTTTGACAATTCCTCCCATAGATTGCTTGAAATGGTGCAATCTTCAAACTAGCCTGATAGTTGTTGTTGTTGTAGGAGAATTCTACATAAGGTAATCTTTTGTCCCAACCTAACTTGTCTTGCAAAGCACAAGCCCACAACATGACTTCTAGGATCTGGTTGGTTCTCTCAGTCTGACCATCTGTCTACGGGTGATAAACTGAACTGAACTTCAAATGTGTGCCCAAAGCTTCATGCAACTACTGCAGAAAATGAGAAGTAAATTGGGTTCCTCGGTCGGACACTATCTTCTTAGGAACACCATGCAAGCATACAATTCGGGACATGTATAACTCTGCCAACATGACACTATTGTAGGTGGTCTTGACTGGTATGAAATGAGCCGCCTTTGTCAAGCGGTCCACTACTACCCAAATGGAATCATAACCGGCATGAGTGCGAGGAAAACCGACTATAAAGTCCATCCCAATCTCATCCCACTTTCGCTGAGGAATCTGCAACGGCTGCAACAAACCTGCGGGCCTTTCATGCTCCGCCTTGATTCTCTGACAACGGACGCATATGGCAACATATTCCCCGATGTCTCTTTTCATACCGTACCACCATAATCTTTTCTTTAGGTCTTGGTACATCTTCTCGCAGCCAGGGTGTATGGAATAAGTTGTCTCATGTGCTTTCTTGAGAATCAGCTCCCGAATCGATTTGATGTCGGGAACGCACAACCTATCTTTGACCATACTACGCCTTCCGCGTCTTCCAAGAAATCCTTGCCCTTTCCATCTAAGATCAGCTGCCGAATTTCATTGATCTTCTCATCAACTTTTTGGCCATCCTTGATATCTTGTTCTAGGGTGGGTTCCAGCTCAACGGTCACTCCTTGGGTGCTGTTTAGAAATCCGAGACTCAGCCTGTCGAATTCTTTCACTAGCTCACATGGCATCGGATGAGCGACCATCATGTTGACTTGGCTCTTTTTGCTCAAAGCATCTGCAACCACATTAACTTTGCCTAGGTGATAATGTATCTCCAGCTCATAGTCTTTGATTAATTCCAGCCATCTTCGCTGCCCCATGATTAGCTCTGACTAGGTGAATATATACTTAAGACTCTTGTGGTTCGTGTAAACATCACACTTTTGCCCATATAAATAGTGCCTCCAGGTCTACAGTGCATGAACCACTGCTGCTAATTCCAGGTCATGTGTGGGATAATTCCTCTCATGAATCTTCAGCTGTCGGGACAAGTACGCCACCACTCTCCCTTCTTGCATTAGCACACATCCCAGACTGGTGTACGAAGCATCACAATACACTGACAATGGCTTGTGAACATTAGGCAGAATCAACACCGGTGTTGTAGTCAACTTCCTCTTCAATGTTTCAAATGACTCTTGGCACTCTGGGGTCCACTTGAACTCAACTTTCTTTGCCAGCAAGGCTGTCATTGGTCTGGCAATCTTGGAGAAACCTTCAATGAAACGCCGATAGTATCTGGCCATTTCAATGAAACACTTTATTCCCTGGACATCTCTTGGTGCTTCCTAGTCCATAATATATGCTACCTTCTTCGGATCCATAGCTAATCCGTCTCGGTTTATGATATGACCCTAGAATAGGACTTCACTGATCTAGAACTCACATTTGCTCAGCTTGGCATATAACTGACAATCTTGTTACCATTGCAACACCATCCTCAAATGCTCTTCGTGCTCTTCCTCATTCGGAGAATATATGAGAATATTATCGATGAACACCACTACAAACTTGTCGAGGTAGTCCATGAACACACTATTCATCAAGTACATGAAGAAAGTTGGCGCATTTGTCATACCGAAGGACATAACTGTGTACTCATAAAGCCCATACTTGGTGATGAAAGCTGCCTTCGGTATGTCCAAGGGCCGGATCCTGAGCTGATGATAACCTGACCTCGGACCTATCTTTGAGAATACACTAGCTCCTCTCAACTAATCGAATAGATCTTCTATTCTGGGCAGGGGGTACTTGTTCTTGATAGTGACTTCATTCAGAGCTCTGTAATCTATGCACATCCTCTTGGTACCATCTTTCTTCTCCACAAACAACACTAGGGCGGCCCAAGGCGAGGTGTTGGGTCTGATGTAACCCTTCTCCAACAACTCGTCTATGCTTCTTGAGTTCCACCAATTCTGGTCCGGACACTCTATAAGCTCTTTTAGAAATAGGGGCAGTGCCAGAGATAAGCTATATGGAAAATTCTACTTTTCTCTCAGGTGGCATGCCTGGTAAATCCTCAGGAAACACATCCTGGAATTCTGATACTACTTTGATGGCTTCGAGTGGATTGACTTCCTCACTATGGGTAGTGATCTGGTGACAGCTTCCTTTCCTTGGTTCAGACAAGACCAACAGCACTAACACTTCCTCTCCTAACAAGGACACTAACTTCATTGTCCTCTTATCACAGCTAAGGCTTACTTGATATTTGGTCAGCCAATTCATCCCTAGGATGACATCTATATCTACATCCTGGGTACCCGTTACTATCAGATCAGCAGGGAACTCTATCCCCCTTATTTGAACTCTTGCAATAGGGCAAAATTTATCTGTTTGGGTCCACCACCAATTTAACTAACCCTCATAGGCAGGTACATGGGTGCTACTGCTATGGTTTGTGTTTCTACCCATGATGTAGTCACAAAAGAATGTGTTGCTCCAGTATCAAATAACACATTTGCAGAACGAGATTCGACTACGAACGTACCTAGTGCCACTCTTGGGGTCTCCTGAACTGTGTCTGCCTCCATGTGGTTCACCTTTCCATACTGGGCACGGGGTTGTCCATGGTTGTTTGCTCCTTGCTGGGGTGCATTCTATCTTGTTGGGGCATTAGTTGTTGCCTATTGTTGAGCTGCTTTCTTTGCGCAATGCGACGCTAGTGGCCTTGTTCTCCATAGTGGAAACATCCACGGTCTCCTCCTTGCGATGGGGCTATCTGGTTGCTCTGATTGGTTGCCGGGGCAGGAAGGCGAGGTGCCTGGTTGTTCTGCCTCTGGTACTAACTTCCTCCTTGTTGGTTGTTCTGGCAGTACTGCTGCTGCTACTAAGGGAACTACCTCTGATACTGCTATTGGTGCTGACGTTGATGCTGGTGCTGGTGTTGGTGTCCCTGAGGGTGACTATGTTTGAACTGCTGGGGTGGATGACCGGAGAAATGGGGAGGGCTGCTGCTCCCAGCCTGAGGTCCACTAATCTTGCACTTCTAGTCTTCCATCTCCTGACGCTTTCTCTAAGTCATTATGGCTCTGTCAATCAAATGCTGGAAGGTAGGGAAGGTATGCTTCATCAACTGATAGTGAAGGGGGTCAACCAAACCTCTCAGAAACTTGTACTGCTTCTTGGCATAAGTATTGACATCCTCGGGTGCATAGCGAGATAGTTGCAGAAATTTGTCCCTGTACTCATTGACAGACAGGGGCCTTGCTTCAATGCCAAGAATTCTTCCTTTCTCACTATCATCAAACCTTCAGGCACATGGTACCGACGAAAGTTCTCTAAACTTCTCTCAGGTGATGGGTTCAGGGTCAGCATGGGGGGCAAGATAGGACTCCCACCAGGACTGGGCTGCTCCCCTTAGCAGACGCGGACCATACAAAACTTTCTCTCGGTCATTGCACTGAGCGGTATGCAGCTCCCGCTCCACCATGCGCAACCAGTCTTCGGTGTCCATGGGGTCTGCAGAGTGGGAAAACACAGGGGGATGACCCCTCATGAACTCCTCATGCTTGTCTTTTTGCATCTGCGGCATCTACACTTGCGGTTGAGGTTGATGTTGCTGCACCTGTTGCATGGCTGCCATAGTTTGACCAATCGCTTGGACTGCCTGAGTCTGCATCAGAAACATCTACTCGATTGTCATTGGGGTGGGGGTGGCAACTGCTGCTCGGGTGCCTCATCCTATGGCGCCTGCTACTCTTGCTGGGCACTGTAACACCCCTGGTGTTACTATAACTAAAACTTGAGCATGGCATCATAAGCATTGGCATTGCATATGTTTGATACACCTAGAGTGCATTCACTAGGCAAAAATTTCAAACAAGTTATATTGTTTTAGTGTTTTGCAAATAGAACCCTGGATAGGGGACTTAACCCTAAATGGGGATTAAAGGGGTAAGACCTAACCCAAATTGAGAAAACCTAAAGGCTTTAGGGAAATAATTATAAAATGTTCCCAAAAATAAAGTTGAATCACATTTATACCCCTGGGATACCAAAAACCCTAAATGGAACCCTGGAAAACCCTAAAACCAAACCCTAGGGACCTATGTGCAAAATTAGTCCACTTTTGGACTAAAGTGCAAAAACCAAGTTAAATAAGTGTCTTAAGTCATTTGGGTCACTCATATGTGAATTTGCAATCTAAACCCTGAGATTTGGACTTAAGTGCAAAAGAGCCACACTTTTTCTCAAATGCTTAAGTCTGATTTTCAGTGATATTGACTCAACTTTGGACCTCTACATCTTCCAAATTATTGAGAATTTGCCCTAGGTCACCACATCAACTGTGTAGATCTATCTTGGGTGAACAACTTTGCTTAAGAGTGCAAGCCATGTTATTGAGAAAAATCTGGAGATAATTAAGGTTGAAGTTGGGCTGTCAGGGTGCCAATGTCTGAATTTTCAGACAAACAGTGTAATCACAACTTTAAGCATGAATCCAAGCTTGAATTATTGAGAATTTGATCAAGATTGCTATGACAGAATTGTAGCTGGATTGTCAGGCTATAATTTTGGTATAGAGAGCTAGCTTAGTCACCACACAAAATTGGGAGAAATAGGCGCTCCAAAGTGCTCTGTCAGGTGTTCTGAATCGGTTCTGCCATGGTACAGTGACCGAATTAAGTTCAGAACACTCCCTCGCCGTCGATCACTCTTCCGCCGCGATTCGTGCCACCGGCGTTAGGACTCGCGCTCGGGTGGGTGGATAAGGACGTGCGGTGAAAGATCCTTGCCGGCGGTGAGCTGGAGGTCACTCTGGTGACTCACCGTGGCTTTCTTTTCTACCCTACGGCTGTGCAGATAAGCTCGCCGGTGACCACCACCTCCCTGCCATGCGCCGCGTGGCTCAACCCTTCCACTGCGTCGCCATAAACCCCCACTGCTGTCTAATCAACGCCGGTGAGCCTGCCACGGCGATGGACACGAATTCACCGCGCCAGGTTCTTCTCCATCTCCGACTGCCAACGTTGCTCGACCAAATTGGCCACCACCACTTACGTATCCTATAAATTGAAGCCTCAGCCCGTTCCGCTAGGTAATCGTGCGTCCAGAGAACCCGCTCGTAGCTTCGATTATTCCCCACAGCTCCCCAATTTCCAATTTCCCCCAAATCGACTCTCCGCCGCCGTAAACCACCCATCACCGCGGCCAGTCCTTTCCAGGTTAGTTCATCTCTCTCTCTCCCTTGTTTAAGCACCCTGGTTACTCTGTGATGCTTGCCGAGCCTTCAATTTAAACTAGGAGACCACCAGTCGCCGGGAACACGACGATCTAGCCGCCATGCTCTCGGTCACCGTGGCCAGAGCTCCTTAGTTGGTCTTGGATGCAATTAGGTTGGGGGAAATGATTAAGGTAGCCCCAATTTCATGTCTGTTGCTCGGAGAACCTAGCCGTTGCCCCAATCGGCCAGTCCAGGAAGTCGCCGGAGCCTCTCCGCGCGCGAACGCCGTCGTGGACTTTGGTCTGCGAAGAGATAGAAGGTGGAGGGCTTATCTGCAATCTGTCAGTGACTTAGTACAATAGTGAATGGACCTATTTCTGTTTAGCCGTTAAGCCGAGGGCCTTTCCGCAAGACCGCCAGTGCGGGCGCGCGCGCGGGCGCCTTTCTCCTCTGAACTGGGCCGCTGGGCTGAAATCAGCCCACTACTATTCACCAGTTTTTCCTTTTCTTTTTATTCCAGAGCCAAAACAATTATAGAAAATGGTAGAGAAATGGTAAAATTGTGAAACCAATTTTCCTAGACTCCTTATTTTCACTAGTATTTAATAAAAATAGTTTCATGATTTTTAGTTTAAACAGGGAATTTTAGGGCATTTAAAATAGCTTAAAGAAATAGTTCTGGAATTTTAGAGAATTAATAGTAATGCCAAAAATGTTCAAAATTTTTATATGAACTCCCAACATTATTTAGAAGCCTTGGGTAGAGTTTGAATTGATTTGGACCATGTTTGATAACTAGAACCCAAACCCCCCCCCCCCCCGTGCCCTTTGAACTCCTTTACTGACTCCGGAAACCCTAAGTTCTCGGAGTTCCGTGAAGGAAAGTTGTATTCAAGACTTAGATAATAAATCTTTATTATCTTCGCACTCTCATGCGCATTACATGGCATTCATTCTTATATATGTATATATATGGTTATGTTAGAACGCGAAGAAGTGGAAGTCACTGAAGTAAAGACATCACCACCCTCGGATTCTCAGGCAGGCAACTGCTTCTACTTTGATATTTGTGGATCCGAGCCAGACTCACCTGTTAACGAAGGCAAGCCCCGGTGCATTTGCCACCTCCCTTGATGTTTTTAAAATCTTTCTCACTTCCTTGCTGCATTAGGTGATAGGAGTTGAATGCTTAAACAATTCCTGCATTACCTTCCTTGAACTTGATTATCTTCCTTGAAACCCTGTTTTTTTTTTACAAAAAGGTTTTTCTATGCTTAGTATTGCTTTAGAAAAACAAAAAGATTTGTTTTACAAAAGATGTTTGGCAAAGTGGGAGGGTTGTTTTCAAAAATAAAACTTGATGGTGAATCCATCACGGCCGTGATGGATTCAACATCGGAAAAGATGTACCTCTGCCAGGTACCAAATTTTTGGGTTGAAAAGATTAAGCTGAGACCGGGCGGGTGACTTGCACGAGAAAGAGAGTCTTGGTGTAGTGTCTCCGTCTGAGTCGATTAAGGACCTTGTCGATGTAGGCCTGCTGACCGAGGACCCTTTAACTGGTCACATGCCTCGTCATGGATAAGCCTTGCCTCGGGCAGACTAAGGCCAGAATAAGATAACACGAAATGGGCGTGGAGTGGTGGCGAGAGTAGCGTGTACCCTCCGTGGCAAGAGGCTGGACGGTGGTGTATCTGTGCTCTCGGTTTGCGTGAACCTGATCTGGTCTTAAGAACCCCGGTGGCGGGTTGACATATGCAAGGGTTAAGTGCTACATATGTCGTGTGATTGGAGATCCTCAGCTGAGTATAATCGATTCGGATCGCCGTACCTTCGCGGTTATGAAGACTTGGTCACTGACTTACACGTAGCATTCCACTAAAGATGATGGGTTTTTGTTAAGAAATTGGCTAGTGCAGGACCAGTGATTGAACTAGGGTAGAAAGAACTCTAGTTGCAGGTAATTGTACTTAACTTGACAAATAAAATTGGATTTTTAAGGATCCACTTTAGTAAGCATTTCTGCAAAACAGAGTCTTTGATTATTGAAAAGCCTTACCTTGACTCCCTTAAGCCAGCATACCCTTGAGAGTCTTTTCCTTAGTCGGGTAAGACTTGGTGAGTAATTCCATACTCAGGGTTTATCCCTTCGTTGTTTTTAGGTGAGGAAGTAGCAGATTTCTGTTGCTTCTGTACCAAGGTGGTTCCCCATGAGGAAAAGCAAGAGTGAAGATGCGGGAGGACTTGGTCCTCCATATAGAACTTTGGTTTAAAACTTATCGGGAGGAGTTTTTGCCTCCCTCAGTTATGTAATAATACTACTCTGCACTCGCTTATATTTATGGTCTGTAATAAACAACTTGAGCTTACTTTTTAATAAATGTAAGTTTATGTAATCGCTTCCGCATTTCTTTATCTCCGATGTTCTGTAATGTCTGCAAGACGGGTGAAACGTTCCTGGAAAGGTAAGGAAAGATACCGAACTTGTCAAGTGGTTTAGGAACACCTACAGGGTGTCTGATGTCTGTTAGACAAGGACAACTGTAGGTGGGCCTAATTACTTGGGAGGTGTTGGGTCTATGCTTCGTCGCCGAAGGTCTTCAAGGGAGAAGCGGCTTAAAATGTGTGAGCAGGTATCTTCGGACTCGTATCAGAAAGGGAAAAGCTACAAAGGTTGACACAGCGCCGAAGCTGTGAAGCAGGAAAGCTTCGGCATGTTCGCAGAAAAGGGAACCGACTTAAAGATGAAAAGGCCATTTAGACCTCGATAGAGTGCTATAGAATTATCACCAAATGTAAAGGGCATGTATGTAATTTTGTATGGGTTGTACCCCGTGCCTATAAATAGGTGAACAGTACCCTCGTACTGTTCACGTTGACTTGGCATTTGCTTTTGCGTCACACTTGTATTTTCATCTCCTTCCAAGCCGAAGGTACATTTATAATTCGATATTGTCTCTATTTCTCTATGATGATATAATAAAGTTAAATGAATGATGTTATATGATTATTCATGCTATCTTTTATGTTTCATATGCTTCGTCTTTCATTAATATATACTGTGATGATGAAGGTTCGTCTTTCATAACCTTCGTTCGGAGATCGTTATATCCTAAGGGAAATAATGCCTCAAAGGACGAAGGACTTTATCGTTTAACATTCTCTGTGTTGCCTTGTTCTTAACTCATAGCATTTGAGAACAAGTCCCCAACATTGGCGCCCACCTCCGGTGAACTCACTTCCACTTTTTGAGCTGATGGCTTCGTTCAACGACCAAGCTGGAGCTGCTTCGGACCCGAAGCTGGTGCTCCCGATCACAGGTGGCTCGTCCTCAGAGCCAGCTAACAAGAAACAGAAGAAGGAAGCACAGAGAAGGGTACAGCATGTTGGGGTGCAAGGACCCTTCATCAAGTCAAGATGGTCTCACATTCCTATTACCTTCTCCCAAGAGGAACTTCAGCTCAAAGATTACCCACACAACGATGCCATGGTTATCTCTTGTGTTATCAAAGGATTTCTGGTCCACAATGTCTTGGTTGACACAGGCAGTGCAGCTGACATCATATTTGCTAAGGCCTTCAGACAAATGCAAGAGCCAGAAGATAAGATTCATGATGCTACACATCCTCTCTGTGGCTTCGGAGGAAGACAGATTGTAGCATTGGGCAAGATCACCATGTCAGTGACCTTCGGGTTCATCAACAACACTAGAACTGAGCAAGTTGTGTTTGACATTGTCGACATGGAATACCCTTACAATGCAATTATTGGTCGTGGTACTCTCAATGCCTTCGAAGCAATCCTTCATCCTGCCTATCTTTGCATGAAGATACCTTCGGATCAGGGACCCATCGCTATCCATGGAAGTCAGGAAGCTGCAAGAAGGGCCGAAGGTAATTGGACTGACTCAAAAGCAATCCATAACATCGATGGAGCTGAAGCTTGTGAACAGTACAAATTCAGAAGGGAGAAAGCAGCTTCAGCAGACCAGCCGAAGCCTATGCTCTTATGTGAGGACATAGCAGAGCAGAAGGTGCTGTTAGGCTCTCAGTTATCCGAAGAGCAGGAGAAAACCTTGATAAGGTTTTTGTTCAATAACAAGGATGTTTTTGCATGGTCAGCCAATGATCTCTGCGGAGTTAATAGAGATGTTATCGAGCACTCACTCAATGTCGATCCATCCTTCAGACCCAGAAAGCAAAGGCTTCGGAAAATGTCAGATGATAAGGCCGAAGGTGCTCGCAACGAAGTCAAAAGACTCCTCAGTGCAGGAGTTATCAGAGAAGTGAAGTACCCAGAATGGCTGGCTAACACTGTTATGGTAAAAAAGGCCAATGGCAAGTGGCGAATGTGCATCGATTTTACAGATCTTAACAAGGCTTGTCCGAAGGATGAATTCCCACTACCAAGGATAGACTCTTTAGTTGATGCAGCAGCTTCGTCAGAGCTCATGAGTCTGTTAGACTGCTATTCAGGCTATCACCAAATTTGGATGAAGAAGGAAGATGAGCCGAAGACTAGCTTCATAACTCCAAGTGGCACATATTGCTATCTTCGGATGCCTGAGGGGCTCAAAAACGCTGGAGGAAGTTTCAGCCGAATGACTGCGAAGGTTCTCCAATCTCAAATAGGCAGAAACGTGCTAACTTATGTTGATGACATCATTGTCAAAAGCACGAAGCAGGAGAATCATATTGCTGATCTGCAGGAGACCTTCGCCAGTTTCAGGCAAGCTGGCTTGAAGTTAAATCCAGAAAAATGCGTCTTCGGAGTGAAGAAGGGGAAATTTCTTGGATGCTTGGTTTCAACAAAGGGGATTGAAGCCAATCCAAGTAAAATTGAAGCTATACTTCGGATGGAGCCACCAACTACAAAAAAGGGGGCTCAAAGATTGACAGGAAGATTGGCATCTCTCAATAGATTCATATCTAGATCAGCAGAGAGAAACTTACCATTCTTCGAAGTGCTGAAGTCAGCCGAAGTCTTTCAATGGGGACCAATCCAACAGAAGGCCTTTGAAGAGCTAAAACAGTATTTAATAGATCTAACAACATTGACTCCACCAATGCCAGGGGCTCCTTTGTTATTATATGTGGCAGCTTCGCACTCAGCGGTAAGTGCAGCGCTTGTCCAGGAGAAGCTTGATGGTCAAGTCAAGAGGCAGGCCCCAATATATTTTGTATCCGAGGTTCTTAGTTTGTCAAAGAAAAATTATACAGAGCTGGAGAAGGTATTGTATGCTGTCTTGATGGCCTCCAGGAAGCTTCGGCACTATTTCCAAGCTTACAACATAATTGTTCCTTCATCACAACCTCTGAAGGATATTATGAGGAATCGAGAAGCTACTGGAAGGATTGGAAAATGGGCTGCAGAACTCAATGAATTTTGTATTGAATATGTTCATAGATCTTCGATTCAGTCACAGGCGCTGGCAGACTTTATTGCTGATTGGACGCCAGGGGCTCAGGAGGAGGAAACGAATAAAGACAACGAAGCCTGGATAGTGTTTTGTGATGGATCTTGGGGAACCTTCGGAGCAGGAGCGGCTGCTGTGTTGGTTTCACCTTCCAAAGTCAAAATTTGTTATGCGGCAAAGCTTGATTTTAATTGCACAAATAACATTGCTGAGTACGAAGCATTGGTTCTAGGTCTTCGGAAGTTAAAAGCAATGGGAATCAGAAGGGCCATACTTAAAACAGATTCCCAGGTTGTTTCGGGTCATATTGACAAAAGTTGTAAGGCTAAGGATCCGAAGCTTGAAAAATATCTGGATATGGTTCGAAGAGTCGAAGCTTCCTTCGAAGGGTTTTCTGTCAAAAATATCCCTAGAGGACAAAATGAACATGCTGATTTGCTAGCTAAGTCAGCAGCACAGGGGCTGCCCTTACCTTCGGATGTGTTCTTCGAAACAATAAAAGCACCTTCGGTGGAACTTCTTGAAAGAGCAGTCCTTAACATATCTCCTGTTTTTAGCGAAGATTGGAGAACCGAGATCATCTCTTACCTTCAGGGTAAATTCCTTTCAGATGACGAAGCTTATAACAAGAGGATAGAGGCAAGAGCTCGTCCATATGTCATGATAGAAGGGGAGTTGTACAAACATGGAGTTTGTGCTCCGCTGCTCAAATGTTTATCCAGAACCGAAGGTATAGAGTTAATGAAAGAAATACATGCAGGCCTGTGTGGATCTCACATCGGATCTAGGCCGTTACTTGGAAAGGTTTTCCGTCAAGGGTTTTACTGGCCGAAGGCAGCTTCGGATGCAGCAGAATTGGTTCAAAAGTGCGAAGGTTGTCAGAAATGTGCAAGAGATCAAAAACAACCTTCGTCCTTAACACAGCTCATACAACCCAC